>NC_134139.1:150505000-151130000 GCF_033958435.1 Carettochelys insculpta | reverse complement strand
CATTGAAGTTATTTTCTTAATGTTCTTTTGGATACAGAATATAAAATTTCAATTTCCTGTCCCTGACCCTCTGTGGTATTCTCTGGTGTAATAGGAAAAGTAGTCAAGTTCTGTCTTTAGCTACAATAACTGATCCTCTGCTACTTAGTTGGGCTGCA
Organism: Carettochelys insculpta; assembly: GCF_033958435.1. Lineage (NCBI taxonomy): Eukaryota > Metazoa > Chordata > Testudines > Carettochelyidae > Carettochelys > Carettochelys insculpta. Next base: position 151,129,842 of record NC_134139.1, on the reverse strand, counting down.
TCAACTAACCTTTTATATTAGAGAATTGTTTCCATTCCTGTGTGAACCTCTCTCACCCATGAGAAGGGAGGAAGGGAAAGTCAGACCTTAGCAGCAGTAACTCATGCCAGTAAAATGTTTGCTAATTGACCTGTTCAATATGTTGCTTCAGATGTTCATGTGCTGGTGGTAAATTCTCATACATTTGCTTTTCCTGGCAAAAGCTAAAACAACAGTGTTCCTGTGATGAGAAATTGCTGTGTGCTTTCCAGCTTCATTTTACCAAACTTATGACATGCCTACAATAAATTGACCCCTCTAACCTCTGTTATTCCTGAACTTGTTCAGTTGCCTCAGGACATGTTGTTCAAGAAGAAAATTCATTTCAGAACCTGTGTGTTTTTCCATTTTGTGGTGTCTTTAATGAAATCATCTTCATACCTGACTGCTAAATTCAAAGGTGCTATACAGAGTGTCAGAATTAAACATCTGTGAGTAGGAACACATGGTGTAACTTACACAGCTAGGGGATAGACTACAGAGAAGGAGAAGCAGCTGACACAAAATAAAAGTCCCCTCTTCTTGCACTGACTTGGTAGTATCACACTTTGTGGAGCTTTTGAATGTAAAAGAACATCTTTTCTTCCATTTCCTGGCATACGTCTTGATGATGGCGTGGCAATGGAGTACAATTTCCTACTTATTCTCTTTTTGTACTGTTGGTGTGAGGTATAGAGTGTTGTACGATACTTTGTTTTATTTGAAAAGAAGAACCAACTGTCTGCTATTTTCCTATAATAAGCAGAAAGTAAATTTCGCTCTGCTGTTCCCAGAGATTGAGAAGCCAGGGAGAATATTGGTTTACGTATGAAAACTATCAAAAAACCGACTTTCCTTTTGTTGGGGGTAGTTCCGAGTCTGTCAAAATAATGTTTGTTAGCACTTAACATAAAAGCATTCTCAACATCTTGTAGTTGTTTTTTGTCATTCTGGGAATTTCAGATTTGAGCTTTTCATAGTACCAAGTGCTCTTTTCCCTGAAGTGCTGAGTTATAAACTCTTGCTCTGGTCCTTTTCCAGATGTCCTTGCCCTGCCAACCATCCCAGTGTACTGTGTTTCAGTGGGAAGATATTGTCATTGCAGGGCAAGTTTATCAGTCTAAGGCATTTTTGTGTCCAATTCTTGGCAACTTCTGAATACTTTTTGTCTGGCAGGTTTGGTCCTCTATGCTATACCAGCCACTTCCCTTTCTTGGTTAGTGTTTTCAGTTGGTTGGCACAGAAAAGTTCTCATGGGCGTTTAACCCTGACCTCAGCAACTTTGGTTAGGCTGTTTGCATTTATATTTTCCTAACATGATGATCAGCTTGTCATCTAATCAGTCAGAGCTTCCTGAAGAAATTTATGTTCTACAACACTTCAAGCGGCTGATACACATCTATCACACTACGTAAATCAGGAGTCCTTCGCAGTGGTGTCTAGTGCATGGATGTCTTTGATATGCATACCACTGTCTTCTGGTAGACAGACTGTCACATTTCCAGAAGACTGCATTTGTTGAAGAGGCAGGTGAAACTCAGTTCCTGTTATCTCTGATTTGTGTTTTGCTGATGACTGTCATGGTGTATTTGTATTCATGAACTAGCTGAGGTGACAATTTGGTTTGTATAAATATATCTATATTGTATTGAGTCTAGAGTAAAATGTTAACCACCATCTATTTCGAATGTAAAATTGCTGTGCTATATATCACACACAAAGCATCAAGGTAAAGTCTGTAAATAAAACTCTTATTTTCTTTCATTGCATTTCAGAATAACAGGAACTCTCTGCAGCATTTGGCATCGTAAAACAGTGGAAGTTAGTTAGAAAATGCCTAAGTTTCACAACACTTGCACATTTTCCTCAGTCAGGTTCTGCAGAGTCTTAGTGGATAGCATTTAAAAAGGTTGGGAGTCCCCCCCGCCCTTCTCCCTTCGCCTCTGCCCCCTTCTCACTCCATCATCCCTGTTGCTTGCTCTCCCCCATACTCACTCCCATTCACCAGGCTGGGGCAGGGGTTTGGGGCGAAGGAGGGGGTGAGGGCTCCAGCTAGGACGTACGGGTTGTGAGCTGGGGCTGGGATGAGGAATTTGGGGTGCCGGAAGAATGTCTAGAAGGGATAGCGGTGTGGTTGGTGTGTTGGGGGAGGAGGCATTGCAGGCTCCAATAGGGAGTTTGGATGTGGGAGGGGGCTTGGAGGTGGAGTTAAGCGGGGGTTCAGGATGCTGCTGGTACTTACTGCAACCCTGAGAAATGGCTGCCCAGTCTCTGTGGCTCCTACAGGCATGGCTAGCCAGTGGAGCACCACATGCTCTCTCGTGCCATCAGGTGCCATCTCCACTGCTCTCCTTGAGGTGGTTCCCAGCCAAAGGGAGCTGTGGCGCTGGTATTTGTGCTGGGGCAATGTGTGGAGACTCTCTGGTCATCTGTGCGCCTCGGGGCAGCTGGGACCTGGCAGCTGCTTCTGGGAGCCACGCAAAACCAGGGTAAGGAAGTGTGCCTTAGGAGGCCCTGGGAGGGAGGAGTTGATCAGTGGGGCCTGTGGACTGCTTGGAGTTCCCACTTTGTGGACTACAGTTTGAGAAACGTTGTCATAAGACATTCAAAGTGTTGCATGTTTTTTCTCTGTTCCTTTGAATATCACATGCTGGCTGCTGATGGCTGACATTGGGCCACAAACAAAGTACTTTGGGAATCCATATTGTAGACAGTTGCTTCACTTAATATGATCTGTTCTCTGGAGTTCTACCATTACAGACTGTGAGATCTCGCTGACTGTCTTACTGAACTCATTTTTGCTGACAGATGTCATCTGTGTTATGTATTTTACTTCCATAGCTGAACATTATTTACAATGTGAAACATTCAGCCACTGATAGACGGCGGAGGTCTGTCGAAAATCAAGGAGCTTTTGATTTAGATGTTGTTGTACAAGATGACAAAACTGACATAAACCGTTTGACCTTAAACATATGTACAAGGTAGGTAACTCATTAGGTGCTTTGTTGCTTCTCTTTATTGGTACAGTAATGATAATGTTTTAGCATCGTGAAGTATGTATTTGTAATGCCTGTTATTTAGATGAGATCAACCACAAAATACATGAATGACTTCATAGATGGGACCAGTTATTAAGCTCAGAAGCAAATATTTAACCCATATGCACCCGACCTCACGTGTACCCATAGGCCTCTAAAAGTCCATCAGATATTTATCTACTTTTATATTTTGGTTACCAGTGAAGAGGTGATACTTAACCTCCATATTTCATTAATTACCTCTGAGCCAGCCGGTAAGACGAAAGAATTGTCCTTTTCTCATTAGGCGTATCCTGTTTTGGCTAAAGAACACTGGATACTTCGCAGAAAACCCTGAAAGACATTGTCTATCACATATTTACATTTTTTGCTTCTTTTTGTGCTTTATTACCAAGGACACTGGGAGGAAAACAATCTTTAAGAGTTTATCTGCTCCAGTTAAATGTCATCTCTTGCAATTGCAGCCCCCCACCCTCCATGATATTATAATAATTTCCATGCAGACATGACCTTTGAAAACCATCACATTGTTTGCAGTGCGTATTTGTTATATCCTTTCCTTATTACCTGTTTAAACTCTTTAGGACAGTGACTGTGTCACTCTGCATGTTCAGTGCCTAACACAATGGGGCCCTGATCTTTTGTTTCTCACATGGTTTGTATATGTGTGAATTTGTGTATATGCATGTGTAATATCTGTAATTGCACATCTCTCTTTCTCTTTCTCTCTCTCTTTCTGCCTCTCTCTCCCTCTCCCCAACTTCATATAGGCCGTGTCTACACATCCCCAAACTTCGAAATGGCTATGCAGATGACCATTTCGAAGTTTACTAATGAAGCGCTGAAATGCATATTCAGCGCTTCATTAGCATGCGGGTGGCAGCGGCGCTTCGAAATTGATGCGCCTTGCCGCCGCGTCCAGACGGGGCTCCTTTTCGAAAAGGAGCCCCGTCTGGACGCGCCGCGTGGCGGCAAGGCTCGTCAATTTCGAAGCGCCGCTGCCGCCCGCATGCTAATGAAGTGCTGAATATGCATTTCAGCGCTTCATTAGTAAACTTTGAAATGGCCATTTGCATGGCCATTTCGAAGTTTGGGGCACGTGTAGACGTAGCCATAGACAGGGTTATATGCGCACATATACACACAGACACACACACATACGTAAACATATATCATAGTCAGATATGAGGTCAGTGCATAGAAGACTTACTTCATTGGGTGATAACCAACAGGTACATATAAAATCGTGGGGGAAAAAAAAAAGTCCTAATTACATGTGTGTGTTTCTGGTAATAGTGTCAGTGATACAGTGTCAGGAACCCTGCAGTGTATAAGCAGGACTGTCTGTACACAGGATGTTTTCCAAAGATGTCTGTGAAATAAACTCCAGTACAAATTGTGGACCCCTCAGTGCTAAATTCTGTGTCAGCTTACATCACTGCGCTGAGGATACCCTGACCTGGATGTCCCCATTTTTCTTTCCTACTTGAGATCTCAGATTCAGAGCAGGTGGCCAAATATACAGCCTGGAAGGGCCCCATCTCTCCCCTCTTCTATTATACTGAGATGTACTGCCACCTTTGACTTCTTTCTCTGAACAGCCACTGGACGATGGTAAATGGCCATTTGTGACCATACTCTGCCAGTGTGGAGCCTAAGGTAGTCCTGTTGGCTCTGAGCTGATGCATGTTGGGTAGATTTGGCTCTTTGTGTAATGGAACTCTGCCTGGTTCTGATAATCATGGCTTTATCTCTCAGAGAAGTGGGACATGGTTCAAGCCATGTGTACTGAATGTCCAAATAATTTACATTTGTCATTTTGGAGTCAGTATAACATGGTGTGTGTCTCCATTACAGCATAATCTGGAAATCACAGCTAGATGCAAGTTCAGGAAAGTTCCTAAACTGTGGACTGTTTTTACCAGTTATGGGTCTGCACCTTTGGCCAGAGGCTGCAAATGCCTCTAAGTTTTTGCCAGTATCAACTGGGAGATATTTTGTCTTGTTTAATCAGCTCTTGAACTGCCTGTAGCAAAAAACCCTGGTTAATAGAATATAACATTTGCACATTGCTTGTCATCTGAACACAATTGACTTTTGTGCCTATGATGTTTCATAAAACCTCCTACGTGGTGAACCTCTGAAATCCGTGTCTCTCTGGTCTAGCAACATCCATAGTCCGGCAAAACTATAGATGTTACTGGATTAGAGGGCCCTGGTGGGCTGAAAGCATGGGCCAGGTGGGAGTCCTCTGGCAGGAGTCGTGGGTGGAGGGGTAAGGAGCCATGGCGAGAGGGCTGGGGAGCTGCAGCTGAAGGACCAGAGGAAGCTAGAGGTGACTGGGGCTTAGGGCCCAGCAACTGGTGGGGGCCATGGCTCATTAGCTTCCCCTGGTCCAGCAAAATCCCTGGTTCAGCCCCACTAAGGTCCCAAGGGTGCTGGATCAGGGAGGTGTAACCTGTAGTGGAAACTGCGTGACTTACAATATCTTGCAACGGCCTGCATGAGCCTTACCGAGTTAAGATACATTTTGTTGAATTAAGTTAACTCTTGTTGAATTAGATTTAATACCTTTGGAGTCCATTGTGCTCCAGATGCACTGGCATATGTGTTTTGGCACTCTGTGTAACTTAGCTAAGAGAAGGGGGTGCTAATGTAATTCTTCCAGTTATCAGTCTTCTTGAAACCACACCTGGACAAGTGTATATATTAAAGTTCAGACTGGATTCCCCAGGAGCAAACTGACAAATTTATTTAGGGTAAATAACCTGATTTTATGCAGGCTCAGGTCCAGCAAATGGGCAGGACCCCTGGTCCACAGAGGACCTCAATCTTTAGGGACTGTTTGTAAGGACTGTGCCCCATGAGATTGGGTGCTTGTTCTGAGCTGAGGCTGTGATGAACTGATAGCGACAAAGAAGACCCTTTGGGTGGGGTGATGTACTGCTCCTCCCAGAGTTTGTGTTAGGGTTGGGATGATCTCTGATAAACTTCATTGGCCTGCGCGTAGGTTCTTTCATTGTTGTGCTTCTGCCTTAAAAATAAAATAGGCCTACATAGAAAGGTCTGTGTGGACAGTCCCTCTGTTAACCATCCTTGAATAGAAAACGAGCTGGCCTGCTTGGGCAGCCTGCTTCTGCTGGGAATAACACAGTGATGTCAGGGATCTATTTAGCCATGAGAGCCCCAGGCTCAAAAGGAAAGAGAACTGGTTATTGGTGACAGTGAAGGACGGTGGCAGTTTGAGATTCTGTGTCCTTGCTGGGCTGCAGAAGGGAGTACAGGAGCAGCTGCCCTGAACTGTGACATTGGTGGGATGGATTTTTGGTTAGAAATCCTGCAAGATTGGAGAGGGCCATGTGCTCTTGTTTCTAATTCTGGACGGCCTTGCCCCTGCATGCAGTGGGATTTCTAAGGCCTGGGAAGGCATGTTCCATTAACCCCACTCACTGTTCCCCTGTGCTTACTGGCTTCATATGCTTGAGGGCTGCGCTCATATGTTGCCCTCTGCTGCATGGGGCAGAGGGGAGCTGCAGCTCCTTGACTGCTGGAGGAATTATCTCATAACCCAGAGTTCCAGCCCATGGTCTCCTTAGCTCAGTTAAGCGACAAGTTTATCTTCTCACTTTTGTCCTGTCACTAGCCATTCTCCTAGCTCTCTGTCTCTTTCACTCTGTGCGCGCGCACGCGCGCGCGTGTGTGTTAAAAAAAAAAGGCCCAGGTTGCTGAAAAGAGTGTAGTTGGGTCATACCCAGACTATGTCCAGGGTTTTTTGGAGGAAGGAGCATGAGTACTTTTACGATAAATCTGACTCACTTTTGGGTGTACTACGTTGGCTGGGTTATGCATTGTGCCATTGGCACCCATACTAGATAGATGGCTGGGGTGTTTCCATAGCCTCTCCACTGTAATTATAACACAGAGACATAATTACATCCAGTTCCAATTCAGTTACTTGTTTTCAATAGCAGCTACTTTGGCACAGTACATCATCCAACAGATGGTTTCATTTGTTTCTAATCTCATGGGCCATCCGAAGTCAGCAATGGTGCTGTATTACTTTCAAAGTCATATCTGTGCTTGGTCAGCCAAGCTGTCAGGCTTAATGGTCTTGCTTTGAAAAGCTTGTCTCCCCCTTTTCTTTTAAACCCTCCAAATCTACAAAGAAATAGTTTTATTCAATTACATTTGACTACTGTGAATCGTTCAAAATGCAGATTAAAGACACACTCCATCCCCGGATAACAATGGTCGTTCTGCCTCAGTGCCAAAGAAACAGACTGTGCCGCCTAGTTTATTTAAAGAAACAGTCTTGGCTGGGCATGTAAGTGTTACTTGTAAAATAGAAAGCCGTACGTACATTTTGATAGTTCCATTGTGTACCATAGCATGTTCAATTCCTGCTGTAAAGCTTTCATGTCTGGCATGTGATTCTCAAATAACAGAAGATGCTATAGTAAGCAGTATTGGGGTAAGAATGGAAAAAAGTCATTTTGCTAAATTTTCTTTCTTTCTGTCTTTCTTTCCAAACTCAGATGTGTAATATGGAGTGAACATTTTAAAATTGTATTGGAGAGGTAGTCAAGTAATTCCATTAAGTGTGTTATGGACCATTGTTGGAGAAATAGAGAGCAAGTTTAATAAACTCTTCCATCTATGCATATCAACACTAAAATAGTATTACCAAGTGATTGTAGTTTTAGAATTCCAGCAACATACAGTCTGGTTTTTCCTGCAGGCCCCTTTAAGATTTTCATATAATTACAATCTCTGCGTTCTTGGGGCCCATGTCTATTCTCACTGCAGCCTATGGCAAAACTCTGCATTGGCTTCAGTAGTACCAGAATTATGCAGAATTATACCAGAATTGTTAGTCTATAAGGTGCCACAGGACTTCTTGTTGTTTTCGAAGAATTATGCTTGTGGATATTGCAAATAACTACAATACTTTTATTTGCTCAGAGGTAAATCTACTCTTGGGCTGTGTGCTTGGGGTTACTTGGGAACTGAGAGAGAAATATTTGCCTAAGTAGTTAATTTGCCGAGTATGTTAAGTAATTAGCTTAAAACTTTAGAAATTCAGCATCTGTTCTCAGATAGATCTTGTTTCCCTCATTTTGCAAATATGCTTCTTTCTATATTATAAATGTGGACTGTAATAGTCGAGTATTTTATTTTAATGGCAGAAGATTTGATTCCTGTTAAGTTTTCCTTTCTTATTTTTTAAAAAGGTACTTGGGGTCTGGAGCATCATCCAAGAGTGGTATGGTCCTCATGGAGGTTGGCTTACTTAGTGGCTTCTCTGTATCACCAGATTTCTTTTCTTTTCATCCCATTAAGAAGGTGGAAAAGGACAATGGGAAAGTCAACCTATACTTAGACTCTGTAAGTTAAAAAAACAGAAATGCATTTGTAAGGACAGGTGCTAAACTCAAGCTATTTGATTTAAGTTTAGAAGGTTACCTTCGTATAATCACAATTGCATCTTTTGTGGTGTCAGTATGGCTAAACCATTACTTGCATGACATGAGTGGTTCCACTATTGTCAATGGGACGGCATGTGTCGGGGAAGACTGCTTAGCTCAGTATGGCTTTGCTGCACTGAGTCCTTAGTAACTTGTTTGCTTACTTAAGCCATTTGTGATTTGGCTAAATTTCCACCGAAGAGATCAGTTTAAAGACCTAAATTCAGACTCTGGTCTTTAGAGGTGAATTTGTGGAACATTGGGCAACCGTCTAGTCCCCGTCCTTTCCCTTGTATCACCCTATCTAAAATTCTCTGAAATGTTTCTCGTATATTTTCCTAGCTCAATGAAACACAGGTTTGTGTGGATATTCCTGCTGTGAGAGACTTCAAAGTAGCAAATACTCAAGACGCCTCCATCACTGTAGTGGATTACTACGAACCCAGTAAGTGTCAGTCGTTCTTGATAGATCTGGGTGATTCACAGGCTAAAATATGCAATTATTGTATTCATGAAAATAAACAGAGAAGATGAGAAGATCAGGAAAATGCCACTTGATCCTTGAGAAATGCCATCAGTTATTGTCCAGTAACCTGAAAATGTTTCAAGAGATACAATGAATTACTGTTATCTTTCAGTCTTAATGGAGCAGTTCTCAGCTGGTGTGGAACAGCCATTTTAAACCAGCTGAGAACTTGGCCTACTGTGTTTACAAAATTACCAAAATGAAGTGTGAACTTTGGTGTGTTCAATTTAATGATTGTCTTTCAGGTGGCTGTTCCACCTCTTTCTTATTTAAGCCCAAATTTCCTTAGAAGAGAGAGTGCCAGTATTTTGAGTTCAGTTGTTATGTGAAAAAGATGTATGAACAAAAATATTGCCCAAGTTCTGTTTTAGGTGTGGCAGGTGTTTTGAAGAAATTCAGCAATGTACACAGCTCTTGTTTAAAGTGAGAGACAAAGGGGAGTCATAGGGAGGCTGTGGACAGGTTAAGATAGGCCAGAGAAAATGGCAGAAGGCTGGGTCCTCCTGATACAAACTGACCTAAATGTTAATAAAAAATAGTTTTTAGTTTGAGGAATAGGTGAAAGGCCTGTGCCATTTATTTTATCCAGTTCTGATTGTCCATCACTTAGCATGACATAGAAGACTTCCAGATGCCCATGGCAGAGTGTTCTTTTACAAAGTACTCTATCTGGATGGAGATAATTCATGCAGCCTGTGTACAATAAGTTTAATAAATCCTAGCAATCAGAATTAAAATGAGACAGATGCAATTAATTTAGCCTGCCAACCTAAAGAGTGTTCAGGTTCCAAGATGATGTTAATTAACACACTAAAAATTTGTGTGTGACATGCAGACGTAATAACCAGAATCTGTGGGCCAATTCCCACAGTCCTTTCTTTATTGAAATGTCCAGGACAGACTAGGTTCTTCAGGATTTAGCCTTTTCTGTGTACTGATAATACTGATGATGAGCTAATCTTCAAAAATGACCTAGTGAATGTCTGATACTTTTGAATTTACAGCACATAAATAAATCAGAGGCTTATAGAAGTGCAGGGCTGAAAGAGAAATCAAAAGGATGTCAAGTCCTCTCCCCCACCTTTATTGAGGAAGAATTAAATGTCTAGACTGTCCCTGAACGGTGTTGGTCTAAGCAGTTCTTTAACCTTTCCAGTAACAGTGATTCCAAAACCTTTCCAGGTAACTTGTTCCAGTGGTTAACTATCCTTATATTTAGAAAGACTTTTTCCTAATATCTAGCTTAAGTTTTTCTTTGCTGCAAGGTAAGCTGATTACTTTTTGTTCTACCTTCAGGGAACGCAGCAACTGATTGCTGTTTTCTTTATAACAACATTATGCATCTGAACACTGTTATGTCTATCTCAGGTTTCATTTCTGCAGACATGACCAATTCTTTCAACCTTTCATGATAGATCAGATTTTCTAACACTTGTATAATTTTTGTTGCTCTCCTCTGGACTCTCTCCAGTTAATTCACATCTTTCTTAAAGTGGAGTGCCCAGAATGGACACAGCATTCCAGCTCAGGACTCAACAGTGCTCAGTGGAACAATTACCTTCTGTGTCTTATGGATGACCCTCTTGTTTGTATGTCCCAGAATGACATTAACCTCTTTGGCCGCAGCATTGCACAGTAGACACATACTCAGTTTGTGATCCACTCTCACCTCCATGTCCTTTTCAGTGGTATTGCTGCCTAGCCAATTATTCCGCATTTTAAATTTCTGCATTTGATTCTTCTACCTAAGTGAAAGCTCTGCATTTGTATTTATTGATTTCAGACAAGTTCTGCAATCTATGAAGATCATTTTGAACTCCAATCCTTTTATCTAATGTGCTTGCAGCCCCTCCCATCTTCGCATCATCTGCAGATTTCACAAGCATTTTGCCCTCCAAGCTGTTAATGGAAATGTTGCAGGACTCCACTTGATATGAGTTCCCACTTTGACAGCATACCACTGATAATTGCTCTTTGTTTATGGTTCTTCAGCCAGCTGTGCCCTCACCTCATATTGATTCACGCTGCTTGTGTGAATGTCATGTGGGATTGTGTCAGAAATGGCCAAAACCAATATACGTCATCGCTGCTGCTGCCTTCCTATCCACTAGGCTGGTAACCTGGTCAAAGAAGGAAGTTAGATTGGTTTACCAGGCAATGCTCGTGACTATCACTTAACTCATTATCCTCCACATTTGAACAAAGTGGTTAACATTGCACCACTTAAAAATGTAAAAAATAAAAGTATAATAGTCAGTTACATCTTGTGGGCTACGTCTACACTAGCCAAATACTTGGAAATCGCCATGCAAATGGCCATTTCGAAATTTACTAATGAAGCGCTGAAATACATATTCAGCGCCTCATTAGCATGCGGGCGGCCACGGCACTTCGAAATTGACGTGGCTCGCCGCCGTGCGGCTTGTCCAGATGGGGCTCCTTTTCAAAAGGACCCTGCCTACTTCGAAGTCCCCTTATTCCCATCTGCTTATAGGAATAAGGGGACTTGGAAGTAGGCAGGGTCCTTTCGAAAAGGAGCCCCATCAGGACGAGCCTGCATGGCGGTGAGCTGTGTCAATTTTGAAGTGCCACGGCTGCCTGCATGCTAATGAGGCACTGAATATATTTTTCAGCGCTTCATTAGTAAACTTCGAAATGGCTATTTGCATGGCAATTTGGAAGCGTTTGGCTAGTGTAGACACGGCCGTGATGTCATATAAAAACTACAGTATATATCACCATTATTCCACAGTTTTAACCTTAAGTAAAACGATTGCTTCACATATTACTTTAAAAGCGGGCCATTCTGAGAGTCATATCCAACAGCCAATATATATTAGTGAAGCAGTAATTTTGCCAGTGCATGAGATTACAGTCAAAGTAATATTCCTCTTGATCAGTGTTCTCTGAAAGCTGACTGCTTGTGTGGCTGTGCAGGAGAGATTCAAATGCCACCCAACTGATAAGCAGAGTTTTTGTTTCTACAGGTCTTGCACATTCACATATGCTTTGGTGCACATAAAATTATTACACACACAGATGGAAAAAATCCACACATGGATGGAAAACATTAGAGGGGACATTGCGCATTATGATCATTAATCATCATGGATAGTACAATGGCCTCTGTGCCTGGACTTTGGCCAGGGATTTGGAGAATCTTTCTCCCAGCCATGTTAATTACCAGTGTTCCACCCTATATGCTGTATGCCAGGTGCTTTAGTGCATTTGGTGCTCTGGAATTTTCTGGCCTCACTCATCATTGCTGAGAGAAAAAAAGTTGGATGTGCCTGTTGTTTGTAAGAACCTTGTCTAATCTGATTAAACATCTCTGTGCCAGGGCTCTGATGAGTATTTGGAGAGCCCTTATCTCCTGGCTTTGTCAGTGTTTTAGCTACAATTGGCCTCGAGACTACATTTCCTTTCTGGGAAAAAATAAAGAGGTTTTGGAAAAATTTCCATCCTGAATTGGGATAAAAAACCAAAACCTTGACATTTTTCTGCAGAAATGAAATCTTGCAGCGTGTCATTTCAGAACTACTGAAATGGTTTTGCAACAGGTACATTTTGCTATTTTCAAAACAAAATGTGCTCTTTTGGCTTCCTGGGAGCCTGTGATACCTAGGTCTGGTGGGTTACAGAAGAGTCTGGGAACTCTGGCTCCCAAGCTCCCCTCTGCATGGTCTGCAGCTTGGCAGTCCAGCAGAAAAGCTGCCAAGGCACCAGAGAGCTTGGGAGCTGGGGTTCTGGGACTTCCAGGTGCCTGCTTTAGAGCTCAGTGGTTTGCTAGATGGGTAGCCAGGGAGACAGGTGAGTGAGGTGGGAGGAGACCTGCCTAGGAATCAGTATGTTCTGGCAGAATGTTTCAGTGTTGACAAATTGGCATTTGCCAATGGAAAAATATTCATTCCAAAGATTTCCTGTCAGCCTCATTTTATCTGTGACCGTAGATACTCAGACACGTGCAATTCAAACTACCTTTCTGTCAAAGTTTCAAGAACGTCAGTGATGTCAGAAAGGGGAAAAGATTAATTTCTAAATTTGAGCACCTACAAGGACTTTTTGCAGTGTTTGTCCCAGTCTACATTAGTGTTTGGTTACATCCTTTCAAAAATGCTTTCTCTGTGAAGTTAAGTACTCTTTTTTTTTTTTTTTTTTTACTATTGTTTGTAGGAGCAATATTCAGCTGTAAGTTATTACTTTTTCTGAAACACTGGCCAGCTGCTGGTGATGGATTTGGAATAAAAGCATTGTTTTCCTCTTGAATTCTGGATTCCACAAGGAGTCATAGCATTTCAGTAGCTTGGTTCGTCCCAACTATTTATTTTAAGAAGGAAACATGAACAAAATATCTCAAACTGCTATGAAAATGCTGACTGAATATTTATTTATTGGCCAGTGATTCTCATTAGGATCAGAAGCTGATGCTTATTAACTTCGTTGTACAGGGAGAAGAGCAGTGAGAAGCTATAATTCAGAAGTAATGCAAGGCTTGTCATCTTGTGTCTTCTGTGAAAATGACTGCAGTCTTTGCAAAAGAGATACAGGCACTAATGGTGGCTCCCCAGGACTGCGCCAGCACTCTTCAGTGATTTCCCTGTTTTCTTTATTGTTTGTAATCCAGGCAGGCTTGTTGCAGGGTTGGATGGTGTAAAAAGACAAATGTTTATGTAGCACATCTGACATTTCCATAAATCACCCGAAGAATGGTTTATATTCATAAGGGGTGAAGCATCACCCTGAGACACCAGTGATTAACGAGTCTCCTGTTCAATGGGAACAGGTTTGGGCCCATGTGCTAACTCTCTGTTTCAGAAAACATTTTTTGTTTCTGCTGGACAAGTTTAACAACTTCTTAAATGGTATTTTCATGCTGTAGTTATTTATAAAGAAATACAGGATTGAGAAAACAATTAGAGCTAGCTTTTTAGTTTCCAAAGATGGATTATTTTTGTTTTGCTCATTGTTTATGGATGAGCGTTACAATGTATGAAAGAGTGTTAATTTATGGAATTATTTTGAAAAATTATTTACCCCTTGATTCGACTTCTAGTAAACATAATGGTGGGTTTGTATCATTACCCTGCTCAGTTCTGTTCTGCATACCTAAAGGCTACTTACTATTAATACTGAACTCCATTGTACACATTCATGATTGGACAATAGGACAAGTAAATGGAGCTATCTATGAAGCAATTACCAGGCCAGGAAATGATGCATTTACAAATGGCTGATAATTAAAAAAAAAAAATCACATCTTTTTACCATTACAAAGAAGTCAGCTTTTGCCAGTTATTGTTACACGCTTTTTAAAAATGAGCTGTTCTGATGTTTCAGATATTTTTAATATTCTTTACATTGAAAAATTTGGCAAGCAGGGACTTTATTTCTGTATATTCTAAAAAAATAATAAACACAACTTCCCTCCGCATGATGAATATTCTAGCTGTTGAACTGGGGTGATTGATAACTCAGGTGCCGGCTGGCAAACTTGTGGCCAGCACCAGGAGTCCAGGATCAAAGCTGGCTTGACCCAGTTCTAGTGTCCTCGAGTCTTATAAAAATGCTCTGGAGGATCTTTGTTACAGGAAGCATTGGTGGTCTGAGCAGAGATGCTTGGGACTGTGCTCCTTATGTTTATGATATAAGTGGCCTTAGCCAGGAGCAGCTATGCACAGAAATATGTGCTGCTGCACAGTTTTAGGATCTGAGCAAGCAAACCATAACTCCCATTCATGGCTGCAGGAAGGTCTTTAGGAATAGATCAAGTGGAGTGCGTGTATCTGTGCTAATCTTTATACACATGAGCCCAGTGCTTTACTAGATTTGGATTTGAGGGAGAGAGGGTAGGAACTCCTTATTCAAAATTACAGACATGCATTTAAGCTAACCTTACTCTACTCTTTGAAAGTTCTGCCAGACATGGAGAGTGTAGGATCAGGAGCTGTTTCTGCTTTTGTCAGTAACCATGAGCACCTGATTGCTTAATACCTGTGCTCCCATCCAGTCCTTACCAAAACTGACCCTAGTCTTTAATCTGTTTTTTTTTTTTTTAAAGCAACCGAGATGATAAGAGTTACTATAAATACAGAACAATTGCAATTGTGGCAGAAACTGAGACAAACTAACATTTTGAAGTGATGGCTGTTATTTTCCCTTCATTCAGACACATGCATGCTAAGACTGTCTCTGTGTGAGAAATTAATTGACAGAGTGATTTGGACTTTCTTGAGCATTGTTTCCATCCCACTTTACTATTGCTTAAAATGTACATTTTTGTATATCACAATTATCTGTATTTTTGAAGAAAAAGGATCAGTTAAGAGCAGCAGTGTAGGGAGCTGTAGAAGGACTTTTGGCACAGAGTGTTGCCTGCAGAGAGTTTCTTTCTTTTCTTGTTTTTTAAATCAAAATGTATCTTAGGAATATTCAAAATTGCCTAGTGTGTGTGTGTTTAAAGACACACACGGTGACTTACCTTTTAAAATATTTTTCATGAATGTGAGATCCTATTTTAAGACTGATCCAATGCACTTTGTAGTCAGTGTGTGCCTTCCCATTGATTTTGATGTCTTGTATCTAGCTCACTAAGTAATTGAATTGTACTACTCTGAGCTGGATTGTTTCTCGCTTGTATTTTACCTATTCAAATAATTGAGGCTCCTTCTGCATACAGCACCATGCCCCTAAATAAAGGTCTGGAATCTACCCCCATGAATATTTGCATTGTTTTGGTGGGCCTAAAATTAATAGGAAACCAAGGCCACAACATTAAACAAATATGTCTACCAAGCCAGTTTATCAGTCAGTTTTTTGGTCCCATGAATAGAGCGTGGGCATTTGTAACATCTTCAGGTTGAATCAAACCTGGGATCTCTGGAGATTAGAGCATGTGCCTCAACTACGTGAGTTAAAGGCTAAGTGCCTATTAGCTAAAGTTGCAGAATGGATTCATTAGTCTATCTATAATTGGTCTTGGTGGTATTATCTAGGCCAGTACACCACACTCAGAAGGTGTGCAGAATACACAATCGCAGATAGTGTATGCTGTGGAAGTTATTTTTTCACTTTGTATCAGAAGACACGGACTCGTTGGTGAACTTTGAGGATACTTTCACCTTACACTCTAGTTCTGGTGGGCAGCCACTGGGATTGTTGGTGTGTCATGTTCCTCAAGTTTATTCTAAATTTCCAGAGGACAGCGGCTACCTTTGGCCTGTACTGTGCAGAAAGCTATCAAGACAGAAATTGACCTGAGATTAGTATTGCGATAAAGAATTTTGTTTTCCAGTACAAATGCACTGGAGATACACTTTTCTCTCGATAGCGAAAAGAAAACCGTTGATTTTTTTTTGTCACTAATACTAGCTTCCCAAATACCATCCAGAAACTTGGGTTCAGTTTGCTTGTGTCTAACTTTTGACAGTGCATTAGTGTTTGCTTAACTTTGCTTTCCAGAAAGAACACACATTTTAAAGAGTTCTTGGCTGTCTAATGTACAACACTAAGAAAGATCAGTCATGCTGCATCCTGTCATGAAAAGTGTCATGATCAGTCTTTTTATGGACAGCAGGGGCATCATTAAAAATAGCCACATTTGCCTCCACACTAAAGCATACTGAAGCAGGTATGAACATACACAGCATGTAACTTGGCATGTAAAATAGAATATTGTTTCTGAGGGGTCTTTAATCTGTATACTTTGTTGGCAAGAATGATGTCACCAGATCACTTTAATCATACCTAATGCTTTTACTTTTGCCTCAGAGTCATGGGATGATTCTGAAAGTACTTAGATTTTGTATTTTATCTTTATGGTGGATGAATCTGAGACCATCACAATAGAGGACTCTTTACATTTCCTTATTGCCTATAGGAGCCTGTATGAAATAGTTCAGGGCACACATTTTTTCCATCACTGTAGGAGTCAACCTGCTCCCACTGAAGCCAATGGGAGATTTGGCCACACCCTTCAACTGGAGCTGGATCAAGTCCTTAAAGAGCAGTATTAAGACAGTCCTTTTGAACAGGTGCCCTGTTGTATACTGTCTGACAGTCACTATGTGTTTGAAAAATATTGTTTGCTTCAGTATTATTTGATGTGCCCAGTGCCTTCCTCAACAATGCTGTACTGATGCTGAGTCTCTAGGGTCACTATTATTTTGTCTAGCTAGAAGAAATCACCATATACTGTGTATGATACAATCTGAAGTAAAAATATAGTGAATTTAGAACATCTGGGGACTAACTCTACCTTCACTTTCATCCCTAGCATCTCATTGTAAACAATGTAGCTGCATTGTATAGCTGAGGGAAGAAGTTGGACCCATATGTTCAAAATTCACTATATATCTAAAGTAGAAGGCTTTGTATTTGCTGGATTATATAATTGAAGATCACTAGGCAATAATTGCTCTTAGCTGTGAGTACTTCATAATCATTATACATAGAGCGTGGAGTTTGCTCACAGGAGAGTTCTACTTCCAGGATTCCCAACCAGGACCTCTTTCCACTATAGGTTCTGTAATTTGTCAGTCTGCCATATAAACATCTGTGATACATCTTAGAGGGAGGTCTAGCTGGAAGATACAATTTTGAAAAGCACCTCACTGCTACTATCTGTCAGTGGGACTTGGGTTCCTAAGTGACTTATGAAAATAGGGTTTATGTTCCTTAGGCATTTTTAGACACTTCTCAGAGTTTGACTCCTTTGACTTGAATGAATTTAAACAGGTCCAAGGACTCCATATATGTATAAATTGTAATTACAGTACAGTACAAGAATAGTGGTCTCTTAAGAAGATGTAAAATAAGAATAATTAATATTACAACTTTAATCTGCAAACTATGTAAAATGAGATCCAGCTTTGAAAAGGGGAAGACTAAAATCACTAAGGTCATTGATGGCCAGTTTGTCCCCATTTTTATGTCATACTCAAAGGATAGAAGTTCATCTTTATTGTAATGTGCTTAATTTGCCATTATAATAGTCTATCCTTTTCCAATATCACCCTCACATTTTTACAGATGCCTTCTCCCTTTATACAAGGCACTTTTTTGTTTTTATTGTCTGTTTTTCAAGCTGGTAGAAGAATATTATGAATTACAGCATTGGAGAAAAGCCCTATAGAATTTAAAACAAAGCGATGACCTTACAATCATTCTGAAGCCAGATAATAATTATATCCCTATAGAGAGTTTTTATAGAATGGTCCAAAAAATCACACGGAAAGGATTTTATTTGTTAAGTCAATTAAATTCT
Organism: Carettochelys insculpta; assembly: GCF_033958435.1. NCBI lineage: Eukaryota > Metazoa > Chordata > Testudines > Carettochelyidae > Carettochelys > Carettochelys insculpta. The sequence goes on along the minus strand of NC_134139.1, from coordinate 151,111,530 downwards.
ATAGATACATAATTTCTATGGAAGCCTCTTGTTTTAATTTATATTATATAGCACTTACCCATAGCCCTGATGTCAAGGTTTTCAAGGATTTTATCTTCCCAGTAATTTATGGAAGAGCATACAAGAGCAGTTATTGTCTACGTGATTCTGTCTCTTGTTATTACTTCCCCTTTCCCTCTGGGTAAGAAGCTATTAGGTTCCATAGGTTTGATTTCAACAGTACTTCTTAGCTCAAGTTTATTCTCTTTTTGTGTGCCATTTTGCAACATCACTGCACTAATTATTTTATGCAATGAAGTCTGACAGATTTAGCACATCTGACCATTCAAAATAACTTATTCTAGTTGCTGATATTTGATTTCTGGTATGTAGAAGTGTTAATTTGTAACTGTATTGTGTCATACTGCATATGTGTAACCAAGGATCTTGAACAAAAAAAGTCCTCTTACAGTTTTACATACTGGATTTGCTCTTGTCTCCTGGTGCTTACTCACAATTTTAATTAACAAAGCTCAGACTTCATGCATTTTCTTATGCATCAATTTTTATTGTGGATTTTAATATTTTAGGTGAACCTTATGCTAGTGTAAATAAGGAAATATAAAAGCAGTGTGCTATATATTTCTGCACAGCTTTGCTACTGCACATCAGTCCTTTTCTGTTGCCTCTCTGCTGACTTAGATCTTGAGGCTATAGCCAGTTGTGCCAAAATTCTTGTTGCTTTGAGGTATGGGGAAGTATCGGCTCTGATTTCCATTGCAGTCACCATGCATATTTTCCCGCTCTAATCAAATCACAGATTTCTAAAAGAAAATTCTCTTTTTGTAGCTATTGTGCAAAGATTGCAACCAGCTGGTTTTTTCCCCAAATGTATATGCTCTTTATGGTGAATTGTATGGGATTAAATATAGACCAGTCTATGTAAGAGTTTTATAGATTAAAATTGCTTTATTTTTATTCAGATACAAATTGTGATGCCCATTTGAAAGTCTATTAAAGATTACATTGATTTTTGACAAGTTATTTGCCTAATTATTTTAACCAACATTCTGCCAGGGTGACATCATTCAGTAAGGATGTGATCATGCTCATGCTGAAATTAGAGGGTGGGTTGCCACTATCTTCAGCAAAAACAGATCCATATGCAGTGAACTTCATATGAACAGTGGCAGGGTCAGCCTCATTCCTGGGTCCCAGGTCCTCCATTCAGTCCACTGGCCCCACCATACAAACCCCATTACCTTTGCTGGGGGCAGGGGGCAGTCTGAGTGGGGGGGAACCCGGTGCCCACCCACTTATTCCAGGTTCTGGCCCAGGGACCCTGGATGGCTGCTACCAGTAAGGGCTGACTCCCTTTGCCCTTGGCCCTGCAGCTGCTCTCCCTGGGCCACTTCCCCAAATGATTCCCCCTGTACCTCCTTCCACTAGTGGTAGCCGTGGCAGCAAGTCATCTCCTTTGTTTGGCTCCTCCAACTGACCCATTCCCCACAGTCTGGTTGAGCTTCAGGTCCCCTGGACTGGGGCAGTCCAGCCCCTGGGTTGCTGAGGCTCCTCTCCTCTTTTGTGGTCTCTGGTGCTCCTAGTCTCCTTCCCTCTCCTCATGCACCTTCCAAACACTCCTTAACCACCTTCCCCTTGCCCTGGGGGGGGGGGGTGGGAGGGACAGGGAAGAAGGGCTTATAAAGGTAGCCCTGAGTGGGATCAGCTGGCCCTAACTGATTTGGGGCAACGTACTCCAAAGCTGCTCCCACTTTGATTGTCAGCTCCGTTTCTGCCCTGTTTTTACTCCTGTCTTCCTCTCTTGGCTCCACCCTGCCAGAGGACCTAAGAGCCAATAATGAGCCCCAAGAATGTCACTGTCGCTCTGAGTAGGTACAGAGTTTTTCCCATGCAGAGTACTGGAATGTTTTATGAAGCAGTAATTAAATAAACGTCAGATTTCCCATGCTTTTCTGGGGAAATTACAATCAGCCAAAAGCAGTCCTTAGTTTAGAAAGGAGTTCAACCTTCAGGTTGTTCAAGTTGAGATGTCATGGAAACAAAATCAATGAATCCACCAGATCAGTTCAAATTTTTTGAAAATACAGGGTTCTTTTAAAATCAATATATTATCTGATGCATTAACTGGGTAATTAACAATTTACTGAAAAAATACTTATCATCAGATTAAAAACTATAAGATCGCCACCATGTACTTGTAAAACATGGGAGAAGAAAAGAAACAAATTGGCTGGGCCAGATGTATACCCAGGAGCCAGCTACTTCATGATAGGCCCAATAAGGTAAACCACAGAAAACCATTTGTCATCACCTAAAGCCCTCAGCTTAAACCCCTCTAGCACGTTATTGACAATCTGTAATATATACTGGAACGTGATCCCTCGCTCTCACAGCCCATGGGTGACAGCACTGTTCTCATCTACAGACAGTCACGCAACCTCAAAAAAATACTAGCAGCCACACCCCATATGACAGAAACACTATCCCAGGAGCCTATCCCTACAACAAGCCTTGCCAGCTCTGTCCACATATCTACAGTCATACCCCGAGATACGCCCATTTGGGTTACGAGAATTCAGATTTATGAGGAGTTTCATTTAATACCCCTGCTTTGGCTTACGAGGCATTTCCTCAAATTTACAAGGACCGATTTGGATTTTGTGCGCCTCAGTGGGACGCGGCCACCCTGCAGCGGGAGAAAGCCCATGGCTCCAGGCAACTGCTGCCCACAGCTGCATCCCGCCTGGCACATCTCTCTGCAGTGCCTGGTGACGGTTTCCCAGAGCCCCTGGCCTGGCCTTTACCTTGACACTGCTGTGGCTGGTCTGGGTCTCCACCTTGGCGCTACAGCAGCGACATGCCCCGGCCCGGCCTGCGGCTGCGGACTCCCAGACACTCCTGCGAGACGTGGATGCTGGGCAAACAGCCCATCCCAGCCCCGCCCCTGCTGTTCACCCCCTGGGGCAGCTAGGGGACCACTGCCGCCCGCCCTGTACAGCTGTGCCTCGGGCACCGCTCGCCGCCTGCGGTGTTCCGTCCCATTTAGTGCCTGGCTCGCCTGCTGCTGCTGCCTCGGCCACTGCCAGCAGGGCCTCTCTGCTGCAGAGCCCCGTATGAGCGAGGCATCGCCCCTCACCAACCGGGGGCCCCCTGTGCCTGCCTAGGTCCCCACGCGGCCAGCCCCTGGCACCGCCCCCTCCCTGCTTAACCTAAGCTGTGCTCAAGCCGGGCTGCCTCCCTCGCCCCTGCTCTGCCCTGCCCGCCCCCTTGCACCGGCCCCGCTTCTGCAGCCATGGGCAGCTACCTGGCTTTGCGCTCCCCTCCCAGGCGCTTTTCGATTTCCTTTCCTCTCCCAGCCCTGTCTGCACCGGGGACAGCCCCCCGGCCCTGCGCTCTGCTTCCCAGGCCACACTATTTTATTACGATATTTTAGCATAAATGGATGTAAATTTTCGGGGCTCAGGAACACATACAATTTTTTCCCATTGAAATTAATGGCAATTACGTTTTCAACTTACAAGAATTCACCCTAAGAGGGGTTTTTCAGGAACGAATTACCCTCGTAAGGCGGGGGAAGACTGCACACTAGAGACACCAACACTGGACTTAACCATGTCAGCCACACCATCAGGACCACACAGCTGCGCATCCACTAATGTGATTTATGCCATCATGTGCCAGCAATGCCCCTCTGTCATGTGCATTGGACAAACTAGACATCGGCTGTGCCAAAAGATGAAAGGACATAAATCAGGCATCATGAATCAGAATGCACATAAACCTGTAGATGAGCACTTTAATCTTGCAGGACATACTACAATGGAGTGTGAGAGAACAATCTTATTACAAAGGGATTTTAACACCAGCTCACAAAGGAAGACATTTGAATTGAAATTCATTTGCAAGTTTGACACAGTTAACTGGAGGCTTAACAGAGATCTCAGTTATATTATGTATTACAAGGGCAATTTCCACACCTCTGATATTTACAGGAATGGCACCCATTCCACTTAATTTACTCTTTCCAGAAGCTCTCCTTATTCCCCACCTTATCTTTTTATTTCTCCTTCCTCACTCCCTGCTTTATATTTACTTTGTTTGCTCATTTCTGCTACAGAATCTGATGAAGTGGGTCTTACCCACGTAAGCTCATTAGCTAATAAAATTGTTAGTGTGTGAGGTGCTACAGCACTGCACATTTTCTTTTAAACACCAGATGGCAGTAGATGATTGGCAAAACTCAGAGTATGTCAAAATTATTTCTTGCATTTTCATTCCACATGTATAAATCTTGTAAGGCGGAAGATATTTTTGTCTGGTCTGAGAAGACTAATAATAAAGTAATTAAAAGATTGTGCTTAATGCTTTCCCCGTATGTTTTTAGTTGTGTTTTTATCCTTAACACATAACTTCTGTGTATAAATTTGTTTCTTATAAGAGAAAGAAACATTCCAAGAGTGGGAGATGGTTTCTTAGTTTTCTGCTTTCTAAAAATATTTTTTGTCATGCCCAAGAGAACCATTGTCCTTACATTAGTTTTCTATATGTCCAATGCCAAAGGTCTGCCTTTTGAGCTAACTCCCTATCTGCCTAAGTTTTCTTCAGTACTAGCACTTTGGGAAGTAAACAGTGGCAATCTTTAAGGCCAATGAGAACTTTTGCAGACAATAATCTCAGAATTTGTTGAATATTTATTTTCCAATAATAATAACATAAATACTGTATTTATGCATTAGAGTTCATGTTCTACAAATCACCCCTTTCCTGTTTTAGTTTATGTACCTGTAAATTTGATTTTGTTCTGTCTGTGTTGTGCTTTGATCCTAGCTTGAACAGAATAGTATGATTACTGCAACATATAGGACAGAGGCCTAAGTGATCAACTACAGTTTATGGGCAAGTGCAGGTGAACTCATGTAATTAAAGGTAATCGCTAACCCTAAGCCATCAACTTGTCCTTGGTTTCCAGCGTGTTGCTATTCTATTCAGCCTCAAGCATTAACATTCAGAAGCTGTTCCTCTGAATGCTGCATTTCATCTTGTTATCAGCAATGTGTACTGTGTGGGCACAAGAACTTAAAATGTGCAGACCTCCAGCCACCATAAAGTTGTTAGGGTGAGATTCCACATTGCTCATGTAAGATGGAGGAAGAGGGCGGAATTGCTAAAGGAACTTAAGATGTTGTCTGCACTGCATCCATTACCGGCCTGGATCAGCTCATGTGAGCTTATGGGTCTGTAAAACTTCTGTGTAGATATTGCAGCTAAGGTTGGAACCTGGGCTTTGAGAGCTAGTGGGCATTTAATGGCAGTGTAGACATACTGTGAGCCACCTTTGCACCCTCCTGATCCTGGCTTTTGGGTGATAGAGAAGCTCCTGGTATAGCTTAGACAGTCCTGAGAGCGGTATAAATTATGGCAGCCTCCCTGGACTGGCCTCTGGCTTAAAGACTGCAGTGGAGCTTACTGTGAGACCTAAGAAGGCAGATTTGTGGAAGTCTTCTACAGTGCCTACTTACGGAAATCCTTCCCGTGGCCTTCAGAAGCAGGAAATGTGAGCCATGTAAAAGTGCTGTATCTACCAAAAAGCCATCATGGACATGTTCTTATTTAATGTTTTTCTTGCCTGGGTTGTGGTATTACGATACTCACTAAATAGGGGACAAAACAGTGAAGACGATGATATGCAAACAACTGCCAAACGCACAATTAAAGGGGCTAAAAATGGAATGAATTTTTCATAGACTCACAGAAATGAAGGGTTAGAAGGGACCTTAAAGAGGCCTCAAATCGAGCACCCTCTGCTGAGGATGGACGAAGCAAACCTAAAACATCCATGACAGGTGTTTGTCTAACTTCTTGAAAATCTCCATGGATGGGGATTCCACAACCTCCCATGAAAGCCTCATCCAGAGTTGATCTATCCTTAGAGGTAGACAGATTTTTCATAATACCCAACATAAATCTCTCAGCTGTTGCTTGTAACAATAGCAGAATAGTATTGTCAGAGAAGTGTGATTTTTGATAGCAGCCAATTTTTAAGTTCATTAGCAAGATCCGGCTGCTGGAAGTTTGTCAGAAATTCCAGCTGGAGATTTTTAAGTGAGAGTGGCTGACCATTAAACTAGCTTTGCAATGGATGTGGTGGATTGTCTGTTATTGTCTACTAGTCTTTTCAACAAGATTGCATTTCTTTCATAAAGATGTGCACTCAACCACATATTACTGGGTTTGATTATATCTATCAGATCATTATTATAGCAAATTTAATGAAACAGATATTAAACCACATGCATCAAATCAATCTTAAACAGTCATCCGGAGAAAAATCTCACGTGAGGTGAGGAGATAGTTTCTTTACTTACCTCTGAAGCATCTAGTACTGGCCACTATCAAATAATGGGCTTCATGGACCTGGAGCCTAATCCAGTATGGCAAAGCTATCTCTTTACACTGCAGGAATTACTGAGTGAAATTGTCTGGGCTGGGTTATGCAGAAGATCAACTTAGATAATCAAAATTGTTCCTTCTGGTCTTAAAAATCTCTGACAAAAAAGGACTGTTCCACAGGCAGAAAGATTTAAGAGCCAAGGAGATTTTTTTCCTCTGGTTCTTCTGATGCATTGATATTTAGGTGTGAATCCATTGGGTCCCGACAGAGCCAGCATTTACTTGAATAGTTCCAGTGTGAATGAAACTTGCTTTGGCTGTGTCTACACTTGCATTCCTCTTTCAAAAGAGGCGTGCAAATGAGGGAAATTGAAAATGCAAATGAGGTGCAGATTTACATATCGGGCACCTCATTAGCATATTATTTCAAAAGAGCTTCTTTCAAAAGAAGAAAAACAGTGTACATGCAGCTCTTTCAAATGTAAATCCCATCTCCGAAAGAACCCTTCTTCCATTCTTTATGTAAATTTGTGCCTCATTTGCATTTTTGATTTCCCTCATTTGCAAGCATCTTTTGAAAGAGGAATGCAGGTGTAGACACAGCTTTTGTGTTTATGTTCCTCCTTGCAATTTACATTTTGTTTCTAATATGTATTTTTATTTTACTTACAGCATGCTGTCTTTGGAATTAAGTTATTTCCCCATTTGGTTTCAGTTAGTTTAACTGGCATATGAAGTCTATATTGATACTTTAAGTTCCTTCCAAGTTTGACTTTAAGCTTTTTTTTGTCCCAGTTAGTTTGGTTATTAGTTCCATTTCACTCCTGTGCCATATAACTATACCTACTTCACAGATGGGCAAACTGAGTTAAAAAAACTAAGATGATCCAGGTCAGGGAGTGACTGCCAGGGCCAAAATAGAACCCCAGCGGCCCTGCACCAGACACTCACCATTAGACTGCCCTGCTCTTCATTGCAAACTGCAGTGATATTTGTGAAAGATGCTCTATAAATCTAGAGTAGCTATTGCCTCTCAGCGTGGTGCTGCAGAACAAGGTGTGCTGTGGCTTGCTTGTCTGGCCATTGCACAGTGAAGTAGTGGGGAAGGAGGGTATAAGGCACCAGACAGAATTAACCTCCTTCTGAGTAAAGGGATTGTTCTTTAAGACTCCACTGAAGCTTTGGCCATCCCAGAGAAAGTGAGGACAGCACATAGGGTTAGCCTCATCCCCTCTGGCCTGGCCAGTATGGGTGGCCGGCTGCAGAAGGGAAATGTATGCTGCACATGCTTTTACTTTCCTTGTATGTTGCTGGCCTATTGGCCACACTGCACCCCAGCAGGATCTGCAAGGAAGTATTGCTGCACCCCCTCGCCTCATTGCAGGCCTGCTTTTGTTGACAGGCTTATAGTTTAAATAAATGTCTGAGATTGCACACGGTTTCATTCAGCCAGCATGCCAGCTCTCTGCAGCCATTTCTGATAATATTTGCAACCACTGCTCTGGGTTCGTAAACAAGCCTGTATCTGTACTAGGCTGAGGATGACTAACTCTATTGATATGGTTCTAATTCAGTAATTACGCTTTCCATTTTTAAATCTGTCTCAATGTTTTGCTTGTCCCCTTTCCTCATAACACACTTCCCAGCTCAGAAAAATACCAGCCTAATTCAAAAGCCAAAAATGGAAAATGATGTATGTTTTCTTGAGAAAAATGTGTTCATCACAATGATAAACAAGCATGCTCTCAGCCCCCCTTCCTGGCTACTAAACTTAAGCACATGCTTACAGCTTCCTTGTGTTGTATTTTTGGTATGGTAAAAATTATTAGGAGAGTAGTTAATTAATTTGCATTTTATGAAACTGATGTAAATGCTCTCATACTTACAGTTACAGAGCCCCCTACTTCAACGTTTCTTAGACTACGTTCTTCAGAACACCGGTGTTCTGTAAACAACTCGCAGGTGTGTCGTGAGTGTTTGGAAAAATACAATGATGGTATATATTTTTTGTTATTAAAACCAGATCCAATGTTACTTCTTCATTGCTGTGATACCTGATCATATGGCTTCGTTTTGTTTTTGCTGTATTTGTTGCTGTTTGGCTTTTTTTGGTCTGAGAACATTTTTTTTTTTGGAAGAAAATTTTCATATGTGTTCTGCCTAAAAAAATTATGGTTTGGTACTCTGCGGTCTCAAAATGTTTAAGAAACACTGCCCTACTTCATGAGTTAGGACACGTGATTGGCAGGATCTCTGCACCATTATGGAACACTTTTATGCGATTTCACAGCCTGCTTTAAAAGGCACTCAAAGCCCTAAAACTGTGGGATCTGAGGTCAGTGATGGAGTACTTTGTGCAGAGCTGTGTTCGTTTCTGAGAGTGTGAGTCTAACAGTCTGTGGTTGGACTGTTCCGACCAAACAATGTTTTCCTGGTACCGTATATCACTTTTTTCTCCTGGAACTGTGTGTGTCAAGAGAGAGAGAACGTGACTGATCATATGGGGCAATTGTAGAAGAGAATGTGATCCACATGCTGTTTCGTATGGTCAAAGATGAAAATAAGCTGGTGTGCTCCTGTGCAGCACATTAGTAAGAGACTTGGGGTAGGGCTCTGGATGCTGCTAGTGTAGCAACAAAAATTGATTGTGTCACTGCACCCGGGGCCACAGTGCATCAGGCTCCTGCCTCAGTGCATTGGTGACCTGGCAGAGTGAGTGCCGCACCCCATCCTGCCCTGGGTAAGCCCTGGGTATCTGGTGGCCGGGCTAGGCCTGGGGATGGGGCAGCTGGGCAGCGCGATGGCTATACTCCCTGCCCTGAGCCTCCCAACATGCCATCCTTATGCCCTTGGCCTCCCATATCTCGCAACCTCCTGCCCTAACTCCTCCACCCATAAACCTCTGCCCTGAGGGCCCCCACTTCCACACCTTCTGCCTTGACTCCTGTTCCACTCCACAACCAACCCTTTGCCCATCACCCCCCTACACACTCCACAGCCTGCCTGCCCTGAATTCACCCATCCCCACACAGACCAGCTCCCCGTCCCGAGTGCCCCCCAAGAGGGGTTGTGATATGACAGTACTTATAAGAAAATTCAAGTTACTTTCACCCTTGCATGTGGTGGTAAATCTCCAAAACTCTCAGCTGATGCACAACCACACTAAGTTACGTAACACAGTGATAAATCTCCTTTTGGCAACATTTTTTTCTCACTGTTATGGAAAACTCACTACGGCTGTCATAACCTTCATTGAACACAGATAAACTAAAACCGGAAAGCATCAATATCAATAAATATGTCCATTTTACTGTACCTCCTACATTTATTCCCATTTTTAAAAAAATCGAGGGATGTCCTCTTGGAAAGCCACATATCCAGTGCTGTGGTTCTTTCAATAGGTCACTTATAAAACTGCATTATATTCAAGTTATTCTGACAAAGCCATCCTCAAACACACTGTCCAACTGCCTTTCCCTAAGCGCATAGCATGAAAGAGAAGCTGAGGTCTGCAGAGTGTTTTAAATTCTCCTGCATTAAAAAAAAGAAAAGTCCCTTTTTTGTCACAGGGACAGAGAAATGCTTCAAAAGAGGCCCAGAGTATAACTGAAGCAATGAAGCCTCCTTGAATTTGCAGAAGATTTGAAGCAATGGCTTTGGCATCTGAATTGCTGCGTTTACTTCAAGTGGGGTCGACTTCCATGATATTAAGGATCCCTTAAATATCACCTCTGAATTGTTTTAGTGTTCACCCATACCTCTAAGGAAGTGGGGCCAGAAGAGATCTGTTTTTGCCAATCTTCACAATTTTTGTCAATGATTTGGAAGGAAAGTTAAAATCGTGTGTGGTGACATTTTCAGGTGACACAAAAATGGGCAGTGTGATAGATACTAAAGTCCAGCCTGGTCTACAGAGTGATGTGAAGGGATGGGTAAATTTGGCTCATTTAAACAACCTGTGTTTTCATAGAGCCAAAAGTAAGTCCAGACATCTAGGCCTGTGGAATGTAGGCCAGTTCTTTTCAGATGGGGATTGTATTTTGGGAAGGAGTGATTACAGAAGAGAATTAGTTGGTTAACCAACACATGAGCTTCTAGTGCACTGTGGCAGCTAAGATAGCTAACACAATCCATGGATGTATAAACCAAGGAAATATCAACCAAAGTAGGGAAGTGATAATAAAGACACGAATATGGCATTAGTGAGACCACAGCTGGAATACTGTGTCCAGCGCTGGTAGCTGCACTTTAACAAATGTGCTAAACTAATTGGACACAAGCCAAGAAAGAGCTACAAGAATGATCTGAGGTCTAAAAGACCTGTGTTACAGTGAAATACTTAAGAAGCTCATTTAGCTTTATGCGCACGAAAAGTAACAGATGCCTTGTTCTATAAGCACTTACTAGGGGAGAGGATTCCCAAGAGAGGATTGTTCTTCAGTCTAGTAAACAAAGGCATAACAAAAGTCAATAACAGGAAGTTGAATTTGGAGAAATGCAGAATAGAAATACGGTGCAAATAAGAATGTATGGCTTGCATTTCACAGCGTGAATAACAACAAAAAAAAAGGAAAGAACCTTTAGTTAGGTTACATTATGTACATTTAAGATATTATGATAATTATAAATGACTGAGTGACACAATTGCTTGATAGTGGAAATGGAAGGAATAGAAATAGCTGAGTTATAGCTAACTCTAGCAATTATTTACAGCGCTGCTCACATACAACTACTATTTATATGAAAATGCTATCATACCCCACCAGCACACCACACAGGTCTTCATTGTGCAGTGATTTAGCCTGTTACTGTACCTCTGTAGCTAAAATCCACAGGGACACCAATCACACCACAGCAAAGCATGTACTGCTATCAAGTTGCAGTGATTTTGTCTGAGGAAAAGGGAATTCTCCCTGATGAATCCAAACACCAGTTCAAATCTCTGCTGTGAGCACAGCAAGTCCCCTCAGAAACCACCATGTTCCATCTTATCAGTGGTCTGCCTGCTTGTTGTCTCCTGCTTCCAAATGGTGGGCCTGATCCCACCCGTTGGCTTCAGGGGCAACAGGAGAAGTGCTGCACAGAACATTACCTTCCACTCAATGTTTGTTGTGCTTGACTGGAGGAGAGGGTTGAAACAGCAGCTGCTGCCCTTTGTTCATTTTTAACTCTGGACATTTAAATGTACCATGTGCAAATGTCTCAAAAGTGTAAGGTCTTACATGTGTAAAAATGAAACCCTATTATTTCTGCACTTGATGGTTGATCTGCAGCAGAGCTGTGTTGTGGTTAAAATTCATTACTACCAGGAGATGGTTTCTATTATGCAAGCCTTGTTATTTTCCAAGTAAATCCAGGTGCCATTTTCACCTTTACCGCCACATATCGATATATCTTGTGGGTGACCTTCCTTTTCAGTTTTACACAGATTTCCATACAATTTGCTTCCAAACGCATTGAATAAAATATGGGAAAATGGTGAACAAAAAGAATTTGTGGTTGGAAATACATTTTCCTTGTCAGCTGGCTGGTCACATGGTGCCGACTTGTCTTCTTCATTTCCATTCAGCTGTATTGCATCGATAGCTTAAATTGCTTGTATTCCTACATACCGTTATTGCGTGCAACACTGGGTGGTGGTGTTACAGTCTTCTCAGTTCTTTTTTCTTAACAAGTAAGCCAGTTTTGATTCTCAGGCTGCATTGTGGTTGGTTTTATCTAGAGACAAACTGGAAAGAAAGGGAGTTCTCTGAGCAGTGGGAGTGTTTGCTGTCTGCCTTCAGTTCTTAACAGAGGCCAAGTTGAGCCAGTTGCTTCCTGGGAGCTTGGCTTTGAGGCTGGGTTGAAATTCCTAAGAGAGAGTCCTCCAACCTGTTTGATCATTTCATTTTTGGACTGGTGTGCAAACAAAGGGATATACATATAAGAATATTCCCAGACTCAACATCACTGGTTTCTTCTTCACTGAGAACCAGCTTGCAAGACCCCTAATAGATCAGACCAATAGTTCATCTAGCACGGAGAGAATTAACAGAGCACAGCAATTCTGAGTGATCCACCCTGTCATATAGTCCCATCTTCTGGACATTGGAGGTTTAGGCCTAAAGAATGGGAACTGCATCTCTAGCTGTTAATTAAACTATCTTCCTTTAACTAGTGTAATTCATTTTTGATCTAGTGTACTTTTGGCATTCACAATGTCCCCTGGCAAGGAGTCCCACCAGTTGATGTTGTATGTTTTGGAAAAAAATGGTTCCTTAGATTTGTAAATTTGCTGCTTATAAATTTCATTGGCTTTTTTTAAGGGATAAATAACACATTCCAATTTACTTTCTTGGTAGCATAGACCTCAAACATCACCCTAGTTAGTTACCTCTTTCCTAAAATGAACAATCTCAGTCTTAATCTCTCCTGTTATGGAAACTGTTCCATAACCCTCATAATTTTTGTTGCTCTTTTCTGAACCTGTTCCAATTTCAATGTATCTTTTTTTTTTTTTGAGATGAGGCTACCAGAATGCCACACAGTTTTTAAGTTGCAGGCTTTCAATGGCATTCTGAGATCTTCTATTTTGTTGTTTATCCCTTTCCTAATGATTCAAAACACTTTGTTAGCTTGTTTGACTTTTGCTGCACACCTAGTGCATGTTTTCAGAAAACTATCTGTGATGACCCTGCTCTCTCTTTCTTGAATCATAACAGGTAATTTAGATCCCTTAATTTTGAATGCATAGTTGCCTTTATGTTTTCCAATATGGATTGCTGTGCATTTATCACCTATAAATTTCATCTGCCACTTTTCACCCTGTTAGGTGTGATCTATTTGTAACTCCTTGCAGTCAGCTTTGGATATAACAGCTGTTAATTTAAGGCTAAGAAGACATGTTTTCATAATTTAGATGGTTCTCCTCGAAGGATCTTCCAACCATCAAACAGTATTAGCTTCCATCATGGAAGTTTTACATCTTCCTGTGAAGTATTGTTACTGGTTGTTTTTAAGCAGTGCTTAAACACAAAACACCACTTTTTAAAAACTGAAAATAAAGCATAAAATCTATCTGAAGAGGGATTGATTTTTATTTGGAAGACACTCTTGATTTTGCTTCAGCAGTGCCCAGGGCAACCAGAAATACATAGGAGAGTTTGGATGTAATTTTGGGAGTGTGGTGACTCAGTATTGGGATCTTCACTCACTAATTCATTGCAAGGGCAATTCTCCTGCCTTTAAAAACAACAACAAGTCCTGTGTCACCTTATAGACTAACACATATTTTGGAGCGTAACTTTCATGGACAAAGATATATGATGAAGCAGGTCTTTGCCCATGAAAGCTTATGATCCAAAATATCTGTTAGTCTATAAGGTGACACAGGCTTTCTTGTTGTTTTTGAAGATACAGACTAACATGGCTACGCCTCTGATACTTGTCTCCCGCCTTTGATAGTCACACTTCTACATTACATGCTCTGAATGAAAAACATCCAGCTTAATTTGTCTCATTAACTGGTTGTCCTAATTACAGGTAGCTTCCTTTTCTTTTCTTTGTTTCTTCTTTTTTTCTCCTATTTGTACCCTGGATCCTTTTATTTACACTCCAACCCATTTGATGAATTGGATTTTACCTACGAAACCTCATGATCTAATGTATTTGTTAGTCTCTAAGGTGCCACAGCTGTTGTTTTTTTGGTAGTGGTGTCCTTCATCTATAGGACAGAGAGAAATTTTCCAGTCAATATTATTCTGGATTCATGACACCTTTTTCATCTGTTACAACTTGCAGATTATCCCTAACCAAATTCATTTAGGTGAGGATCACTTTCAAGTCTGAAGATCTTTGTTCCTTTGTCATCCAAATACACATGTGCCTTACCCCCATTCAGAATATTTATACCCTAAAAATTGGCCTGTAATAGTCAATGCTGTTTAATTCAGAAATTACATGAACTTCTGATGAGGAAAATGGAACGTCGTGCGTTTGGTGATCAGGAAATTAAGAAGCTAAGGAGAAGGGCCTAATTGTGGACTGGTGGAACTTCAGCCATGGCACTCCTGGTGTGTAACAATGTAAAAGGAGGATCAAGTTTAAGAGGATACACATCTGACCAAGAAATGCTTATTAAAAATCTGGTTAAAAGAAAAAGGATAGTAGTACATTATGTGCACATGTGGAAGCAATGTACTGAAAAATCTCTGTGGTTTTGCATGAGAAAAAAGGATGGCAAACACTCCTAGCTCAGCAGGGTAGCAATTAAGCCCTAAATTTCACAGTACATTGTGTTCTCAGGTTCATTGTCGGATGATGGCTTTGTTGCTATTATAAAAGCCTATTAACCTGTGTGAGCAAACTTTAGTTAAAATAGCAGTGAAGATGTACAGCTTGGATTATCTGCTCAAGATCAACCTCAGGTTTCCTCACAAGCTTTAACTTAAACTGCTAAACAGCATTAAATCTGAGTTAATTTGTTTACACTGCTGTTTTAACTTGAGTTAGCTAAGATGGGTGAGCTCCATAGCGCTCAACCTTTCCAGAGTCCTGTACCCTCTTCAGGAGTCTGATTTGTCTTGCATACCACAAGTTTCATCTCATTTGCTTACAAAAATCACACATAAAAATAATGAAAAAAGGTATCATGAAACATAGGTGCTGAATAATGGCTTACTTTCTTATTTTTACCGAAAATTGTAAAATAAATCAAGCAGTCCTGAAGCACCATAAAGACTAACAATTGTATTTATTAGGTAATGAGCTTTCATGAAGTGGGTTTTGCCCACAAAATCTCATTATCTAATAAATACAACTGTTCATCTTTAAGAAGCTACAGGACTACTTGTTTTTATGTGTGTGAAGCTATGGACTAACAGTTAAACCTCTGAAGCTATGTAAAATAAATCAGTGTATACCATATAGAACAGTATAAACAAGTCATTGTTGGTATGAAATTTTATTTTCTACTGATTTTGTTCTTGCTTTTTATGTAGCCTGTTGTAAAACTAGGCAAAGCTGTAGCTAGGGGCGAATGGATATTTACTGGAAGATGGACCGCAGGAAGATCGATCTTCTGAAGGTCGATTTTACCCCATCTGTTAAGATGCATCAAAATCGACCTCTCTGGGCTCAGCTGTCCATCCCTGTACTCCATGCTATTGCATGGAGTAAGGAACATCCATGCGAGACTTCTGAGCCCCAGACTACACTAGGAAAGAAAGTTGATTCTGATACATCAGTTCTAGCTACACTAACGGCACAGCTCGAATTGTGTATCTGAAATCTACTTTCTTCCCTAGTGTAGATTTGCTCTATGATGAGGTACCTTCTGGGAGATCTCTGTCCACCCCAGGGATAGCCCCAACCCTGATTACAAATCACGGCGTCAGCTAAACTGAATTTAAAACTGCCTCCTTTGCCATTGAAAACACACTGAGATGAGATAGCATATGATTTTTTTGTTTCTATTTTGTAATTTGATTTCAGGTATGATTTAAATTTGTTCTAATGGTAATTATATTAAAGATGAATGAGTTGGATGACTTTTGGCTGAGAGTCATTATGATTAATGAGTCTTCTTCCTTGCATCCAGCTAAGACTATTGTTTCTTCTATGTTTAATTGGACGTCACTTCATCTTAGAAAAATAAAAAGCATAAAAAAATTATCATTAGCATAACATTAAATTATGTTTAAAGTTCACTGAGTAGGCCAGTAAAGAGTTTTGCAAGGAGTAAGTGTGCCTTTAAATATTTTGTTCTGTCCAGTCAAAAATGGATGCTGGATTTTTTTAAGAGTTTTTCTTGTGTTTTGCCTTAAACAAAGAGCAGCCACATACAGTCAGTCTGGAATATAGGAATTTAAGGAATATAGGAACCAATAAAACAAAAAAGGATAACTGTAAAGGTTCTAGAACAGTGTATGTAGTTTCAATAACAGGATGCATCCACTGTGAATGGCAAAGGTAATATACTTATAAAAATCTTAGTTAAAAAGCTCCGTACACCACATTTTTGCCTCCATTTTCAATAATTTTTCCAGTTCTTCATTTTAAACAGTGATGTTATTCATATAACATTATATATGTGACACAGAAATGTTAACGAGTACATAGATCCAGCACAGTGCTTCATGTATCATCTTTGTTTCCAGGATTGCTTTGTTTCCAATTTTTAACTCAGCGGATACCAGTTTTGTCTCCAGAGTTCATCAGTTAATGAGATTCACTATTCATACAGTACATTATTTTCTAAAAATGTATTTGTTTAAGCTTGCAGGTCTAGGAAAATTGATGTAATTCTTCTCTTATCTTTCTGATCGATTCCTTCTTGTGGGCCATCTCAGAGTTTCTCTATTTCCATATTGGTTACTCAGCAGGACAGAAGACATAATTCTCAGCTTCTCCCTAAAAATGCTGTTTTCTTCTTTTCCATTTATTGAGGACATACATGATAGCATTTACTTCACCCCAGTATGCTAAGCCATAGAATGAAACAAATTATTTTCTGTTGTTCTTTGCTTCTTGTTTGGGGCTTGATAGACAATGAATGTACTTTATGAGTATTGATCTGGCGGTGATCACACAGCTGAATGTGCTCCTAAGATGTTGAAAAAACACAAGTATTATCTGAATATGCAAGCACCAGGCCACCTATCTTTTAATCAATTGTCGATCCATGAGAGGACCTTCCTTCCTATCCATAGATACTTAGGCTGGGTCTACACTGTGAGATAAAATCAAATTTATTAATATCGATTTTGTAACTCTGGAATTTAATTTGATTTTGACTATCTCATCTCCCCACGTGCTCCTCAGAAAGTTGACTTACTGCTGCCACACTCAATTGGTAAACATCAACTGTTTCAGTAGTGCATTGTGGGAAGTATCTCACAGGTCCCTCATCCCCCCGTAGCATTCTGGCTATGCTCGCTGGTCTTTGACATCATCTTAACACATTGCATTTTCCTCATTCCCCTCCTGCATTAAGCAAAGGTCCATTTTTCCCTTCGGAAAGAAGAAAAAGTAGGGCATCCACAGGGATGGCAAAATTTAACAGAAATCTCTTTCTTCTGTAACTGAATTCTCAACTGGCCACCCACTGAGTGTCCCCACTCCTGTGATTGCATCCGATCCCTGAAAATAACACAGGGAGCATGAAGAGCTTGAAGAAAGAGATGATAGGAAAGTTTTTGAATAAAAAGAGTTGCTGAGGGGAGGGTCTTGGGCTTTCCAGTGCACTATAAGGCTTCTGTGCACAGGCTGTGTTCTCAGCTGGCCACCCACGTGGTGCAGTGGGACAATGGCTGGTGCCAGGCAGCACAGAAAAAACCACCAAGTAACAAGACAGAACCACGAACTCTGTGCTGGGGCTATTTGTAATGGGTAGATTTGCTCACAGCACTAATAGCAAAGAAAGAAAGACATTTCTCAGGCTCTCAAACAAACATGAGCCCACAGCCACAAGCTTCCTGGCCCCGATTTGAAATTCACAGTCTTCCTGTTACCTAATTCTGGCTCACCTGGGCTACGTCTACATGTGAAGCCTACATCGAAGTAGCCTATTTCAATGTGGCGACATCGAAATAGGCTATTTCGATGAATAACGTCTACACATCCTCCAGGGCTGGCAACGTCGATGTTCAACATCGACGTTGCGCAGCACCACATCAAAATAGGCGCTGCGAGGGAACGTCTACACGCCAAAGTAGCACACATCGAAATAAGGGTGCCAGGCACAGCTGCAGACAGGGTCACAGGGCGGACTCAACAGCAAGCCGCTCCCTTAAAGGGCCCCTCCCAGAAACAGTTGCACTAAACAACACAAGATCCACAGAGCCGACAACTGGTTGCAGACCCTGTGCATGCAGCATGGATCCCCAGCTGCAGCAGCAGCAGCCAGAAGCCCTGGGCTAAGGGCTGCTGCACATGGTGACCATAGAGCCCCGCACGGGCTGGAGAGACAGCGTCTCTCAACCCCCAGCTGATGGCCGCCATGGAGGACCCCACAATTTCGACGTTGCGGGACGCGGATCGTCTGCACGGTCCCTACTTCGATGTTGAACGTTGAAGTAGGGCGCTATTCCTATCTCCTCATGAGGTTAGCGACTTCGACGTCTCGCCGCCTAACGTCGAAGTTAACTTCGAAATAGCGCCCGACGCGTGTAGCTGTGACGGGTGCTATTTCGAAGTTAGTGCCGCTACGTCGAAGTAGCATGCACGTGTAGACACGGCTCTGGAAAGCAGCAGCCAGAGCAGAGAATTGAGAGGTATTGTGGGTTACATATGGGAACCTCTGGAGACTAATAAATTCAATTTTAAGATGTGGCACTTCCACACTGGCCTTTATTTGAACTTTTGAATTTGAGCTTGACACGATGCCCAGCAGGTACTGACGATATTGTGATAGAAATATTAGTGCTCCCTAATTTGCTCTAATGGTATTTACAGTGAAGACAGTCATGTGGTATTATGAGCTACCTGCCTTAAATTTGAATTTATCTCATAGTGTAGGTGCAGCCTTAGTTTCTTAAAAGCCTTCGATGAGAGACCATCTCAACCGTTTTCTGAAAATTCAAATATGATGTGTTGCCACAGTCAGAATTCCCTCTAGTTTTTATCATCCATGTGCAGAGAAAATTTTGTGATTTGCACCAAGGCACGTGCAGATGTTCACCACAGGCACAGAAACATAGTAGAAACACAGGCTGCCAGCTGTGGGCATTGTGGGCTCTCTGCTCACCCGTTGCGAAGCAACGGAATCTTTCCTGAGTGGCCACCCAAGCCACATAGAGCCCCCCTTTTCATCCCTCCAACTAGCCCCCTGCCACCTGTCTATTGGAATCCAAACCTATGGAAACGTCTGTTATGGTCCTATAAACAACCCCTTTCGGCATGTGTAAGAACATAAGTATGTTGAATATAAAATCTTTGTTAATTGGTATATAAATGTGAATACAAGTACATAAAAATGATAACATATTGCAACATTTTCAATGAGATGGATGAGCCTGACACCCAGCAGCCAATCATTTTGTGCCCCCCCACTTTTGAAATTTCATGTCCTCCCCGAGCGAGTCAACCCCAGCCTCCCACTTTGCTCACCCCTGAGATAGGGCAAGCAGCTACTGTACTACCCTGTACCAAGCCAACGACTTCAATACCATTGTACTAACGTAGGTGAAAGGCGATTTTTTTTAGCCAAAGTGTTACGTATTTGAAGTCAGTTTTGATTTGTTCAAACTGACAATCATTCATTTAATGAAGGGTTGTTCTAGCCACATAAACTAAATAAATCTCCAATTACTGTGCATAGATCCCCACAGTCCGTATATGATATGGGACCTTAAGGGCTTGATCATAATTCATATTATTATGTAGTGCTTTATTACAACAATTTCACAGTCTTTACAGGATGATTTCTTGTTCCATAACCCAGGTAAGGTGAATTTATTTTTCTGCCACAGCTGTTTTGAAAGACAGCCAAGACGCACATCGATAATTGGTCAGACTCATCCACACCTCAAACACAAAGGCTGGGTCTACATGGCTATGTCTACGCTAGCCCCAAACTTCGAAATGGCCATGTAAATCTGTGAGCAGATGGGAATAAGAGGACTTTGAAGGAGGCGGGGTCCTTTCGAGAAGGAGCCCCATCAGGACGAGCCGCATCAAGTTTGAAGTGCCGCGGCTGCCTGTATGCTAATGAGGCTCTGAATATGTATTTCAGTGCTTCATTAGTAAACTTCGAGATGGCCATTTACATGGCCATTTCGAAGTTTGGGGCTAGTGTGGACACGGCCCACGTGCCCCTTCCTTTCGAAAGGGGCATGTTAATGAGCAGGTTCGAAATATGCTAATGAGGCACTGCAATGTATACGCAGTGCCTCATTAGCATAATGGCAGCCGCGGTGATTTGAAAGTGTGGCTTTTCGAATCGCGTGCCGCCCTTGGAGACAGGACCTTCTGAAAGGACCCCCCCCCAATATTTGAAAGCCCTTCTTCCGATCACAAGATATGATTTCTTATTCCATAACCCAGGCAAGGTGAATTTATTTTTCTGCCATAGCTGTTAAGACAACCAAGACGCACATCAATAATTGGTCAAAGTAGACTCATCCACACCTCAAACACAAAATGGATGAATGGTGAATCTGTACTAAGGTGATATTGAGCAAATGGTTCCTCAGCTTTTTCATCTACTGAAGTCCTTTTTATAAGGCATAATGATGAGGGGCAGTTTAATAACATTTATTGTGTACTTAAGCAGTTCAGCTGCTGTGCTGCCACTAAGGAAAAAAGTATGGTCACTAATTCCATAAAGCAGAAGCTAGAGTGAGACAGAGCAAAGATACAGTCCTTGGAATAAAACCACCAGTTAAAACCTTTAGTTTCTGAAAATGTTCTGAGTCTCTGAAAAAGTCAGTCCATAAACCATAATGGGAAGTAAATACATGCAGCACTTTGCTGAGGGTCTGTGAAATCAGATCCTGTTAATAACTGTTTCCAGGTCAGGCACTAGAGAGAGGAGGTGTTTGATTGAGAATATTGTGTGGTTGAGCTAAACTGCGCTTAAGCATAACCACCACTCTTGCTGACCACGGCCGTGCCTACATGTGCCCCAGACTTCGAAATGGCCATGCAAATGGCCATTTCGAAGTTTACTAATGAAGCGCTGAAATGCATATTCAGCGCTTCATTAGCATGCGGGCGGCAGCGGCGCTTCGAAATTGAGCTCATGGGAATAAGGGGACTTTCGAAAAGGAGCCCCATCTGGACGCGCCGCACGGCGGCAAGGCGCATCAATTTTGAAGCGCCGCTGCCGCCCGCATGCTAATGAAGCACTGAATATGCATTTCAGCGCTTCATTAGTAAACTTCGAAATGGCCATTTGCATGGCCATTTCGAAGTTTGGGGCACGTGTAGACGTAGCACATCAGCAACTGCAATAGCTGTATTGAAAGCTGTGGGGTGTCTACAAGTCACTAGCAGTATCCCAATGTGTCTCATTAGCATCCCCCTTTCAAAAGGTGTGTGTGTGCGACTGTAGACGTAGCTATAAAAACAGTGTGAACAGCAAATGTATATAAATTAAAGCACATGAACATGAATCTTGTAGAGGTTACATAATGCACAATGCTTAACACTGGAGAAAAGCTAATTAATATGTTTGGTACCCAGTAGGGAAAGGGCCAACACAGAGACCTACCAGACCTCAAAGTAAAGGAACAAGATTGAAGGATCAGCTCAAACAACAAGAACTAAACTGACCCTCAGAAAGTACAAAAGAACTTCACCAGACCTTGGTAACATGGGACCCACCCAACCTGTTCTGTTTTGTCTGTTTATTGCTTTAGCCCATAAGGTCACAGATTTATTCCCTTGGGGCTGTCATCATTACATACTATTAGAAAATGCAATCACAGTAAAAGCTGTGTTTCCCAGGCCTGTACCAACTGGAAAGCTTGATAAACCAACACTTCTAATCTTCATAGAAAGTTCAGTCGGTGTGAGGCTGACAACTCTAAACCTTGCTCCATGTAGCTCCCTGGAAGCAGTGACTCGTCCCTGCTGCTCCTATGTGCAGAAATGGCTACAAGGGGTTCCAAGCATAGGAGACTCGGGTCATGTGAGGAGATCTAAAACGCAGAAGGAACTAAGGTTTGAGGTGAGGTCTACACCTATCAAAATTAGTACTGTATGCACAGCCATGACATCTTTCTGTGCAAACCTATTTCTGGATCAAGCCCTGGGATAGTAAGCATGGTGCACCTGTTTAGTGATCCCAGGAAAATGTTAGGGGAGCATATTCAAAGTTAACCATTACATTTTAGGTGGGTGACACTGACCTCATCCTCTACCAGCTCCAACCTCTACAGAGTGTGCTGCAAAAGCTTAAGGCGGGTCACTCAGAAGCAGGATATGCTGAGAGGCCAGACAGAAGCATGTGTAGGAGAAGGATCTAACTGATTATGGTTCTTCTCAGGAAATCTGTACTAAAGACCTCCTTAAAGGAGACTTCCACAGGCACAAATGGCTGTTGGATGCTCATTCACTGACATTGATTATGAGGGACCAAAGTGCTGTTTTGTGTAATTGAAAAATACCCTCCTTTGAAAGGCTTTATTGAATACAAGGAACACTGGCTGATGTTGCTCTTCAGTACCAGCTCCAAGCAATATTTACAGCTGTCCTTAAAAGTACAAAACTGTATACTACATGTTCTGTCAATGAGACATTTCAGGCAGCTGAACCTCATAAGCAATTTTTAATTCAGGCACCCCACCACCATCCCTCTGTTTTCACTTGCTTGCAGGATAATTATTGAAACGATATAGATCATTTGGAAGTGGGATGAAAATTGGCAAATTCCTGTGTGCAGCGGATTTGAGACTCTGCTGATGGAAGGATTATGGGTCCAATGAGCAGTAATCGTGATGTCTATCTAAATGGTATTTCACATCAAAGCTAAGAAACAAAATGTTCAATCACTAACCATACCTACAACTCTTCCTCTTGACAATCTGCATCATTCACAAACCATTAAAGTACATCAGTTTCATTTACTCAGCTGTAAGTCATAACAGAGAACTGTAACATCATTGTTTATAAATGAAACTGTCTTCATCCTTTACCTTCTGTGCTTAAATTCCCATATGTTAAGCTCATACAAACAACTAGCTAATCACTCCAACAATCCCCAGGTAATGGTTGGATAAAATCAAGAACACTGCTCCACCGATTAAAAATAGATTTGCCTCATGTTGTTTGTTGGAATTGGGGAAAGCTGACAAAAACTTTGGGAATCTGGCTGCCAGATTCTCAATGGGCTCTTTTAATGCTGGCCAACCTATATCAATAACTTATGTCTAAATTCTTGTATCAGCCATGGCTATTGTCTAAACTTTTCAAGCTTGAGCATGTAATGTTAGATTGCTAAAGCCTTTCTTAGGCAGCTATAGAGCAATGAGCTAATTTCAGAGGAACAGAACCCATGCAGTTCTCCCTGACTCCAGGATTTTTCAGAAAAGAGGGCCTGAAGTCAAGCTTCTATGAAGCTGCACTCTTCTGTAAAAACTCCAGGCTACACTCAGGCTATGTCTACACTAGCTTGGAAGATTGACCCACTCAGGGTTGATCTTCTGGGGCTTGAGTTTATGCGTCTGGTAGGGAGGCATGAAATCAACCTGTCAGGAGACAGCATCAGCCCCTGTATTCCTCATGCAACACAAGGGCCATGTCTGCACTAGCCCAAAACTTCGAAACGGCCATGTAAATGGCCATTTCAAAGTTTACTAATGAAGCGCTGAAATACATATTCAGCACCTCATTAGCATGAGGGTGGCCGCAGCACTTCGAAATTGACGCGGCTCGCCACCGCGCGGCTCGTCCAGATGGGGCTCCTTTTTGAAAGGACCCCGACTACTTTGAAGTCCTTTTTGAAAAGGAGCCCCATCTGGATGAGCCGCGCGGCGGCGATCTGCGTCAATTTCGAAGTGCCGCGGCCACCCGCATGCTAATGAGGTGCTGAATATGTATTTCAGTGCTTCATTAGTAAACTTCGAACTGGCCATTTGCATGGCCATTTCGAAGTTTTGGGCTAGTGTAGACGTAGCCATGGAGTAAAGCAGGTCAATGGGAGAAACTTTCCTGTTGATGTTGTCAATGTTCTTCCGTGAGGACAGACAGGTAAGTTGATTGCAGATGCGTCAATTCTAGTTATGCAATTGCTCTAGCTAGAATTGCGTATCTGTAATTGACTTACTTTCGCTAGTGTAGACATAGCCTCAGAAAGATACGCCATCACAATCAGGAGGAGGGTGTTTGCTTCATACACCCACTTTGGGGAGGTCTATCTCCATGTCTCAGTTTAAACTATTTCCCAGGCCTAGCAAAATAAGTCCAAGCCCAGCTCTGCGGACACTTTTTCACTGACAAGAATGCATTTTTCCCACAGGACTTTAACATGAATAACTAAACCTGCTGTGTTTTTAAAAATGTATGTAATCAGCCATGCCCCAGCTTTCAGATGGGTGGGCGTGTTATAGAGCTCACGTTTATGTCTCTTTCAAGGGCATCTGCATCCCAGAACAGTGAAAATCAAAAAAGTAATTGATGAGTTCCTGCACCTCATCAAAGCTCATTGGAGCTGCATCCAGAATATAGGACCCAGAACCATCTGTCATTTTGTTTCACTCATGTGAGTGTGGAACAAGTTCAGGGTAAACCCTGCAATTGCAAGCTGTAGAATACAAAACCAAAGCAAAACAACAAATTTCTGCGGAGAGGTGAGTGCTGCTTTCAATGGCACACGGCTTGCCTACATGGGGTCCTTTCCAAAAGGACCCCACAGATGTCAAAATCCCCTTGTTCCTATTTGGTTACAGGAATAAGGGGATTTCGATGTGTGTGGGGTCCTTTTGAAAAGGACCCTGTGTAGACGAGCTACGCGCGATTGAAAGTGGCACTGTCAAAGCGCTGTGTCCACCATTATGGTAATGAGGTATTGCATATTGATTGCAGTGCCTCATTAGCATATCCTCATGTGTCTCATTAGCATCCCCCTTTCAAAAGGAAGGTGCTAGTGTAGACATGGTCTCTGTCTTCTTGTTACCTTATGTCTGTTTTTCCCAATATGGGGATTTTTAGTATCATGTTCTGTGTTTTTTACTAAACTAATTAAATTCCTCTTATCTCAGTGCTTCAATACAATAGCAAAACATCACCTCTGTCCTGTTGCTTTAAGCTACTCTCTCTGGCTGGGTCTACATTTACTGTGAATATTGACATCTTCTGCACAACTTTAGGTATGCCAGCTGTGTGCCAAAAATAGATTTTGCAGCTGTCAATATTTTTCCCTGTCCGTGCTGCAGAATAGTGAGGTGACCGCTCCTCCTCTCAGCATTCCTTAATTCTTGTGGCTGTCAAGGAGTTCCAGGGCCAACATTGCATTTGATCTTCTGTGGTGAGCGCAGACCCAGCCTTTCTGTCTCTCAATCTCTCTCTTTCTTTTTCTCTCCATATACATACTATTAAAAAAATGATTGGGAAGACAACACTCATGTCAGGCAAAAGCTAGCCAAAGGCTGGCAAAAATATCATCCCATGCAAACTCATTCACAATCCATAATACTAATCTATTAAAATAACCAAACCCTTATTTTTAACAATCAACAATTCGTCATCTTTATATTTCAAGACCATAATTCAGTAGGAAGGTTCCATGTATACCAGCCTTCACTAACCTTTATTTTTTTATTTGAGTGGAAAAGTAACGGGTGACACCATAACCTTTAATGTCTACATTTCTTATCTTCTCCAGATATGAATTTTCAAGGAATTTTTTGCTCAAATTTTAGCATTGTGCTTGTAATGTGCTTCCCAGTAATTTTGCCTGCTGCATTTCTGAGGTAATTATTTATTTAGGGCCTTGGTATTCATTTGCACCCCAGCAATCTATCAGAAGTGCCAAGCATACATAACAATTCAGGGCCAGATTCACCAGTGTAACATGCTCTTTTGCATAACTTTGGTGACACAAAGCGGTCTTAAATTTTTCTTAACTCCCTGGTTAAACTGGATCTATGGCTGCTT
This sequence comes from Carettochelys insculpta, assembly GCF_033958435.1. Lineage (NCBI taxonomy): Eukaryota > Metazoa > Chordata > Testudines > Carettochelyidae > Carettochelys > Carettochelys insculpta. Next base: position 151,085,565 of record NC_134139.1, on the reverse strand, counting down.
TGCATTTCTGGAGCAGAGAAAAGGAACTGGAATGAGTCTGGCCCTCAATAGCTACGTCTACACGGGGATGCTACATTGAAATAGCTTATTTCGATGTAGCGAAATCGAAATAAGCTATTTCGATGAATAGCATCTACATGTCTTCGAGGGCTGGTGCTGTCGACGTTCAACATCGACGTTGGGCAGCACTACATCGAAATAGACGCTGCAGGGGAGCGTCTACACACCAAAGCGGCCCACATCAAAATAAGGGTGCCAGGAACAGCTGCAGACAGGGTCACAGGGCAGACTAGCACTTCCGGGGCAACAGCAAGCCGCTACCTTAAAGGGCCCCTCCCAGACACACTTGCACTAAACAGCACAAGATCCACAGAGCCAACAACTGGTTGTAGACCCTGTGCATGCAGCATGGATCCCCAGCTGCAGCAGCAGCAGCCAGAAGCCCTGGGCTAAGGGCTGCTGCACATGGTGACCATAGAGCCCTGCAGGGGCTGGAGAGAGCGTCTCTCAACCCCTCAGCTGATGGCCACCATGGCGGACCCCGCTATTTCGATGTTGCAGGACGCAGATTGTCTGCATGTGCCCTACTTCGACGTTCAACATCGAAGTAGGGTGCTATTCCCATCTCCTGTTGGGGATAGCGACTTCAACATCTCGCTGCCTTACGTCAATTTCAACTTCGAAATAGCGCTTGCCACGTGTAGACGTGGCGGATGCTATTTTGAAGTTGGCACGGCTACTTCGAAGCAGCCGGCTCATGTAGACGTGGCTAATATGTAACAACACACAGACAAAATATTTAAATTGACTTGAGTTGGGCCCTTAGAGGATGGGAATCATCCAGGAAGCAATCATCTTTGGACTTAAATATGGTTTAAGTTTGTAAATGATTGTGAGTGTTTGAGTTACAGACTGCCAGGTTGTTTGATTATTTTAAAATTCTTTCTTTTCTTTCTTTGTTTTATTACTCATCCATGTAAGGGAACTATACATTCAGAAAGGAATGTTGCCCATAGGAGAGGTTTCATCTTACTCAATTTTTTCTAAGGAAAACAATATACTTTTAATTTAATAACATAATAAAAGATTTGCAGCTGTATTCATTGTGTCTTTTAATAAACTGATCAAATAAAATGGCCACTCCTCCAGTTAGCTCTGCTTTTTCAGACAAATGCTAATCCACCTTCTGTGACAAGAACTGTTCAGTGGAAAAGCAAAACTCACACCAAAGAAATGAAAGCACTTAGAAACACCCTACATTTGGCAGCTCCCTTTCCTGTTCAGCAAATACTGTGTGTGCAGCTCATAAATAGAATGGATTACTTTTGGCATCATTCTACTCTGCAAAAGGTAATTCAGAAACAGTCTAGGGCCAAGAGCACTATTTGGGGAAAAGAGAAAGAGGATTCCAGATTTAATAACACTGGAACATCTGAATCAAACCTGAATGTAATTAAATTTTCCGAGTTTCCGTCCTGAAATTCGAAATATCAATGTTGTACACTTCCTCCGGTGGTTTAATACTTGACTTTTGGCAGTATTGAGAGGGTTGGTAAAGCAGCACAATTCAAAGGCAATCCCAAGGAGCTCCCAGGCACACACGCATCCAAGTTCTGTACTAATGCCAGCAGTTTTATATCTCTGGGAGTTTGACCCCATTCCAGAGGCTTGGGAAACAAAGTGTATTTTAGGGCTGGGAAAATCTTTATGGCAGCCAACTCTACTGGGAAATGTGTGGGTCTGGCTGCAGTGTATCTTTGGTTGTAGGTAAAGAAGATCTATATAAAATTGACTATTTATACTTCAAAATTCTGTATCTGCAGCTTTGATTGTATCTGGTTGTGACCCTGAGAGACCCTTAATCCCTTCAGGCAGAGTCCACGATACTGTAACACATAATAAATCTCACACCATTGTTACCCTCACCACACTTTTGTTATAATGTGAATCTATAAGGGGTCCTGTAAGGTATCTTTACCAAACTGGTAACATGGTGGTCCTGAAAATCATTTGTGATGTATGTCTGGGTTATGTACAAAGTGTTATGGATGTGTGCTGGAAATGTGTTCTTAAAATGTGTTTGGGAGTGTTAGCTGATGGTCGGGTAAGATACCACCTATGCCCTTATTTTCATCCGAGTCTTTAACTGCTAGGACAGACAGTCCCTTCACAGCGGGCAGCCTGGGCAGGCTGACAGATGCCCCAACGTCCTAACACCCGAATCTTTAACTTCTAGGACAGGAAAAGTCCCTTCGCAGCAGGCAGCCAGGGTGGCTGATGGGTGCCCCAGAGAGTCTGTCCCTTGGAGGCGGCAAGACTCAGCGCTCAGCTCTCAGCACTCTCTTACCAATGACCAGGCTAATTGCAGCTCAAAAGCAGCTGGGTTCTTTGTTTTGTGTTTGGCTTGCACAGTAACAGGGAGAGTCAGGTTACAGCTTAACCAGTTACTTATTTATTGACTAAGGAGACTTAACTCTTATGGTTACAAGATTACAAGATATCTATATCTATATCTATATCTATATCTCTATATATATATACTTTGTTGCAAGCTTACAAGATTTATACTTTGTTACAAAGATTACAAGGTTTACACTTTGTTCCGTAGTTGCCAATAGCTAGCATGTAACAATTCATAGATCTATTATTGAATGTGCACAAAGAAAACAAAAGGAAAGCAATACACTTAACAGGTCTTATTCTCACCCCTGCATTACCAACGTGGCATGGCCAACGATTTCACTCAATCCCTCAGGAAGAAGCAATAATAATAACGAGGAAACGGGCATCCCCTAGGACCTCAGGAGGCAAAGACCCTCCTGACTGGCAAGTAGAGGTAATTGGAGCTCAGTTAGAGGGGCTGCCAGACCCTTATTTTATACCCATTGGGTCATGTATACTTCTTCCTTATCTAAAAGAGAGCCAATTGAATTAACTCATCTCTAGACACTAGCTCTCACAAGGCTGGTTCACACCTGTGGGCTGGAGATAATTTTAGGGCATTCTTTCTTTATGGGCCGGAGATTTTTCCTCCGTCTGGGACGTTTGTATAGGTGAATCAACTGATGGTACTTAGCCAAGGGCAGTCTGAGGCCTGGCTGTTTATTAGCCCATTGTCTCTTGTTACAGCTCCGGAGCATCAAAAAGACTGTGCCTGAGATAAGCACATCTGCGCTCTCGGGCATTCCAGGGCTGAGCTGTTTCTTTTAACCCTTTGGTGCTCTGAAGCACTGAGGAGAGCCAAGATGGCGTAGAGGAAAGGAGGGGTTCTGTCTGGCTACGGGGAGGCAGTGCATACACCCAGTTGGATCAAGTCTAGACACAGGGATATGAATTTGCCTATCTGACTGGGTTGCTTACAGGAAGAGGACAATGAAAATACATTTATATGTAAGACAAACAAAGCCATTGGGCTAAAGAGTGGAGAAGACAACTAAGTGCACCAGTGTCAGAGCCAACATCCCAGACTGCTTTCCTGGCTCTTGTGGTACAAACAATAGATTTTGGGTTATAAGAGGAGAGCAAAAAGACATTTTAGTTTTATGGAATATGGGGAATGGTACTCTCTGAGCCTGTGAAAGCTGGATCCTCTTGGCAGTAGCTGCTGCTAAGATACTGTAAGGGAGAAACTGTTGTAGGCAAATATACAAGTTGCTAGAAGTTTCACTGATGTATTTTGTTTTGCTTATGATCATACCTTGGTTCTTTATTCTTGCTCAGTGCTACTTTAATTTTTGTCGACAAGCTTATTTTTCAGAAAACTAAATCAGCGTAGCAAAGTGAAGTGTGAATCTTTACCTACCCGAACAGGTTGCAGTGTGCACTGTTTCTTTGCACGCAGCAAAAGTAATTTTTGGGAACATGATAGTGAGGTTACTGAAGAGAGATGTCTGTGAAGAACTCCACAGTTGGGGTTTGCCGATTGATACCTTCCAGATGAAATTTAGACTGTAAGAGTCTTGAGTCTGTTGGTGAAATAGTCAGGTTGGTCTAATATCTCTCTTGCTGAGGCTCATAGGTAACACACAGTTGCTCATTGGTTTGGGTGTCATGAACAGTACAACCCCCCAGTGCTAATAGGTATCATGTTTGGTGTCCCTTTTAGACAGTGCTGGTTTATCATGTGAAATGCCTAGGTAGATGGATGGGTCAAATATTCAAATGAGCCAGTGACTTAACCAGAAGACCATCCTTTCTTATGATTGTTTAGAAGTCTTTTTTGTTTTTAACTCAGAATCATCCCAAACAGACATCCAGGCTTCAAGCTCTGGACAGGTTTGAATTCTGATCTGGATCTTAATTTTACAGCAGGAGCACTTCTCTAGTTTTCACCAACATTTTAAGCAATTTAGAAAGGAGGCAGGGACCCTGTCTGAATGGAGTGAAGAGGAGCTGTCTTCTGTAAACTTCACATGAATTTTGAGGGAAAACATAATAAGTTAACATAATGAAGGAAAACACATAAAACAGATAAATTTCAAAACAGGAGACTTTTATGCAAGTAATAGTAGAGAAATTTCATTTATTTCCATCTATGGAGAGGACCATGTTCCTCCCACTTCTTTGCTGGCTGATATTGAAGAAATTTCTTTCTCTGTTGTGGAGATAGTGTTTTGTGATGAACACTCTGCCCCAGTACATCAAAGTCCTACTCCTCTGCTTAATGTTAACCTGAGGAGTAGGCCCACTGACTTCAGTGTAAGAAATCAATATAACAACTTGGGGAGGATTAAAATAACAATCGCAGGCCTAGAAGAACTCCTAGAACTTGGGAAAGATGAAGAGCAGGATCCATAACGTGTTACAAGTGTTGGATGTGTTCAGCAGTAGTACAATGGAAACCTACACTAGACAGATAATTGTCCCCTGCTGGTGTCTTGCCATTCTGCTTTGTGCACCTAGTTTTTGTGCCTATACACCTTTGCACTACAGTTATCATGTTTGTTACAGTAATGTTTAAGGAGACCCATAAGAATGGGGTACCATTTAGGGTTGCCCAATGTAATATTCAGAGGTTTTCTTGGGCATTGCTGAGAGAACCAACCCTGGGCAAATTGCTTAAAAACAGGACATTTACAGCCCCGACTGGAGTCCCTGTCTCAGTACGGTGAACCAAGCCAGCCGCAAGTGTACTTCTCCTAGCTTCTCTGGCCAGCCATAAGTTATACAAGCAAATCCAGCTGTAACAATGTCCAAAGCACGATCCCTCTGATGCAGGAGAGAGGTTATGGCAACCTTTCACCAAATCCACACACATTCTTCCAACCCCCAAAGGGACATTCCCAGGTAATATATACTTGGATCTTACCCAAAACAGCACACTGTGCTAGTCCTTTAGAATCTAAAATCTAAAGGTTTATTAGTAAAGAATGAAAGAATAGAATGAGAGAGAAAAACTGTTGAAGTGGTTAAATGCCATACATCAATAAAATGGTGACACAGAGAGAGAGCTGTGTTAGTCTGTATTCTATCAAAACAAAAAAGCAGTCAAGGAGCACTTCAAAGACTAACAAAATAATTTATTAGGTGATGAGCTTTTGTGGGACAGACCCACTTCTTTCTTTCTTTCTTTCTTAATAAACATTCAAGTGGGTCTGTCCCACAAAAGCTCATCGTCTAATAAATTATTTTGTTAGTCTTTGAAGTGCTGCTTGACTGCTTTTTTGTTTTGACATCAGTTAAAGCTATTGATGCAGGCCACAGCTGATGGTACAAGCTGCTATCTTGAAAGTCTCTGAATATGCATCCTCTGAGGGATGGAGCCCCAGTCCAGACAGGCTTAGTTCATGAGGACTGAAAGATAGCCACTGCCAGGGTCATCTTTATAGACTTGCCTTGTGGAGGGAAAAACCCTTTCTTCATCATGTAGGCAATGGAGAGTTACACGCTTAGGTCACCTGTCCTTCCCTTATTAGGTCCCTCTTCCATTGGCCGATTCCCAGATGACTCGTCTCAAATACTTGAGATGTGTGTTGAAGTCTGAGTCTTTGTTTTAGCTCATCTTCCTGGCTGGGAGGAGACTGCGCCTTCCAATACAAATCTCAGCTTTAAAACATTCCTAATACAGGTATAGAACCAATATCTATAACGTCACATACAAAAATGATACAGACATACAAGTTGCACAGACAAATTCAGTGAATTACCAGCTTTCATTAGACACTTCACATGGTCCACTTAGCAGAAGACTTGGTGCAAACTTAAAACAGTGGATACAGAAATGGTTTTCATATTTAATTTAAAATCCAGTAATGTCACACCATATCTGAACCTTCAAAAAAGAGAATGCCCCTGAGAAGGAGTGTAACTGTATCAGTATCTACCAGTAGTCTATCAGTAGTAGATTAATACAATGTGTGTTGGTAGACACTGCTACAGATAAACTTTGTTTGAAGGTAACCTTACATCGTTGCGCTAGGTACTGTACAAACATGGAGCTGTACATGGTCTCTGCTCCAAAAAAGCTTAGAATCTAAATAGGTAAGATAGACACAGGGCAAGAGAAGATGTGTAACAAGTGGTGAGCATAAGATGACAGAAAAACATGTTAATTTCATATTTTGGGGGTGTACGTGTCAGAGGAGAGGATATTATTTAGTGTTATTTATATTTTCTTACAGGGTATTTTTAGAAACTTGCTGAAACTTCAATATATCATGAAAAATCCAGTAAAAGACTGCCTTTTCAATGAGATTACACTTTACCAAATGTCATATTCCATAAGTCATGTCTGCTGAACATTTGTCTAAAATCTGCAGGCAGAATTTTGGAAACGGGGAAAAGTGATTTTTGATATCTTTTTGATGAATTAATGAACAGAGAAATTTGGCTTAAATTTCCTAAAAAAAATCACTTGAAGGCTGAGACAACTATGACTTGTTGGTGAGTACCTCAGTGGGAGATGGCTAATGAGGAACATACCAAAAAATAGACAACCACGGCATTTCATAGGATAATGCTAAACATGCAGTCAGAGATGGTGACATCAGCCAATGGTTTGCAGTGACATAAAAATAGAGCAAATATGAATTATGCCCCCCCTTATTGTTTGCACCATTTATCGAACATGAAATGAAACATAGAATCATAGAATAATAGGGCTGGAAGGCATCTCAGGTGGTCATCTAGTCCAGCCCCCTGCTTCAAGCAGGATCAACCCCAACTAAGTCATCCCAGGCAGGACCTTGTCAAGCCAGGACTTAAAAACCTTGAGGGATGGAGAATCTACCACCTCTCTGGGCAATGCATTCCAGTGCTTAACCACCCTCCTGGTGAAGTAGTTTTTCCTAATATCTAACCTACACCTCTCCCTCTTTAACTTCATATCATTGCTCCTTGTTCTGCTGTCTGACACCACTGAGAAAAGTTTCTCACCATCCTCTTTAGAGCTCCCCTTCAGGAAGTTGAAGGCTGCTATTAAATCACACCTAAGTCTTCTGTTCTGTACACTAAACAAGCCCAAATCCCTCAGCCTATCCTCATATGTCTTCTGCTTCAGCCACTTAATCATTTTTGTTGCCCTCTGCTGAACCTGCTCCAGTACATCCACATCCTTTTTACACTGGAGGCCCAAAACTGGACACAATATTCCAGATGTGGCCTGACCAGTGCCGAACAGAGGGGAACAACCATTTTTCTAGATCTGCTCAAAATGCTCCTTCTAATGCACCCTAATATGCCATTAGCCTGCTTGGCTACAGGGGAACACTGTTTACTCATATCCAGCCTTTCATCCACCATAACCCCTGGGTCCCTTTCCGCTGTACTGCTGCTTAGCCAGTCAGTCCTCAGACTATAACAATGCTTGGGATTCTTCCGCCCCAGGTGCAGGACTCTACACTTCTCTTTGTTGAACCGCAACAGATTTCTTTTAGCACAATCCTCCAATTTATCCACATCACTCTGGATACTCTCTCTACCCTCCAACGTATCTACCTCTCCCTCCAGCTTTGTGTCATCTGCAAACTTGCTGAGGGTGCAATCCAGTCCCTCATCCAGGTCATTAATAATGATGTCGAACACCACTGGCCCCAGAACCAAGCCTTGCGGCACTCTGGTTGAAACTGACCACCATCCAGATATTGAACCATTGACCACTACCCGTTGGGCCCGGCCATTAAGCTAGCTTTCTATCCATCTTATAGTCCAAGGCTCTAATCCATATTTCCTTAACTGATGGGCAAGAATGGTGTGAGAGACTGTATTAAAAGCTTTGCTAAGTCAAGGTATATCACATCCATTGACTTCCCAATGTCCACAGAGCCTGTTGCCTCATAATAGAAGCTAATCAGATTGGTCAGGCAGGACTTGCTCCGGTTGAGTCCATGTTGGCTACTTTTGATCACTTTTCCCTCTTCTGAGTGCTCCAGAATGGATTCCTTGAGGATCCCCTCCATTATTTTCCCAGGGATTGAGGTAAGGCTGACGGGTCTATAGTTCCCTGGATTGTCCTTCTTTCTTTTTTTAAAGCTGGGCACTGCTTTTGCCTTTTTTCCAGTCATCCAGGATCTCTCCTGATCTCCAAGAGTCTTCAAAGATAATGGCCAAAGGCTCGGCAATGACATCTGCCAATTCCCTCATCACCCTTGGGTGCATTAAACACAGACCCATGGATCTGTGTATATCAAGTATTTCTAGATAGTTCATAACTTGTTCCTTCCCCACAGATGGCTGCCCTCCACCTTCCCATACTGCACTCTCTAGCACTGTAGTGTGGGAGTTGACTTTGTCCATGAAGACTGAAGCAAAAATAGCATTGAGTACTTCAGCTTTTCTTACATCATCTGTCATTAGGTTACCTCTCTCATCCAGTAATGGCCCCACACCTTCTGTAACAACCCTCTAATTGTTAATGTGCCTGTAGAATCCCTTCTTGTCAGGGAAAAAAATTGAAGAGATAAACCAAAGACTTTTGTGGACAAATCATAAATCACAAGCTGATTACCTTGTTTTTGACTGGCATTGTCCTGCTTCGCTCAACACATTGCTTGGTGGAAGAAAAGAACCAGTTTTTGCCAAAAACTTTCCTACTTGAAAAGTGTTGGAAAAGTAGCAGGGTTGTCACTCATAAAAATCATGAATTTTTAATAACGGTGTCATATCTGTTATTCAGAGGGGAAAGTTACAGAAATATAACAGAGGTTAATAAGATGATTAATTCCAAAATAAATGACTGCAAAATATCCTCAGTGTTCAATGGAAAGGCTTTCTTGAAACATCAGAAATTCTAAGGAGAGCAAACAAACATAAAGCACTATATGTGGTAAGAAGACAGTGATCAGCATACGGATGATGTTTTAAGGATGCTGCCAACATGATTATCACATTAAAGTATAACATAGACACCAACTGAGAAGAGAATATGGGGGCAACCTATGTGGAAAACAAGCTAAATCAATCCACTTAACTTTCAGAAGACTGCACAACACTGAAATAAATTGCAGAATTTGATGGATGACTGAGTTGCAGGAGAATAAAATAAAGAAAATATGATGTTTTCAACAGTATTCAGGAAGAAGAGATGACCAATAGAAAAGTGAAGTTGGTGTCTGGGAGCCTAACTAGGAACAATAAACAAGCAGTTGCTCCAAAAGGTAGGATGATATCACATATGGAGCCTGCAGAAATCACACCTGATGATTTTCTGGCTCTCTCCTTGTGACACTTGTTTCACAGCACAAAAAGTGAGTTCTCAGCCACCAGAGAAATATGTGAAAATTTGTGCTTCCCACAAATGGGAATAAATGAAATGTATCAATAACTGCTTACATAGAAGGTCTGTAATTTTGGAAATGTCAAAATCCTCATCCTCAAAGCCCACAGGATCAAAAGAATTGCTGGTACTCAGTTATTCTCAAGATCAGGCCCTCTGTGCCTATAATTAACGCAGCTAACCTGTCATCACCATAGCACTACTGATCCAAGTTAATGGTGCTGTGCCAGTTCACAGCAACTGCGGAGCTGGCCTTGAAGTATTAGCAGTTACCACCATTAACTAGGCAGTTCAATCATCTTATGAGCTCTAGTAACAAAGCCAATAAAGCTTGGAAGTGGTGCTTAGAGGTTACCAACAGATTTTTATTTTTGGTCCTTAAAAACCTCAGAGAAATTCAGTGGAAACAGACTCACACAAATATCATGTAAGGTAGAGGAGGGCGCACTTTAATTCAGATAAAAAGGTAGATTCTGATGAAAGATAATTGTCAATAAGGTTGCTACAGATGGAATCCACTGCTCATTTGCTGGATTAGGTTTTTGTCCATATATGCAGATAGTGAATTCCAGTGATGTGCAAGTCTATGGCTCATTGATGTATTAAGATTCCTTGGTTCACATTTCAATGCAGGCCCTAAGAATCCAGCCAAAGAAATGTAGCTACAGGTTATATTTTCAAAGGCAAAGAATCTCTCATTTATCCAAGCATCATTACCTATCATTTGTTAAGTGCTGACAATGCACATGATGCCATATGAGATAATCTCTGCCCTGAGGTGCAAAAAAGATTGAAACACAGTCCAAGGAAGGATTGGATGTATGTAACCCATACACCTACTGGGTGTGGCTCACTGTCCTATGTAGCTGCACCTAGACCACTTACAGAGAGAAAGAAAGAGTCTCCTGTACAGGCAGCGGGTTTTTAGCTCAAAATGTAGAGGCTCATGCACTAAGCTTCAGAGGTTCAAGTTTGTCTTTTGGTAGTTACATGTAACGGAAACTAAAAGCTAGCAACTCACTTCTTTTGCTCAAAGCAACCATGAAGTTATCAAGAATGTTAAAATATAATGCTAGCAAATAACATACTTGAATGCCGATGATTGTATTCCAGGGTTCTGTACACAGATTTGATTATGGAAGTGGTTTGCAGCATTGAGGCACAAACTAAACTGTTAGAAGACCCATGTTATTTTGGACAGCCACTCTCTTACTTTTTCTTGTGAATCCATAGCTGCTGCGTTTGGAATTTAGCAGTGCCCTCACAAGAGAGAGGCTTTGCCTCACCCATTTGCTTTTTTCTTGAAAGATCACTTAGCAATAAAACTTCCACAAGAGATCAGCTGGTCCCTGCATGTTAAATACTCGACCTGCCACATTTGTCATTTAACCAAGATATCCGTACGTCTTCCAAGGGAAGGTGCAGGTAAATGCTATTCTGCTTGAAAGTTTGATTCTGAAAGCTGCTGAGCTCTCCCCACTGCAAGCAACGTCAGCAGGAGAGATGAGCACTCAGAAGGATGGCATTCTTACAGAGTAAATTTTTCATCTGTGCCACTGCAGAATGGCTTGTTTCATTGGCTGGCTGGTTCAGTGACGTGCTGGTTGTGGGAGATGGCCGTTGGGTTGCCCTCTAGGTCTGTATACAGCTCCACCATTTTTAATGTCTCCTTGGTGTCATGCTACCCATCTAGAGTAGTAAGATGATAAAGCACTAGGTCTTCATGAAGATGTAACAATTTTTGTTCTGTGAAGGGGGAAACTTTCCTCTGCTGAATCATTGAGCAGCGAGACTACCTTGGGCTGGTCAGGAGAAAATACTGGTGTGATCATCTGGCATGGAATCAGAGTCTCCTTTCTTTCACTTTGGCCTTTTATTGCTTAAGAATGACTGGCCCAATCCCTTAAATTGCCTTCATATAAAAGTTTAAAAAGTCACAGTCAGCCAGGCGGAAGACAGCAACAATCTGCCGTGGTTAGAAAGTGAGTTTTTTCCCCTTCCTTTTAGATCTCTTACTGCATTCAGTATTGGAATTGCATTACACTGCACATAATAGCTAGAGCCACAAATGCTGTCATCTGCCCATTAGTAGGTTATCATATGTAAGTTGTGGAAAAGAGACATGTATAAGCTTTATATGGAGGGAGAAATGTGAGTGTGTTGATTCCTGGGGGAAGTGAAGGTTAATAAATGGGTCTAATTCCCCATGTATGGAAAAGCATTTACAAGCTGCTATGTAAGTTAAACACCTGCAAGACTGAAAAGTACCAGTTTTGCCTGGGGCCACTGGCCCACTTCTAACTGAGCCCTTTCAATCACCAGGCTGGTAAAATAATCTATAGGTAATGGACAGCTTGTTCTAAGCTCTTACTAATACTCTTCAAAAATGAAAATCAGAAGCTCCCCTCCACTCCTTTCGATGGGCCAAAGGGATTTCGTTGCCACGGTGCCACCTCTGTCCCATGCTCTTCCTCTACATACAGCCGGTGTAATCAGGTGAAATTAATGTTATCCTAATGAGAGCAATTTCTTTCCTCTTTTATAGCTATTCGCTGTATACTGACACAACCAGAACACTAGTGCCATCTACTCTCAGCTGTGCTAGGAGGAGGCACGTATGTATTCGCTATCAAATTTTTCCTCCAATGCTTTTTATCTTCTGAGTTCCTGTTTTGTGCCAGTCTTTTTGGTGCCTCTTTCAGTCCATGTAGGGTACATATTTTTAGTTTTGAGTCTGTCAGTGCCGGACTGTGCCCTCCAATATTCCCCAGGGTTTTGACCTGTCTAGCTTTACATGACTAAGTGGTGGGGCTTCTGCCACTTCCTTTGGAGAACGTTTTAGAGCCAAACAACCATCACCAGTTAGAAATGATGCTTTTCCTCAAAGGAATTTGTGTGTAAAAATATCTCTGACCATGTAGGGTAGATTCCAGAAATAACTAATATTCTGGACTACCTCCAGCATTTTTCTTCCCCTTTTTCTCTTTTCTTTCAGTTTCACAATGTGGATTCTCTGTGTCCTCTTTAAAATATAATCTGATAACTCACTTTTGTTTATCTCTCTTGGTGTAGTTAATTAACTGACTGAGTCATTCTGGAATACGGTGAACGTGAAAGATTCCATGGGCAATAAAACTACTGTATTGTAATAAGTTTGCTGGGCAGTGCCTACATTTTATTTTGGTCTGTTTAGATACAGTTTTCACCTTTCTTTGGTCTTTTTTCATTTTGTCATCTTCAATTCTGTATTTCTTGACACATGATCTTTAGGGGTAGCCAATCTGAGCATTTTTTGGGGTAGGCCAATGAACGGGTCTACTGAGCAATGGGGCAAAGGGACAACTGCCTGGTGATTTAAAGGGGCCCAGGAGTCCAGCCACTGCTGCTGCAAAAGTAACAGTGATAGCTGAAGCCCTAGGCCCTTTAAATTGCTCTCAAAGCACCATGCTGGAGTGCTAGATCATGCACGTTGGGCAGTGCTAAGGGGTGGGGATGGGGCCCATGCCACGCTCTGGACCGTGCTGAGGGTGGCTGTCCTCAGCGCCTCCCCTTCTGGGGAGTGCAGAGCGACCCCCACACCTTGCCTGGGAGCCTGTGGAGGCTGTCAGCACTACTGCCTATGAAATACTTCCCTTCTCCACTAACAAAAACATCCCCTGTACGTTCGGACTGGTCTGCAAAACACAGATGCAGCTTCAGAATTTTGAGAAGGGGCAATGAGATGATTCGTTGTTTCTCCTCCATCCCACAGCTCAAATGACTCATTTTATGTAAAGAGGCCCTGTGGATTGATTGTCACCAGTATCCTCTGTTGTGGAAGGATAGGAGCCCAGCTAAAGGGGCATAGTTGCCAATTTTGAAAAAAGTTCTCCGGTAATTTTCTCTCCTGCATTATTCTACAGTTTGTGCCACTTATTTGAATAATTAGCTGCTATTAAGTGCTTTTCCAACATTATTCACTGCAACACCCCCTATGAGGCTGATAAGCATTAATGCCACTTTGCAGGATGCGGCTGCATGTTTAAGGTAAGTGTCTTAACGTAGCACAGCACAATGGTGGTTTGAGGACAGTATTGGCTGCCTTTTGGTTTCTGAGTAGGGCTCAGGTTTTTGGATTTGTGCCATAATGTCCTAAATAGAATCTTCCTACCAGAATGACCTCCTCTCTCTCCTGATGCCATGTGCCTGCTGCATTTGTAATTAATTGAGGTGTTGGAATTGGAACTTATTGGGAGAAAGCTGTAGAGGGGGCATTTTCCATAAGGGACCCTTGATTTCACAATTCCACCCCTTGGTCCAAAATAGCCCATGTGGGTTGGCCTTAAGGGCCTGCTGCAAGGATAATCTCTCCCCCTGCTTCTTCCCTGAATTAGTTAGTGCACAGGGAATAGGAACTACGTGGCTTCATATTTTTACCTCACCTGTTGTGCGTGCATTTCAGTTTTGCTAATTTCCCTTTCTCCCCCTAGTCTGATGCAGACTTTAAAACAGAACCATTAATGGAATGATTCCAATTGAACTCTAGTAGTTTTTTCCATTGAAATGGTGTTTTATAGTTTTAAAGATGTTTTAAATAAACATGATTATTAATAAAGATAGTCCACAAATTAAGACCATAAGACATTTTTGAAGAATGAGTAAGTACCATCCACTCCATCAAATATTTTCCCTTCTGCTTTATTCCCTGAACTATTTTATCTGGTTGTTGCATGCATAGCTCTAATACTTGACTCTTACCATTTGTATCTTTTATGCCATTATTTGACAATCGTAATTAAAAATGCATTTTGCCTTGGTTTAAGAATGTGAAGCTATGTAGTTTTAGCATAACTTATTTATACTATATATATTTAATGAAGTACAAAAAATTCCAAAACCTTCATTTGAATACGTGACTTCCTATTAATGTAGCTTTTTAAATAAACAGTTTTGGAGGTGAACTCCTGTCTCCATTTTCAGTCAGTGAATGATATTTAGTCATTGATTTCAACAAGGCCAGTTGTTCGCTCTCAGGATATAATTCATTTTTAATGGGTCCAATGTGGATTCCAGCAACTCTCATTAGAGCTTGTGGGAGTTGTAGGCTCCCATCTGTGGTCATAAGTGGCCCAGTGTAAGCATGTAATATTTCCTAACACCAATAGCCACAAGAGCTGAAGCCTAATTTGCATAGATTCCAAAGCCATATGTGACCTTGTTGATCATCTAATCTGACCTGCCATGTAACTTGGACCATAGAACTACTCCAAAATAATTCCTGTTGGAACTCGATCATATCTTTTTAAAGTGAGCTAAACTTGATTTTAAAATTACCAGTGATGGAGACTCCATTGGAAGTGCTGAGAACCCATGTCTCCATTTTCTTTTATTTTGATTTATACAAGCTGTGAGAAGAGAGGACCCATGTAAGGCTGAATGTCCTGGATCAAAATATACTGAAATACATGGGCTCACAGTTGTCCCAGATCAGCTCAAGTATTCAGCCACAGCATAAATATAATGAAAATTAATTCATGCCACACAACTCCAAGAGCTCCTTTTCCTCATGCACAAGGAAGAAAGCTAAGCCATGCAGTGCATTTCAGAGGCTAACAGCGTGGACTATTATAGACTTATGCTGTGTCTACACTACAGAGTTCTGTTGACAGAAGTCAATGTCAACAGATATTTCCCGACAGAGCCACTGTTTACAGAAGAGGTCCACACCTAATAGGGGCTCCCCTGTCGATGCCCTCTGTCAACAGAGAGCAGCCAGACTGCCCAGCCCTCTGTTGAGAGAACAGCTGACTGGAAGCTTTGCAAACAGCGCTGCCAGGTGAGCCAGAAGCCCTCTCTGTTGACAGAAGGTCCCCTGGAGCGTCTACATTATTTTTCTGATGACAGCGTCTGCCTCCAGGGGCACCAAGCCTCAAACTTTCAAGACATAACACTTCTGGTATTAAGGTTGTGTTCTGTTGACAGATTTTAGACAGAATGTATTTGTAGCGTGGGAGTTCTCTAGTTTTGTTGACAGAATGCCTCTGTATAGACACAGCTTTAGCGAAAGGGGAGAAATGAGTTTCAAGGGTATTGGCCCTCATAAGGTATGCTCTGTAAAGCCCTATGGCTACGTCTACACGTGAAGCCAACATCGAAATAGCTTATTTAGATGTAGCAACATCGAAATAGGCTATTTCGATGAATAACGTCTACACGTCCTCCAGGGCTGGCAACGTCGATGTTCAACTTCGACGTTGCACGGCACCACATCGAAATAGGCGCTGCGAGTGTACGTCTACACTCCAAAGTAGCACACATCGAAATAAGGGTGCCAGGCACAGCTGCAGACAGGGTCACAGGGCGGACTCAACAGCAAGCCGCTCCCTTAAAGGGCCCCTCCCAGACACAGTTGCACTAAACAACACAAGATACACAGAGCCTACAACTGGTTGCAGACCCTGTGCCTGCAGCATGGATCCCCAGCTGCCGCAGCAGCAGCCAGAAGCCCTGGGCTAAGGGCTGCTGCCCACGGTGACCATAGAGCCCCGCAGGGGCTGGAGAGAGAGCATCTCTCAACCCCCCCAGCTGATGGCCGCCATGGAGGACCCGGCAATTTCGACGTTGCGGGACGCGGATCATCTACACGGTCCCTACTTCGACGTTGAACGTCGAAGTAGGGCGCTATTCCGATCCCCTCATGAGGTTAGCGACTTCGACGTCTCGCCGCCTAACGTCGAAGTTAACTTCGAAATAGCGCCCGACGCGTGTAGACGCGACGGGCGCTATTTCGAAGTTAGTGCCGCTACTTCGAAGTAGCGTGCACGTGTAGACACAGCTTATATGACCCAGAACATAGAGACCGCTTTGTCAGAGCTGGTGTTAGCAGCTGTGCTTGCGCTGAAGCCCTGTTGGTATATCAAAGTGGGGCATCTTAACCAAGAAACCAACAGGGACCTAGAGCAGATTGTAGAGCACAGGTTTCATATATTCTATGAATGAAACACTGCTGAAGAAGCAGGATGCTGAATTCTGCATCAACTGCTGTTTCTACAGCCATATAAAGTATAGCCCTACATGGAGTTCACTGCAGTAGCCTAATCTCCAGACAGCAAAGGCACAAAGGATATCTGCATGGTCCACATCACAGAATCACAGAATACTTGGACTGGAAGGGACCTTGAGAGGCCATCGAGTCCAGCCCTCTGCCCCAATGGCAGGACCAAGTACTGTCTAAACCATCTCTGATAGACATCTATCTAACCTGTTCTTAAATATCTCCAGCGATGGAGATTCCACAACCTCCCTTGGCAATTTATTCCACTGTTTGACCATCTTGACAGTTAGGAAGTTTTTCCTAAAGTCCAACCTAAACCTCCCTTGCTGCAGTTTAAGTCCCTTGCCCCTTGTTCTATCCTCAGAGGCCAAAAAGAACAAGTTTTCTCCCTCCTCCTTATGACTCCCTTTTAGATACCTGAAAACCACTATCATGTCCCCTCTCAATCTTCTCTTTTCCAAACTAAACAAGCCCACTCTGAAAGAAACAGATTCAACATCATAGCCATCCACAGGAGGAAAAAGTAGATCTGCCTGCAGCTGTTACTTGATCATCTAGTAGCTGCCAGGAGTCCATCCAGACCTCCCCTCCTTCCCCCTTCCCCTGCAGACTGAAAACCCAGTCAACAAAAGAAGGACACATCCCCGTAAAAAAACAGGCAGAAATAACCACCCACTTCTCCTATGATTTTTCCTTGCACGAACCATCATTCATAGCTAGTTCAGACTCATTCAAGTACCTATACATGGAATAATGCCACTGACAGCTCCAGCCAGATGAGAGAGAGATATAGATATGGAGAAAACAGCCATCAGCGTACTGACGTTAGTGTACCTCATGCTTCCTCACTAGTTCACCTCATTAGAGTTGAAGTCATTTGGGCTGTGTCTACACTGCAAAATAAAGTCAAAGTTGCTCACTTCGAAGTACAACTTTGAAGGAACAGACTTTGAAGTTGAGTGTCTACACACACAAACCTGCCCACCCTTACTTTGAAGTAGGATCCCTGTACTTTGAAGGGAAGTGTCTACACAGCAACAGCCCCTACTTCAAAGTAAGAGACCAGAAAATGATGTGGACAGGGGTTGCATGGCCAACAAGCCCTTCCAGGATCATAGCCAGCTGCCCTCTTAATGGGCCCCTTCCATCACTCCCCACCCTGCACATGCTCAAGGCTGCCAGGCTGCACACAGCAGGGTATACTGCGTGCTCAGGAGCAGACATGGACAACGACTGATCAGCTGCTCCACCAGGGGGCTCTCCTCACTGCTGCGGGCAGCCTGCTGGCCATGCTGCTTGCTGCTGTGTTTCAACAGCAAGGCAGGGCTGGTCACATGGGCCCCATCCTGCAGGCTCTGGGCTGTGCCCTGCTGCCCCTCCCATGGTCTCCTGTGATCTGGCACCAAAGGGCCTTTGCCACCAGTAGCTGGGGGACTGGGACGACGAGCGGTGGCTGAGAAACTTCCCAGTGACCAGGCAGATGTTCAAGGACCTCAGCCACTGGCTCACCCCAGTCCTCTGGCACCACAACATGAGGATGTGGCTTGTGCTCCCTGGGCAGTAGGGGGTGGTAATAGCACTGAGGCAGCTGACCACCTCAGACAGCCACCGGTCCATTGGCCATCAGTTTCTGGTGGGCAAAGCCACTGTCAGGGCAGTCCTGCTTGAGGTAAGCCTGGCTCAAATCACAGACCCACCCTGGGGAAGGGGCTATTGGGCAAGGGGGAAGGGGGTCCTGATACGGAAAGGGACCCTGCCTGGGAAGGGCAGTGGGGGCCCTGCAGGGAAGGGAGAAAGGGGATGGGAACCCAGCCAGGGAATGGAGAAGGGGGATGGGGACCTCTCAGTCTAGCGTTCGTGGATGTGTCTTCCTTCCATCCCATGCAGGTCATCTGAGCTGTCAACAGCATGCTCCTTCGCTGCGTCACCACCGTCGGGGACCTGGATGTTGATCTTACTGGGTTTGTGAAGCTGTGGTTCCCTAACTGTTTTAACACGATGGATGGAACCCACATTGCAATCTGGGCCCCGGACAACAGTGGGGGCACCTATGTGAACAGGAAGGGGTGCCACTTGCTGGTCCTTCAGGCCCTGGTCGATGCAAGGGGCTACTTCGTGGACGTTTGTGTGGGGTGGTTGGGCAAGGCCCATGTCACCCAGTGTTCCAGAAGTTGTGGCTGGAACTCCAGATGGAGGAGGGCATCTATGTCCCCCCCGTGGGAACTCCCACTGGGGGACCTCATGATGCCCCCCCCGTATCATGGCTGATGCCACATACTCGCTGCACCCATGGCTCATGCAGCCCTATACAGGCTGCACCATCCTGTCCCAAGATGTTTTTAACAGCTGCCTAAACCACACTAGGGTCGCTGTTGAGCACGTGTTTTGGACGTTAAAAGGGGAGGTGTTGCTGCCTCCTCACAAGGCTGGACGTCAGCCTCCCAAACATGCCCACAGTGGTTGCCGCTCCGCTTGCTAGGCTCTTCACATTATTGTGGGGAACAGACAGGAATCCTTTATGAAGGGCTGGGCTGCGGACCTGAGGGCCAGGAACGAGCAGCCACCTGCTGCCCTGTGCTGCCAGACCCAAAGGGATGGAGTGAGGGTCCAGAAGGCCCTCTGTGAGGACTTTGTCTGGGGGCCACACTGACCCTCCCAGCCACCCTCCGCACCATACCCCCCACTCACTCACCCCTCACCACTCCCCCACCACTCACCCTCCCCACCACTCCCCCACCACGCACAAGGGACTCAGGGTTAGGGTCAGAGTGTTCATTTTTACTGGTGTTCAGGGGAATAAACATGTTTTGGCAGAACAACAAAACAACAATTCAACCTATTTAAAAGGGGAAACTATGTATGGAAGGGATGCCTGGACTGGTCAGAGCATCTCCACGTTTTCCCTTACTTCGCGGCTAACTTCGCAGCAAGGGAGCCTAACTTTGAAGTACTTGCTCCATTCCCAGGATTGAAGTAGCGCTCTACTTCAAAGTTTAACTAAACAACAATTCAACCTATTTAAAAGGGGGAAACTATGTACGGAAGGGATGCCTGGCTGGTCAGGGTGTCTCTGGGCTCCTGGAGGGCCCCCACCATGGCGGACTCCTTACTTCGAAGTAGTGGGTGTGGAGCGTCTACACACGCCCTACTTCAAAGTTTAACTGTCAGTTAAAGTCAGTTTAACTTTGAAGTAGGGTGTGTGTAGACACTCCACACCCACTACTTTGAAGTAAGGAGTCCACCATGGTGGGGGCCCTCCAGGAGCCCAGAGACACTCTGACCAGCCCAGGCATCCCTTCTGTACATAGTTTCCCCCTTTTAAATAGGTTGAATTGTTGTTTTGTTAAACTTTGAAGTATGGCGCTACTTCATTCCTGGGAATGGAGCAAGTACTTCAAAGTTAGGCTCCCTTGCTGTGAAGTTAGCCGCGAAGTAAGGGAAAACGTGGAGATGCTCTGCAGCCCCTCACTTCCAAGTTAACTTTGAAGTAGGATCCTAGTGGAGATGCACCATTGGAGTTGCAAGCTCCCCATACCTCTGTAATTCAGGAATGATGGGAGAAGTCCTGTCTCTGGTGAAATCAGTGGCAAAAGTCACATTAATTTCAATGGAACCTCGATGATACTCTCTGTATGTATATGTCCCAGGAGAATGTCAGTGATGAGTGAATCTGGCTATTGATTAGGATCCCATTTTTTTGAAGCTAGTTGAGTTTTCCTGAGAAAGGACTGCAAGAATTAGTACCTAAACTCTTGTTGGTGAACACAGCCGCATAACCCAAATGGAAAGCACATCATCTCCATTAATTATGAATAGTAGCAAATACAAGTCAGTTGAGCAGGTCACACCAAATGGCTGACACCTTTATCCCTTACTATGTGTAGGAAATGGCCATTCTGCACGTAAGGGTCACTAGTCACTTTCTGTTTGAAATCTACCTTTTTGTACAAAAAGGTAACAATTATACTGCCTGCTCAAAGCTCTCTGATAACTCCGGTGTATCTCTAGGCAGCTTGGTAAGCATGACATGGAGATGTGAATCTATCACACCTATGCTCCGGTTCCTCCATGGCTTCCCTTTGTCTTGTAGGTGATAGTCAAATGATAATGGTGCTCTGAAAAAAAAATCTTAATACTTTGGGACTCAGCAGCTCTTGCAACTGCCTCTCCTTCTGCAGCTGTTGCATGTAGCTGGAACTCTCTAGTGGTTTGTCCCCAAAGCTGAACTACAGGTGTTGAGTGCTATTCTTGGTAGACAGCTCTCTTCTTTGGAACTTGATCTTGCTTAAGGTGTGGCCAAAGCCAGAGTTTTATAGCTTTCCACAACAACACATCTGCTTTGTCTGGAATTTTAATCAACAGAGGGTTTCTTTTCAGTGTCAATAGCATGTGGGGATGTCAGAGTTTGTGTAGCTAGATTAGCCCTTTGTAAGTAAAGTAAAATTAAAAAATTAGCTCTTAGTATAATTTTTACAGGTACCTTTACATTAATACTTAAGTACTAGATATACAATGTGCCATAGTCTACATGCATGACAAAATGCAAATCTTTCTGGGTATATTACTGTAACAAAAAGCAACTAAAATATCTTTCCTCTTTTGACTATAAATTAGTCCATAAATAGGGCACCTATTTTAGGTGTTTAATGTAATGGAGGTGTAACTAATTCTGGGCAAAACTAAAAATATGGCTCTCGTGATTGGTATTTTCAACGCAATAATGCTGGATTTCTCATTTCCTTGCACTCTCTCATTTGCATTGACTATTTTCTCAGGAATTAGGTAAAA
The DNA here is from genome assembly GCF_033958435.1 of Carettochelys insculpta. Classification (NCBI taxonomy): domain Eukaryota; kingdom Metazoa; phylum Chordata; order Testudines; family Carettochelyidae; genus Carettochelys; species Carettochelys insculpta. The sequence continues at coordinate 151,064,032 of NC_134139.1, read as the reverse complement.
ACCTAATTAGGTATGGATGGCAACATTTGCGTATGTAGGGAATTTGCCCTCTTCCTGTTCGCAAACCCTTAGAAAGAACTTTTCCATTTGATCCCCATGGGACTAAGTACTAGGAACTTAACAAGTAATAAAAGGGCTTGTTTTGAAGCATCTACAACATTTGCCTTTGAGCTTGTGATCATCTGGCACACTGCCCAGTGCTTTGATGGTACGGCCTTGCAACAATCAAGACAATCCAAAGCAATGGCTGTTATTCGCCTCACTTAAGGTCCCTATTAGTTTATAATCTGCAAATCTTGGTATGACATTGACTTCTGCACTAAGCTCCCTGCGGAAATGCAATATCAGAAAGTTCACATGTACCACTGTGAGAGACAGGACAAGAGCACGCTGACAGTAGCCTTGTTTAACCTGTGCAAGACCCGTACATCTGCTAGTTTTCATAAGGCCTCTAGTGAGGGCAATATATTTTTGCTCTCAATCTGCAGAAATAATTAGAATGCCCTGCTGTGGTAGAGATGACAGCCAAGCAGCAAAGACGAGCTACTTTTGAATACCATGAGATGCAAGCTTCCTATTCTAAAGGCTCCACTGAAATGCCAAAGATGACAATTTAAGTGCTAATGGACTGTCTGGTGTAGTGAGTGGCCTGGGAGACTGCAGAGTTTTCCCGCCTGATCAGTTTCAGATATTCATCAACTTTATCCAAGAGAATGATATATCTGGTACATTTTTAGGATATCCATGACCAAGATTTTTAGGACCGTTAATCTTTTAAATGATAACATTAATTATAGGTGGTATTAATAATAGATGCAAATGAAAACCAAACCAAACCAAACCAAATGAGTGATGTAATGAAAAGCTAAGAAGATTCAGGTATAACCATTGTGCCTCAGACACCACATAAAAACTTACTTACTTACATTTGCAAATAAACTCAGGACTGAAACCTTGATCACTTGTGCCTTCCTGTCACTGAGAAATGAAGTCAACTGTTGCTCTGATTTAGCTCGGAGAGGTTGAACCCCAGGTAACCCTCCTGTGTATCTCATGCCAACCCTTAATTGAATCCAGGAGCCTTACCATGGCCCAATTCTCCTCAGCCACAGCAAAAAGAATTACTATGGAGAACTGGTCCTCAACCTTTTCTTTCTTGGGTTCAAATAAGTTAAACAACAAATGCCTAACAGGTACAGAAAAATACCACATGATAGGGTTTGCAGGAGAGAAGACTGAATGATCCATAATACTTTCTGTGACTATTCACTCAATTTTTAAGTCAATTCAGTTTGGACATGTATAAATCTCTTCTGGATTCAGTTGCCAGAGCCATTTGAATTACTGAGTTATATTGTGGTAATGCTCATGTATCAGGTTAGCAAAATGTTTGTTTCTCTTCTCAGCTAAAAATCAGGGAAAAGAAACAAGCAGTATCACAGGATGATTTATCTGGCCACCAAAATTAAGCTTGAATTCAAAATATCCAGAATGAAGCTACTGAGTGAAAAATATTAGTTGAATAAATATTAAAAAAATAAAGAAAATATGAGCTACTTAGTAATATTCCACAAGGTGAAAAAGAAGTTAAATTCATAAGTTATGTGTCAGAAATTATTAATTCTGGGGTTTTACACACCATAATGTCTGAATAGAACTCTATTGCTCAAATATGCTGAGTACTGGGATGTGAGGTTGTATTTATAATCCAGCCTGTAACTATGGTACTCATTTAAAGTAGAGCTTCTATAGGGTTCCAACTAAAAGTTGAAGTGGAAAAAAAGAAAAGGTGAACCAGAGCTTTCCTGTGCATTCTGCTCACTCAAAGCAATACAACACTAACTCCAACCAGGGGTTAACAGTACTGTGGCTTGCAGGTTTCTCTGACTCTTGTGTGGACAGGGGTTGTTCTTCCCTCTGTTAGAAACGATGCACAGGCTACTGCTACAAAAGCCTCAGAATGTTTCATCAGCATTAATGAATCAAGCTAAAACACCTACATGGCAAAGAGTGAAAATAGTATTGGTCCCTCTATTTCTTTCCATCCACGTGCAGAATAAATTTTGTTACGTTCATCAAGGCACGTGCATATGTTCACCACTAATATAAACACATGCTGCTGACGGTGGGCCCTTTGCTAATCAACGAGGTGGCAACTGACTCTCTCCTGGGTGGCTGCTCAAGTTCTCAGTTTACAGGGATTTACACTGGTCTTGTCCCCATCTGAGAGTGAGGAAACTGAGCCACAGAAATGAAGGACTTATCTAAGGTCACTAACAAGAACCAATAACAGAATGTTACCTTCCTGACTTTCATTCCTGGACCTGCACCACTAAAAAGTCTGCTTCCTTTCCAGAGCCGAGACTTCAGTGTGGTTTTACAGATTCATAAAAACACCTCCTCCTCTCCCCTAATTCTTGTCCACAGACCTCAGGAAAACTGCTTTAGAATCCAGCTAGCAACAGCCCTGTTTTAAGAGTTACAGTTAGCATGAGCTTTCTAATCCACTGTGAACAAGGCTGTTAGGACTCCATTCTGTAACTCCGTAGGGAATATGTATTCTAAGTAGGACTTTAGGGTTCTGTAATACTTGCTTCTAGATATCAAAAGTTTTCACTGCAAGTAACAACTTCAGTGTCACTGGCATAACTGAACTTCCAGCTACTCACCCCAACCAGGTATAGTATATAAATAGTACAATGAGGATGGTTTACAAAAGAAAAGTGGTAACGGAAAGCTATTTGGTGAAGATGTTGCTAATATACCAGGGATCATATAATATATGCCCGTGATAAAATACAGGACAACAACTTAATGCTCAGCTCAGGGGTTGTCTAAGAATATGTCTACATTATGCAGAAGATTGACCTGGGCAGGGTTGATCTTCTGGGGTTTGATTTCTCACATCATGCACCTGTTTCTCCCGTCAGCCTCCCTCTGTGAGGACAGCCAGGTAAATTGATTATAGTTAAGGTGATTATGGGTAGGCAATTGCCCTAGCTAGAATTGTGTATCTACAATCAACTTTAATGGCTATTGTAGACCTGGCCTAAATAGCCCTGCAGTTTGGATTACTGCATGAATTTCACAGGCATGTGACTTTTAGACCAGTGGAATTCATCCTGAAGAAAGCCTGTCTCCAAAGTATAGTTGCACTAAGCAGCTTACAGGAAATGCAAACACTAGCACATAAAACCACTTTAGTCTCACATGAAAAATGTGGGTTTATCCCGCAATATGCACATTAGGCTCACGTCCAGCTTGCTTTGCTTCTGCTCTCAGCTTATTGCAGTCAGGTGCAGGAGAAGGACGTGGCTAAGCACTGTCTCTGGAGAGTTCTGGCTTTAAAGCAGCCATGTGAAAAGTGCAGAGAAAGTGGCATTTGACTCAGACGAACACAGGGAGGGGTTGGGCTTTTCAGTCTTTTCCTGCCTAGGGAAATCACTAGTGGGAAACTGCATCTGGAAGAGGAAAATGAAGGAAGAAAAGAGCATTTTGTAAAGCAAATCCATTCATTATGCCTAGGGAGGGGAATGTGAAGCTCAGACGCGGGGAGGGAAGGGAAAAGATGACTTTAATTATAAATAGGTTTAAGTCATGGCTCAAAGGGAGACATAGTGCCTGGGAAGGAAATGTGCAGCTGTCACAAGGCTGGCAATAGGCACTGCAACTTTTTATTTTAATGTGATTTTAATCAGGTCTCACAAGAGAGACTGGGCTGATGTGGAGATATTAAAACAGAAAATGATGGATCTGTCACTCTAGCTCTACCATGGAAACACCCATTGGGTAGGAAGAAAAGCTTGTATGAAGGTGGATTATTGTGTGAGTTCAAACGTGGGAGGCCCCTAGATGTTCGCACTGAGGGTGCTAATGACTAAGGGGCAGGCCCACGGCAAGAGGAGAAGTTTTTCCCCTCCTGGCCCTGCGTGCTGGAGAATCATACAATAGCTTACCCAGGATGTGCGCTGGTGACCAAGGCTTGGACAATCGTGTTTTATTCTAACCACTGTAATTAAACTCACAAACTTGTGGTTAGTGAGATACATAATATCCCCACCGTACAGTCTGGCAAACAAAACATGGCCTTTCTCTGCATTGAAAATTTCACCATGTCAGCAATTACTTTAGCTGAACTGGTGCTAGTTTACCTAAGCAAAGACTTTGTGCAATCTCTGTTCAGGTTAACTATCCTTAGGCCAGGTCTGCACTAGACATTGAAGTCAATTTTAGATATGCGATTCTAGCCAAGGCAAGTCAACTTACCTGGCCTCATGTAGAGAGATTGACAGGAGACACTTTTGCATTGACCTCCCTTATGCCTGGTGACATTGAGAAGTACAGGGGTTGTCTGCCAACCCTAGATAGTTCGATTTCACATGTCGCTACTGGGTGTGCAAAATCAAACCCTGGAAGATTGACCCTGACTGCGTCAATCTTTTGGGTAGGGAAAGAAAAGTTGTAACAGAAAGCTATAGGGTGGGGATGTTGCTAATATAGCTAGGTTCAAAATGAACTTTTCAGAAGAAAAAATTGACAAAACTGAAAGTCCATCAACTTTTGATGAAGAAGTAAAAATGAAAAGCTGTTTGGCTTTCATCTGAAGATTGAACAATGTGTACAACACTGAAATAAATTTCATTTTGGGGGCCTTGGTTTTCTGACAGCGAAAGTCAGAAAGTAAATAATTTCCATTTTTATTTTGTTTAGTTCAAAACACAATTTTTCCATTGTAAACAGGTTGAGGTGGAATATTTGGCCAAACTTCATCACTATTTTCCCCAGCCATTATCATAGCCACTAGATGTCAGCATTTTGCCGTACAATGAAAAAAAGAAAAGGAATTTCATCACGATTTTTCCAGGATGGGGAGATTTTTACTTGAGCTGTCTTCAGTCACAGATGCTGCCAAGAACGCGTTCATTTCTATAAAATTCTTCAGCTTTAGCTTTCCAGAGTTTTTCAAAGCAATTGCAACACATTCCCTGGAATATACCAGCCAGATATTTTTCCACTACCACATCTAGCCCCAGACTGACCTTCAATTCACCAGATCTTCAGGAACTTTTAAGCAAGGTCTTAATAACATACAAAGAGGTTTTAGCTAAAGGCAGTTAATGATATTACTTCTCTAATCACAGAGAGAAGGAATTATCACAGGCACTTAGTTAACCGAGGTACATGTATACCTTATATAACTGTTGTAAGGTTTTGAGATATTTGGAATGAATTCTCATTCTGTCTCAAATACTCAGTTGAATGATGATGCCATACTGTGTGGAGTGCTGTGGTAGCTATGCTGGCTCCAGGATATTACAGAGAGCAGGTGGGTGAGGTAATGTCTTTTATTGGACTCATTTCTGTTAGTTCGTCTCATTCATCCAGAGAAGTGGGTCCAGTTAAAGATGTTACCTCGCTTGTCTTGTCTCTCAAGATATACTTTGTGAAAGAGACCATTTAAGGGTGAATTTTGGGATGATCTTATACTTGTCAGTGGTTTTATTTGACTTGTAGATGTTCCCAGCAAATGCAAAAATCCCATTAGTGACAATCATGCATGGAAAAAGATATGCTTGCCAGTAATTACATTTGAGGCTGAAATCTCTGTTGCTGGCAAAGCTCCCATGACCTACGCACAGAGACCTGCAGAGACTTAGCCTGATGCCACTAATTGTTCGTGCACTTTGTGTGGAACTAGACATGTTAATTCCCTCCCCTAGTTTATTCCATTCCTTTTTCACTTGCATCTGCCAGCAGCTTAAAGCAAAACACAGAGGGCTTTTACCTTCTTGTGCTGAACATCATGGAATAGATCATTTAGATCCCAGCTCAGCGAGGCAGTTAAGTATCTGACTAACTTTAACCTTATTATTTCAGTGGCCGTTTTCACAGGCTTTCTTGGGTTAGAGCCTTACAGTATTTTTGCATCTGGACTTCCTCCCACGTATGCATGTAACTATCAGTCACATTAATGGAAATAACCCATTACAACATATAGGCACAGTGGATTTTCTGTAAGTTTATGTATAAAATTTCCAAGGCTCCATGGCAGCACAAATTTCTGTCCCACAAAAGACAATTCCACTCTTCAGACTTCTGAGATATGGGAGCTGAGTAAAAATGTTCAGAGTAAAAATGGTGGTGGTTGTGTAAGGTTCAATCCAGTCATCCAGTCCCTGCAAGTTCCCTATTATTAATCAAGATCAAGGCCTATTGATGGAAAACAACATGTTAGCTGGCTACAAAGACTGCTACTAATCTTTTAGGAAGTGATGTCTCTTTTCATAGCTTCAGTTTGCACCAGGAATTTTGTCTTTGAGTTGTAGGTGCACATTTGAGTGTTTGTACCCTTCGCTGCTGCAGCATAGCTTCAAAACAGGAAATGCGATGTGCAGAAACTCGGCTCTGAGATTTCAATTTATTTTTCACAAGAGGAAGTGAAGGCATAAATTTTGTAGGTGCATATTTTTCCTACTGAAAGAATATTTGGGCTGCAGCCTGCCTGCAATGCCTGTACAGGAAGGCTAGCGCAAATGCATATCCGTGTAAAGATATACCTTTCGTCAGCCGAGGCAAAACATTTTGGGACCTTAGATTTGTCAGATATTCTGTCATTCTTCATATGACTGAAGTTTCTGGAAGGTGGCTGTACAAACGACAGGGGCACTGATTATGTGACCCCAAACCATGTAGATAACCACAGAAACACCAGAAATTATTGTTATTGAAGCCCTACCTTGCCCCTGCAAGCTACTGTGACTATTCTATGCACATTAAACAACTTCTCTATTGCCAAGAATGGCTGGAACGGAGGAGGTGGAGTAAAGAGGCAGACTTTGAGCCAGTTAATAGACTGCGCTTTTCTGTGCCAATGGCAACTCATTTTTAGTAATGAAATGCAAGGAGTCTTAACCATACAGCTCACTAAGGTGAAACTTACAGAAGGCGGCAGCAGCGACTCAGAAGACCAAACTAGCTAAACACATGTTGTAACTTGTAAGCACTAATTGTAGACATATTTGTCTTTCATTTATGAATGTTGCTTTGCACACAGGGTCTGTTTCACAGGTGTACTGTGTCCCAGACAGCAGAGATCAAAAGAAATTGGATAAAAATGCCTATCAAAGCTTAGCTCATGTTGCTCACTGGAAGATATGCAGTGTGATCTTGGGTTTTCTCCAGTTACTGTAAGTTAGAACATTTTTGTACGTAAGAAGGAGATGTGTAAATTTGTTCTAAACTAACACTTACCTTCAAGTCATCAGTATCTCCTCACAACTGCTCTCCCAGAACGTTCTCCCTATAACTGCAGCAGCAGTTCATACAGATTGTAACCTCACAAAAAGAAGGTCCTGTTATTTGAGGCTCTTGAACATTTGACTGGCCGTTACTGATGACTGTATACCTTAGTTCTCGAAAAAGAGAATTAGAATAATCGAGCAGTTAAAACAGTGTGTATTTCACAGTAGGAAAAAAAATCTATGGCACATGTGTCCTTATTCTATTGCACGACCATCCCACCAGAAAACGTTCACTTCTTTTGTCTGTGGGATCAGGCCTCAATGAATTGGAAGCTTATAACAACTTTGGCTTCAGAAGTTTTTGCTACATCTGGAACCAAGTTTCCCTTTAGTCAGCCAGCGAGGTTAGTCTTTGGATGTGGAGTCATCTGGGATCAGGCTTTCTTGACACAAGTACACTGAGTTCTCCTTTTGTCCAAGAATGTATTTCTACTATTTAAATAATTATTAATAGATCTGGCTCTGGGGTTGGAAATTAGAAAAAAAATGACCTTGTTTTAAGAAACTTGTTATTATTATAATACACACTTTTCCACCTTAATCAGACATTGATTGATTATTTCCCTGGGGAAATCCAGGAGTAGACAAGCTGTAAATATAGCCTTTGTCTGTCTGTCAGTTTTAAGACATATTATGCTGTCCACAAGTAGCGTCAGACAAAAAGTACCCCACTGCTCTTCCAGGGTGGGGATTGAGTAATAGGCCTATCCTTGGAAAAATTTGATGTTATAGAAACACAATGAGACAGTCAACCTTGCAAACAGCATGCCAGTAGAAAGCACTGGGTCTTAGCAGGATGTGAAGATTCATCCCTGATTTATCTCTGAACATGAGAATGCTTACACTTGAAAGCACATTTATATCTACTCTCTAGGATGTCAAAGCAGAAGGAGGAGCTAATATTGAAAATGACCTCAATATATATGTATGGCTTAAGATCAAATTTAAGAAAAACAAAAGCCCCCAGAGCAGCAAGAAAACTGACAACAGAAGGGCTTATAAGGACAAGACCTTATAAAACCAATTTCAAACTGAACTGAAGAACATATTTAGATCCAACACAAGACAATATTGATACAGCATGGTTCTTTCTATATGACATTATCAAAGACAGAGCAATAAGTGTAGTGGACTTTCAGACAAGCAAACCTAAAGCCTAGATAAATGAAGGTATGTAGAACTGTGTGAAAAAAAGAAAACGGGCCATATCAAACTTCAGCTCTCCAAGAACACCTCCAGACAAAGCAGCAAAAATTGATAGAAAACAAAGGACTAAGCAGTAGAAAGCAGAGGGAGAAGAGACATGGAAACACATGAATAACATTGCCAAAGAAGCTGAAGAGGCTGCTGAGAGAGATGATAAATAAATATGTTATTAAGGCAAGTTTATACCAGCCAAAGGGTAAACAAGCAAAGAAATAGTTAACAGAAGAAAGCACAACGGACAGGCCTCTTTGAGGAGGTGCTAAATAGACCATTCCAATAAAGTAATGATGTTGACAAAGACAGTAAACTCTCAAAATTAGGCTTGGACAACACTTGAACTTTATCCTGTCATAGCTAGGAAGGGTTTAAAAAACCACACTCCTGACTGACTAGCCACGTTGACTAGTTCAGCTGTATAGATGGAGATGTGTCAAAGAAAGATTGCTTCTGTCAATGTAACTAATATGAAGCAGGGAGGTCATAGGGCTACAGCGTCAAAAAATACATTCTGCTAGCATAGGCTGCTCTTACACTATAGAACCACAGAGGAACGCTGTTCTGGTGTAGTCATTGTAGTGTTGTACATACCCAACAGTAAAATGACATGTTACAATGAAGTGAAAGATGTAATAAAATAGTTAAAACCTGGGACAACAGCAGGTAAACGAATCACTAGGGAAAATGGTGGAAGCTTGTGATGATCAGAGTATCAATTAAATGATCAAACTTTTAACAAAATGTGAGACCAGGAGAAGTTTCCTGAGCAATGGGAAAATGACATGTAGTCAAAATGCAAAAACATGGTAACAAAAACAAAAATATGGCAAAAAATAAATTTCTTTCAGTGATCAGCAAAGTATTCTGCAGTATTATCTTAAAAAAAGAATAAAGGAAACAGTTGTGGTGAGCAACAAGAAGCCCTGTGGCACTTTATAGACTAACAGATATCTTGGAGCGTAAGCTTTCGCGGGCAAAGACCCGCTTCATCAGACGAAGCGGGTCTTTGCCCATGAAAGCTTACGCTCTAAGATATCTGTTAGTCTATAAGGTGCCGCAGGACTTCTTGTTGTTCTTGAAGATACAGGCTAACACAGCTACCTCTCTGATAGTTGTGGTGAAGTTAAGGGAAGAGCAGGCTAATTTTTTTACCTGAAAGATCATGTGTCATCCAGGTTTCCACCCTAAGAATAACCATCAAATAGAGCATGAAATAGCAAAAGAACAGTCTTCATGAACTTATTTGATTTTAAGATAACATTTGACAGCTGCTGTCACAATTCACTCTGGAACATCTTGAAATGTTATGATATGTCAACAAAACTAACATAATCCAAATTTTATATCAAGATGCAACTTGCACAGTTAAATTGATTGGAGGTTTCAGAAAATGGTTTAATACAGACACTGGAGAAGGGCGAATTCTCTAACTGCTCCTTTGCCCATGACTTCATTATTAGGAAAAAACTGTAGATGGATGAAATACATGTTGCACATAGCTCAACAGTCCACTAAAAGATTTAAATACCTAACTCTTCTAAGTGATGGTTCAGCCAACATTCAAGCAAAGAATGAGAGACTGTTCAACATCACAAACAAAACAGGAGTTCAGAACAAGTTTTGAAAAAATATCTGAGGACTCCAGCAGCACCCATCTCAAGTATTATCTTACCAGGCCAAAGACCACAAGATGAGTAGATTCACATACTTCAGTGGAAATGGTGCAAACCACTGGGGATGTGGAACAAAATAATCTTGTGTATGAGAAAAATGACATCTGCATTTACCAGGTTAAATAAGATTTGGTCAATCTACAATGTAAAGGCCAAACTACAAATCTTCATCGCATAGTTTCTATCTTAACATAGAAGGGTGGGATTCCATCAAAAGTATAGTTAGATGTCTACATGTCTTCAAAAGTAAATGCTTAGGGAAAATAGTTGGCATTAAATGAAATTAATCGTTAACAAATGTTGAGATTCACCAGAGTTCAGCAACTGCTTATGTCTAAAATAATCCTGAATAGAACATGCAGATATTCGTGTACTACTAATGAAACTGAATAGTCAGCTGTGAAAGGTATGCCATGGGGCAGTTGGAGGAGCTCACTGAAAGGTCTGAGGGAAAGGATCCCTCCAGCAATCACTAGTCTAAGGGGGCAAATGTATAGGATTTAACACTGTGATAGAAGACATGCAAAGAAAGTCCCAGGTTAGATCATGATGGCAGAACCTTGTTCATGCCTTAGGTGACATCTGACAGTGAGAAAAAGACTAAGATTCAGGGCATATGTCTCTGTCATAATGATAGCGCTCAAGGCTAGGGCTTCTAGTTCACACTCAATATGATGTACACATATTATGAATATGAGATAAGTTATATCCCATATTAGCCTCATTTAATAGAAATATGGAATTAGCTGATATTTAGTTTCCATATTTGCTCTTGTAGTTGACTGATGGAGAAAAAAGACAGTTTGGAGATGTGAGGATCTCACTGTTGGTACCTTCTCATGGCCCGTCATAGCTGTGCTCTCTTTAGTGACACCAAATATGGCAATCAGTTGTACACTGAGTATGTGGGCACAACCTACCAGGCAGACATCTGGGAAAAAATTCTCTGTAGTAGCTCATAGCCCTCCCCATCTACTGGCCTGTCTCTGGCTAGTGGGGATTTTCACTATTGTCTGTGATTGTTGAGCCACATGACACTGTAGGCAACCACATCATATCACCGGGAATATGGAAGTTAGCCAACTCTGTCCTGAAGCCAGTTTTAGGGTTTAGTGCATGACTTGAAGCCAGATAGGTTTTAGTGCATGAAAGCCCAAAGAACTACAAATATAAGCAGGCAAGCAAGCAACAAACTGATTCCCTTATGCAGCCTTTACAGTGATGACACTGTACTGTCTACATGCACAAAATACACTTTTCCAAGGATTTTCCATAAAATGTTTCCTTAATTTACTGACCTCTTCCTCATAGTTTACAGCAGCCAAACCTAACAGGATAGAAAAGAGAACTGACTGTTAAGGTGAGAGAATTTCAGTCTGGGAGTTTCCTTTAGGTTTAAGAATTTGTTGTTGATTTTTTGCCAGTTTCCAGCTTAACCACAAGATATACTGATTCATCTAAGAGCTTATGTAAAATGTCTCAGCACCAAGGGAAAATTTTTCTGACATGTGAAACTGGTCTTCTTTTCTATATTATGTCTTACTCACAGATAGTAAATATTGTTAAAAGAATGACACTGGTGGGAGATTAGTGTAGAAAATAGTTGCTGTCGAGAATAAATTGAACGAACAAAGAGACAGGAAGGGTGGGAATGTCCAGTAATAGAAAAATGATAGATTTTAGACATGCATTGCAGTTATATTGCTCATTTAAAAAAATCCTTTGCTATTTGGGCACTAGGTGACACTATCAACTTAAATTTCAGCTACTGAAACAGATGTTATCTGGCAGAAGAGAATTTAATTCTTAATTGTTCTTCAAGGTTCACTCCTCTCTGTCAAACACTCTATTTCTTTAACTAGGTAAGCTTTGGTTCAGCACTGCTTTCACAATCTCTTAGCATTTTATTCTAGTGGACTGTGCCTGCTGGATCCCTGGGCACTAACTAGAAGAAAAAATATTAGTTTGGATTCTGTTGTGCCAAGCTTTGAGTCTTAGTGTTTCTTGGGGCCAGTGATTTAAATAACACTTTCTGTTGGTCTAACTACAGGTTGAATCTCTCTAATCTGGCGCACTCAGGATCTGACTGGTGCCAAATGAGGGAATTTGCCAGACCCTGGGAGGACAGTGTTGCCTAGATGCATTACCAACACTTACTGGGCTTAATGGGCTCTTAGAAGACATATAGGGGTAAATATAGAGCTAAATAATAGCACGGGATACTGAGATCCAGGACTGGTAGCTGTAAATGAACTTTATGGGACCATGGGAAATAAGGTCATGTTCATGACATGTGGACACCTGGCTAACTAAAATTATGCCGGATTACAGATGTTGCCAGATGAGAGAGTGCCGAACTAGAGAGGTTCAACCTGTCGTACCAAGTATATTGTCCCATGGGCTGGTCCACTTATGAGTTGGAAGTACAAGACCAACACAAAATCACTTTCCTTACTTACTCTGGGGGCTGCCTAGTAAACTTGTATAACAGAAAGCATTGGACATATATGTCCTAATGATCAGCAGATTCTAACTGCAACAAAATATCTAATCTAAATTGAAATCAGGTCTGGGACCTATTTCTGTTGCTCAAAATGGCTACAGCTTTGAGATGTCTGTGCTGCTATTTCTCAAGTCACCATTCATAACAACCTTGTGTACACTCACAAACCACTCATTTTACATTGGTACAATCAGAAGGGATCGTAAGTGGGATGTTCAAAAGTGCTTGAGTAACTATGGGAGAAATTCCATCCCATATCTTTAGAGCCTACTAATGCTGACCCTTTTGGGAAATGTGTCAGCATGAATTTCTGGCCTCTTGTGGCACACTGTATAAACCAATACAGCCATTGCCCCAGTGGAAAATATCTCTCACCTGATACTGTTACTTTATTGTTATAAAGAACCCCATTGGTTAAATTCCTGGCTGCAGGACATCCTGCATGGAATTTCACGGATTTCATTTCATAGAGCTAAGGCCGGAAGATACCATTAGATCATCTTGTCTGACCTTAAGATAAGCCAGCTGAACTTACAAGAGTACAAGATTTGGCTCCTTGATTGTTACCATACATTGCTGTTTGTCTGAAGCTCTTAGAATGATTTTTATGAGAACTGGAACTTGTCTCCAATCCTGATATATATGTAATTAATATGGCTGGGGAAGGTAGCTCAGTTGTATTTTATTTTTCAATGCGTATTTTCAGTGGCAGCTTTTTTTTTCACTGATCAGGCATATTGGTGATCTACCAGTTTGTAGGTTAGAAGCAAGTATTCGGGAGCTGTGTGGAATAAACAGTTATGCATGCACTGTATGCCCTGTATTTATATATTTTAACAATGTGGCCCAATGGAAGTTATATAACATTAAATAAGTGACTTGAATAATTAGGAGTTACAAGAAATGGAGTGTAAATGATTTGCCTGATATTGCAACCACAGATCAATATGGAGCAGTGCTGGGAGTAACCTTTAGATCAGATGCAGTTATTAGGGTCTTTTTTTCTGACTGTCTTCAGTTATATTGTTCCTGAGGAATTAACTTTTGAAAGCATAAATCCTGATTTTTAAGAGTTGAATCATGTGGAAATTTATTTGCCTTTATTATGGCCCGACTACCCAGAATTTGGGACTGTTGAATTTCCAATAATCTCCTTGAAATTTCATGTATGTACATGTACCAACATTATCTTGGACTCTTCATTTAAACTTCATTTGTTCTTCACCAAACACATTGGTGTGATTATGCAAACACAACCCCTGGAGGAGCCTAAATTTGTCTAACTGCATGATTTTAAATACAAACATTACTGAATGGTTTGTTTATCCAAGGAAAAAGTGGGACTCTCATCTCTGAAAAAGAAAAGCTCTTTTATTTAGAAGCTTTCAATAATATTATTGTATTACCAGACATCAAAGAATATTTAGTTTTGGTCTGCTGGTCAGAATGTGACTGAATCAGTCTTAAGCAACGAAGTGGACAATTGCCCTGAGAAGACATTGACTGATGGTTGGAAGTTTGAACTTACGAGAGCAAGGATGGCCAGGTGAAGGCTGAACATGAAACACAACCCATGGTGTTCATCCCTCAGACACCCTTTATTCTTAATATGGAAGTCAGGTTGGCTTTGATTTGCACTTTTTTCTGCAGACATGCTGTATCAATCTGATGTCTGGCAAAGTGAGCCTGTCTCATTTGGCCAAGCCGAATGTCCCTATGTCCTCTGGTTATTACTGAAAGTTTGTAAGAGCTAAATCACTCATACTGAGGAAAGGCAGTGGGGTGAAATCTAAGGGCAATGCTTACACTAGGCAAAGTAAGTCGGCTGCAGATACGCAATTCAAGCCACAGCAACTGCGTAGTTAGAATAGCCATATTTGTGCTCAGCTTACTTGGCTGTCCTTACTGAAGAAAGTCGATGAAAGTACTTCTCCCACTGACCTCCCTTACTCCTTGTGTCTCCTCCCACTGAGAGGTCAATTTTGCTTGTCGATCTTCCAGGTTAGTGTAGACATAGCTAAGAATAAATGGTCATGGCTTTCACAAACTAAACATATGTTTTTCAGTGCCTCCACTTAATTACAGCTATGGAAAGAAATAGCAAGATGGTGGACTAGAGAATTCCTCTCTGGACAAATTTCTCACACAATGTAAGAGGCTGGTATATCTAATAAGACAGCTGGATCAATGACTCTGACAAACATTAATGTCTGTTGTTACTGAATTTGTTGTTTGTTATTGCCATTTATTGTTTAAAGAAAAATCATTGACCATTTATACCTCACCTGGCATCTGTAAAAATGTTCGCTTACTTTATCTAACTTACAAGACATGAAGGTAAACATTTAAAAACTGCACATTTACTGAGAATCCTTACAATTGTTCAGTTTAATAATACAAACAGCATGTGTTTTTTATTGACATAAAATATAATGCTGGCTGACATGAGAGCTAAAACACAATAAACTCAATACACAGAAACTTTTTGATTTAAAATATTTTAAAAGTGAATTGACACGGTCTGTGACAATCATACGAGACATTGTGCCCATACCCTCACAGATATCTGTATTTCTTAGAAAAAATGTTTTCCAAGATGAAGAACTGTTGACATTTTAAAGCCTGATCTTGCACCATTAAAGTTAATGAGAACTTTTTTTATTGACCACACAGTCACACTATTAGCCATTTTATTATAAAGTGCTATCCGAAAACAGAATCACAGAATGTAGGGCTGGAAGGGACTTTGAAAGGTCCTCTAGGTTGTTCCCTCCATGCTGAGGTTGAACCAGCAATACCTAGACCATCTCTGATAGATATATTTGTCTAATCTGTTCTTTAAAACCTCCAGTTCTAAAAACTTCCTTGGTAACATATTCAAGGGCTTAACTATCTTTATAATTCATATTTTTTCTAATATCTAATATAAATCTCTCTTGCTGCAGATTAAACCCATAACTTTTTCTCGTACATTCAGTGGGCATGGAGAACAATAGACCACCATCCTCTTTCTGACAGCCTTTAACATACTTGTACGCTATCAGGTGCCACCTCTGAATTTTTTTTCTCCAGACTAAAAGTGCCCAGTTTTTTAAATGTTTCCTCCTAGGTCAGGTTTTCTAAACCTTTTATCATTTTAGTTGCTGACTTTTGGACTGTCGGTTGCCACATCTTTTTGTAAGGGTGGTACCCAAAACCAGACACACTACTTTAGCTGAGACCTTGGCACTGTTGTGTAGAACAGGCCAACTACCTCCAGAGTCATACACATGACACTCTTCTGTACACACCTCAGAGTGATATTAGCCTTTTTTTGCAACTACATCACGTTGTTGACGTGGTCAATTTGTGAAACACTGTAATACCTACAACCTTTTCTACAGTTTTATTTCCTATCCAGTTATTCTACATTGTGAGCAATACGTTTGATTTTCCCATCCTAAAGGGCCTAGTATTGAGTAAATTTTGTCTTGTTTTCAGAGCAATTCTCAAATTTATCAAGGTCACGCTAAAGTCTAATCCTATCCTTCAAAGTGGCCTTTTCTAAATAGTTACAGCACAATATGCTGGGAAGCTTTACTAAGGTAATATGGATAAAGTGGTTATGGCTGAATATAGACTTACTAATGAATGCCTGTACAGTTCACGTGACTTTGTTCCTCTCATCATCACTCCATGGCTAAAAGTCAAAGATGAGACTCCAGTAATCATTGCCATTTCTCCTCAAGAGCTGTCGGATCACTTCAGCACAGCCCAGGGACATCACGCCGGAAACTGTTCAAATCTGGAAAAGCTCTAACCAATCAAAGGCAATGAGACTGTGTGTGTAGAATTGTGGTTACCCTGTAGGATTAAAAAAAAATGTTCATCAGAGTCTAGACTGACTGAACTAGTTAATTGTTTGGATAAAAACACTGAGCCACCCAGAACCGTTATTCTGTGGTGTGCCACAAATATGAGATGTGATTCTGCAAGGTAGAAAAGAATCACATGTGCACACATATTGCAGATTCCATCTCTCTCTCTCTCTCCCCTCTTCTGTTGGTTGAATGCATTCAAAAACTATCCCAAACTTGGGGTTCAGAAAGACGGACAGAAAGTGAGACGATAGGGTGTCAAAATGTAAACCTGTGAAGCCTGGTTTATTTCCAGGACACAGTGATTTTGAGCTGGTACAGCTGTTAAAAGGTTCAGAATCATTAGAAAAGGGATAGCTAATAAGATAGTGATATAATAGTGCCTTTATATAAGTCCGTGGTATGTCCACATCTTGAATACTACATGCAGATGTGGTTGCCCAGTCTCAAAAAAGATATACTGGAATTGGAAAAGGTTCAGAAAAGGGTAACAAAACCTATTAGCGTATGCAATAGCTTCCGTCCAAGGAGAGATTAATAAGACAATGACTTTTCAGCTTGGAAAAAAGATCACTAAGGGGAGATAGGATAGAGGTCTATAAAATCATGACTGGTGCAGAGAAAGTAAATAAAGAAGGATTATTTAGTCCTTCTTATAATACAAGAACTAGGGATCACCAGGTGAAATTAATAAGCATCTGTTTTAAAACAAACAAAAATCCTAAAGTTGGATTCCTCCAGCAAAGGACACACAAACTCATTCAGGAAATAAAAAAACCCTTCTGAGCTCTTCACATATTTTGCTCTAACGGAAGTCAAACTTAGAGGCTTTGCAGTACATTCTAGAGGCTTTTCATTTCTGATTTCTAGCCAGAGGTAAAAGAAGCTAAGAGATTCTGTGAGAAAGAATGTTCCTGAGAGAGTTCAGTCTAATTTCACAGTTTCAAGGGCTATGTCTACACTACAGGGTTTTGTCAACAAAACCCTCAAAGTGTCCAGGTTACCAAGGCATTCTGTCAACAGTAAATCGACAGAACTCAACAGTTTTGTCGACAGCATTCTGCTGTTCCCTATGGGGCAGAACACCTCTCTCAACAGAGATCTGTTGACATAAAAGGCCTCCAGGGCACTGCACATGAGCCCTGGGGGATGCCCTATCCATAGCAAGCAGCATGATATAGTCCCTGCCTTTGGCCATTCTTACAGCTGCAGGGAACCCCGGAAACCCCGAAGCAGGAAGCTGAGAGCATGGAAGCAGCCCAGCGGCTAGCTGCTTGTCCCCACAACCTCAGTGCCACTCCCATTTACCAGACCTTGCAGAGATGGCAGAAAGCCAGCCCCCTTGCAAGCCCCCTGGTCCTTCCAGGGAGCAGCTGGAGGGGTCTCATGAGCCACCCCAGGGGTTGAAAGGGCAGGCCCCCTCCTGAACTGGTACCAAGGTCCAGGACTTGCTGGACATGTGAGGCGAGGAACAGATCCCCTCCTTGACCCCAAAGACAAGCAGAGGAATGCCCCCATGTACACCTGGATGGCCACTGCACTGGCAGCATGGGGCCACCCTGCCCACATAATGGAGCAGATGCAAGCGAAGGTGAAGGAACTCCACCAGGGCTACACCCGGTCCTGAGAAACCGGGTAGAGCTCTGGGGCAGGACCCACTGCCTGGCCTTACTATAGATAGCTGCACCACCTCCTGGGGGAGGACAACAATAGCCCTGTGCCTGCCCCATTGACACCACAGCAGAGGTCCCCCACTTACCTGTAGGCCAAGGGGGAGGAGCAGTACCCTGAGACTCAACCTCTACTGGAGCCAGAGGGGGAAACGGGGTCTAAGGCAAGCCGGAGCACCATCATCATTGCCCCAGAGCACAGGATCCTCCAGCCAGGCCACCTCCAGGGAGTCACCAGAGCCGAGTTAGGGTCTTTCTATCAGTACCCCTACATGACAGACCCCAGGGCGTGAGAGGTGGGTGCAGACGAGGCATGCTGTGAGCCTTGCCAGGCCAGCTCAGCAAGACATCACACTGCGGTCCTGGCATGTGGAACCCTGTGAAAGGCAGCATGTCCCACCTGGACCCAGCCGGCAGCCCCTGGGCATGGAAGTCAGCCGGCTGTCAGCCTCATGGGAGGCTGGATGAGCCACAGGTCTCGGGGGAGGCCAACAGTCCCTGCCATGGCTGGAAGTGGGACAGAAGAAGAAGTATATGCAAAAGAAGTATATGCAAAAGAGGTTCCAGATATGTAAATCTGTGCCTCATTTGCACTTTCAATTCCCCTCATTTGCATGCCTCTTTTGAAAGAGCAACACTAGTGTAGACACAGCCACTGTGTCAGCAGCTCTCCTGCTCCTGTTATGGGGAAGGAGCAGCCTTAAGCCAAGCATGCCTGTATCAGTGCGTTGCAATCTGCATGCCTCTGCTTTGCTGAATTGAGCATGGAAGAGGTGAAGAATCAAGGTCTGGATCTGTTTCAATTAATACAGAAAAGTTTTATTCAGGGAGAAGAAAAATGTGAAAGCCTGAGGTAATCTTTTTTGTAGTGTTCTTAGCTGGCCAGTAGAGCAGGAGAACTGTGAGGAGACACCGATGACAGAACTGATTTCCCCAATGATATTCCCTTACATAAAACATTTATGGATTTGTTGGTTCAGACAAATGTCAGGATCCTGTGTGCTAAATGGATTAGTAGTGGACACAGTTTGGCATGAGTTACATTCAAGTAATAATTTGTCAGGCTTTCGGATGATGTCATAACACATGGTTTGATTGGAGCCGATTAAAAGTTTTCAGAAGGGATAAGTTGCTTTTCTGAGTTGGACACAGTTCAAGACAGCGATAAGATTCACTGTCTTTGATTAAATGGGGTTATTTGCAGCTTTTTAAAAGGAAGCCTGAAACACAATAGCAGCAGCACAACAAAGCTCAAGTGACACATGACAACTCATCAATGAGTATCCTGCTCACAAATATGAAATGGTTTACATGTGTTGAACAGAACAACACGTAAGTAATAATTCTCCCACCTTTGGTCAGAGATCTACTATGATTACTGGCACTTGATTTTGGTGGAGCTATGCTAACTTATGCCACCTGAGTATATGACCTTTTGTCTTCTGTAAGAAACCAAAATGCTCATTCATCTTCTCCCATTCACAGTGCATGATAAAGATTGTTGGCTGATGTACATCAGTGCATAGGTTAAAACATTACAAAGCTAAGGAGAGTTATTAACTATTTAGCAAAGTCCCTGAGCTGTGTTTTCTATGATTAGAACTTGAATGGAGAGATTTTCAAAAGTGTTCTGTGCTTTCCTCTTTCTGCTAACCACTAAGGTGAATGAGAATTTTATCTTGAACTCACAAGAGAATGTAGTACACTTCACAAAACATAGAAAAGTCTCAAGATCTAATAGTCTTTGATTAAATTTCAGTGACAGAATTGTTGAATTTCCCAACATTTGGCTCTCAATGAAATAAATATAAAAGATGAGACAACACAAAATTGTTGACTATCACCAGTTAGAGAATATGCAGTTCAAAACAGAACTTGTGAATAAACCCTGTGTGTTAGAGTTGAGTTAAATAACCACCCAGATAGATTTGCTTAGAGGCTACATTTCTAATCTGACTTTGACAGCCACAAACTTTCAAATGGAATGTTACATAATGTATTTTCCCACAGAGCAGAATTGTAAAATATCTGTCATCATAAGGTCATTATTTTAAATGCCTGCTTAAAAACAGAGAGGAGATCTGTTCCTCATTTAGGACTAATTAGTTGCTAAATTTGATTATTTTTTAAAAGGAGAGGTATTTGCTTTATGTTGTATTGTGCCAGTGCTAAAAATCTGAAAGCCATAAAAATGCATTAAACTTCATTTTTCTTGCTTAAAACTGGTTGTCTGAAATTTTTGCATGGGTGTTCAAAAATGTACACTATATCCAGGACAGCATGTATGCCTAGTTCAGCTTAGCATGAGTTTCTAGTCTAAAATTATAAACAAATGAAAATACAGTAGGAGTTCAGTAATGAAAATATCAGGGGAATTTTAAATGTAGTAGCACTACGTACAGTGACAGTAATATCAGAATGACCATAGTAGGTCGGATGAATAGGCCACCTAGCCCAGTATCCTGTCTTCCAATAGTGTCCAATACCAGGTGCTTCAGAAGGAATGAATAGAAAAGGCCAACTATCAAGTGATCCATTCGCTGTCATGCAGCCCCAGCTTCTGGAAACCAGAGGTTACGAGACACCCACAGCGTGGGTCTACAACCCTGATGAACTTCACTAACAGCCTTTGATAGACCTGACCTTCAGGAACTTCCTATACATTCTGATGATTCATATTGTACATACTACCAAGATTTTGTCTTTTTCAATTTAACTGATTGGCTGATCCTCAATGGAATTAAAGTCTTATAATCACCCATGTGTCTGCATTATCCTTTTGTATATATTGCTGCCCTGTGGACAGACTATCAGTTATGGAGGTTGATTACAGTTCAAGGGAACTTTTAGACCCACAAATAAACTCGGTTGTCTCTGCTCAATACAAACAAAACTTCTCTGGCTCCTTGCAGCACAGTGTGCTATCTGGCAAAAATGACATAGCATATTTGAATAGGGTCATTGTGTGTGACTGCTAAGAGCACTTCCCTGTATGTTTTTTTATAGATGATAATGGACAGCGGCTGAACTGTGAAACAAAATAGAGTGCAGGGCCTCTTATAAATAGCTGCCTCTTTCCTAAGAGGCAAGGTTGAAGAATTTTTGCTTATCATCTCCAAAACTGGCAACATTTTAGCAGCTCTGGGCAACCCCCAAATACACGTAAAGCTACCAGCTTCCATAGAGAGGGCTGAAAATTCTTCACTTTTCAGCATCTTCCCACACGTCATCTAACATAAATCATTGTCATAGGCTACAAAGAAAACCTATGAATGATTCCCTGAGAAGAGGCTAAGCTGAGGCCAAGTATAGCTGGAGCTGGACTGCCATATGCACAAAGAACAAATGTGACTTCTTGGGATCTTGTCACATTTCCACGTATACAAGTCAACTCCAAACTGGTGGGAAGGTTGTAGAGGGACGCAATAGGAAACACCTCATAACCCAGTTCAGACTTCTCTCGATATTATTATTTGGGATTCTCACGAGTCTAAGTTCAGAAAGGGGTACATACCTATTGATTTATAGAGGACAGGAAATCCATACAGCATAGTTACAGGCAGAACTCTCTTGCACTGTGAGACTTTCCCCCCCATGGACTAGCTACGTTTAACACCATTATGGCAACATAATGAGATGTGAAATTCTTTAGGTTCACAAAATTTCTTGCACTGAAGTTTTTTAATTTGCCTTTGCTCAAATATGTCATAAGAGCTGCTCTACTTAAAATTAGCTATGTTGCAGTTCCCTATCTCTCTGTCTCACTCATTCAGAAACACTGAAAACATGACGTGTTCCCAAGTTTGAATTCTCCTCCATCTAATGTCGACATTAATGATTTCACGTATGTTTCTCTCTTCAATATGTCACTGCACCAGTGGTTGATTGGAGACAAGAAATGTGGTTTTCAAATTACACACTGAAGAAGTGAAAAAAGGTCAAGTCTGTCCAACCCAGCCAGTCTCTTTAAAAACTCCTTTTGGGGCTCCAGCCTCATCTTCACTTTCGATGATGGTCACAGTCTCTATATCATGTGCCAGTGCAAGAAAAAGCAACTTTTGATCTTGCTGAGAGTTGAGTGTTATCAGCCTTACAACTCTGAGCTTGTTGTCTGACTTCTAGAACAGATAGCGGGCACATAGAAGTGCCAGGTAAATGACAGTGATATTGATTGGCTGAGAAAGCATTGAGAGGTTCAGTTTTGACAGGCAAACAGGTCTTTCATTCTTGCTAATCCAAATCTATGCCCTTAGTGCTTTGAAAGGTATTTAAACCAGTTATGTTTCATTGTTGCTACAGCAGTTGTGACTCATAAGAAAAATCTCTGTATATTGACATGAAATTCATCTCTACTATAATTTAAATTTCTGAATAGAAATGTAACCTAATGATATAAGCAGCAACGTTTGTGATTACTGTGTAGTTACAAGAATTAGGTGTTTCTCATTGTGGCCTGCTTTTCTGTGGTAACTTCCAGAAAGTATAACTATAGCTTGTATTTTGAAAAACTACTTATTCAATCCATTATGGGCCTGGAAATTATGAACACATTACACAGGCAAACCTACTTCTTTCCAAGAGGTCTTTGATAAACTGAGGGGAAGTCATGTTGGCCGCTGATTTTATTTTTAAAAGATCACTTGTTACGTTGTCAAAAAAGGCATCAATTTTCATCCAGTTGGTTGCTGCTAGCAAAAGTAGAATTAAAATTTTGACTTTAGTTAAAGGATTAAATGTAGCTCAGTTTCATAAGCATAAATCCAGAATAGTTCCAAATCCAGTTCTTTTCAAACACATCTGAAATGCCTCTTGCCTTCTAAATTGAATGATTATTGGACTTTCAACAATAAAAGCAAGCAAAAAAGGTCCAGGTTTCCTATAGGTAAGATTTAAATCTACATGTGATAATAATAATAATAATAACAATAATAATAATTTTGTTGCTGGAGAGAAAAAGGCAGAGACTCACATGACAAAATTCAGTTACATGGTTTAATACATTTCTAGAAGATGCTCACATATTAAGCACAATATGAGAATTTGACTAGCATGGGATAGAGAAAATCAAGAAAACTAATCTTCTAACTTTTAGAAGCACTTAAATTCTGTTCTTATATATCCTGTTGGAAATCCAAACTAACTCTATTGAGTTCAGGGTAGTTATTTTGGTTTCCTAGTGCATGGCTGAGTGCAGAGTCTGGCTCTTCAGTGCCAAAATAAATACCAACAAATCCATAACACAACTTTTCCTCTCCATTTTTTCATTTTCATTTTCAGCTTTTTTTGGTAAGTTAGAGTGGGTAAAATCAGATTTTCTCCATAAATTCTTTCTGAGATTCTAAATAAGCTATTTTAAAAATGCTGACAGATGCTGTTTCTGTTGCAATAAATGGTCTCCACCTTCTGTTTGTCTGGCCTTTGTCACCTCACCTCTGAGCTTCCTTAGCAGTTTCTCTCTCTTGTCCTGTAGCATTCCACTTATGAATTCCAACGCATGTAGCTACCCATCAGGTCTTTTTCTCCTTCTATCCATTGTTTTTCTTCATGTCATTATTATAGCTAGTTAGGATTTTTTGTCAAAACTTTTGCTTTCTTTGGAAAATGCTTATTCATCCAAACATCAGAGAGGTAGCCATGTTAGTCTATGTCTTTGAGAACAACAAGAAGTCCTGTGGCACCTTATACACTAAGGGTGCACCTACACTTGCATTCCTCTTTTGAAAGAGTTATGCAAACAAGGTAAATCTGAAATGCAAATAAGGCCTAAATTTGCATATTTGACACCTCATTTGCATATTCTAATTTTGAAAGTGCTTCTTTCGAAAGAATAAAGCCAGTGTAGATGCTGCTTTTCCAAAAGTAAACCCATCTTCGAAAGAATCCCTCTTCTCTTTATTTAATGGGAAGAAGGATTCTTTTGAAGATGGGTTTACTTTCGAAAGAGCAGCGTCTACACTGGCTTTATTCTTTTGCAAAAAAGCTCTTTCAAAATTAGAATCTGCAAATGAGTTATCAAATACGCAAATTTATGCCTCATTTGCGTTTTCAATTTACTTCATTTGCAAGCCTCTTTCAAAAGAGGAATGCAAGTGTAGATGCACCCTAACAGATATTTTGGAGCATAAGCTTTTGTGGGCAAAGACCCACTTCATGCATCTGATGAAGTGTGTCTTTGCCCATGAAAGCTTATGCTCCAAAATATCTGTTTGTTTATAAGGTGCCACAGGACTTCTTGTTGTTCTATTCATCAAAACCGTATTCCTCAATAAAATAATTTGAAAAAAGTTCTGCAGCTATCATTTTTTGACATTCAAAAAATGAAAAATCCTGGTTTCAAATTTAAAGCAACTTTATTTAAAAATATAAGCTAATTATAGTAAAACATAACTAATTAACTTGTTTCAAATTTAAATTAAATGCTCCAAAATCATTGAAACAAAACGTGTTGATTGACCCACACCATATTTTCTGAAGTTTTCGGTCATGAAATTTTAACTTTTTGTCTCAGTTCAGGACAGGACTTTTTTCAGCATGACAAAATTTTTCATATGAAAGAAAAATAATTTCTTGATCATCACTAGGCATTTGTACCTTTCTTTCTGCCCTATGCACTGCAGCATAGTATGGAATCAAGTCAATTTCACTTTCTTTAAAGTGCTCAATTTGAATCAAATACATTTCAAAATACAGTTGACCCCCAACTTACATGATTTCGACTTACGTGTTACTTGCTATAACACCAGTCAAAATCATGAGTGGCAGGGAGCTGGGAATCAGGTGGGAGCCTGGCTCTTGGCTTCCCTCCACTACCTGCTCCCTGATGCTTGCAGGAGCCAGGAAACTGACCAGTGCAGCTTCAGGGCATGGGGAGAGAGAACTCTCCCACTGCAGACTGAGCTGTTGCATGGAACTTAATGGAAAGCTATGTGACCAAGTAGTCCTGCAGCTTAGGGGGAAGTTAGGTTGCTGGTGGGATGGTGGGTAGGAAGTAGTACAGCCTCCCGCCAGCCTTCGTGACCCGGTCCTCCATACAGTTTCTGAAACTCGATGTGGCCTGTAGGCCACAAAGTTTGCCCACCCTGGCTTAAACCCTTGTGGGTTGGCCCACATGGCAAAAGAAAGAAAAGCATCAAATTCTAAGCCAAAATCTCATATTAGGAGTCAATGCTACTAAGCTCTATTACAGCAAAATCTATTTTGATGCCCTGAAGATAGGAATAAGGGGATTTCGAAGTAGGTGAGGTCCTTTCAAAAAGGACTCACATCTGGACGAGCCATGCAGGAGTGAAAAGCAGCAATTTCAAAGCGTCGCAGCCGGTGGCATGCTAATGAGGCGCTGGACATGCATTTCAGCCCCTCATTAGTATCCTTCGATTTGGCCATTAGCATGGCCATTTCGAAGTTTTCTCTAAGTGTAGACATGGCAAGAGTGTGTTATCTGAATAGATAGGATAGAGTTCACTATTCGCCCTGATTGTTTGAGCATCACAAAAGCTCTGAGGCTTAATTAAAGATGAAACAAGTACAGCAGTACATTTCAAAAACATCTGTCATATTTATCAGTGAGGCTTTAAGGAAAGAGATCTACTATTTTATATAAGTAGACAGCTAAAATGTTGAAGAAATGACATTTTTAATGAAAGGTCTTCTCCCTGTATGGCTACGTCTACACAAGAGTATTTTTCTGATAAAACTGGGCTTTTGTTGGAAAAACCAGTGAGTATCTACACGCAAAATGCGCCTTCTCCACAGCTGGTTGACAATACCCAGCACATCTATCTGTATTGTTCTGCCTCTCTGCGTTCAGGTCCAACGCCTTGGTCAACAGTTTTCTGTCAACAAAAAAGCCGTGTAGACACTCCGGGGTCCCTCTGTCAACAGATAGGGCTTTCGGTTCAAAAGGCCGCCCTGTTTGCTGAGCTTCTGGTTGGCCGTTCTGTCACGAGAGTGGTCGGGTAGTCTGGCAGCTCTCTGTCAACAGAGCAGATTGCTCTTTTGATCCTTTTGTGTGCGGACATGATCTGTTGACAGAAGTTTTGCTGGAAGATCTCTTCCAACAGTGACTTCTGTGAACAGATGTGTCTCTTGTAGACGTGGCCTATGAGAGATGATAATGTGAAAGATTAGAATGATATGAATTCATAAATTTAGTTGGAATCTAAAGAACTACAAAGACTATGGGTCAGATTTTTAGTCAATGGAAAAATCCCCATTGATTTGAATGGACTTTGTGTCAGGCCCTATGTGTTTTGTACTTTTCTCTGAATTCTAACTTGAATTTATATGGATATAGTTAAGTTTTGGAACTTGCTAGAAGCAAACTGGGAGAAAAAATTCAAAACAAAGGCTCTCCTGTCTTTTAAATAAGTGTTTTTCTGGAATATGATTTAACAGCATTCCATCTGTTACTCTGCATCATACCATAACCCCCATCCAGATCTTAACAACCAATTTACATCTTGGAGACTATTGTTGAGTAATCCTAAAATAAAATGAAAGTCATCAACATTAAGATAAACAAGCTGAAGGCAATCTGGCAATACGATACAGGAATGACTTAATTGTAAGGAAAGACCAAGCAAATGAAAGGGTAAACTCAAATAAGGGCGCACACAGATGAAAGCTGTAAGGAACGATGTCCTTGTTTGTTCTGTTTGTTCTCTTGTCAGAATGACCATTCATTGTAACCAGGATATCTTCTGGATAGTGGGTTCCTTTAAAGACATTAAAATAATGATTTGTAACTGATTGATCTTAAAAGTAATGATGGATTAATGGGTCCCTTTTTGGCCAAGGATAATTTGTTAGAGAGAAGACAGACAAAGCTATTAAATGAGCTTGATTGCTTTGCAAAACCATCTTGGAAAACCTCAGCTGAAGGTGCCATTAATAACAATAGTCTGCCATGAGCTTCAATCATCATTCAAGACCTTGTCAACGTCTGAGAAGGACTGAGCTTGTTTGCTCTAGCTGATGTGACCGGCACAGATAAACTTTCATGAGTGTGTACCTGGCAGCACATTGATGTACACATTGAACAGTAATTGGTGAAAGAACTGAGCCTGAAAGTAGGCCATAGATAGATACAACCACATAGGACAAATCTCTCCCTCTCCCCTGCATACCCATCCATGTATGGGACAGAACCTGCTCCAACTCCCATGGGGAAGAATAGGGAAGAGGCACAGAAGATAACCAATGGGGATCAGACATACTGCATGGCCCCAATTAAAATACAAACCAGAAGCGTAAGGAATCCTCTCCAGGAATGTTAAAATATGAGTTAGGGATTCCATCTGGAAACCACCACAATATATGCTTCTTTCACCCCCCTGGAAAAGCAAGTACTGCCATTGGGTCTGCCCAAGCTGAAATGTGATAATAGAAACACCAAATTCTGGGACAAACTAACAGAAAGACACAATTTACACAAAAAGAACATTCACATCTTGGTTAAAAGTAAATGCCCCAGAGATGTATGGGACAACATAGCTGACCAGTGGAAATTAGGTCACTGGGTTGATGACACTGTCTCTAATCCAGACCCAAATGGTGAACCACAAGCTAACCCAGAAATAGGCACTGTAGGTGACTTTAGAGGGGCACTCTCCGCTGACCTAGGAGTCAGAACCATCTATTGAGGAGACCTGCAAATGGTCACCCATCAGAAAGGAGAGTCAGTCATATCATATGCCAAAAAGAAATGGAATGTGTTCCACTCGTATTCTGGTCTAGAAGGCATAATAACCAGAGACCACAAGGTGCTCCTCCAAATTTTAAAGGAAGGGTTTTCTGAAGATCACCAAGCCGTATTGGCCCCAGGCATTTCGGTCAGGAATACATAAGCGGATATAATGTAGTGGACTACTGATTTAGAGAACAGAAAGAAAAGGAAGGTAGCCTCAATCAGCCACATAGAAGAAATTGTTGCGGTCCATGCGATCAGAACTGCTCTCTGTTACAACAGCGGGAAGCCAGGACATCTGGCGTGGGACTGCAAATTAAAAAGATGCCTAAAACCTGCAGCAACTGTAAAAAGACAGGACACACCATGGATGATTGCTTCTGCTCCTGGGGAGGAAAGGAAGGTCCATGGCCAAACAAAGTAAACCCTACACCCACACCACTCAAGAGCAGGAGAAAGCTGCCAAGCAACTCCAAGAGCTGCTCAAACTCCTGGCTAGTAAATAGGTATCAGCAGCCTCAGTGGCTGGAATCATAGGTGACCTGAGGATGTTTCTAAATGCATGAATGGGTGGCCAGCTGTGAAAAATGTTAATAGACACTGGAGACTCAGTATCAATAACCAGCCAAACCCTTCCCCTTACTTGCTGAACCCTATGGATTCAGGGTGTGAGAGGAGGAAAGCTAAAAGCTGCCCTCAGCCAATCAGTAGGAACTGAATTTGAAGGTGTGATCACTGTAAGCCAAATTTGGGTTTGCCCTGAGCAAATTGAGCAAGTAGATACAATCTGTGGCATAGATCTCCTTCTGGAGCTTGGGGGAGTGATCAACCCCAGAGCCAGCAGTATTGACTGGCGTTCAGGGAAGTCACACAAGTAGAGCGGGCTGGTGGTATTGCTATGGTTGCCTGTGGTAAGGTGACAACCCCAGAGTGTTGGCAGGAGCCTAATAGAAACCCTCTGCTACCTCCACCCTGGGGTTTGGGCCACCGACAGACAAGATGGTGGCCTAGTAAACATGGAGCCTGTGGTCGTGGAAGGACCAACATATAAAGCTCATAGGCAGTACCCGAGCAAACGAGAAGCCTTGGAGGCAGTTAAAAATATAATCAGAGACTTGGAGCTCTGAGGAGTAGTCCGTAAAATCACCTCCACTACCAATTTCCCAATATGGCCCATCGGGAAGCCCAATTGCACATGGAGGCTAACCACAGATTATATTCACCTTAACCACGTAACCCCCAAGGCTTGCCCTATTGTGGCAAGCCCTGCCACCATCCTTAACTTGCTTAGCCTGAGTCACTTAGTATTTACAGTCCTGGATGTAGCAAATGGATTTTGGAGCATTCCTCTTGCCAGGGAAAACCAGAACAAATTCACATTCACTATCGGGGACCAGCAATACACATGGACCCATGCACCCCAGGGATATCATGGGTCACCCTCAATTTTCCATAGAGCAATGGCAAAAACCATAGCACAGGTCCCGCTGGAAGGAGACACAGTAATATTGCAGTATGTGGATGATCTGCTAATCACCGACTCAAGTGAGAAGGATCATTTAAAAGCCCCGAGCAGGCTACTGCTACGTTTCCAGGAGGCTGGATTCAAATTAAGTGCCAAAAAGGCTCAGCTGCAACAGCCAAAGGTGCTGTACCTAGGACATGGCATATGACAGGGAAACAAAGCTCTCACTGTGGACAGAAAGCAGGCCACCCAAGAGTTAAGGAGACCTCAAACAATTAAGGAAGTCCACAAGGTACTGAGACTCTTAAACTACTACAGACCATACATACGCAAATATTAGGACATAGTGGAACCAATCCTAGTCCTCACCAGAGGAGGGAAGCCTGCTAATGAACTCATACAGTGGGGAGAACCCAGGAAGAGGCATTTAAAAAGGTAAAGCAAGCCCTGGCCTCTGACTCCTGCCTTGGCTTACCAGATATGAAAAAAAAAATCCACCTTTACCACAGTCATAACAAAACCCAGTACTCTGCAGTACTAACACAACTCCACGTTGATCAGCAGTGTCCGGTAGCTTACATGTCCACCCCGAGATCCCCTGCATCACAGTGGCTGTCTGAATGCATAGACGCCCTGGATTGTACAACCTGGGCTGTAAAAGCCTGGGAGCCATACACTCTTATAGGTACTTTGGTACCGCACACCCTGCATACACTTATCAATCTCCTCAATATGGGATGGTTAAAATCTGTGACAGATGCCAGCAGGAGTCAGCGGGAGTCAAGCCTGTGCATGCAAAATTCCAATTTTTCTATAGTAAGAGACAAAGGTATCAATGTGGCTGAATATTTGGACATAGATGGGGAAGTGCATGAGTACCTGACAGATAAGGAAGAGGAGGTATGGGAAGGGGTTAAAGAAGAGCCCTTAGAAAATCCAGACTTAATCCTGTTTGTAGATGAGTCAAGGAAATATGAAAACGGAGTGCCTGCCACAGGGTGGGCAGTAATACTGGGTGATGGGGTCACCTCAGGACAGCTGGAAGGCTCAAAGTCTGCCCAAGAAGCAGAATTAACTGTTCTCACAGAAGCCCTTGAAGCTGGAGTGAATAAAAGAATTACAGTTTACACCAATAGCAGATACACGTTCGTGGTAGTACACAACTACAAGGATGTATGGTCACATAGGGGCTTTGTCACAACTACCAGCAAGCCCATTAACAACCCTGAGGCAGTGAAGAAGCTAGCTGAGGCTGCCAAATTACCCTAGGAAGCGGCTGTAGTTAAGATAAAGGCTGATCACAAAATGAAAGTAAGGAACAAAGGGGAAACTACTGGGCAGATAAACGGGCCAAAGAAGCGTCTCAGATAAGAACACTAAAGATTAGTGTGACTACAGTGGCAGAAGAGGAAGTAAATCTAAAAACCCTATACTCATCTATAAGCCCAGAGGAGGAAAATAAATTAGAAGCACAGGGCTATGAATACAAAAATCACCACTGGTATGCCCTGGGCGGCAAACAACTGGCAGCCCCGGAGCACATACAGGGTTTGCTAGTCCTGGCCATTTACTCTCCAGACCACCTAGGATGGAGACAAATGGGAGCTGCCCTGGAGTACTGGTGGTGGCTGTCCGTGACAAAGGATGTCTCATAATTTCTCAAAAGATGTATAGTATGTGCACAAATAAATGGTGAAAAAAGGAAGAAAATGCCCCTAAAACACCAGCCATGGCCAGACTGCCCATGGCAAACCCTGCAGATTGATTTCACTGGGCCCCTGCCACCAAGCTGGGGATATAAGTACATCTTGGTGACTGCTGATACATTTGCCAGATGGGTAGAGGTATTCCTCACCAAAAGCTGCATGGCTACCACAACAACCTGAATTCTAGCAGAGGAGATAACACCCAGATGGGGCTGCCACTGCCAATTTACTCTGATCAGGGAACCCACTTTGCAGGATGTGTATTGAAGGAAGCCTGTAAAACAGCGGCTCCACCTACCCTACCATCCTGAAAGCTCAGGAATGGTAGAAAGACTGAACAGAACCATGAAGGCAGCGTTAATAAAAGCAGTTTTGGACACGAGACAGATGGGTGCACATGCTATCCACTGTGCTCTATTGAATCTGAGGCAGCCCAAACAGGTTGACTCATCTTACACCATTCAAGCTGATGACAGAAAGAGCAATGAGAAAGCACAGTGATGCAGTTCTACCAGCCAATGGGTGAGCACCTTTCGCAGACAGACTACAGAACAACATTAAAGCCTTGGATAAAGAACTAAAGAATTTGCATAGCTAAGTGAAGGAGAATCAAACTCAGACAACACTAGCAGTCTGGACAAACCAGCATACCAAGTTGGGGATTTGGTAATGTGTCACATCTATCCTGAGGTTAAAGGGATTTTAAAACCAAGGTGGCAATGTCCAGTGTGGGTCCTGCTCACTCCCAATACCTGTGCTAAGGTTGGGAGGAAAGTGGGAACATTCTGGAGGCACCAAAATCAATTAAAATTGGTTAAAGCAATAGCTAAGAATGCTAACAATGTCTCTCCAGTCCCCCACATACACAGGAAGGATCAACAGACGACCATGAAGTCATTCCTACACCTGTGGCACCTGGCGGGACGTGCAAAGCGTGTGCCATGTGAGAGAGAGGACTGGAACTGGATCACCAACCCCACCCCCCCACCGGAACTTCTTCATTTCACTTATTACACTAACAAGACACTTAGCTTTTGTAGAACTCACATGCTAACCCCTACAAAGGCCTGGCCGGAGGTAAAGGCCAATCTATGGCTGGAACATGGACTAGTAGACTACAAAAAAGGTTCATATAAAATCATACACTAATGCACATAGTAACAGGGAAACCAGTAAAATCACCATTTTCATAACCGCCGAATGCCTGGTCATTTGCTGGTGTCAGGTACCAGAGCTTATGGGACCAGATGGAAACACTTAGGAGGAATCTTGGGGTTGCATTGGCTCTCCATACCAAAGGAAAGACCCCCTTGAACCCTGCTGTGGTCCTATGAGGGGAACTGTAACCCCAATAAATGCAACAAGCCTCCAAATCACTTACACGGTGAGGCAGTTGCGTACTAACAGTGAGGGAGACTATAAAGCCTTAGGCTACCCTTCATTTACAAATAATTACTTCTCATATTGCAACAACACAGGCACTAAGAGAAACGCACAGTATTCAGCGCTGGAGTTTGTGTGGGATATTGTAAGAGAGAAGCCCAATACCAACACCAGATCATGTGCCAATTAGACTGGCACAGTTCTTATAGGAGTAGGGCCTACTGACTCACACTGGAGTTTACCATTTAAAGCCCAAACTGAAGTAATTCCAGAGACATGGCAATCATTTGTTAAATGATGGCCCACTTTGAAGTGCCCTCAACTGGAAACCATCAACTAAGTTATAAAGGAGAGAGTAGAACTCCTGGGCTATGTCTACACGTGCCTCAAACTTCGAAATGGCCACACAAATGGCCATTTCGAAGTTTACTAATGAAGCGCTGAAATGCATATTCAGCGCTTCATTAGCATGCGGGCGGCCGCGGCGCTTTGAAATTGATGTGCCTCGCCGCCATGCGGCGCGTCCAGACAGGGCTCCTTTTTGAAAGGACCCCGCCTACTTCGAAGTCCCCTTATTCCCATGAGCTCCATTCCCCATGGCAATAAGGGGACTTCGAAGTAGGTGGGGTCCTTTCAAAAAGGAGCCCCGTCTGGACGAGCCGTGCGGCAGCGAGGTGCGTCAATTTCAAAGCGCCGTGGCAGCCCGCATGCTAATGAATTGCTGAATATGCATTTCAGCGCTTCATTAGTAAACTTCGAAATGGCCATTTGCGTGGCCATTTCGAAGTTTGGGGCACGTGTAGACATGGCCCTGATTGGGTATCATGCCCACAGCAAACCCCTGTCCCAGAAGCAGGGCTAGTAATGATAGGATCAATGTCAGAGAGGTAGCTGAGTTAGTCTGTATCTTCAAAAACAACAAGAAGTCCTGTGGCACTTTATAGACTAACAGATAATTTGAAGCATAAACTTTCGTGGGCAAAGACCCGCTTCGTCAGATGCCTGAGTGGGGGATTTCAAAGGAGGATTTACAGAGGGACTCTCAGTCAAGGGGAGGGCCAGAGCGGACAAGGTCTATTCAGTCAGGGTGGATGTGGTCCATTATCAGCAGTTAATGTGTAACTGGTCCTCACCTCAGTGGTGTTCCACACCTAGAAGGTTGAGGTGTATATTGCCCTAGAGGATATAGGCCAATGATGTACTAATCTTACCAGACTAACAACCCAAACTGGCAAATGCCTCAGTTGGCAAAGGTGGAGCTTAGTAGATACCATTGCAGGCTGGTTTGGTGCTGGGAACTCTGTCAGCGATACCTATGTCATAGCACAACAAGCAGAGGAAAGGGACAATATTGAATCAAGGCTGGCAGACGCAGTAATATGCAATGCCCATGGCATAGACACCAGCCAGGCCAATAAACTGATCCTGAATCCTGACCCTGGCAACTCAGCATCCACCTCACTAAGTATAACAGACTACCTAGACCAAAGGTTAGTTGATCTATTATTGAATGGTACTAAAGAAGATATAGTGGAAAGGAATTGCTGGAGAATAGGACAGACTTTAGCCATCACCACTCAGGACATTGTTACAGACCTCCTGGATGGCCAAATCCATCCAGCTCTTATGAAGGTGATAAGCCCCCATCTCCCCAGTATTTCCCCTTGGGAATGGGGATACAGAGACTCAATGGGAGTGCAACGGCCAATGCGGATGGGGCACAGCATAATTTCCAGCCTCCTAGTACCTTTAGGCATTCTCCACCTACAGCAGGCCAGAATGGTAACCTCCTTGCCTGTGTGGAGAAAGGACCACAACACTAAAACAGAGGGCATTGCTTATTAGTAGGTTGCTGGAGGTACTTTGTACCCCAGTGAGAGTTGCACCTATTCTGATAAGGAGATTCTGTGCAACTGTCCATATAACGTCTTGATGAACTTGTCTAGGTTTGAAGTAATTGTTACAGAGAAATGGATGCACGCAGAACTGGTCCAATGAATGGTACTTACTGGTGTTTGACTGCCCAGACTGACCACTCCATTGAATTGAATGGAAAGCCCTGCCCTTCCACATACCCTTCCCTGTACATGACAGACCCTCATAGACTGTCAGACTGTTGACAGAACGTGGCTCCACCATGCTCCAGCAATGATGGGTAACCTAACCTGGGATCCTAAATGGCACAGTGGAAGTAAGTACCTGGGGCGGGGTGGGGGGTCCAGTGGCCCTGCAGGTGAAGGTCAAGGAGTTGGTGGCCGAAGCTCAAAGGCAGATTGGGATCGGCTGTCTGAGGTACGAAAGATAGGAGAGACCGTGGGCTAACCTTGATCCAAAAAATACTCTGGGGCACTGAACCAGGCAGTAGAGGTCAAGACAATGATTATAGGCAGCACCTTTACTGGTGATGGAATATCATGGGGATGGGTTTGGGTGACATTCTGTCAAGTCATGTGTGGAGTGTCCATCTTAACATTCCTACTGGTATTAGTGTTGTACCAGTGCTTCTGAAGCAAACTGGAAACATTAATATTGTTGTATTTAACCTGGCAGGTTCACAAATCGTTAGGTTAGAGGAGGGAACTGTAGGGTAGCAATTCCTAGACAGGTCATGATATTTTGCTAAGAACCACTGCTCTAAATTTGAGTCTGGAAACAAGGCCTACACCTGTTAGTATGAGTGTTTCCTGCCCTTCCCCTCCCTACCACTGCCACTCAGCCCATCATGGAAGGTGATCCTGGCTTGCACAGAGACAGAGGTAATTACCCTGGCAACCACATTCCAGAAAGAGAGCCCTAAGGGTGAGAAATTAGGATGTCTCAGAAGGGGGCAAGAACTGTGCGATTCTTTACAAATGTATCTTCATTACCCGCTGCTTTGATTCTTTAGATATAACATATACACCACCGCTTTACATATTATTGTCAATTGATGTTTGCTTTGTTCAAAGGATGTGTTGAACCATATGTCCTATAGATAAAACATTCTGTAAGCTATGGGCGGAGAACACTATGTAACCTTTTTAGATTATCATCTTATTGTTCTAATTGTGCTAATTAGAAATAAGGGGCCAGGAAATCCCGTGGACGGGGTCACAGGCTGGACTAGCCCTTCTGGGGCAACAGCAAGCCACCTCTTTAAAGGGCCCCTCCCAGACACACTCAGCCTGCACAGCACGAGATCTGCAGAGCGCTAGCCACACTCTTGCAGACTGACGCACCGTAGTATGGACCCCCAGCAGCAGCTCCATGGGACACCAGTTTGGAGTGGGAAAGGCCACAGTTGGGGCCGTTGTCATAGAGGTAAGGAGGCCTGGGCACACACCCACTGGGGAGGTAGGGGGGCCAGAGAGGGGGGCCAGATGTGGGGCTGGGGAGGGAGCAGTGCTGGGGAGGGAATGGGCCAGGGAGGGAGGGGCTGGCGGGGGGGGGTACCTGGGGAGGTGCCCAGGAGGGGGCCTGGGGGAGGGGCCTGGGGCACCTTGCACATCCTCATGGACGCTCGTGTCCCATCCCCACAGGTGGTCCGTGAGCTCAATGCCATGCTGCTCCAGAGGGTTGTCTGAGTTGGGGACCTGGAGGCAGCAGTCACTGGATTTGCTGCCATGGGGTTCCCAAACTGCTTTGGGGCCCCGGATGGGACCCACATTCCCATTCACGCCCCAGACCACAGCAGGGGAAGATACATCAACTGGAGGGGCTACAACTCCGTGGTCCTGCAGGCCATGGTGGACAGCTGGGGCCACTTCCAGGAGATCTACATGGGCTGGCATGGCTGTACATACGACGCCCACGTTTTTAGGAACTTGGGCCTGTGCCGCTGGCTGGAGGCGGGGACCTACATCCACCAGAGGGAGATCCCTCTATTGGACACCTCCATACCCCTCTGCCTCGTGGCAGACACGGCCTACTGCCTCCAGCCCTGGTTCATGCACCCATACACTGGCCACCTCACTGCCAGCCAGGAGTGGTTCAATGCCCGACTGAACCACACCTGCCAGGTGGTGGAGAGGACCTTCAGCTGCCTGAAGGGCTGTTGGCGATGCCTCCTTGCCCGCCTGGACGTTGGCCTCCAGAACACCCCCCAGGTTGTAGGCTCATGCTTCATGCTCCACAACATTGTTGAAAGCAAGGGGGAGGCCTTTGTCCAGGGGTGGACAGTTGACGCTGGCATGGGCTTCCCCCAGGCGGCCACAGAACCCAGTTGCCAGGCCCATCACAAGGGGGTATGGATCCGTGCGTTCCTGTGGGCCCATTTTGATCAGGAAGACCCCTGAGCACCTCCCTGGTCTTCCCTGGAGGGGTTCCCACACACAGCCCCCACTGCCTGCATACTACCCCCACACCATCCACCCAACAAGCACACGTCTCTGGTTCTTTGAAAAATAAAACTGTGAATTATTGAACACTGGTAAACTGTGTTATGTGCACAGCAAAAACTGGAACCAATGTACAAAGGGGAACAACTATGTACAAGGGGGACAACTATATACAAATGGAGGGCCAGTGGACACCTCGGCTGTCGGCCCATCAATCTGAGGTGGGTGTAGAGGAGCGCCACCCCTGGCGGGTATGGGTCACAGTGTAGAGGGGTGCTGCCAGCTGGGGGCTGGGAGGACCGGCAGGTATGTCCGGGATGCCTCCACCAGTCAGCCTTCAGCCCCAGTGGGTTCCGGTCCTGGGGGGCTGG
Source organism: Carettochelys insculpta (assembly GCF_033958435.1). Classification (NCBI taxonomy): domain Eukaryota; kingdom Metazoa; phylum Chordata; order Testudines; family Carettochelyidae; genus Carettochelys; species Carettochelys insculpta. The sequence continues at coordinate 151,026,899 of NC_134139.1, read as the reverse complement.
CAGGCAGCGTGGCAAGTAGCGTGGCAGGTGGGGTGGCAGGTGGCGAGGCAGGCGGCGCAGCAGGCAGTGCAGCGGGGGGGCATCGGGTGGAGCAGTGAGGGGGGCAGCGAGGGGAGGGAGTCAGGCAACAGCCTCTTGGAGCGACCCAGCTTTATCCTGGAAGACGCCCATGAATTCTTGCCACGCTGCCCAATACCGGGTGGACTCCTCCCTGTCGAAGCAGAGCCTCTCCTCAGCCAACTCTGCCTGTCACTGGAGAGCGGCCAGGAGCTGGGGGTCCATGGGGGCCATCCCCTGGGTCTGGCGGTGGCATGCCTGTCCTGCTGGCCTTGGATGTGTCCCTGGGTGCTGGTGGTGTCTGGTCTCCGGCAGGCTCTCAGGGACCATGGAAGGTGCCTGGCTGCCTGGGGCCTCAGATGATGCAGCTGCGGGGAGGAAGAGAGGGAGGGGAAGGCTGTTAGTACTGTGCCCTGGCCTGTGGCCCATGGCCCATTCTCCCCATCCCCCCTTGGGTGCTGGGTGTCCGTCCCTGTCGGTGGGTGTGTGTCCCCATTGGGTGTCCCCATTGCATGGTCCCCCTGCCCCAGGGTAGGGCACAGTGCTGTCCATGGGTGCAGGTGCTGACGGGCGCTGATGGCCATGCCACCATCCTGGACCATACTGTGGCTGGGTCTGCTGGGGGTGTGTGGTGTCCCGGTCGTGTCTGGTGCCCTTGCCCCATGGCCCGGGGGTGTATGCCCTGTGGGGTACGTACCTGACCGTTCATTGCCGTGATCGGGGGAAACCCAGTGAGTGGAGACTCAAACACTGCCCATAGATCCTCACTGCCACTGCTAACCACTGCCTCTCGAGACGAAAAGGGGCCATAGTATAGCATACCACCAGCAGTAAAGGTGCAGAGTGGCTTCAATCATAGCTGCAGTTTGTTTCAATGGTTTCTTTAATTTTTTTTTATGTCAAAGAAACTGATGATCAGTGAGCAGAAAAAGAATTCCAAGGTTTATTTTGAAGAGCCCACTTGCATCAAAAGCCTCCATCGCAATACTCAGTCATTCGTGCTGTCAGCAAAATGTTTCCTATTCATATCCCAGTGGGCAAAATGATATTTTAATTGTATTGCTTTCCCTGTGAATCATGGCGTTTGGCTTTGTGCAGCGGAGGGTGGTTAATGTGCCATTTAATTGTCCTTACTTATTTACTCTTCAGAATGACAAAGCAATACTTTTAAAACATAAAAATTCTGCACATTTTGTAACATATGTTCACAAATAATGCTTGAATCAGTACCTAAATATCTTCTAATAAGGACCCATCACCCTTTGTTTAGGATGTATTGGTGGCCTGTTACAGGAGCAATTGAATTTCATGCATGAGAATCAAAGGGAATCGCTATTATGTGCATATAAAAGTTACATGCTGGTTTCTGGAGCCTAGTGGAGTAGGGAGGGATAACAAATGTGCACCATTTTTTCCAGTGCTCACTGTGACTCAGATGTTACTGATCAGTCTGGAGAGTAAATACCCCCTTAAAACAATTCTCAGCATAAGTGAAATACCAGCCATTTTTCTACAAATAATGATACATTTCACGAGGTGTATAATTCTATCTCTGAATGATTTATTTTCAGTCAGAGTCACGGGATAATGCACCAGCTCATTTTGTACAAGGAACCTTTAAGCACAAAGAGACTTGTGAATTCTCACTTTTAGTTATGGAATGAAATTTACAATCCCACACAAGTCGCCTGAACACCGCACAAACTTTCTGTAGAGATGGGGCTGTGAGGAAAAAAATTCCAGGTGTGACTCTTTACTACTTGTGTGTTTGTGAAGAAGCAGCGGCACTGTAATAGCATCACTTTCTGGATCTCCAAGCTGATGGCAACATAGGCCAGGCAACGTACCTCCAGCTGTTCTTCTTAGTTTCTTGGACCTTCAGAAACCACTGCGGCAGCTGGGGTTACCTCATACTAAACAGGAGGGAAGATGTAAACAAAGTGCACAATACTGAGCAGTGAAAGTAAACTGCTGATAAGCAACACAACCATGGGTTCCACAGACACCAGTAAGAGTGCTCACAGTGCTAAAGACAAGAAGTGGAAAGCAGCTGAGGCCATATTGTGAGTGTTGGTAGCTGCTGAGCCTAAGACTCTACTCAGTAATCGAAGTGAGAATCGTGTCTGACAAATATATAGCCCTATGACATACATCACCACGCAGAGGGTTTATTACTACAGCTCACCTCTTCCAGACTGATACTTAGTGGTCTAAGTGGCTGTCAGTGGTTGATGATGATTCAAGGATTGAGCTGCAGGGGACCAACAGCCTTGCTGGGCCCCTGGAAAAGGCACACAACGGGGAGGGGCTCTGTGCTCCTGAATGGGGCAGGACTTTAGGCAGAGAGGGAGGGGCTGGGGATGCACAGCACTCCAGTGGCAATTTAAAGGGCTCAGGACTTTAGCCATCACTAGTGCCACAGAAGCGGTGGTGGCAGCTGGGAGCCTAGAACTGCTGGGCCACAGGGCCGTAGCCCCCCTGTGAACTGCAAGCAGCAAAATTATTCTCAAACACCAGTGTTTGTTTATTGCTCTGTTGGGGTGAGCTGCAGAGCACACTTCACCCAGGATGCTGTTGGAAGGTAATTAGATGTGCTGAGAGCTGACATTACAAATTCTATCATATGCTTGGAGGGGAGATATGGAGTTTATGTTAATTCATTGCTGAGTGAATAATGCTGATAGGCATCAACCTGCCAGTGGTATTATAGTGCTGTAATGAACGAATACCTGTAAAGGATTAAATCCAGAGAGAGTGTGTTCTCTGTTGGCAAGCAGGCAGGTGAGCCAATTGGAAGAGATAGAGGGATTTTTTGAACTGAAGCAATTACCTTCTGAGGGGTTTTTCTTTTGTGTGCCTGGAGGAGAGCGACACAGAGATGTTTAAGCCTGAGTAGGTTTACAGAATTCCATGAATATCCAGACCCAAGGAAATCTGAGCATACAGATGGGTAAGTAGGAAGGAAATGTTTAGTCAGATGCAATCAGGTTATTTTTATTTTAGTTTGGGTTTGGTGGGGGACTTCTCAAGCTGGCTGATGTATCCCCATGAACATGATGAAGTGGATCTGTCCCATGAAAGCTTATCACCAAATCAATTATTTTGTTAGTCTTTAAAGTGCTACATTTCTGCTGCTTTGTTTTGTTGGAGTACAGACTAACATGGCTATCTCTCTGTTATTATTCACCCTAAATATGATTACTTTTAAACTGAATTCCATGGAAGAAACTCTCTGTGCTACAATCTACCTTTTTTTAGTTGCTCTGTAATATCTAGCAACCAAGTATGCTTTATCATGAACGTCTTTTGTTTTGTTAATAAATCACCCCTTTTTTAAGGAGGTGATTTGATTCCTGTGTCCTAGAGAAGGGTCTATGTATATGCATGGCTAAGTATGAAAGGTCAGCTGTGAGATTGCTGCTTAATTTCTTCTTCTTTGTTTCCAAGATCTTTCCAAAGGAAGAGTTAAGAGCTTGCAGTTACCCTGCAGGAAGCCATCCCAAATGTGTCTTCCTATATTTTGAAGAGAGGTTTTCTCACTTGGATGGTGACAGCTACCTCCCATCATCAGAAAATCTGTGACATCGGGAAGCTTTTAAGCAGAAACTTATTGAAGGAAATGTATTTTTAAGGGCTCTTGTGGGCTCCCAGCTTTTGCACTCGGTTCATCAGAGTGGGTAGTGCCCTTAATGGTGCTACACATCAACAATGCATGTTCTGTTTAGGGGTTTTTAGCTGGTGCTTGGCATTGACTGACAACGACTTTTTTTGCCCCAAATGGAAGCAATAGATGATGTAAATTCTCATGTGCTACATGCATATTTCTCTCTAATGACAACTGCTTTTACTACTGCAGGCTTTTAAAACCTCGCTGGTTACAGGAAACATGTTTCGAGATTTATAACAATTTTTCACTCATACTTTTGTTCTGGCGCATACTACACGCTCCAAAGAAATTTAAATAAAAGCTAAAAATACACATTTGCCTCAAATCTGATTGAGTTCAAAGTATGTTTTTAAATCAGGGTCCAAGTTTTGTAGTTTGGGTCCCTTTCTAATAAAATACACCACTGTTTTGGCTACAGGCACTGTGGAGATTTTATTATGAAAGCTTCAAACAAAAGGGCACTAAATTCCATTATCCCCACTGAGGATCTTTCACCCGCACTGCAGACCTCTATTGTGTATTTCATTCTCCTTCAGAGTGCAGGTCTTCAGTTGATATCAATGGGAATTCACTTTGCAGAATATTCAATACAAGCCTGCACTGTGGATCAGAGCAAATTTTCTTCAGAGCATTCAAAGTATCCGATAGAGCTGGGATCGTTTCCTTTCCTAAACAAACATAACAATCTGATCTGATTCTCAGATCCGTTAAAATTTCATTTCTTCAGACATGCACCTTTAAGTAATGTACTAAAGATGTTTGACTCCATCAGAAGGTGTCTCCATGGCGATAATATCCTTTTATTTATCCTGCAATAGGTGCATCTTTATCCTTCACACCTTTGCTTCCCCCCAGATGGAACCCAGTTTAAACATGCCTTTGTGCTTCTGTCTCAGAACATCTTGATGAGATGGTGAATCCACCATAGCTGTTTAGAGATGGATTGATTTCATGAGATGCAACTTCATCCCTTTTCTGTGTTCTCTATCACTAAGCTGAAAACCCCTTATTAACTTAACATGTGAAAAGCAAAAATCCAGCTATATTAAGTAGATTTTCTTTTGTTTTAATTATGTTTTCTCTCTGTTTTAAATAAATCTCACTTTTATGAAAATTACTCTTGCCTCAGTGATTTCCTGCAGATATGCCAGGGACCACAAGAAACCCCTAACCTCTAATGGAGAGGAGCTAAAGGTTAAAGAGTTTCTGGTACTGACATTCTCCTGACCTCACCGTAGGTGCAGGTTATAGACAAAAACAGCAATGGATGGAAAGTGTTAGTAACCATTAGCTTTCAATGGGATTTAGACTCCTAAATCACAAAGGCATTTTTGAAAATATACCCTTCAGGTAATTGTAACTCCATTTAATGCAGTTTAGCAGCTGGAAATAAGTGAGAGCCAGCAACATCTGAACAGTCAGCTCTCCATGGACCCCCGGCAAGGGCTGTGTACATTACAGTTTAGGAACATCTGCTCCATGCCTTTCAATTGCTCTGTAAATTTCTAACTTGGCCTCTCTCATTCATCGCTTTGCTAAATGTAACAGTCCCAATCTTTCCCATTTCTCTTACATACACAGACAAATACACAGCAGATCACAGGCTCATTTTTCCTTCTGAACTTGCTGGATAAAGTCTTATTTTAAAAATTGCTATAATTTTGTTTTATTGCCTGGCAAATCTGTAGATCGTTGCACATATTAAGATCTACACATTTTATAGTTTGGTAAGATACCGTGCTGAAATGGCACATTCCATTCAGCAGACCTGTTCTAATAAGATTTACTTTCACCACATTTCCCATTTTCTGGTTGAGCTGTAGCTGGGTAAAATGTTACCCTGGGGAAAGAAGAGCTGTCAGCTTTAGGCATTCTGTCACAATTTTAGCCACATAGGTCTTTCACTTTAAAAACTTATTGTTATATCCTACGAGCTTAATTTTCAAATGTTACTACTTAAGTTAGCCTGCCTGGTCTGTACCTGTGCACATCAATGTCATTTCAGGAAGTATGTGGAGTCGGATCTGGAATCACAAGTTGAAAGCCGGACTCTTTGGTACTGTAGAGAAGGCTTTCCAAATGAGTGTGGGCCAACTGACTTCTTTGAAGAATGAAATTTTTACACGTGGGGTGCCTCTACACTAGCAAGTACATTCGAAATTCAGGTCGGACGACCACGATCTTTTGAAAGAATCCGCAGAGTGTCTACGCACACACCGTGCTCTTTCAAAAGTAATTTAGAAAGAACGGGGAAGTTCCTTCGAATTTGGTCCTCCGTTCCCGAGGCGGGAAGGGCGCCCTCCTTCGAAAGATTATTTTAAAAGACAGCAAGCGTAGGTGCTCTGTGGCCCGCTCTTTCGCAATAGGGAGTCCTCCATGGCGATCAGCTGGCAGGTGGTGGCGCTGCTCACAGAACAAGCAGAGCTCTATGGTGCCAGTGTCTGGCCACGTTTAAGGAAGTAGGCTCCCAGAAACCCTCAGGCAGGAAGCTGAGAGCGTGCAGGCAGCAGGGAGCCACACTGCTGCTCAGCTCCGGTACGCGCAACGCTCCAGCCAGCCCATCACTCTCCCCGGCACCATGGCCAGCGCCCCCAACCCCAGCCCACCTCAGGGGCCTCCCAAGGACACTGGGGAGGCCTCCCAGGAGGGGAGCCAGCCCCCCAAGCACCATGCCCCCTCCTGGACAGAAGCCAAGCTGTGGTACCTCCTTGCCCTCTGGGCAGATGAGGAGGTCCTGCACCAGATGGGGATCCAGTACAGGAATACGGCAAAGTTTGAACACCTCACCAAGGGCCTCACTGGCCATGGTCACCCCACCCGGACCCCAGACCAGGTGAGGTCCAAGGTGAAGGAGCTGCACCAGGGCTAATGCAGGGTCTGGGACATGGCTGGGCAGTCAGCAGCAGCACCCACCAGCTGCTCCTACTGCAAGGACCTAGACCAACTCCTTTGCCCAAAGAGGCAGGATCCCCGGCCTTGCTTCTGGACACTGCAGACCTAGGGACAGAGCAGAAGCCTGAGATGGGGACTGAGGGGGAGGACTATCCCAGATCTGTGGCCGGCACCAGGTGCCCACGGAGGTTGGACACCACCAGCGATGACGAGGACTCAAGCGAGGGGGCCCTCATCATCGACATCCCGTTCAAGCTGTCTAGCCAGGCCCCATCCGCCCGTGCCTTGCCCGATTTCCTGGAGGGACCCACAGGTAGGTGGCATGCACACCAGCTACCCCGGCGACTGAGCAGAAGGCATCTGGTCTTGCCTCGGGTGGCTGAAGCCCTCCCACATGGCTGCCACCCCAGGGCCTGTGGACCCAGACAGCTGCATTCCTTGGGGCCCGGGGGTGGGCTGAAGTAAGGTGCTCAGCATCATGTGGCTGGGGCAGCACCATGGACTGGCTGGCTGGCTGTGGAGGGACCAGGGGTCAGTGGGGCAGGAAGCCTGCACCCTTGGCACCCATGCAGGGAACTGTGGGATATGGGCATCACAGGGACCGTGGGGGGGGAACAAGATTCTGTGTCTGGGATTAATGGCCCCCCTCCCCTCTCCCTTTCTGTCTCCACAGATCCTGCAGCCAGCAGCCGGACCAGCCCGATCACTGAGGGTGAGGGGAAGAAGTCTGGACCCTGTGCTGTTTCTGTGTGGGCCCAGTGCCAGGCCATCCGCTGGGGCCACCAGAGTCGGGAGGATGAGGCGGGGGATGCTGCCCACACTGCAGCCCTGCGGGACCTTACTGGCTTGCCACGGGAGTGGCTAGCCATGGAACGACAGGCCTGGGACTGGGTGGTGGTCAGCTCAACTCCCTGACCCAGGCTGTGGTTGGCTGCCTGGCCCCGACTACTGCCCCCTCACCAGCCACTCCCACAGCCGCCCCTCCCACCCCCACTCCACCATCTCCCATCTGCCCATTACCGACCCGCCTTCCCACTTCCCCTGCCCTGTGACCTCTCCAATTCCTTGGTTAGCCTCTCCCTCCTCAACGTCCACCCCCGGTCTTCCCGCTGACCCCAACACTCTGCAGTGAACACCCCCCAAATGCCCAACCTCAGTGCCCTGGTCCTGATCCACCTGCCCCCAGCCAACCTCATTCAGCTGGCCTGCATGTTGCTGGCCAGGTCTGACCAGGAGGAGGCTGCACCCCCTCCCCGCCACTCACCCCATGTCAACCCCAGAGAGCCCAGAGGGGCCTCGCCCCAGCTATGCCCCACCTGCCCATGCCACCAGCCTCGACCCTGCCCTGGTGGGGCCTCGGACACAGGGGGAAAGGGAGGGCATGGGTGATGGGGATCCTGCTCATTGAGCCCCCAGGAGGGCTAACACCGCCCCTTCAATGGAGGCCCCCCGGGGCTCCCAGGAAGCCCACCTCAGGCTGCTCTGCACTGTAAATAGTTATTCCCAGCCCTGTTACCTGTTCCTCCCACCATCAATAGCTGCCTCAAAAACACAGTGGCACAGTTTTGTTCAGTAAAGAGTTTATTTTTGTGTTCTACACTGTGTCCCCTGTGCATGCGTGGTGGTGGGATGTATGTGTGTGTGTGTGCAGGGTGGTGGTGTGTGTGTATGTGCGCAAAGTGGTGGTCTGTGTGTACAGGATGGGGGGGGGTCAATGTGGCCCCCGCTCGAAGGCCTGGCACAGGGCCTTCTGGATCTGCACCCCATCCTACTGGGCCTGACGGCACGAGGCATCAGGGGGCTGCTTGTACCTGCGCCCCACCTTGGTGGCCCACACCTGCACTATTGGCTCTTGCTTGGCCTTGACGAGGTTGTGCAGGGTGCCACAGACCCTGACTACTGCTGAGACTTTGGCCAGGCCCACCTCCAGCCTCATGTGGAGGCATCTAAAGCACCTCTTAAGGCGGCCGAATGCCTGCTCCACAGTATTGCGGACCCAGTTCAACTGCTCATTAGAAAGGTCCTGGCTCGCTTGGGTGTGCTCTGTGTATGGCCTCATAAGCCAGAACTGCAGGGGGTAGGCTGCATCCGCCACAATACAGGGCGGTATTGTGGTGCCCCCGAAGGGCAGCTCTTGCCAGGGGGTGAAGGTCCTCTTGGCCATGCGGCAGCCCAGCTCTGAGTTCCAAAACATGCTGGTGTCATGGGCGTGGCCAGACCAGCCCACACAGATGTTCTGGAGCTGGCCATTAGCATCAACAAGCACCTGCAGGACCACGGAGTGGTAGCCCTAGCGGTTTTCATAGGCCCTGCGACTGTGCTCCAGGGCCCTGATGGCAATGTGAGTGCTGTCCAGGACCCCAAAGCAGTTTGGGAAGCCCAGCTCCTGCAAGTCCCTCATGGCATCATCCAGGCCCCCGACACAGATCACCTGCCTCAGGAGCACCTTGCTGATGACCCAGACAACCTGCAGGGCAGTGTGGGGTGTGCTTGTGAGTGTAGCCTGGGATGCGATGTGCATACCCCTTCCCCTCCCTGTCCCTGTCCCGGTGGGGGATGCTCCACCAGTCCCTGCCCCTGTCCCTGGCAGGGGATACCCCACTGGTCCCCAATACTGCCCCTTGCTGGGGCGCCCCTTGCCCCCCGCATGTGGTGTTGGTGTGACTTGGCCAAATCTTACCTCATGGAAGATGGCCCCGGCAGTGGCCCTGTCCACCCCAAACTGGTGGCTGACAGATGAGTGACTGTCCGGAGTGGCCAGTTTCCACAGGGTGATGGCCACCCCGTCCTGCAGGGGGACTGCTGGCCTCATGCGGGTGTTGTGGTGCTGGAGGATTGGGGTGAGCCAGTGGCACAGCACCAGGAATGTCCCCTGGGTCATCCTGAAGTTCTGTAGCCACCAGTCGTCACCCCAGTCCTGCAGCACGAGCCGGTCCCACGAGTCGCTGCTTGTGGGGAAGCTCCACAAGCAGCAGATGACCCAGGGGACTGGTTGGAGATGTCGCACCCTGAGGACAGCCTCCAGGAGGGTGGCTAGCTGGGTGGCCACCCAGAGCCACTGGTGCATGGCGGCCCGGACCACAGCTAGTGCACCAGACATGGCCTCGGTGGAGGGAGGGGGCTGCTTGGGGTCTATGGGGGTCCAGGATTCTTCCTCAGCTCACTCTCGCCACATGTCTAGGGACAGGTTGCTGGCCCTCAGCATATTCAGGCCGAAGCTTGGGGTGGGGGGGACCTTTCAAGGAACAGTGGGCAGCAACCCTGGAAGGGCTTGTCTGCCATGAGACGCTGCCCGTGGCGCTTCCTGCTCCTGTACTTTCAGAAGAGCATGCTGGGTCGTGTGGCTGCGCTCTTTCTAAATTGTACTCGGGGACTTTTGAAAGAGCAGCTTGAACCTTCAGTGCCCATTTGCCTATGTGATGCTCCCTTTCAAAAGGGAGGCTTTTGATTTTCCATTTCAAAAGCCATCCCTTCGAAAGGGAGCTGTAGTGTAGCCGCAGCACATGGCGTTTGGAGTCAGAAAACTAATACCTCAGTCACGTTCTCCCTCTTTATGGGAATAGACTCATACGGGCAGGTAAAATGGCTAATGGAAAGCAGCAGTTTGGTAAGCAAGCTGCAGCAAGTATTTGTAAATCTAAAGCATCAACAGAAGCCCATGTAGAATCATAGAATACTAGAACCAGAAGGGACCTTGAGAGGTCATCAAGTCCCTGCTCTGAACTCATGGCAGGGAAAAGCACCATCTAGATTATCCCTGACAGATGTTTGTCTAACATGCTCTTAAATATCTCCACTGACGGAAATTCAACCTCGCTAGGAAATTTATTACAGTGCTTAACCACCCTGATAGTTAGGAAGTTTTTACTAACATTCATCCTAAACCTCCCATGCTGTAATTTAAGCCCATTGCTTCTTTTCCTGTTATCAGAGGCTAAGGAGAAAAATTTTTCTCCCTCCTCCTTGTAACACCCTTTTAGGTACTTGAAAGCAGTTATGATAGCTGCTCTCAGCCTTCTCTCTTCCAAACTAAACAAACACAGTGCTTTCAGTCTCCCCTCATAGGTCTTGTTTTCCAGACCTTTAATCATTTTGTTGCTCTTCTCTAGATCTTTTCCAATTTTTCCACTTCTGGTCCTGAAACTCCGAATCTTTCCATTAACTGTGGAGGTGCAACTTCTACCCTGGTTCTGGCAGCTTTTATTTCCTGTAACTACCCAGTAATTGTCTTAAAATATTTTACTTGTTTCATACCTGTCAAGCAATAGGTCATCTTCAGTTTCCATTGAGAGAAATGTAATCACTATGTTAGTTGTAACTGTCCTTTTCATTAACTTGTGTCACAATAGTACAGTTGAAATGGTAATTGGGGATTTAATATACCCAACCACTAGCAGAAAATTGTAGCAAAATTTAATAAAATGAAGTCTCTCCCTTTCTGATAAAAGTGCAGTCTTGTAGAAATTGCACCTGCAGACTATACTATTTGGATTTGAACGGCACACATCTCCTCCTGCACCTATTCTGAAAGTGAGTGATGGGATTAAAAACAACAAAAACGTAAATTTCATAATGTGCTGTCTGTCGAAATTGTCAGGGTTTGGCAGCATGATGGCCACTGAAAATGTATTTCCAGCTGGGCAAAGTTTTGGATAATGCTCAGTGTTCTCTGACTACTTCCCCACACAGGGCTCTGATGTTTTTCATGGACAATGGGGGACCGAGAGTCATTCGAAGACATCTAAATAAAACATTTGGGCTGGAATTCATGGAATTATTCATCCACCTCCAACAGATCAGTGTGACTTGAAAGTTTAATACATACAGCTGATGTTTACTAAATCTCCAAAGGATGACATCCTATGACCCATAGCCTTCTGGGTTCTGGAATACATTTGGGACCAATGGAAGGTCATCACTGACATTAAGCAGCTGGGCCTGTTGTTTTGAAAGTTTGTGGTCTGTGATCACGAAGATAAACAGCCTGCTGAGCAAAGTTCTACCAAAAAATAAATAAGATTCATGTTATCTGCAGCTTTTGAACAGTTAGGCAACTATACCCCCATGCTTAACATGCACTTTGCTACTGCAGATTCATAAATTAAGGCTGCCAAAAGGCCTTGATCTGTGGGAACTTGGTATTAATCCAGGAGCGGAGAAGAATATTCAGATTAGTTAAACTAAGTATTCCACGTTCTGGGTAAACAGCAAAAAGCTCCTCATAAGGAACAAATAGGAGTAACTAGTTTTTACAAGAGTTTCTGCATCAGGGATTTAGCCTGGGCCCAGTTCTACTTGGAAAGTTTCAAACACCATGTGTTGTAGGCTCGAAGACTCCCTCTGTCACTGATTAAAATTTTACATCAAAAATTCCTGTAGATGCTTTTCTACATGTTTAAATATGTTACCATCTTTAAAGTCATTTTCAAAGGCCTGCATTGACATAACTGGTAAGGCACTATCTTGGGAGTCAGCCGTGCTTTTACCTTAAGCAGGATCTGTGGGACTTGTATGATGGCTCTCCAGGAGGCTAAAGCTGGTGCCAGAGTTGAGTGAATTTGAAATCCAACACGAATTTATGGATCATTCACCACAAATGTGGAAAGTGTGTGGGGGCTGACTATGTATGTGTTAGGGCTGACAGCACAGCTGATGCAAATTAAAATGCAATGAAATTGCTTCAGCTTATCACTTGAATAAATTAATACAGAAATGGGAATTACACAATGCTAATCTGAGAGCAGAGTTGGATGTTGAAGGATTTACTTCAGATTTGTACTCATGTGGTTGAAAGCTGATTTGGCCCTTTGCTATTTCAAAACAAATGATAACATCTACTGTGCCTCATTTTACTGTACTAGGAAACCTATTATGGCTCTCCTAAAGTGCTTTAAGTACAGTTTATGTGGAGCTGTGCCAAAAACCTGAATCACAGAACTGGCCAAATTCCTTAAAGTATATGGGTTTCACTATTAGACTTCACTACACAGAACGTACAAACAATCCACTGGCAGTTTTACTATTCGTGATTTTCCTAATTGGCTTTATTTATTTTCTGGTCTGGTGAGCCAGGAAACCACACACCAGATAACAGCCACAGGGTAGAGGATTTGTAAGATTTGCTATAGAGAAGCAATTACAGAATAGAGTCATTACATAAAACTGAGAATGCGCATTTTGTTCTCTTTGAATAGGAAGAGAAATGTTTGGAGAGAAGCAGAAAGCCTCCAAAGATTCTTTCCCTGCATACATATCAGCATTTGATCAATCTTAATATTTTTTCTACATAGTCCTCCAAATCTTCAAGTGGTGTAAATCAGCAGTTTCATTGATTTCAACAAAGCTATTCCAGCTAACTCCAGCTGAGGTTCTTCTCTAGCTCTTGTGGTTTTGAAGTTGGGTATCACTGTTGGGGCACTTTGATTTTTTTTCCCACCTGTCGTTAACAGGGAACACATTGTGCCAAATCCACCATGGTAGAAAATGTGAAAAAATATGAATAATTTTTTTTATGTGCCCATTTTTCTCTGACAAAGGGACTTATACAGGCATTTACCATTATGTAGGGGAATGTCCATGGGATTCCTCACAGTGCATAAAAAGCTAAGTACATCTGTAAGGGTCAGTCGCCACAGGGAAGTTAGTGAGCAGTAAGCTAGGATGGGAATTCAAAGTACAATAGCTACTGCAAACTAACTCCTTGCATAGACATTCATCCTGCACACAAAGGCTGTGTCTATACTACAGTCATCTTTGGAAAGAGGATCTCCCAGAAGATCGTCTTTTGAAAATCACACCTACAAAATATGGACTAGAAGAGCAACCTGTGCTCTTGAAAGAGTGCATCCACACAGCCAAGGGCACCCTTTCGAAAGTACAGGCAAGGAAATGCCCCTTCTTGGAGCACTGACCATATGCTGCCTTAACCTCCCCCCTCACCAACAGCCCCTGCCTGCACATGCTGCTGAGGCCAGCCAGACAGTGAAGCTGAGCCTGTGCCTCGTTCTGACCCTTGCCCATGAGAGCCATGGACCCACAACAGCTGGCTCGCCTGCTGGCCATCCTGCTGGCAGCCGTCTTCTGCCTCCTGTAGTACTGGAGACCTGGTCCCGAGGGTTCCAACCCACCATCACCCTGGGCCATTGGTGGGTCTGGACCCCCCCCATAAGTTCTGACTGCTGGGACCAGATGGTCCTGGCTGAGTGAGAAAACATGTGCTGGCTGCAGAACTTCAGAATGAAGTAGAACACCTTCATGGAGCTCTGCAGCTGGCTCACCCCCAATGCCTGCCAATGCCAGGACACTCGGATGCAGCCAGCCCTCTCTGTGGAGAAGCACCTGGCCATCACCAGATGGAAGTTTGCCACCCCAGACAGCTACCGCTCTCTTGGGCAGCAGTTCAGGGTGGGCAAGTCCACCGTCAGGGCTGTTGTCCTTGAGGTAAGTCATGCTCCGTTCTCCAGCATGGCATGGGGAGAGGGGAGGGGGCTGCAGGGCATGGGGCACACTCGGCGGCTGGCGGCTGGGGGTGGGGAGCCTGGAAGAGAACAGGGAAAGGGGAGCAGGGAGAAGGTGGGGGCACCCTAGTTCACACCCACAAGCTTGTCTGCTTTCCCTTCCCTGACAGTCATGAGAGCCGTCAACTGGGTGCTGCTCCGGAGGCTTGTGCACATTGTTGACTTGGACACGGCCATCACAGGGTTCACTGCCCTCAGCTTCCCCCATTGTTTTGGAGCAATTGACAGCATGCACATCACCATCAGGGCCTCAGACCACACCACTGGTCGCTATGTGAACAGGAAGGGATACCTATCCACCATAGTCCAGGCACTGGTGCACCATCAGAGACAGTTTATGGATATTTATGTGGGCTGGCCAGGCCGGGCACACGATTTATGCATTTTCAGGAACTCTGCCCTATATCACAGGGTGGAGGCTGGGACTTATATCCCCAGCAGGAGCACACCGTTGGGAATGTCGCTATGCCCCTCTGCATGGTGGGTGACCCAGCCTACCCCCTGCAACCCTGGCTTATGCAGCCATATACAGGCCACCTCATCCCATCCCAGGAGGTCTTCAATGACCCCCTCACATGAGCATGTTACTCCACTGAGTGCACCTTCTGCTGCTTGAAGGTGAGATTTAGCTGCGTTCCCCATGTTGCGGGGGTTCTGCTTCAGCCTCCACAACCTTGTTAAGGTCAGGGAGGAAATCTTCCGCCAGGGCTGGATGGCTGAGGCTGGCCACAGATTAGAGCAGCCTACCATGGCCTGCAACTATGACAGGCTTTGCATCTGGGAAGCCCTCTGTGAAGCTTTTGCCCATGGGTGGTGTGACACCCACCTGGGCACTACCCACAGACCCCTCCCACCCATCCACCCCTCACTGGTCCCCCTCCTGATAACGGGAACCACAGAGGTGTTTCAACTACTAAACTTTACTCAAACATAGGAATATTAGAAAAATAAAAACTGTGCATTGAACTATATACATTGGTGAACGGAGGTAACTATATACATGATGGGGGCTTGGGATGGGGGCATTTCAACATGAATGTGGGAGATGGGGCAGGGAGGGGGGCACTATTCCAGGGAGCAGGTGGAGGGTCATGAGCCCTGGCAGCTGCAGGAGCCTATCCAGCCCCAGCTGTGGGGTCCCTGTTGGGTCATGGAGGGGGCTGGGAACATGGGGAGGTGGAGGGAGCAAGGGAGATGCCTTGGTGGAGGGGCTGCCTCCTCAGGGCCTGACCTGGCTATGAGCCAGACTGCAAGGCCCTGGAGGGTGGTGGGCAAGAGGTCTGCCAGCAGCTGGGTGGTGAGGGCCTCAGGGGCATCAGGGTGGGTGGTGCAGGGGCAACTGGTAGGGGTGGGAGGCTGGGCTGGCAGCTCCATGAGGGCCCCACACACAGAGTGGAGCATGCCCACCACCCCTACCCATGTGTCCTCTTGCTAGGCCATGTTGGCTCTGTACAGTGCCAGCCACCGCACTGCCAGAGTGTTCAGGTGGTGGACGGTGGCCTTGTATGTGGCGGCCTTGTCCTCCTGGCCACAAAGTTGGTCCCGCCAGGTGCCTGCTGGCTGGGACACCAGTGGTGTGGCTGGTCTGGGCCTCTTGACCCTTGTTCCTGGCCTCTGCAGCCTCTAGCCTGGATGGCATTAGCAAGACCTAGGGGGTGTACTGGGGATCTCCTGGCCCTTGGATGGTACAGCTGTAAGAGATTGAGTGGGGGAGAGAGAGCAGGGGGGTCAGTCCCCCATCCTAGCCCTGGATACCATGTTCCCAGGCCCCCATGGGCAGCTGCCCCCACCCCTGATCCAGGAGATGGGCATGTCCCAGGGATATCCCCACAGAGGTGACGTGTTCCCTGCATAGTGGCCCATGCCACTCATGCCTTCCATGATGCCTTGGGGATGGTGCTGGCTGTGACAGGCCCCCCTCCCCCCGACGCAGGGAACGGGTCAATGGGCAAGGGGGATCATCCAGGCAAGGGGGAGTTCCCACTTGGGTGGAAGTTGAGCTAGGCATAGCCTGGTTCTTCCTGGGTCCCCCCAAACATGCATGAAACTAGTGGAGCCATCCACAGGGCGGGTGCTTGGTGTCACTCGTGGGCAAGCCTGAGTGCCAGGGTATAGTCCAGGGTGGGATGTCTTGGGTTGGTCCATTGCCAATGTGCCTCAGGGATGGGTGCCCCCCACCCCAAGGTATGTGACATGATGTGCACTCACTGGAGGGTCACTCGAAGAGGTTGGGGGAGGCACAGCTCAAGGTGGCGTGGCTGGAGATGGCTGAGGGCACCTTGATGATCAGCAACCCATCTGAGGACTCATCCCTTGATAGGACCACGGGATCCAGGTCTGCTGCACTGGTCTGCTTGGCAGGTCCGGGCTGGTCCTTTCCCAGACCTGGCTCCCCTTCTGGTGTGGCTGGGGGCTCCAGGGCTGTGGTATCCAGGGAGCTTCAGAGTGGGGAGCTGTCTTTACCAGCGAGAAGCTCCTGCAGCTCTTGGCAGTACTGGCAGGTAGCTGCGGACTGTCCTGACCACCTGTTGCCGTCCTAGGCCTGAATGTAGGCCTCCCTGAGTTTTTTACCTTGCTTCAGACCTGGTTTCAGCACCTCATTAGTATTCTTTGATCTGGCCATTAGCATGGCCATTTCAAAGTTTTTGGTAAGTGTACATGTAGCCAGAATGAGGTTTACCTATTTTGAAATAAATTAACCACTATAAATAACCACTAATATAACCCAGGCTTATCTTGTTGGTTTTCTGAATGTAAAATAACAATTCAGAATGACAATCCATACGGAAAAATAAACAGTTTCAAGCCATTCAGCCCCTGGATCCTCTCATGCTCTTGTCTGCCAGATTAGAGAGCTCTCTGTGGTCAGAAAAGGTCTCCCCAGTAGGCACATATAGATCATGATCATCTCATCTCTTAGCCTTTTCTGGACAGGCTAAATAGTTTCAGCTTCTTCAGTGTCTCATTGTAAGATACTTTTCTCCAGGCCTTCAGCTATATTTACATCTCTGTGCTATGCCATTTCCAGTTTATCAAGGTCTTTATTTAACTGTGGATACCAGACATGGCATCAGTATTCCAGTAAGCATGGGACCATAGAAATGTAGGGCTGGAAGGGACCTTGACAGTTCATCTTCTTCAGGCCCCTGAGAAGAAGTAGGACCAAGTACACCTATACCATCCCTAGCAGATGTTCCTCTAGGCTGTTCTTAAAAACCTCCCACAGGCTCCTTTGGAAGACTTCCAGTACTTAACTATGTTTTTAAGTTAGAAGTTTTTCCTAGGATTCAATCTCATCTCCTCTGCTTTTTAACCTATTTTCAGTCTACATGGAGAACAATAGATTGTGGTTGGGAACCCATAGACAAATCCCACACAAGCAGGAATCAAAAAGACCAACCAACCAACCCAAAACAAAACAAAAAACCAAAGCAAAAACAAAAACAAAAAACCAAAATCCATCTCAGTGACATGGTCTCAACTGAAAATCAACAAAAAAGGAGATACTCTTCTTATTTTCCTTGCACACTGGCCCCAGAACCTAAGATTATGGTTGTCCTTTAGTTACACGAGGAGGCTTGGGAATACATTGTTTGACTTTGGAAAAAGCATTGACAGGCATAGGAGAGAAAGATCCCAAAAGTTCAATGTCAGTATTTTGTGTAGTTTGTGAAACATTCTAAGACTCTCCTGGTTAGAAGGTGTTATATAAATATAAAATGTCATTATTACATTATTTTGAAATAGTGTTATGTCTTTACCAGTGATGGTGCATTCACACTTATCAAAGACTGATATTGTGCCTGGCTTTGTACACTTTTCAAACTTTCTGTGTATATGTAAAGCTACTTCAGCTTGCCACAACTATGTACATTTCAGGCATGAAGTTCAGAGAGTTAATGCAAGGCTTCAGTTAGTACAGGGATCTGCAACCTGTAGCTCCAGAACCACATGAGGCTCTTTAAGGACTTCTTTTTGGCTCCTGATACTACAGGTGCAAAGTAAAAAAAGAAAAAAAAAAACCAAGCCAAAACAAAAAACCCTCCTGATTCTTTTCAATAAATGGTGAATGTCTAAAAGCCCAAAAATGAACAAACCATATTTAAACAGCAAATGCTATGTGATCTCTAAACGCTGGATAACTATCCCTTTAATATGCGCAGTGCATTATGGGATATGATACTGTATCTGTGTTTTGATCGTGTTGCCAACAAAGTCTTGATGTTGAAAAGGAAAAGAAAGCTTGTTGCATTCCTGCTGTGAAGGGCAATATGCATTTTAAGAAACAAAACTGAAATTAAATGTGAAGTAAGCTTGACATGATTAAAGGGGGTTCAGGAGTGAAAGTCAGGAAGATAGTGGTACAAACACACACATACATGTAAAGTGTGAGGAAACAGAATAAGTAAAAAGTTTGTGAATATCCTGAAGTAAATGTGTATCACATTACAAATCTTTTGTGTGTGCACTGTTCATAAAATAAGGGTTAGAAGAAGTTTGGTTCGACGTTATTTACCAAGGATCTCCTCATATTCACATGCATTGCAGCTCTTGAATCATTGAATTATAGTCACGTGATTCAGAGTCTGGAAGAAACTCTTCTGGACTCCAAAATAGCTGTGTAGATGTGTGGCCTGAAGGGATCTCCTGGAAGGAAATCCTCCTTCTGAATGCCTCATTTTCCTCAAAATTTTGAGGAAGACAGGGCTTCCGGAAGGAGGGTTTCCTTCTGGGAGATCCCTGTGGGCCATGCATCTACACAGGTATTTTGGCGTCTGGAACAACTTCTTCCAGACTCCGAATCATGTGATCATATGCTAATGAGGCACAGGAAATTTACTTCTGCACCTCATTAGCATCATTTGGGCTGCTCATCACCATGCCGCTTCCAGAGGAAGGGGCATGTGTAGAAACAACCCTAGTGTAGTAATTTACATCTGCACAAAGTGAATGCAAATAGCATGTGAGATGTTACCATATCAGTCAGCAAGTACCTCACAGCCAATTAGCATTCAAAGTGGAGAGGTGTAAATGACTAGGGAAGGGGTATGTCTATGCTACCAAGTTTTGTCACAATACATAGGTTGACACCCAAAAGTTGACAAAACCAAAGTCACCAGAGGGTGTTCAAACTTGCTCCCTTGGTTGACAGATCCTGCCTCCACTGTGGGCACCATTGTCAACAGTGTCAACAATGTGCTCTTGGGTATGCATCCCACGATGCAGTCTTGTGGGAAGGCAGACCGGATGCCTGTCCATCTTGGGATTCTCTCAGAGTTCTCCCATGGCCTCCTCAACAGGAGGGAGCAACATCATGAATAGTTCTGTGAGCTCTCCCTGCTGAGGAATCTCAAAGTAGATCAGCAGCCTGTCCTCCTCCTCCTGCAGCAACAGTCTGCCTGCCGCTGTATGCCTAGTGCAGGGCAGAACAAGAGCAATTCAATGATTTGCTCTTTGTTCCCCAAACAGAGCAGCATGCTCAGCTGTCAGATACCTCCCAGAGCTTTGAAAGGAGAGCAGCGCAAGCCTGCAGGGCAGCAGGGATCAAACAGCAGTACCATGAGGGCAGGCATTATGGGATAGGGAAGCCAGTTCTATCGGTAAAACAAACCAGGAGAGGCTACACTGCCTTTTTGTTGCCAGTAAAGGGAGGGGGAAAGAAAAAAGTCTCTTAGAATCATAGAAGAGTAGGACTGGAAGGGACCTCAAGAGGCCATCGAGTCCAGCCTCCTGCCTTCATGGCAGGACCTTGTAAGGGTGGAAGTTTATTGTCACTGACATGGGCATTTTTCCTGACAAAAGTTGCATTGCAGCATGTGTGCCCTGACTGTTCTGTCTTTTGGTGACAAAATGTTATAGTGCGGCAAAGCCAAGGTGCTTGTCAATGGAGCATCAGTCTTTGCTTACTGCTGAAAAACGTAATCTGTCATTGATCTGGTATAAATATCTGCAGGCTTCTTCCTGTTAGCAGGACCATAGAAAATGCATAGGTAAATAGCTCATAGACTCATAGAATCCTAGAGCTGGAAGGAGCCTCAGGAGGTCGTCTAGTCCAGCGCCTGGCCTGAAGCAGGATCAACCCAAACTAAATCATCCTGGCCAGGACTTTGTCAAGCTGGGACTTAAAAACCTTTAAGGATGGAAATTCCACCCGGTCTTGCTCATGACTCTTTTTATATGTTTAGTGTGCTAGTTACTATGACAACCACAGAACTGTTCCTTTCCTATGCTTCCTACACTTTCCATCTCCTTTGCTGAATTTGGAAGCTAGAAATAGTCAGATTGATTCCAAGGGACAGAACTCATTTGCAGCTCGGCTCTAGCATGAGCTGGGGGGATTGGGCCATGTCTAGATTTGTCTGAATTTCTCCCATATTTTTATTTACTGTTGAAAGGCCATTTTTCTACTTGGAAATGTATCATCATCATCATCGATAACCATGGGCTCAGTGCCCATTGGTGTCTGATGCCTCTCTCACTATTTCCTTCCACCTTTCCCTGTCCAGTGCAGAGTGGCTTAGTTTCTGTAGACTAGCTCTGCACCAATCTACTATACCATCTATCCTTTCTCTGTGTGGTCTGCTTCTCCTATCTGAACTCTCCATTATGCCAAATTCCAGGGTCTTGATTTTTCGTTCGCCGTTCATTCTGCAAATATGCCCAAATAGTTGTATCTTCCTTTTTATAACCTTCCTTTGCAGACTCCAGGCCAGCAAGTAGTGTAGATATCAGTGTTAGTCACCCTGGCAATGATCTTTGTGGCCATCCACTTGAAATCAGTTCATTAGAAACATCAAGTATGCATTGCAGTGCTGCAGTCACCAGTGAAGAAAATGACGGGCAGACCAGCACCCTCTTGTACTTGGCTTGGAGCATAGGTCATCTACATGTCTCCTTCACTTCACTCTGCCTTGGGACTGGCTCCAGGATTACCCCAATTGTTGTCCTTCAGTCTCAGTAGACCTTCTCCACGTTGTCCGAGGGCTTCCTTTTTTGTGTTTTCCTTGCAGGTTCCATGTGAAAGGTTGATGGACTATGCTGGATGATGGTTTTCTGAGAGTGTGGCCTAGCCATCCCCTCTCTCTGCTCTTGATTTCAATGTCAATTGGTTCTTGTCCTGCTCTGTTCCAAAGCTCCTAATTTGTGATGAAGTCTTGCCATTTGATGAGAAAGACGTACCTCAGACATCTACTTATGAATGTCTGTAGCTTGTGATTTGAAGACATGTTAGTACTCCAGGTCTCACATCCATACAAGAGCAGATTCTACATATTTATGCTGAAGAGCCACAGTTTCGTCTTCCCAGATATTATATGTGAACTCCATGTGGGACGGAGAGTCTTGAATGCACCTGTTGCTTTCCCTATCACAGCACTGATGTTCTTATCTGTTCCCCCATCTATGCCCACAATATTGTCACATTTCCTGTTCTTGATCACAATGGATTGAATTATGAACAGGACAACAGATGGCCATGAATGAGGCATTCAGTAGACACTTTTGAAACAGCTAGAGCACACTGATTTTGATGATGATGTCACCCTTCTTTCATATCCACATGAAAACATGAAAGTGAGGAAAACAGCATAACAGAAAGCAACTGTCTCATAAAAGAAAGCCTGTCCCATACAGTTAGTCCAAGAAAAACATTTTTCCGAGGATAGCAATTAAAGAATGACATTTTTCTTAAAATTAGTCTTAAATTTGGCTGCCGATATGATGCCCATATGAGACGGAATCTGTTCTTTGGCCTGTTTCTCATAGAGCTGGTGGCTTGTTTGAATCATATCTTGGTTTGATCCAAGTTCTGCTACTGGTTTTATTGGCATGAAGATTTAATCATTTATGTCCATTTTAAAAAGCAGTTAGTCAACTTATTCCCATGAATAAGTAGTAAACTGTATAGACTCCCCCCACTATTTCAAAAGGTGAGTTAAAAAGCTCATGTGGTTTCTTACATTATCTGCTTGGCTCGTTCATTCATTCATTCTCCCATGAACAAATTCAGGCAGGAATTGAACCAGCAGAGGAGTGCAGTTCTGAACTAGCTTTCAACCAGAAGTCATGGATAGCTGGACAAATCAGTGATCATGATTACATGACATGGTTGTTTGTGTCAGCAGGAGGCAGGGCTGAGCAATTGTGACATTCACTTCTGGTTTATGTCTTATGGTCCTAAAAGCTCATGCTTCAGGGTTTCAGCCAGCCACCTGTTGGGATCAAAACAGGATTCCTCCCTCTTTCCCAATGCACTTTTGTTTTTTGTCTCCTTCCTTTGAAACATTGGAGATGGCTAGGACAGCAGATGGGACATGGATGGGTAGGCCAGAGCTCTGAGGAGGGACCAAGCAGTCTCTCCGTCAAGTGCTCAGTTGGCTGGTTCTTGCTCACGTACTCAGGATTTAACTGATCTGGGGTCCTGAAGGAATTTTTCCCTCAGGGTTTTTTGGAGACCTTAGGGGTTTTTCTTGTTTGTTTGTTTGCTTTGCTTTGTTTTTGTCGGCAAGCAGGTGTGGGTCACTTTCCAGGATTATCTTGGTTATTCCACTTAATAATTTCCCTGCTGTTCTGAGAACTTTTGGCACTTGTGCACCTTGGTCCCACCTTTTCTCTTCTGTGGTACTTAAAAGCCTAATCTCCTGGGGGCTGTGATACATTGGGCTCATTTTAATTGCCCGTATGTGGATGTTGGCTGGTGTTGAAGGTATGAGAGATGCAGGAGTCAGACTAGATGATCTGCTGTTTCCTTCTGGCCTCAAGGTCTATGACTGTGTTTTAAGATACAAGAATCTATTCCCATTTATGTTGCCTGCATCACTTAGCTTCTCTTTGTGGTACCCTCCACGTTATCCTTCAAGAGAAATTGCTCCTGCTCTACAAGACATCCTTGATAGCACATCTCCAGTTATAGAAAATTGGTGTAGAGGACACAAAGAATAAAATCCGTACAGGTCTCTGAATATGACAGTAGAAGATACTAGATATGGTTGATTACAATTAACCAGAGAGGGCAAATGAAAAAGCAAGGGTATTTCCAACTCATATGCTGCTGCTGTTTCTCACCTTCTGGGTGCTGAGACTTGGCAACATGACATATGTTTAATTTATCCAACTTCTCCATTACCTACAAACCTACAAATTCTTTAATTGCAAGCCTATTTCATTCTTAAGATCAAAAACAATTAATAGCAAACATAAAAAAGCAATAGAAGACCCAACACATCTGCTAATAAGCTTCCCAGAGTTAGCTCAAGTCCTTATGTGGATCCTGGCATGGGCAGTCCCTGGCATGGGCAGTCCTTCTACATCCCCACCCAACGGGATTCCTTAGGATGACAAGTTTGTAAAAACTTCAGCTCAGAATATGCCTCCTCACAGCACATTTATTTTACCCTTTTTACCATTCCGGTGTCTCTGAAGTGGAGTTTCTAGGAGTAGATAATTAATAGACAGTGGGTTTCCTCCCAGGGTTGTGGTTTGAAAAGGGAAAATTCAAAGTGTTTCATTTGCATTCCAGGTACTAAAGTCTTTTGAAATTCCTTACACCTTCCTCAGAGTGTATTAGTCAGGCTTGATCTACACTAAAAAGTTAGGTCACCCAGCTACATCACTCAGGGGTGTGAAAAATCGACACCTGATTTGGTGTAGTTACACTGGCCTAATCCCTAGTATAAATCAGTGGAAGAATCCTTCTTTTGTCCTAGCTACTGCCTATGGGGAATGTAGATTTACGATAGGGAGCTGCTTTCATTGGCTTTGATAGCATCTCAAATGTAGCCAAGCCCACAATTTTCTAGACAAGGTACACACATACTATTCCAGAATAACACATACACAATTGAATTTTATTACACTGGACTCCAATAATATCAGTGATAATCCAATAAAATTTAACTAAATTGATAAAGTTCATTCAGGATACTAGGAGTCTGTTCCAAGTATAACCAGATACAATGAAAAAACACTTTTCCTCAATATGCTAAATATATCTTCAAGTATCAGAGGCGTAGCCATGTTAGTCTCTATCCACAAAAACAATGAGAAGTCCTGTGGCACCTCGTAGACTAACAGATTTTTTGGAGTATACACTTTTGTGAGCAAAGACCCACTTTGTCTGATGCATGACATGAATCTGACAAAGTGGGTCTTTGCCCATGAAGGCTTATGGTCCAAAAAATCTATTAGTCTATAAGGTGCCACATACCTTCAAGAAATAGTTTTTGTGATTGCATTTGCTGTTCCTCAGATACACCCTTATTTTCTGTTCCTTTGAAGGAAGAGACCTTGAAAACTGGTGAAAAGAAACATATTGTCCTGCAAGAGTACTGAGATAAAATATCCTTGCAATTACACCTTTGTACACATTAGTACAGATGGCAATTAGCACCAGCTAACACAACTGCCAAGGAATTCAAAGATAAAAACCACTGGAGTTCTTAAATTATATTTGACAGCTCACCAATTATATAAGACAAATTGCAAATGCTTGGTTGCCACATTATTTTCTCTCTCTGTTAGTAAAGTGTTTAGTGATACATCATATAAAAACTTCTGAATACAAAGAAAGTGAATGGATCTGAAATTGAATTACAAATTTATTTTAGCTTCTAAACAGATAGCAATCAGCTGAACTCTGGTGTTAATCCAGGCAATGCTTTAAAATTTATTGCTAAGGCATTTACCATATCTTAAATCATTTTGAACATTTGCTGTGTCTTCTAGGAATACCCTGGCATCTTCATCCTTATGTGAAAACCTGCAGTCTTTGCCAGTTTTACAATATGCAATTTCCAAGAACTTTCTCATTTCTTAAAATGGCAAATGTAATGATGTAGCAGTGTAATTGTATACAGATATCACAGGAAAGGGGCTATTTTTCTCTTGTGAGAGAAGGGGGCTCTGCCTTTCCAAAGATGGCAATATGAAATCTTTTTTCTTCAGAATTTCTCCAACACTTATCTCCATTCAGGCCATATATATTTTTAAATAGACATGTGAGTATCAACAATAGTTTTTTAGTGTACTTTTTGGTCCTCTGGAGTAGTTTGTCAATACAAATCCTTTCTCCACTGTTTCATAGGCAGACATTTCTGTGACAGGAAAGGTGTCTGCAAAGGCTGATATAAATTACTTATACCCTTCTGTTTGCAAATTGACTAGAAGCCATGTCATCTATTAAAATGAGCCTTCTGTATAGAATATCTGCACTAGAAATGTGAGAAACATAATATCTAACTCAAAGATACTGATACCAAGACAGAATGGGTCAAATTTGCTTTTGATTTTTAAATAACTTAAAACAACACTTTACTTCTGATGTTTATATGGCCATGAACTGTAAACCTCCTAAAGCCTCCTAAATAAACAGCTTGTAATTATATACAAATAAGAATGACTTTTCCCTTTCTAGGCCAACAGAATCATCCAGGATTCAAGACACTAACTCATAAATGAACCTGAAGTGTGATATAATTGTCAAAGAGGTGGTCTGTGTAGTAGAGTAGCTGTAATTGCTCAGCAGAGGGGGATTGAATCATAGAATCCTAGAACACTAGAACTGGAAGGGCCTCGAGATGTCATCAAGTCCAGTTCCCTGCCTCTTGGTAGGACCAAGCACCATCTAGACCATCCCCGATAGGTGTCTGTCTAACTTGCTCTTAAATATCTCCAGTGATTGAGATTCCACAAACTCCCAGGTAATTTATTCCAGTGTTTAACCACCCTGACAGTTAGGAAGTTTTTCCTAATGTCTAATCTAAACCTCCCTTGCTGTGCTGTACTGTACTTTAAACCCATTGCTCCTTGTCCTATCTTCAAAGGCCAGGGAGAACAATTTTTCTCCCTCCTCTTTGTGACCCTCTTTAAGGTACTGGAAAACCACTCTCATGTCCCCTCTAAGTCTTCTCTTTTCTAAACTAAACAATCCCAGTTCTTTCAGTCTTCCCTTATAGTTCATGTTCTCTAGACCTTTAATCATTCTTGTTGCTCTGCTCTTCTCCAATTTCTCCACATCTTTCTTGAAATGTGGTGCCCAAAACTGGCCACAGTGCTCCACTAGAGGCCTAATCAATGCAGAATAGAGCGGAAGAGTGACCTCTCATGTCTTATTCACAACACTCCTGTTAATGCATCCCAGAATCTAGTTTGCTTGTTTTGCAACAGCATCACACTGTTGAATCATATTTAGCTTGTGGTCCAGTATGACTCCTAAATTCCTCTATGCAGTACTTCTTCCTAGACAGTCGTTTCCCATTCTATAAGTATGAAGCCTGACTGTTCTTTCCTAAGTGGAGTACTTTGCATTTGTCCTTATTAAACTTCATTCTGTTTACCTCAGACCATTTCTCCAGTTTGTCTAAATCATTTTGAATTATGGCTCTATCCTTCAAAGTAGTTGCAACCCTTCCCAGCTTGGTATCATCCGCAAACTTAATAAGTGTACTGTCTATGCCAATATCTAAATCGTTGATGAAGACATTGAATAGAACTGGTCCCAAAACAGATCCCTGCAGAACTCCTTTTTTCCCAGTTATGAACACACCTTATAGTGGCCCTAGCTAAGTTGTATTTGCTTAATTTATTGATAAGCAGATCATATGAGACTATGTCCAATGTCTTAGCTAAAGTTCAGGTATACCACATCCACTGCTTCTCCCTTATCCACAAGACTTTTTATCCTGTCAAAAAAAGCTATCAGATTGGCCTGGCATGATTTGTTCTTTACAAATCCATGCTGGCTGTTGTCTATCACCTTATTTTCTTCCAGATGTTTGCAGATGAATTCCTTAATTATTTGTTTGATTATCTTTCTCAGCACAGAAGTTAAACTGGCTGGTTTGTAGTTTCGTGGGTTGTTCTTTTTTTCCCTTTTATAGATGGGCACTATATTTGTCTTTTTCTAGTCTTCTGGGATCACTCCCGACTTCCAGGACTTTTGAAAGATGATAGCTAAAGGCTAAAAAACCTCCTGTACCAGGTCCTTAAATATTCTGTGATGGATTTCATCAGGCCCTGGTTACTTGCAGACATGTAATTTTTCTAAATAATTTTTAACTTGTCCTTTTTTTAATTTTATCCTCTAAACCTACTCCCTTCCCACTAGCATACATTATGTTAGGCATTTCTGCATTGGCCTTCTTGATGAAGACTAAACCAAAGAAGTCATTAAGCACTTCTGTCATCTCCACATTTCCTGATATTTTTTCTCCCTCCTCACTGAGTATGGGGCCTAGCCTGTCATTGGTCTTCCTCTTGCTTCTAATATATTTATAGAATGACTTCTTCTTACCCTTTATGTCTCTAGGGCCGTGTCTACACGTGTCCCAGACTTCGAAATGGCCATGCAAATGGTCATTTCGAAGTTTACTAATGAAGCGCTGAAATGCATATTCAGTGCTTCATTAGCATGCGGGAGGCAGCGGCGCTTTGAAATTGACGCGGCTCACCGCCACGCGTCTGGTCCAGACGGGGCTCCTTTTCGAAAGGACCCTGCCTACTTTGAAGTCCCCTTATAGGAATAAGTCCCCCTCATAGGAATAAGGGGACTTCGAAGTAGGCGGGGTCCTTTCGAAAACGAGCCCCGTCGGGACGAGACGCGTGGCGGCAAGCCGCGTCAATTTCAAAGCTCCGCTGCCGCCCGCATGCTAATGAAGCTCTGAATATGCATTTCAGCGCTTCATTAGTAAACTTCGAAATGGCCATTTGCGTGGCCATTTCGAAGTTTGGGGCTCGTGTAGACATAGCCTAGCTAGTTTAAGCTCCTTTTGTGCCTTGCCCCTTCTAATCTTGCCCTGCGTACATGTATTATTTGCTTATTATCATGTTTTTGTAATTTCTCCTAATTTCCAGTTTTCATATGACTCCTTTTTGATTTTGAGATCCTGTAAGATCTACTCGCTAACCCAAGAAAATATTTTACTATACTTTCTATCTTTCCTATGCAGCACTATAGCTTGCTTTTGGGCCATTAATAACGCCCCTTTGAAAAACTGCCATCTTCAGTGTTTTTATCTCTTATTCTTGCTTCTCATGAGACCTTACCTGCCAGATTCCTGACTTTACCAAAAATTTCTTCCCTGAAATCTATGTCTGTGTTTGCTGTTCTCCCTTTCACTATTTCTTAGAATCATGAACACTATGATTTCATGGTCACTTTCTCCCAAGCTACTTTCCACTTTCAAATTCTCAAAAATTTCCTCCCTATTTGTTAAAATCAAATCTAGAACTGCTTCCCCCCCCAGTAGCTTTTTCCACCTTCTGAAATTAAAAAAAAATATATCATCCATGCAGTCCAAGAACTTTTTGGATAGTCTGTGCCTTGCTGCATTTGCTTCCCAAAATATGTAGGGATAGTTGAAGTCCCCCATCACCACCAAATCCTGTGTTTTGGATGATTTTGTTCTTTGGTTAGAAAAAGTCTCATTCATCTCTTCTATGTGGGTAGGTGGTCTATAGTAGACCTCTAATATGACACCACCCTTGTTTTTTACCCCTTTTAACCTAACCTGGAGATTTGCAACCTCTTTGTCTCCTGCATCCATCTCCACCTCAGTTCAGGTTTGCCCCTTTTTAATCTATAAGGCAACACCTCCTCCCTGTTTACACTGCCTATTCTTCCTGAGTAAGTTGTACCCTTCTTTACCAATATTCCAATCATGTGTATTATCCCACCAAGTCTCTGTAATACCAATTATGTCATAGTTGTGTATATTTCAAGTTCTTCCTGCTTATTACCCATACTTCTTGCATTTGTATATAGGAATCTAAGACTGAAAAGAATCCTGGATAAATGGAAGAAAGTCCACCTTTAAAAAGGGGAAGAAAGAATCCTGGGAACTAAAGAATCATAAGCCTCAGCATTGTCCCTAGAAAAATAATGAAGCAGATCCTCAAGGAATCCATTTTAAGGCACCTGGAGAAGAGGAAGGTGATCAGGAATAGTTATATAGATTCACCAATGGCACCTCATGCCTGACCAACCTTCTATGATGAGATAAGTGGTGCTATGGATACGGGAAAAGTGGTGAACAAGATAAACCTTAAATTGGAAAAAAATTGTTATAGTCTCTCACAGTATTCTTGCAAGGAAACTTAAAAAATATTGATTGGATGAATGGACTATAAGGTGGATGGAAAGCTGTTTAGATTGTCAGGATCAACAGCTAATAATTAATGGCTCAATGTCTAACTGGAAACTGGTATCAAGAAGAATGCCCTAGGATTGGTCCTGGGGTCTGATTTGCTCAGCATCTTCATTCATAATGTGGATGATGGAAAGGATTGTGTCATCAGCAAGTCTGCAGTTGATATTAAGGTGTGGGGTACAGTTAGGGTCTAAAGTGACTTAGACAAATTGGAGGATTGGGTTACACAGAATCACAGAATCATAGGGCTGGAAGAGACCTCAGGAGGTCATCTAGTCCAGCCACCTGCTTCAATCAGGATCAACCCCTACTAAGTCATCTCAGCCAGGACCTTGTCCAGCTGGGACTTAAAAACCTCAAGGGATGGAGAATCCACCACCTCACTAGGCAACACATTCCAATGCTTCACCACCCGCCCGGTGAAGTAGTTTTTCCTAATATCTGTGATTGAGAACGGGGAAGCATTGCATCTCAGAGGAACCCAGGGGTGGTGTGCAAATTTCCAAGGTCACTGATGGGGGCTCAAGCCAGTTCTGTCTTGGATCAATGGAGAGGCATTGGTGACGCCACATCTGGAATATTGCATCCAGTTTGGGCAACTTTTCCAACTACAGAAGGGATGTGGACTAATTGCAGAAAGTCCATCAGAGGGCAACAAAAATGATTAGGGGACTGGGGCACCTGCTTTATGAGCAGAAACTGAAGGAATTTGTCTTAGTCTGCAGAAGACAAGAGTGAGGGGAAATTTGATAGCAGCCTTCAACTACCTGAATGAAGGTTACAAAAAGATGGAGAGAGGCTGCTCAGTGGTGGCAGAGGACACAACAAAGAGCAATAGTCTCATATTGCAGTAGTGGGAGGTCTAGGTTAGATATTAGGAAAAACTATGTCACCAGGAGGATGGTGAAGCACAAGAATGGCTGCCAAGGTAGTGGTGGATTCTTCATCCTTAGACGTTTTGAGATTTGGCTGACAAAGCCCTGGCTGGGATGATTTCAGGGCTGGCAGCAGACTTTGCTGGCTCTGGGCAGTGTGGGGTGGGGGCTTGACTCCAGGATCCTGGAATGGGCAGGGCCTTGGATGGAAGGGGCATGGTTAGGGACCACCAATCCTGAGTGCCACCTGGACTGCATCATGTCTTCTGGAGCCAGGCCCTCAGTGCTGCCCATACTGTGTGAGGCTCTGGTGATGCTTTAAAGGGCCCAAGGCTCTGGCTGATGCTATTGCTGCAGTAGTAGTGGCCTGGAGCCATGGGCCATTTAAATTGTTGGGCTCCAGGGCAACTGCCCCTTTTGTCCTTCCTCCTAGGGTGGCAGCTTGGGATGATTTCATTGGAATTGGTTCTACTTGGAGCAGGGGGGTTGGATCAGATGATCTCTCAAGGTCTCTCCCCACCCTGATCTTCTGTGGTTGTGTGATTACATAAATACTGTATTGTTATTAATAATAATTATTTGTATTACTGGATTGCCTTGACTACAATTTAAGCAAGAGACAAGATGCAACAAGTGAAAGCAAAAAATGGATGGGGCTGGAACACAGGATTTGTTCATCCATGTGAGATCTCCGTTTATGAAGATTTATGCAGCCATATCCCATAATGCCCAATGCCCATTCATGAAAACAGGACTGTGTCAAAAGATAGGCCTTCTTTTCGCATGCTCTTCAAACCTGGTGCTGAATCAGTCAGACTTCTTCACAAATCATCTTCTTCTTCCAAAGTAGCATGGAAAGGGTCTTGCAGTACGTTAAATGTCATTATGAATTCAGACTTCAGGGGCTGATAAGTATATTGGCATTGTCCTTTATTCCTGTGCAGCTTGATGAATCCATTTGAATCCTTTGTATTAAAAAAGTCAACGCAATTCACTCTACATCATTACTCCACTTCTCATAAATTTCACAAATATGTTAAATGCTAAGGGGTTTCCAATGTTTCAGCCTACAACGAAAAACTAGATGTTATTCTCTAATTGCTCTTGCTTTAGAGAAACAATAGCTACAGGTGAGTTGTTTCCAGTCATAAATCACACAGCAGTATGAAACACAACCTTTCAAAACCAAAAGCAAAGAACTCCAGCATGATGAAATCAGAAATCCCATTGAACAGATGGTTAACTTATCTTGGGAAAACTCAGGTTGAAGGCTCAAAGGAAGCAGAAAGAGCTCTGGACAATGTTGTTGTTAAAATCAGTTATGATGCCAGTTATATTTTACTTCCTCTTTACATTTAAAATTAATTGCAGTCCACTGTAATTGAGATTAAACAAAAAAGAAAAACAAAGAGATTGCAGCTGGACCTTTAAAACCACAAAAGAGCTACGCATTTAATACAAAACATGTATTAATAACAAAACAAAACACAGAGCAGGAGTCTTGTTTTGTAATA
Source organism: Carettochelys insculpta (assembly GCF_033958435.1). NCBI lineage: Eukaryota > Metazoa > Chordata > Testudines > Carettochelyidae > Carettochelys > Carettochelys insculpta. The sequence goes on along the minus strand of NC_134139.1, from coordinate 150,995,234 downwards.
ACCCTGAAATAACATTTCATTTTAAGTGAGAATAAATGAAATGGAGAGCAATGAAAATGCAGTTATCTAAGATTTTTAAAGTCATTTGCAGTATGCTAATTGTTGCAATATATTGCAGATAAAAATACAACATGAGCCTTTGTATGGTACTACCAGTCATAAGAAACAAATATATGAGGCAATAGAACTTGTAAATACTCTTGTACTTTTCTTTACTGAAGTGAGATGGAAGTTGACTTTCTGCTCATGATTACATCTCCTTTCATTAAATAGTACAGTGTCAAATACTTTTGTGAAAATCCTTCTTACTATACTTATTTTACCACGAGCAAATAGCAAAAGCTACATGTAAATGTCAATAATTACAGTAAATCTCATACTTTACAGTGGCATTCATCTGGGAGGGGCTAAAAATGAGTCATTTGGTAGATGATGGGACAGACCATGAGTCCCTTGTGTCCACTACCTCCCAGAATGTGAGTCAGAAATTCGCATTTCTCTCTTATAGTAAGGCCTCTCTGGTTACACTACATTACAGAGATCTTTCAAAAGAGTTCGTCCACACACAAAAAAGCAGATCAAAAGAGTGATCTGCTCTTTCAAAAGAGAGTGTCCATACAGCTCCCGCTCTTTTGAAAGAATGGGCCAGGGATTGAAAAATCAGGCCCCATGAGGACTGCTCTTTTGAAAGAAGGGCCCTGTGGAGCGTTTACACACATTTCCTTTTGAAAGAAGCTTTCAAAAGAAGTTGCTGATCCCGAAACGGGAAAGGAAGAGGGATTTCAAAAGGACTGCCACATTTTTTGATTTACTTTCAAAAGAATGCTTTCTGTGCATAGACTCTCCACAGGCTCTCTCACAAGAGCCCCCTTCTTTTGAAAAATCTTTTGAAAGAACTTGCTAGTGTAGATGCAGCCTGTGTTTGGGAAGCTTAATCTCAGGCATGTCAGGCCCAAAATGAAAGTAACAGACTTCTCATGTTTTCTTTTTTTTGCACCAGTATTACATTGTTTGCGATAGTATTACTTTGTTGAATCATATTTAGTCTGTGATCTGTTCTAACTCCCAGATCTTTTTCTGAAATGCTTTGTGCTAGGCAGTCATATTTCCTTTGTAGTTTCATGATGTGTAATTAAGGAAAGTACTTTGAATTTGTCCTGATTCAAATTCAGACCATTTCACCTATTTACCAAAATCATTCTAATTTCTAATTTCTAATCCTGTCTTCCAAATGCTTGCACTGCTTGCAGTCCCTACCAGCTTGGTAAAATTTACAAACTTGACAAGGGTACCCAGTGCTTTTTTTTGCGCTGGTACTTGCCAGTACTGAGTACTGGCACCCTGGCAGTTTGGCAGTTACAGCCATTGAGTTGGCTGGGGGTGGTGGTGGTGGGGGGAAGAAGACTAGGGGGAAGGAGAGCCAGCTGAGTACTGTCTCCTTTAAACAAACAAACAAACAAACCAAAGCAAACAAAAACAACAACACAAAAACAAAAACAAAAAAAGGCATTGAGTGTCCCCTCTGTATGTTCCCTCTATACCAACACCCAAATCACTTATGAAGATACCAAATAGAACTGGATCCAGGACAGATTTGTGCAGGATCTGTGCAATATGCTTATCCAGCTTGATTAAGACTCGCTGAATACATTTTCAAAAGCAATTCTGTACTCACCTTATAGTAGTCCATCTAGGCTATATGTTTTCTAGTTTGTTTGTGGGTAGGCTGTGTGAGGGAGTGTAAAAAGCCATACTGAAGTCAATATGTAATCATCTATTGCTTTCTCCTGTCTGCAACACTTGTTACTGTGTCCAAGAAATGTATTTACTGCTAACTCAGAACACTTTTTACTATTTATCTTTGTTTTATGTGCTATATATTTTTTACAGAACTTCATGCATTTCTCAACATCTGATTCATTTCCTAGAAATCTGAGTATTTCAAAGCAAGAGTGAAGACAGCATGCTTGATTTTCTGCACTTGGATGTGTGGTTTGTGGGTGGGTGGAGATATGTATTGGAAGAAAGAGTGGATTGGCGGTATTGAGTATGACTGTTTTGCTGTGTATTTGTGCATCACCTATGCCAAATGTGTTGTCACTATTGCGGAGCAAATGGAACCAGAGTCCCATAATGCTTTATGGCTAGGCCAAAGGTGAAGCTGAAAACTACTGGTTGTGAAGCTAGTTACATATAATGCTGATGCTGGTAGTTTTGTGAGATAAGAAGTAGACTTATACGAAGAACTCAGAAACTAGCTTTCACAAACAGATGTATTTACCAAAAATATAGAAACTGCTTTGTTGCTTTAACTATGAGTTTGACTGGCTAACGTGCATTGCACAACTCATAAAGAGAGTAGCCAATAGTAAACAAGTAAGGCATATCATATATTTTCAAAAAGTTTTGAAATGAGTTGTAAAGTTTACATAAATCATGTATTTTCAAAAATTTATAACGAGTTGTACAGATATAAACTGTATTCCTTTTCCTAGAATCCTTTTTTTTAAAAAAACTATGTTAAGTTGTTTGACTGAGGGAAATGTGAAGAATCGTAATTTCAGTGCTAGACACAGAAACATTCTAGGAAGACATAAGACCTTATTAATGACTAACTGATGTGCACTTTGTATCAAGGTATGGCTAATACAAACGACTCCACGCTTTGCTGACTTCTGCAAAATGTTCAAAACAAGATAAACTGGTAAGAAACTGATGTGTCAGTCTGGGCTAATGTATTAAATCTTTCATTTGTTCCAAACAAATATGATAGACATGAGCAGAACTGAGTTCACACTTGGGATAGACTGACGGATGTAAACACATGCAAATGCTCAGATTGGTTGGTAACCTCTCTGTGTTGTGCTCATCCATCTTTAATTAATATGTGGATTAAGCCTGGGTTATCTGATGTCTTAACCATAAAATAACTGAATCCATTACGATGGGGGTCTCTGTTATTCTATATAATTACAGATGAAAGTATTTATTTATTTGGTAAAACACTTGTCTTTTACAAAACAGGAGCATAGGGATTGCCGTTAGATCAGTGTCTATCTCTGGCGCTGTCTACCTTAACAGCAGCCATGTAAAGTGCTACATGACTGCTGTTTTATTTTGTTAGAATATGGACTAACACCGTTACCTCTCTGTTACTATATCTACGCTAAAGGGCTTTATCAACAAAACCCAGGGAACATGAAGATTCTCAAGGCATTCTGGCAACAGTAATTTGACAGAACGCAGAACTTTTGTCAACAGCATTCTGCCAGTCCCCCATGAGGCAGAAAGCCTCTGTCAACAGAGAGCTGACAGAAAGCCAGTCTGGACTTTCTGAGGGGGACCTTCTGTTGACAGTGAGGGATTCCTGGACATTGGGCAGCCCTGTCTGCTGTATTTCCAGTTGGCTGTTCTGTTGAGAGAGTGGCTGGGCAGTCTCTGTTGGCTGTGATCTGTTGATATGAGTTTTGTCAGAAGATATCTTCCAATAAAACCTGCTGTTGACAAATTGCTGTAATCGAGACATAGCCTCTGACAGGGGCTAGGAGGAGGTGTTTCAGAGGAAGCTTCAAGAAACCTCACAGGAGCTCCCTTCTATGCCCTAAACTAATGTGGGTGTCTAGACTTGGGGGAAAATATCATTACATTATAGTAGATAACACCTTATAAACTAGGAACTTACAGTATTGCTAACTTGCAAATTGGGCAGCTGAGACACACTCAATGCTGGGCCTTGGACTAGCAAAGAGAGATTGTCTCATATGACCATCAGTCACAGAAAAGGGTGACATCTTCTGAAGTTGGAGAAAAAATAATGGAGGGAAGTTTCACAAATCAGTGAGAGAAGAAAATCAAGGAGAAATTAACATATTCAAATATTTAAGATAATCAGAATCATGAGGATGAATCTTCAATGACAGACATACTGATCAGCATCTTTCTAAACTGGGGCTTCCAGATTTTTAATCATTTATGCTGGAACAACAACACCACATCCTTATAAATCCCCAGGATAAATACCCCAGCGGAAACTTCTGAATCACTCTTGATGACAGGAGGAATCTTCATAGAAATCCAAGACAATAAAGCCTTCTTGACAAGGACATCTGTATGTTTTGCTCTACTTATATTTTTTATCTCACAAAACTTAATTAACAGATTGCAAACCAGGGATGCACGCAGACCTGTTTCTTAAGGGGTATGAACACATTTGACATGTAATGTTCACATTTTCATCGCTTCTTGAGAACATACCTGTGCAAGAATAAGTGTCCCCAAGCAAAGTGAGGCTAGTATATGTATCACCTATAGTAAAATCCCGAGAGTAATGTTTATCATTGAAATGTGCCTAGAAGTACTGAAAGGACAAGCAGGTCACTGACAAACCATGGATCATGTGATACAGAAAAAGTGTCCAACTGTTCTGGGCTGCATTATATTTTCTCTCTGGATGTGCTTTGAATATGAACCTGGCTGGGATTATCCTATTTTATTTTTTGGATGGTTATACAGTTCAGAACAAAGATAAAGGAAAGATCTGTGTGAACTTTGCTTCATTTCTCTCAATTTCAATTATTTTAATGTAATTTTTCTTTTCTTTTCTTTTCTTAATGTAACCTTTTCTTTCCTTGTGTAGACACTGAACTTTATTTTGATTTTGTTCCATAATCCTAATGTTGCATCGCCTGAGTTGACTAGTATATAAAAAATTTAAAAAATCTTCAAGGGAGCAAATAGCTATGAAAAGATAAGATTATTTAACCTTTCAAAGCCATCTGGCTTCAATAGAGCTGTGCTAATGGACACCAGATAAGAACTTGGCCCTCAGACTTTTGGAAACCATTGAGATGAAAAGACTTTTAAAAATATACTTTGATACTTCTTTGTATCCCCCCACTGCCCAGTAGCCCTTTTAAACTATATCTATTGTCTGTATATAGGCACACTTCCTGTTTTTGTGGGCAGCCTTGTGCCTTTGCATATGATTGGATTGTAATCATATGATGACAAAGAAAAGAGATATAAATGACCATCTACTGTTCAGAATTTTCCATTGATAATGGAAAAGAGGTTAAAACCAAGAGCAGGAACTTGAGTACAGATGTTCAAAGTGAAGAAAATGGTTGGTTTTTACCACTCTGGCAGCACAAAGGGACTGCAGCATAAGGCCTGTGTTGGGAGCGGGGAAGAGAACTTTTCACCTCCCCTCGCTGAAGGTAAATACTTATCTTTTCCTTTTCCTAAGGACATGTCCTTTCTTGGGAAGCAACTAAGCATCTAGATGTAGGGCAACTGGGATGCCTGACACACAATAATTTGTTCTTACTTTTTAAGTCAGCTGTATCTCCAATGGGCTGTGTCCACACTAGCCCCTCCTTTCCGAGGGGCTATGGTAATGTGGCACTGTGGAATATGCTAATGAGGTGAAACCATGAATATGCAGCACCTTATTAGCGTAATGGTGGCTGCGTGCATTTTGAAAGTGCTGCTTTCAAAATGCATGCCGCCTGTGCAGCTGGGGTCCTTTCGAAATGACTCCCTGATTTCAAAAGCCCCTTATTTCCAAATCCAATGGTAATAAGGGGCTTTCAAAGTTAGGGGGTCATTTTGAAAGGTCCCCCACTACACAGGTGGCGTGCATTTTGAAAGCAGCACTTTTGAATTGGGCATGGCTGCCATTATGCTAATGAGGCTCTGCATATTCGTTGCAGCACCTCATTAGCATCTGCCAAAGTGCCACATTACCATAGCCCCTCCAAAAGGGCTTGTGTGGCCACGGCCATGGTAAGAGGAACAATTTATATGGGAATATAGATCCTATGTTAAATATAAAATTTAAGTTTCAAGTGGGTTTCTTCCTAATGGGTTTCAAAGTTTCGAATATCAGGATGAAGATTCCAGAAGACCCCTCTTTGACTTGTAGCCTAGCTATTTCAAAATAACACAACTACACACAAAATGCATTTCGAAATACTAACCAGCTATTTCAAAATATCATCTATGAGTCCATAGCACTGTTTCAAAATAAGGCCTTTGGAGCCCATTATGGGCTATTTCGAAATAGACATTATTTCTCAAGGAAGGAGGTTTACCAGATTTAAAATAATGATATTATTCTGAGATATCTTGGCTATGTAGACGTAGCTGGAAAGAGAGATATTGAGACTTACTGATCTGGAAGTTGGAGGGCCAGCTGTTATAAGGCCTAAATACATTGGAAAGGAATTGTTTTATCCTACTTTTCAGTTCTTAAAGGGCCCTCAAGAGGATGAAAGAGACAGAGTGCTGCAAAATGACCTTTGGTGATCAGAGGGTGGCGAGAAGGCGTCAGAGTCTGCAACAGGCCTGATTTTTGCAAGTAGTGCATTCCCAGCTGACGTCAGATTGCTGCATGCTGTCAGCACCTCTGACAACCAGTCCCAGGACAAGTCTGTATCTTCCCAAAAGATAAGCAATTTTACAAGTGGAAAGCACAATACAAAGTCCTGTCCTGAGTTTTGAGAGGTGTGCAAAAGCTGCTGTGAGTCAGCATGGGGTGCTGGGTGCATGGTACCTCTGCAACTTCTTTTGCACACCCAAATGGGTGGGTGGCACAGGAGCTTGGTGTGGTGGTTCTATTCCAAATGGAGGGCACGAGCTATTGGCCAAATTCTTAGCAGAGTAGAAACAGTGACATTCTAATTGAATTGACACTTCAGATTCTTCAAAAGGGCAAGAAAGTATCTGAGAATCTGGCCCAAATGTCCTCCCAGGACATATGAGCTACGTCTACACTAGCCCCAAACTTCGAAATGGCCACGCAAATGGCCATTTCGAAGTTTACTAATGAAGTGCTGAAATGCACATTCAGCGCTTCATTAGCATGTGGGCGGCCGCGGCACTTCGAAATTGACGCGCCTTGACGCCGTGTGGCTCGTCCCGACAGGACTCCTTTTCGAAAGGACCCCGCCTACTTCGAAATCCCCTTATTCCCATGAGCTTATGGGAATAAGGGGACTTCGAAGTAGGCGGGGTCCTTTCGAAAAGGAGCCCCGTCTAGACGAGCCGTGAGGCGGCGAGGCATGTCAATTTCGAAGTGCCGCGGCTGCCTGCATGCTAATGAAGCGCTAAATATGCATTTCAGCACTTCATTAGTAAACTTCAAAATGGCCATTTGCGTGGCCATTTCGAAGTTTGGGGCTCGTGTAGACACAGCCATGAAAAACAGAGTAAATCAATCCTATTAGAAACCCATATTTTGAAAGACATAGTTGCACAACTAGCTGTATAGGTATCCGAAGTATTTAGCTAGGGAAAGGGTGAGGGGGTGTGTTGTGGTGTGGAGGGCACCACCCCATGAGAATGGACCATTGGGTTGGACAGTGTGGCCCCTCTCAGGCTTCCTTCTCTCCTCCTCTTCGGTTTTGCTTCTATTTTTCAGAAGCTTTTCCTCTGAGCTTGAAAGTGACCTTCAGTGAACAGTAATGCGAATAGCCTGCAGCTTCACTCATGGGTGTTGACTAATTTTCCATCCATCAGAGTAATTCCGCTACAGTATTTATCTCTACACTACAGCAGTCAGGATGGCTCTGTACTCTGTACTTACTGAAAAGCTAAGATGATGGTAGCGACATGTGTCACTGTGGGAGAGATGATAGACCTGGCAAGTAATAACTGTGAGCTAGGTTGTTGTTAGCATTTCAATTGATACCACATATCCTATAAACAGTTAAAATTTTATATCACATCCACCAGATATTACCAACAGCTGTGTTATTTCCATTCACTGAACTATTTTTTTAATCCCATGAGTCAACTTACTTGAAATGTAATTTACAAGCACTAAACTGGAGCCTTCTCAAAGCTATGGCTAACACAATATTAATCAACTATGCATTACGTACTTGGAGCATTTCTAGCCTAACATGTTGTTGCTGTAAATTGAAGAGGTCTTTGATAACTCACAAAGTCACCATTAATCAAAATGATAAATGAGCTTGGCCGTCTTCAGACAAAAACTGTGAAAGTCAAAGTGAAGCTCAAGGAAGGCAGTGGTACAGAGAGAAAAGAGAGGCTAACAATATACGCAGGACATACCCTCTCTTGTGTAAAATATTTATGCTAAGAGGAACAGAAGTTTTATTTTTTGCACAAACCGTCATGGATTATACTGCTATGAGAGGATCTGAGCTACTAAAGAATTTGTGCAAACCGTTTGCAAAACTGACCAAATCCACATTCAAGAGTACGGAAGGAACTCATTCATAAACCTAAAGTCTCTGTACCCCAATGAAAGTCATACCTATTTTTCTTAACATATAACGTTGAATTTTTATTTCAGGCACGTCTTGTGGATGAATAAAATATATTTTTATATTTTTAAGGGTTTCCTGCTTGTCTTTTTCTAATATAAGCTCAGAATATGTTGAATTTTTGCTCTTTATAGAACACGAAAATCATGAAGAAACCAGGCAGGCACAGCTGGGTTTCAAATAGCAACATTTATGACCTATACACAGACAGGGCCAATCAGATGAGGGGCCAGTAGGGCCATTTGGCCTTGGCTCAAGCTCAGAGGGAGTCTCAAATTTAGACACATTATTTTTTGGCATTTGATGAGTTTTGCAACTTGTTATTATTTGCAGCCCTCAATATTTAGCTCTTTAGCACAGGGAAAAAGGCTAGAAAAGTATTTGTTGAATAAAAATATTCACATTATATCTCTCCCTTTTTGGTGCCTTATTTTGTTTTCATGTGTTGTCATATTTTAATCTTTATTATGGGTAGGGGGCAGGGAAGCTTCCCGCTTTAGAGGCCTGTACACAGGCAAGCAAGACTCAACTATACACAACCTCCTGCTTGACTGGTTGCTCGTGTTTTAAAACAGGAACACCACCAGAGGGCTCAAAAAATACCAAAGGACTACAATCCTATTCCTACACTCTGCAGTCCAGCAGGAAAGTTCAGTGGTTTCTGATTGCTGATGGCTAAATAAAGCGGGTGTCTTAAGATAGTTAATCATACAAAAAGAAAACTACAGTAGACTTCTGATAACCTAGAACCTTTGGGACCTATGTGGTGCCAGATTATCAGATATGCCGGACTATGAGGAGGTACTATAAACTGGTTTTATATATATATATATATATATATATATATATATATAAATGTTTTTAACCCTTTTTATTGTACATACTGTATACATACTTAACCCTTTTTATTGTGCATACTGTAATGTTTTAGTTTTTTAACCCTTTTTTACCCTTTTATTGTACATACTAGCACTACCACTAGCATTTTCATTCACCTTTGATGCCATTACTACACACTGACAGGCAAAAATATTCAAAATATAAGTCAAAAGAGCTGGAGAAAACACAAGCACTGTCCAGTGTCACACAATGGCAGTGGCAGACTGACTTGGTCCTGTCTGGTTTCGTTTGGTTCAGCTGCTGCTTTGTGACTCATTTTTTGAAGAAGCTCACTCACTAGGCTCCTGTCATTTTGATGCCAGACTATCGGGAGTGCTGTACAATTGGATGACAGACTATTGGAGTTTTTCTGTATAATGTCTTTCTTTGTGCTTTTTGAGGCAAAGGCAGGAGAATACAATCTTTGGGGAAGCTAGCTTTAATAATTTTGGTTTCATAAAATACCACAATTATAGGTAAATTCAATTAAACGGAGGTCCATGTGAACAATCTTTTAATTCTTTTGGGTTTGCACCTGTTTTGCTTTGTGTTTGTGTTTGGAATTGGTGTAAAATCAAAACCTTAAATTCAATCAAAAATCACTAGGGCTGTGTCTACACTACCTCCCTACTGCGAAGTATAGACAAGCCTCAAGTTTCATTTTGTTTTTGCATCAATATCCTAAATCTGTACAGGACAGGCATACAGACATTTGGTCACACTTTTTAGGATAAGCAGAGGAGGAGACAGGCTCCCACCCAGCACACCAGAATCTTCAGACATATTCTTCAAAGCTTGACCCTTAATAAGTAATGTACCAGTAACTTTGTTAATAACTTGTTGTAATTATGCCTTAATAAAAAGTAATCCCCTCACCCACTCAAATTAACACCTTAGTTTTATGGGCTGTATACTGCTTACAACTGCCAGGATTACTCATAAGCCTTTTTTTAAAAAATGGCAGAACAGAAAAATGGTTAGCTCATCTGGTCCAGAGACTAATTTAAGTGACAGATTGGCTACGTCTACACGTGCAGCCAACATCGAAATAGCTTATTTCGATGTTGAGACATCGAAATAGTCTATTTCGATGAATAACGTCTACACGTCCTCCAGGGCCGGCAACGTCGATGTTCAACTTCGACGTTGCTCAGCCCAACATCGAAATAGGCGCAGCGAGGGAACGTCTACATGTCAAAGTAGCACACATCGAAATAGGGATGCCAGGCACAGCTGCTGTTAATTTTTGTGTCCTGTGCTGGCTGCTTCTCCAATTCTTTTATAAGCCTCTGTTAGGGTATTTTTAAAACGTTTCCATGAAGTCTGCAGACATTTCACTATTGTAACTGTTCCTTTAAATTTCCATTTGTCTAGCCTCCTCATTTTTGTGTAGTTTCCCTTTTTGAAGTTAAATATTACTGTGGTAGGCTTCTTGAGCACCCTCCCCAAATGATGTTACATGTAATTAAATTGAATTCACTATAAACGAGTGGTTCATCTATATTCACCTCTTGGAGCAAATCTTGTGAGCAAAGAGACAGTTTTCCATTTGAAACTAGTAGTGGTTGTAGGTTTCAGAGATTGTAGAAGGGTAATTCCTGCCTGTCTGCACTGACAATCAAATTTTCCTGCTGAGGTTTTGCTAATGGTTTTCATCAAATAGTTGTACTTAGTGGATGTTGCTGAAAAAAAAAATTAAACCTGTCCCTATGCCTCAGATAAGGGCTAGTGTATAGAACAAGGGCCAAAAAGAAATGCCAGTAGTTTTAGATGAACAAAAGTAACAAGTGAATTAAAGTCAACATTAGTTGAATCATAGAAACATGTGATGACATGGAAAGTAATAAGCTAAAAGGACAGTCAGTTTAATGGTTTGCAGAAACCAGCCTGGGATTAAGTAGTGAATTTGATTTATGCTTTCACCTTCTATGGCACAAGCAGGTTTAATAAATTGATTTGAAGACAGTTTTAAGCTTGATGATCAAATTCAGCCATGCCAACCACATCTTGGTCATTAAGCTTGTTTATTTGCCTGACACTAACTGGTTGGTGACATACCTGAATGGGGGAGGACACCTGTATCTTTACCCCTCAGGTAGGAATTGAGACTCCAAAAATCCCTCACTTCATCGGCTCTCCCTAAATTGAAGGATACTTGGTTTTGGAAGGGGATGGGGTGACAGAGGCAATGGGGGTGAGCAGTTAGGTGGCAAATTTTCAGATATAGGAGGCTGACGCTAGCTAACTCAAAAGCTGACTGTGTAAAAAAGACTCACTAAATCGGGTGACAATGCAACAAAATGGCAAAGGACATTCAGTGTTGATAATTGCAAAGTAATGCACATTAGGAACAATAATCCTAACTATACATACAGATTGATGGGGTCTAAATTGGCCTTACCACTAAGCAAAGAGATCATGGAGAGTTCTCTGAAAACATCTGACTCATGTGCAGGAGCAGTCAAAAAGCTACCATTGTCAAGAATGATTAGGGTACCTTTTCATCTTGGTGGTCACTCAATAATGAGTAGGATGTCTTTATGTTATCCTACTATTCGTGAGTCTGTTGCTGGCTGATCAGCCTGATTCTGGAGCTGCAGATCTTATCACGGAAGGGACAGGTGTTAGTAGCTGTTAGAGGGATGCAGGACAGTTTTTCACACTCTTTTCTTCTCCTCCCCTCCTCATCTGCTCTGTGGTGGGACCTCTCAAACTGTGCCGCCCCCTCACAGACTACCACTCTCCAGTGGGGATGTTCTTGGGCAAGGTTCTCCCAAGTGTGGACACCGATTTTGCACTTTTTCATGTGTGTCTTCAGCACATCCCTATTTTGCTTCCTCTGGCCCCGAGTGCTCCTCCATCCTTCCTTCAACTTAAAAACAGAATCTGTTTTGGGAGATGCTGATCAGACATTTGAACCATGAGACCAGTCCAATGAAGTTGTGAGTCTCTGATGATGGGTTCAGTGCTGGTCATGTTTGACTCTTCCAGGACACTAGTGTTTGTGCACCTATCATTCAAGGGCCTTCAAATGACGCTTGTATGTTGCCCAGGTTTCATATGCATACAGCAGCACTGGAATAACCACTGGAGCTTTATCTTTGCATAGATGTCCCAGTTTTCGAACACTCTTTCTCTCAGGTGGGCAAAAGCAGAGCTTGCACAACTCAGATGATGCTGGATTTCTGTGCCAATGTCGGAAGCTAACTGTGTAAAAAGGGCTCACACTATACTTGGTGACTAGGCAACAAAATGGCTGAGGACATTCCGTGTTGATAATTGGCATACTGATATACTCATATATTAGGATATATGAGAAAAAACCTATCAAATTTACAGCTGGGAGAAATGCATCACGGAGCAGGAAATCTGGTCTCCCTCTGACATTTGGCCTTTTGTGAGCTTTGACGCTATACCACACAGATTTCACATGGCAGACCAACATTTCTCAGTCTGTGAGTCTTGACCCAAAAGGGAGTTGCAGCGGGGGCCACAAGATTAGTTTAGTAGGATCACTGTACTGCCACCCTTATTTCTGCACTACAGTCAGATCTGGTTGACTAGAGACTGGCAGCTACTGGCCAGATGCTCTGTTCTGAATGCAGCACTGCCAGCAACAGCTCACAAGTTAGAAGCCAGTCAATGGGAGCTGAAAGGATTGGCCTCAAGGTTCTGGCAGGGTAAGCCACAGGCTGGATCAAAAGGCATGACAGACCAGATCTGGCTCACAGGCCATACCTTGCCCACCCCGGACTAAGCATACTGGGACTTTCGAGCTTAGAAAAGAGGTGACTAATGGAGGAAAAACGGTGTAAGATCTTGAATGGTGTGGAGAAAACGAACAACACAGTGTTATGTATCCCTTCAATAATACAAGAACTAGGGTCACCTGATGAAAATAACAAGCATCAGGTTTGAAACAAACAACAGGAAATACTTCTTCACACAATGCACAGTCAATTGGTTGAACTCATTCCCAGGAGATGTTGTGAAGGTCAGACGTATACCTGGGCTCAAAAAGACTTAGATCAGCTAATGGTCTGGAAGACAGGTCCACCAACAGCTACTAGCTAAGATGGTCAGATATGCAACCTCAGTCCGCTACAATATTGGACCCCACAGTGAGGTCTTTTTCAGAGGGGGTCATTAGTATTGTACTCCTCTGATTTACCTACTTTCTGTTCCATTAGTGTCTTTCTGCACACCCTCCCCTCCTAGAACAAGCAGCTCTGCACTCATCTATCTAATTACAAATATATTTTCTTTACCATTCATTATAATAATGAGACAGTTTTAGTTCTTAATAGAATACAGTCTAAGTATTTCACTCATGCATCACCAACTAAGTGGAACACAGCTTTTGTGGAAATAAATTAGACTGCCCTTCCAAGAGCTGTTGAATGACAGTCCCCATGTGTTGGCTGTCTAGGTATGGAAACTGTGGCATGTGATCTTGGAGACCACATAGCAGACTCTGATTCATTCCTAATTAAAGCATCATCTCCTGGCTTTAGAAGCAGCAAGGGCAGCATTTTACTGGACAGAGATGCAAAATACCTCTCGTCTGGAGAAAAAATGTCCAGAGGTCCAAAGGGGAATGAATAGTATGTGGCATATAGGGGAAAAGACCTACTGGTCTCAGAAAGATGCTTTATTATGGAATACTGGAAGGGCCCAACTCTTTGTAGCAGTTACCAAGCCAGAAGCTCACTGGTAGCTCCAGCCCTGAGGATCTGTCCAGGACAAGGGGAAGCCTGGCAGTTGTGGGGCTGGGCGCCGGCTGGGTTGTGGAGCTCAGCCAGCAGATGCCTTGGGGATGCTGTCAGGGCTGGGGGAACCCCAGCAGCCCCAGCCCTGGGAATCTGGCTGGGGACAGGGGAATTCTTGTTGCCTAGGGACCAGGAGCCAGCAGGCGTGCAGAACTTTCCTGGTAGCCCTGGGGCTGGGTGCTGGCAGCTCCAGCCCCGGGGATGCTTGTCTTCCCCAAGGCCAGAAGTCAGCCGTGGCACAGAGCTCCACTGGCAGCTCCAGCCCTGGGCACCTGGCCAGGGTGGGACGGATGGATGGGTGGACAGAGGCGGATGGAGGGATGAATGCCTCTCCTTGTAAAGTAGTACAGATTTAACAATATGAATATAATTTGGTTTATAGTACAGGATGAAACTCTCTAGTCCGGCACTCTCTTGTCTGGCTACATCCATAATCTGGCATGATTTTAGTTAGGTGCACAACCGCTTATCATGGGTGTGGCCAAATTTCCCACAGTCCCATAAATCTTGCTTATAGCCACCAGTCCTGGGTCTCAGCGTGCAGTTATTTAGCTGTAATTCACCCCTAAATGTCTTCTAAGAGCCCATTAAGTAATGGAAGTGTTGGCAATATGCTAGAAAATATTGACCTTCCTTGGTCTGGCAAATTCTCTCATTCGACACCGGTCAGGTCCTGAGGGTAGTGGACTAGAGATATTCAACCTGTACAGTTTAAATTTGTTTTTCTGTGCTATGCACGCCCAATTCCCTTTGGACTTGTTTTTAATATTTTTAAGAAGCATTTGATTAATATCTTAGGGGTTACAACTCAAAGAAAATAGTCATTTAAGGGAGAAAAGTCTCAGAAAGCATGGAAGAAGCCCCAGCATAGTCTTCTAGAATACTTAGTCCTGCCTCTTTGTGAAGGGATAGCCTACCTTGCTTCTTGAGGCCCCCTAACTTCTGTGATTGTTCTGTTAGAGGATTCCTCCCTCATCAGAATGAGTTAGTGGTCCAGACGCTAAGCCCTGTGGATTCCTCATGATATGTTGGAAGTCAGATCCATATGCATGTAGACTCTTTACAGGCACTGAAGCCCTGGAGTAATTCATTCTCAGATTTTCCCCTGGCTGCCCCGGAAACTTTGCTCCGTGGAGAGTTCCTCACCACTGAGGTGGTCTGCAGGAAAGGTGACAGAGTTGTCAATTCACCATTTCTTAGCTTGAGTGTCATGATAGCTGCATTTCTCACAACTTTGTCTCCCAGAACCGTGTGATGTTCTCAGCTTTCATGAGAGGAAGATGTTTCCAGCCCTCCTTGATGTGGAGGAAAGCTTTACTGTGACCTAAGTGTAATATGAAAGTTCAATAACCAGAGGTGAAATGCAAAAACCCTTAACAAATGTTTGCTTTTAAATCTTACATTTTATCCCATCACATGATTTTAGAGATCGTTCCAGGTATTCCAGGATCCTCCTTCCAGCTGGAGTCAGCTACATTCAGTTCTTCTAAGCCCAAGTAAGAGGGGAATACTTCAGCTCCTTCCTAGCCTATAGGTAGTTCTGCTAATACCAGTGGAGCTGCCTGTGGAGTAAGGTATTAACGGCTGTGTCTAGGTTCAGTTCGGCTGCTGGCAGCATAATACAAATGAGGGTTCATGAAATTGCAAATAGCTGCTTATTTGCATATATGTACAGCCATTTGCATATTCACAGCAGAAAACAAGCAGTGTAGAAATGGTTCTGCTGACAAAAACTCCCTCTGTCACCAGAGTATAATCCATGAAAAAAATCAGGGGTAAGGGCTTGCCAACAAAGGGGCTTTTTGCCAGCAGAACCATGTCCACACCGCTTGTTTTCTGCCTTAATATGGAAATGAAAAGTGCAAATATGCGATTTTGTGAACCCTCATTTGCACCATGCGGCTGGCAGCCAGACTGCATCTAGATGCAGCCTTTGTATAAAGACACTCCATGACTTTTGTCTACAAAACCCTAGTTTGGTTTAAAAAACTCTCTAGTGTAGACGTAGCCAATGGGAGCAGTAAGGATGGCAGAATCTGCCCTTTAAGGTCAGGGCAAAACTCGTTACAGCAACCCTTTTAATACATAAGGTTCTAGCAATAAGTTCATAGTGCTTTTGGCTTGAACCTCCATATTTCATAGAATTGATTTAACACAGGTTTGCCAGTAGCACTTTGCACTTACCCACACGTAGGTAGGAGAGGGAAACAATTTATACATTTATCAAAATAAATCAACGTGGTTGTGAACAAAATATTTCCATGACACAAACAAAAACAGAGGCGTGAATAATTTCAGGAAAAATGAAAGTGGGAAAAAGATTAAAAGCACAGCCAATGGTTTTGGAGTTGACACAGAAGTAAATTAACAGATACTGGGACTTCAAAGGGTAACTTAGAAGCATGCATAGTGACCATGTTAATCAGACAGGTAAAGATTCTCAAATTTTCTTCCTAGTTTACACCAACAAAAGATAGGGCATGTGAAATATTAACAGAAGGAAATACAGGAGATAATTTGACTTCAGCATATAAACTACTTTGATAGTTTGTCGCAATATTCAAGCTTTAAAAAATGTCCAATAAATATTGTACCACCTACCATTAGCATACAGTTTAGCATTAGGATTAAAGTATTTGTAGTGGTGGCAGTATTAATTGGACTGTGGTAACTGCATCATAAATACCAATAGCTCTATGTTTCTTTTGTTCTATCTACCCTAATTTTTTAAAAGGAAAATTGAAAGTTTGCAGTTTGGAGTAAAACAATAATTTCTGGAAATTTCTTTATGTAAAATCAGTGTAAATCAATAAATGGAAACAGTGTTTTCTAAACAGATTAAAAAGTCTCAGCAATGTGGGGAAGTGGGATCACAGCCTGGGAGATTGTATTCGTAACTCATTGATTACCTTCCAGAATGTTAATGAAGTTGTGATCAAAGTCATTTGTTAGTAGCTGCAACTGATAACTGGTTTCTTTTGAAAGCGGTATAAGTTCTGTGGCTCATTAACAAAAACTGCTTTCCTTTGATTTAATTCTGAAAGTGAATCCTTCCAAGTATTCTTTGACTGCACACTTTATAGTGACCTTGTTTTTAAATATTACCTATATTCAGAGTGCAACAGCTGATAAGGGTTGGCATGCAAGATATTATTTTGGCGTCTCCTTGCCTCCCACTGTTTACCTCTTGAGCATTACTGATTAGCTAACATACATTATTTTACCCCAGCATCTCAATGTATTAAAGAGTGATTATAACGTTTGCATAGGTTTAATCCCACCTAGTATCTTGCAAGGGTGAAAATAACTTAAATTTCTTACAGATACTGTTGTATTGCCACCTCAGGGGCCACTCAGAGAAAAGAGCTGTGGGATATAATATAACAATACCTGTAAAAAATTTAAGTGTGGGGAGCTCAGGGCAGAGGTTGTGTGTGAGTGGGGTTCAGGGCAGGGAGGGGTTGGGATTTACAGGAATATGGGTAAGAGTCTGGGGATGAGAGGACTCAGATTACAGGAGATGTAGGGGGTGGTGCAGGAATCAGGTAATGGGAGGGTCAGGACAGGATGGAGTCAGGGAACAGGGCAGTGGCTGGGAGGTTCAGATACAAAGGCAGGGTGGTGATCAGGACAGGAAGTTGGGTCTGGGGGGCCTAGAGCAGGGGGAATGCATGTAGAGTGCAGGAATCAGGTTGGGGCTGAGAGTGTATGTGGGATACAGACAAAGCATAAGAGGCCACTGAATGCAGGTGATGTGGGACATGCACACAAGCTGTATTAGGCCTGTGTAGACAGGCAAGGGTACATGCAGAGCATAGGGGTGAGACTCATGCCCTTGGGGCCAGTCAGTGCCATGGCATTCCCCACAGGGGAGTGGGCCCTGAAGCCCCAATCACCACCTCCCCCCTCATCCAGTGCAGCAGGAATGGACAGTGCTCCCCCCCAGCCTGGCAAGGGAAGCAGCCAGCAGCACAGTGCCACCTCCACCAGAGCCATTGCACCCTCACCTCACAGAGCTGGAGGGGAACCTCAGGAGATCATTGAGTTCAGTCCCCCCTCTTCTTGGCAGGACCAAGCACCATTGCCATATCCCTGGCAGATGTACATTTTATTCTATTTGGCCCAGACCCCCTCAAGGATTGAGCTGACAACCTTGGGTTTAGCAGGCCAATGCTCAAGCCACTCAGCTATTGCTGATGCATACTATGCTGCCCACCACTGCCACAGGTGGCAGTCTGCTAAACACCTGGGCCTGCTTTCACTCCAGCCACCCACCAGCCCCTTGAGTTACTGCCCTTCCAAGCCTGGCATCCACTTGGCTCAGCCACCCTCTTCACCAAGTATCGGAGGGGTAACCGTGTTAGTCTGGATCTGTAACAGCAACGAAGGGTCCTGTGGCACCTTATAGACTAACAGAAAAGTTTTGAGCATGAGCTTTCGTGAGCACAGACTCACTTCATCAGATGCTGGTCTTGGAAATCTGGAGGGCCAGGTATAAATCAGCCAGAGCAAGGGTGGGTCAGTAAGTCAGCAATTCATCTGCAAATTCGACGCCCGCAGCTCAGGCTCACACAAAGACTGTGAATGGCTGGCTAAATACAGAAGCAGCTTCCCCTCCCTTGGTGTTCACACCTCCAGATCAACTGCTGGTAGTAAGCCTCACTGTTGCTGACTGAGCTAACCTTGTTATCCCCACCCTTGCTCTGGCTTATTTATACCTGGCCCTGCAGATTTCCAAGACCAGCATCTGATGAAGTGAGTCTGTGCTCACGAAAGTTCATGCTCAAAACTTTTCTGTTAGTCTATAAGGTGCCACAGGACCCTTCGTTCCTCTTCACCAAGTTCTCTCACAGTCTGTCTATGGAACCCTTGCCAGTTGGCGATGGGCCTCCCAGGCCCCCAGCCTGGAGCCACAGAGCTCAGGCTCTTCCTAGATCCC
Source organism: Carettochelys insculpta (assembly GCF_033958435.1). Classification (NCBI taxonomy): domain Eukaryota; kingdom Metazoa; phylum Chordata; order Testudines; family Carettochelyidae; genus Carettochelys; species Carettochelys insculpta. Next base: position 150,976,356 of record NC_134139.1, on the reverse strand, counting down.
CAAGTGCAGCATGGGAAGATGTTGCTCTTTGTAATGCAGCCCTGGAAGCCTGGGCAGCTTGTCTGCACTGGCACCTTTGCGGCTGTGGGCCTACATGCATGGCATGTCCTGCACACACCCTACTGGCTCCCATGCCTATATCTATGGGCTGTGTAAAGGTTCACTGAATAATTCTGGCATTCCTTGGAAGAGAGATATGATACCCATAAAGATAAATATTAAAGCATTTTTCTACTGAGCTCATGCTCCAAAATTGATAACAGACCATGTGCAACTCCAGGACATACACCGTTACTAGAGCTGCTCAGGCAATTCAAACCTAGGTCAATGGGAATTAGGTGCCTAAATACCTCTAAGGATCTGGACCACAGTGGCTACCCAATCCAAAAACATGTTAACGAGCCAATGCCCTGGTTTCAATTTGCTGTTTAGGACCATGGTGTTTCTTTTGCTCTTTGCACTACAAACATAATATGAAAGAAACCACGTAGGACCAGCTGGGTCCAAATCACCAGTTTTGCAAACTATATGCAACTGGAGTCCACCTGCATACCTATTGGCTATGCTAGCAGAGTTCTGGCAGCTTCTCCAGCGTAGAACCTGAGCACCACTAGAGGCCTTACAAACTGTTTAAAGAGATCAAAACAAAAAAGCAGTCAAGTAGCACTTTAAAGACTAACAAAATAATTTATTAGGTGACCTTTCGTGGGACAGACCCACTTCTTCAGACCGTAGCCATACCAGAACAGACTCAATATTTAAGGCGCAGAGAACCAAAAGCAGGGATCAAGGTTGACAAATCAGAAAAAAATTATCAAGGTGAGCAAATCAGAGAGCAGAGAGGTGGGGGATGCGGGGGAGAGTCAAGAGTTAGATTAAGCCAAGTATGCAAAAGAGCCCCATAGTGTCCCAGAAAATTTGCATCCTGGTTCAAACCATGTGTTAATGTGTCCAATTTGAATATGAAAGAGAGTTCAGCAGTCTTTCTTTCCAAAGCAGAGTGAAAATTCTTCTTCAATAAGATGCAAACTCTTAAGTCATTAACAGAATGACTCCATTAAAATGTAGACTAACTGGTTTGTGGATCAGGAGTGTTTTGGTGTCTGTTTTGTGTTTAAAGAGATACTACCCAATTCCGATACACTCAGTGGGACCTTATTTAATAATAACAAGTTATCATATTCCTCACAAATATAATATAAATATTTGAAAACAATATGATGTCTTGTGAGTATTGTCACTGCCTGACCTCAGTTGGGGTCTCCAGGATCTATTGTAACGTAAGTACATGTAGAAATAATAGACCTACAAAACCAATAGATATTTCCATTTATGCAATCAGTTTTGTAGTATAAATGGCACACCACTTATCTGAAGTCACTTACATTTATATCATGCCATACACAACATACAAGACATACATTCTTTTAACTACAGCATCAGCTAGCCAAGAAGGGAAAGAGTCTGACTTATGGCTTCTGCAAAAATTAAATAGGAAAGCTCTAATTCAAATGATTTGCAGCCTATGATGAGGCCTAAGGCTATGTCTAAGGCTACATCTACACTATGAGATAAATTTGAGTTTAAGGCAGTTAGCTCGATTGTACCAAGTGACTGTCTTCACTGTAAACACCATTAGCTCTATTTAGGGAGCACTAATGTCGATATCAGAACATCATTGGAACCAGGTGGGTGGAGCATCAAGTTCAGATTTAACAATTTCAATGAAGGCTAGTGTGCAAGTGCCATGTCTTTGAATTGAATTCATTAGCCTCCAGAGGATGAATGGCACTGTTGCATGTGGCTCCCGGCTCCCATGAGCCAAGCACGGCAGCGCTGGTCAATTTCCCAGCTCCCTGCAAGCTGTTGGGACCCAAGAACAAAGTGTCAGGTTGAGCGCTGCCGGGGGTGTGTGTGTGTGTGTGCAGCATGTCCCAGAAGAAGGGCTCAGAATGTGGGGCTGAGGGAACTGTGGGATGGGTTCCCACAATGCACTGCTGCAACAGTTGATGTTTGGCCACTCTAGTGTGGCAGCACTAACTTGACTTTGTGGGAAGTGAGGATACTCAAAATCAAATTTATAAAACCCAGAGTTATAAAATTGAATTTAATAAGATCAAATATATCTAGTAGTGTAGACATAGCCTAAACTGCAAGCTTCTATTGGCAAAACTTCTGTCGACAGAAGCCTGCAGCATAGACATAGCCTAAGACTGTAAGGCAAACTTGCCTGAGGATTGAATCTCACATAATTTTTTCACTTCCCATTCTGCTCCAGGTAATTATAGGGTTTCACATTCCTCGGAGCAAGACCAGAAAGATGATTTTATGGTGACTCTGAGGAGTGCAGATTACATGGGTCTGCATACATTCCAGTGGAGTTTGCGTTCCCAAGAACAGCCAATATTGCATCCTAAATCACAACCACATAAAACACCATTTAGAAAGAATAAATCCACTTACATGGCACACTTGTGACTAAACTGTAGCCAAATATGTCATATCACTGTAGGTAAGACAAGCTTGGGCTTCAGATTACTTTTGAGGCACACTTTCCTCAGTGCTTCTAAAGCACCTCTGCTATGCTGGAGAGTCATTTCATCAGCAATACAAACTAATCCACAGAAACTTTTAAGATGAATAGAACAACTGATTGTGGTAAGTGGCCAAGGAAAGCAAGAGCTGTTGCTAGAGTGAAGGGAGTGACACGAGAATAACACGTATAATTTGCAACACTCCAACTCCTGTGACAAACCTCTTTAGAAGAGTTTTGCCTTGGGCTGACAGGTTTGAAATTAACTTAGGTGGATCACTGATGGCAGCAAGGCTAATATTTGCCATTTTCTGATCATATAAATTCTCTTTGTGTAAGTTATTAGGTGCCATGATCATCATAGTACCTGAAGAGCTCACAATCCCTAATTGAGGTTATTCTCATGCCACCCTTCACAGGTAGGGAAGTATTCATCCCGATTGTAGAGCTGAGGAACTGAAGCACAGGACAGGCTCTAGGGCCACATGTGGCCAAAGAGGGAATTACCATACTGGATCAGAAGGGTCTCAATAACGCTTCTCTAACAGTGAGACATTTAAAATGCTTTAGAGAAAAGCAGAACCACCCTACTATATACAGATGTAGGATAATTCCTTTTTGCACCACAAAGTCTTTTCCTAAATCATTAAGGCTGAGTCTACACTTGCATTCCTCTTTTGAATGAGGCATGCAAATGAGGGAAATCAAAAATGCAAATGAGGTGGAGATTTACATATCTGGCACCTCATTTGCATATTCTTCTTTCGAAAGAGGAAGAGCAGTGTAAACGCGGCTCTTTCAAAAGTAAACCCCATCTTCAAACGAACCTTTCTTCCCTTTTTTTAGGGGAAGAAGGGTTCTTTCGAAGCTGAGGTTTACTTTCAAAAGAGCCGAGTCTACACTGCTTTTCTTGTTTTGAAAGAAGCTTTTTTGATGCGTAAGATATGCCTCATTTGCATTTTTGATGATCTCATTTGCATGCCTTTTTCGAAAGAGACATGCAAGTGTAGATGCAGCCTAATAGTGAGAGATTTGTTAAGTGCTAAAACATAAAGCTTTAGATCCCTTCCAACATCTTCTGTTTACAAAACAGTAACAACTCTGGATATCCATGTAAGCCATATGAATTTCCATTCACTCTTTCCAGTATGGGGAGACGCAAGCACACAGCATATATTTCACTTTCAAGACCCTGTAACCGTCAAGGAAGCAGAGGAGAAATGCAAAGGACGTAACCACAATTTTGGGTTCAGTAATCTTGCTCAGATAAACACAGCAAAGCTCCTTAAAATGTATAGATACAAAACAACCTTCCTATTCCCCTGTCAACACAAAGCACTCCTAGTTCTTAAATTACTGTACACCCAAAGAAAGAACAGCTTCCCCCAGTCTGCTTTTTATAGCTTCTGGTTTCCTCCACAAAAGCACAATTAACTACAGCTGAATCCAGGAACATGCTCCCTCTTCCTCAGAACTAGTTTAATTGAACTGCCTCCAGGCAGACACCTGTTGAAGATTCTTTGCTCAGAGTGGGTTAGTTTAACCCTTGCTCTGCCAGCTGTAGGTGAAGTCCCTAGACTACCGGTCTACTGCAAGATAAAGCCACATTCCTCTGCTCATGATTCTTTTACTGTGGTAGTGCTCAGCACAATAAACGTTGTTATCCTAGACACAGGAAAATGACTTCAGGGGTGTGTGGGGGGTGGGTGGGTAGGAGAAGCAGATGAGTCCAAAGAGTCTGTTTTTCATGAAAATATCTTTACTAACACTGAAGTGTACAGAATAAAAATACAGATATGTGACATCACTGCAAAACATCATTTTTTTCATTGTGAGCTCCATAAACCTTGGAAGTTTAGGGCCGATCAACAGGAAGTACCTTTGCAAAGTGTTGGCTTAGAATTATAGCTGCTCAATACCTAGTGGAGTTAGAATCCAAATATATTAGCTGTAGTTCTAGTCACTATTTTGCCATTTAGTATTTTATTACTAAGGATCTTTCAACATTTCTTTCGTGGTCTATAAGGTTCTGACACAAACACAGTGTTATTTTCTGAGTCAGTACAGCTGTCCATTCCTAGAAAAACTAGGGATATATACAGATTTACCATTATGAAATGGAGTTTCATAAAATATTGGCAAGCCTTCTCATAATCACAGTATTGATCCAATCATTGGTTTCTTGGATATGCCACTTCCTCAGTCAAAACATGGAGCTGAGTAATTGTGACTGGAGGAGTAACAGAGAGGTAGCTGTATTAGTCCGTCCTCCGACAAAACAAAACAACAGACATGTAGCACTTTAAAGACTAACAAAATGATTTATTTGGTCATGAGCTTTCATGGGCCAGGCCCACTTCATCAGATCAATCTCCTTTCCAATACAGACTGACATTTTTAAGTACAGAGGACCAAAAAAAACCAAAAAAAGGCAACAAAAACTGACAATCAAATACACAGGAGGGGGATATTAATTGTTCTGACTGAAATGAAAGATGTGTGTATATACATGGAGATACGCATGTCATAGAACTTGAAGGGACCTTGGGAAGTCATTGAGTCTAATCTTCTGCTCTTTTGGCAGGCGCAAGCACCCTCCCTAAGGGATTTTTTTTTAATCTATTTGCCCCAGACCCCTAAATGGCTTCCTCAAGGATTGAGCAGGCAACCTTAGGTTGAACAGGATAATGCTCAAACCACTGCGTTAGCCCTCCCTCTGTGCCTCCAAATATTTATGACCATCAAAGGAAGGGAAGCAGTCCTTGTAATGTGTGAGGTAATTGATGTCTCTGTTCATATCATGTTTTAATGTGTCAAATCTGAATATGAATTCCAACTCACAAATTTATTGCTCTAATCTGTTTTTAAACTCTTTTTGCTCCATGACTCAAATTCTCAGGTCTTTAACAGAATGGCCCACTCCACTGGAGTGTTCACTGACCAGCTTATGTGTGTGGAGTTTCTTGATGTCTGCTTTGTGTCCATTTATTCTTTGGCGAAGGTTTTGCCCAGTCTGTCCAATGAACATAGTGTCAGTGCATTGTTGGCACATAATGGCATATATAATGTTGTGTTGGAATTCAGATTCAGATACAGCACATTAACATGTGATATGAACAGAAACATCAATTCCCTCTTGCATTATAAGGACTGCTTCACTTCCTTCAATGCTCATAATTATCTTAGGCAGGAAAATTAATATCCCCACACACACCCTGCATCCCTCTCCCATGTATTTGATTTGTCAGTTTTTATTGCAGTTTTTTTTTGTTTTGGTCCTGTGTGCTTATAAATGTCAGTCTGGATTGGAAATGAGATTGATCTGATGAAGTGGGTCTGTCCCATGAAACCTCATCACTGAATAAACCATTTTGCTACGTTTTAAAGTGCTACATTTCTGCTGTTTTGTTTTGTAACTTGAGTAAACAGCATCAGCTGTAAAAGATAAGTGGTAACAGAAAAACACTTTTACTGCTCACACTTGAGAAGCTTGCCCCATTGTACCTCCAGCCAAATGCCCCACATCAGAGGGTGAGTGATTTTCTTTTATCCCAAGGTAACAATTTTTTATTTCAATCTTTTTCGCATTTGTTTCTTCCCATCTTGAGGTGATGATGACCCTGTTGCTGCCCATCAATAGTTGCAGTAGAGATGAGAATCACACAGCCCCTCCAGCTCCCTGTTAATATAAAAAAAATCAGGCCTTCTTTGTGGTATTATATCCAAAATTAAAAATTCCAAACACAAGACTGGAATTTAATTGCCAAAAAAGCTCTTATGCATAATATCTATTTGGAACATTAATGATCAGAGTAATCCAGGAAAATATAAAGTGCTGATTTAGTGTAAAAAATCAGGAGTTGAAGGTGAGTGTTACTTTTGTATAAGAAATGTCTTTTTAAGTTAAAAACTGAAACTTGGAAGGAATTAGGGGCTTACTCCTTGAAGCCAATGGGATTAATTTATGATTCATGCTTTAGTGTTTTGCTGGTGATTTTTACTTTGCAGAATCCAGCCCTGGCTTGGTGACTGCTAGCAGTGTTCATATTTCAGATTCTGGAGTGGTTTCAATTTCCTTTTATTTGACAAAAAAGTTAGATTTCAGATGTCAGCTAGCTCTAGAGCTGCCATCCTCCCTGTCTGCCAGTCAGCTGGAGACCCCTCTCATGTCCACCTCCCGTCTCCTCCACACGTTGCCAACCATGGTTTGTGTGTGGAGCAAGATTAGAAGTTCTGGGTTTCTTCTCCCAGGAAACAGTATGTGGTGTACTGAGAACTGGACTGGGGAGTGGGAGACCTGTATTGTATACTCAGTTCTGGTACTGACCTATTTTATGATCATGAGGAGTCACTTTGCCTCTCTGGGTCTCATTATTTCCTCCTTCCCCCTCACATCTACCCCACCTTCCACTATTTTGTCTGTCCTGTCTATTTAGCTTGTAAATTCTCCAGAGTAGGGACTGCCTTCTTATTATGTGTTTTTGTAATAGCACAGTGGGGCCTGATCTTTGTGGAGGCTGCTAGGAATTATTGTAATAACCTAATAATAACTCAATAAGAGAAGTGGTGAGGCTCAGGGATCCATGTAGCATACCTTTGAGTTACATTTATTCCTTATTGATTCAATAGTTGTACTATTCCTGAGGTGAGTATTTAATAAAGAGGATATGCTACAGATTACTAAGGACTGGGGCTGGTGGAGCGGCGGGAAGTTAAATGCTGATAAAACAGGTAGGAACTGAAGAAAAATAATCACCCAGCTGCCAACTCTGTGGGTAGTGGAAAAAAAAATTGTGAGTGCTCAGCACTCAACAGGCCCCAACTGAACTCAGCGCTCGCCAGCTTTTCAATGGTGTGAGGGAGCTCATGGGGGAGGGCTGGAAATGGTGGATCAAGGTAGGAAGGGGCCAAGTGGGGTGGGGCTTGGGGCAGAGTGGGGCTAGAGCACCCCCTCATCCACCTCGGAAAATGAAAGTTGCCAAAGAACAGTCAAATGAAAAAAAAAAAGTTGAAATCTGGCCACATCACAGGCAGGCAGGTTACTAGACACTGAGAAGAAGTGGGTCTGTCTCATGAAAGCTCATCCCCAAATAAATCATTTTGTTAGTCTTTAAAGTGCTACATTTCTGCTGCTTTGTTTTGTGGGAATACAGAGTAACATGGCTACCTCTTTGTTACTGAGAACATTTGTAAGTGCTTCTGTACAAATGCTAGAAATCTAAATCTTACTATGGATGAACCTGAGTGCCTGGTATTAAATGAGGGTATGGATAGAATGGGCATCTATCAACTGCTCGTGGTTTCACTACAGGTTTCAGCTTCCTCCTAAATGGCCTCCTTCAGCATTCTTATAATTAAATCAGCTCATGAACACTTAGCTAAAGGAAGCCCATCATCCCTTAAACTCCAGGACTTGTCTCTGTTTCACTTTCTTAGTGGCAGCCTAGCAGAGAGCTATTGCCCCTCTGCTGTCCCAGACCTTTCACCCTTGCTTTCCCTCCTGTTTCTCCTTTCTTTATAGCCGGGCTACTTTTTTTCTTTTGGTTAATCACAGCTGCGGGGTGCTTGTTTGCATGTCCAGCAGTTCTGGCAGCTGTCCAGAAGTGTGATCAGTCTGATTACCTGTAGGCTGGGAAGACTCTCCTCCACCTCCTGCCTGTGCTCAGTATGGGGGTTCTAAACCTTACAGCATCACAGAAACTTGGTGGAACAATGATAATCAATAGAACATGGTAGAAGCAGGGTATAAATTGTATAGAAATGACAGAATAGGTTGTGCTGATGGGTGATTGGCACTGTATGCAAAATAAAGCATAGAATCAGATACTGTGCTAAATTTAAATGAATCATACAACCACTATGGCAAGAACTTCCATGGTTCAATAACAAAAGTGTTGCAGCAGGAATATACTACACCTCAGTAGGATGGTGATGGTGATTGTGAAAAGCTCTGGGAGATTACAGAAGGTACAAGAAAACAGAAAACCCAGTAATAAAGGGGTGAGGGGAGGTTCAATTTGCTTCCCATTGAATGGATACACATCACCTCAGTAGTGGATGAGACAATTTTTTTAGACCCTACTGACTGCTCCTTGGCAGTCATGGCACACAAGGAGGAAAGGTAATTCCTAAGTTATTTCTCAATGGGGGGATATGACCCAAGAGATGAATATTGATTAACTGCTTGGAAAGAGCAATGGCAGTGTAATTCAATGACTACACTCTGCATGGAAATTGTTAAAAATGCCACAATAGAGGCTCAAAATGTATGCATAGCCTCAATCTTAAAATGAATAATAATGAACAATTATTATTAATAATAAAACAGTCAAAGGACAAATGTGCCAACCCATCTAAATAGCAGGGTGAAAGAGATGCTCAGAGGCAAAAAGGCATCCCTTAAATTGGATTCCCACTGAGGAAAATAGAAAAGAGCATGAAGTCTGGCAAGTCAGCTATAAAGGATTAATTTGGCAACCAAGAATGAATTTGAAGAGCAACTAGCAAAAGCCACAAAAACTGGCAGCAGTGCCTTTTTTAAGAACACCAGAATCAGGCAGAGGCCAACAAATGATTAGGGCCACTAGACAATGAGCTGTTAACGGAGTGCTCTGGGTAGACAAGGTCATTACAGAGAAGCTAAATGAATTCTTTGCTTTGGTTTTCAGATGATGTGACCCATTCAGGTGCTCAGGGCTGGACTTTGGGGTGATCTAGGATGTCACCCATCCAGCATGGCCCACCAAAGGGGGTGCCTTCAGCAGGAGACGGATTCCCACCTGGGCCAAGGGAGGTGGTGCAGGGGCGCTGGAACCATTCGTGTAGCAGGTGGAGTGCTGAGAGCGAAGTGAGTCTGTGCTCACGAAAGCTCATGCTCAAAACTTTCCTGTTAGTCTATAAGGTGCCACAGGACCCTTCACTGCTGTTACAGATCCAGACTAACATGGCTACTCCTCCGATACTTGAACTAAACTGTAAATCCTGGATATGGTGGAAACCACTCCAAGCCAGGGGATGTAGCAGCACTCCCTGCATCCCTACTTTCAGCACCTATGGGACGCAGGCCAACAGCAGAGCTGGGGATAGGAGACCTGTGCTGCAGTGGGGAGCAGGACAACCAGCCATCTGAGCCATGTGACTCATCTGGATCTGGGCTGCTCCTTCTCCTTCTGGCTCCCCATGTGCAGCCACTGCTCTTCCAGTTCTCCCCCAAAACCTTTCCTTCTCTGAGCTGCCCCAGCCACTCTGGGTCGGGACCATCCTGTCTGCTGCAGCAGGGGTACGTGTGCTGATGTTGGGGCGACCCCTCTCCAACCCCTCCAAGCTGGAGTGATGGGACAGGGGAGAGCTGGGTGAGTTGCTGCCTCTCAGGAGCTGGTGCTGCTCTTGGTGGCTTGCGTCTGAACACTAGCCTTCACTTCCTGACCCTGAGCTCTCTCTCTCCCTCTGCCCCCCAAAACACAGCACCAGGGCTCCCTGGATTCTGGTCACTTCCCCACCTGGGCTGTGCTGAGGCAGCAGCCTCTGTGCTCCTCTCCCTTTCCTTGTGCACCCTGGGCAGCTTGGCTGAAGAAGTAGCAAGCCGGGGTGGGGTGGGGGGAATGAGCAGAAATGCCAGCTACTTTGTGCATCCAAGTTAGTCAATTTTGCCACATGTCTGCACGCAGGGTGGGGATGTAGGGGTTAGGGTTCAGAGGAGGTGCCAGGGGTAAGAGCGAAGGGGGCACAGTGCAGATCTTAGGGAAACAGGAGATGTAGGAAGTAGGAGTGAAGGGGGACATTGCAGGACTTGGGGGCATAGGTGCAGGGGGTAGGAGCAAAGGGGACACAATGCACATGTTAGAGGCACACAAGGATTCAGGGAGTAGGAATGAAGGGGGCATGTGGTGGGCTGGATCATAGAGATCCCCTTCAGACTGTCCCTGATGTGCTGATCCTACCCCTGGGCCCACCTACCTGCCCTCTGGGGTGCTCCACCACCTTGTCCTGCTGTAACAGATGCTTTAGTTTTTCCCAGCAAGGGCAGAGAATTGGGGGTAACAACCCCCACCAGAGTAACACAGATGCTGATAAAAGCTAAGCTTTGTGAGTCCTCAGCTACAGGAACTTGTTGGCACTCAGGAGCACAGCCCCAAACAGGACCAAAACCACACATAATTCCATCGTATTCTGTGTAGATGTTTTACACAGAGCAAGCTCATTAAGATATTAGCCTACTATATCAATGGAAGAGATACACATAGCTCTTGATCTCTTCTCCCACCTACCAAGTCCCCAGGTAGCAATTATTTACACTGGATTATTAAGTGCTTTTATTAAGTATAAAAATCAGGATCTAAGTGATTATAAGTGAAAATAGAAAAATGAAAGTGAGTTACTGAGCAAAAATAAAACAAAACATGCTAGCTAAGCCTAATACACTAAGGCTATGTCTACACTAGCCCAAATGTTCAAAATGTTCATGCAAATGGCCATTTCAAAGATTACTAATGAGGTGCTGAAATACATATTCAGCGCTTCATTAGCATGCCGGCAGCTGCGGCGCTTCGAAATTGCTGCGGCTAGCTGCCATGCGGCTTGTCCAGATGGGGATCCTTTTTGAAAGGACCCCGCCAACTTCAACTTCCCCTTATCCTATCAGCAGATAGGAATTTGCATGGCCATTTCGAAGATTTGGGCTTGTGTAGACACGGCCTAAGAGAAATTCTTAAAAATCACAAGCCAGAGGTGATCACTGACCTGGGCCCAGCAATGCTGCTCCATGCCTCCTGTTACAGTTCTCTTTCTTTTCCAGGTGTCCTTGTGTATCTTATGGTGGGGAAGCAGTTTCAAAAGCCAGATGACTCTCCTTGTTTACTTGCCCTCCCTTAAATGGACTTTCCCCAGGGCAGGAATCCTTTGTTCAATTCTTTCCATGCCCACGGAAAAATACCAAATTCAAGATGGATTCCAAGACCAGGTGGCATGATCCTGTGTCTCTGTAGCACCAACCACAGTTTGGGCTTACAGCAAAAACAAGTCCATTCACAGATCATTGTCTTGAGCGCTAGACAAGTAAGGTCCTCGACTACCATTAGAATAACTAGTAGAGAACTAGAATAAATAAAACAGGTTTCAGTTTCATATTTCTAGCCTATACAAGAACAATAGAGGCACACAAATAAAATACCCACATTCAGGCAACCAGAGGCTCTTGAATGATAACTTGCTTACCCTGTTTTGCATAAAACATCTTTGAGTTATGCATATTTATATTCAAAAACAATTTTTGTAACATATGAGGGCATAGAGTCAAAGCGCACATTCAGTGCTAAGGGGCACAGGATGTTCAGGTATAGGAGTGAAGGGGACACAGTGCAGAGGTTAGGGGCACAGGAGGTGCAGCAGATATCAGTGAAGAGCAATGTAGGGGTAAAGGGCAGAGGGAGCGCTGGGGGTTGGAATGAATGGGGCACAGTGCAGGGGTTAGGGAACAGTGGTTAGGTGCAGGAGAAGGAATGTGGGGAGCCTAGGGACCCCATGGGAGACCCTGGGCAGTGGTGGGGGGAACCACAGCCATGGGATCAGGGCACCAAAAAGCAAACTTGCCTAGGGTTCCATTTTCCCTACGGCTGGCCCGGAAGGTAAACCAGGCCTGAGCCATTCTTTTTAAGTGACAAACCCAAGGAACTGTCCCAGACTGAGGTGTTTTTGGATTAATTTGGTTAATTAAGCAGTAATAAGTCACCAGAAGCAGATGCTATTCACCCAGTTGAACAAACTGGGCAAAAAAAAAAGCAGATGAAAATCAATATTGGAAAAATAACCCCAACTATACATATCAAATCATGTGTTTAATGAAGGTGTTACCACTCAAGAAAGAGGTCTTGGAGTGGTCATGAGTAGTTCTCTGAAAACATCTACTATGCAGCAGCAGTCAGAAACCTAACAGAATATTAGGAGACATTAGGAAAAGCATAGATAATAAGACAGAATATTATTATACCATCCAGTAAATAGATAGTATGGCCACAATTTGAATACTGTGTGGAGCTCTGATGGCTTCATTCAGAAAAAAAATGTTAGAATTGGAAAATTATAGAGAAGGATAACAAAACCCAAGTTTTTTACTCTTCCATAACTGACTGAATAACATGTATGCATAAGGCTCTATTAACAAAGAAATGAGCAACACACAAGATCACTGTCTGTAACATTTCATTTTATTGCTAAGTCCATTTATTATCATCGTTGACGTGTTATTACAGCCCCCCAAATCCCTGATTAACATCTAAGCCCTGTTGTGCTCGGCCCTGAACAAAGAGAGAGGAGGTTCCTGCCCTGGGTATTCAGTTGCTTTGCCAGTAACATATTTTGCAGTATAGACTGAAAGTGGCTCTATATGTCTTAGGAGTTTTGAGTGCATTGGGATACCCGGGCAATAATAATAATAATAATAATAATAATAATAATAATAATAAATGATAGTCAATTAAAATTTGTCTGAAGAGCTTTTACCTAAGCAATTAGATAATTCATTTGGCAACACTTATTCTGTCATTCTGACTCAAATGTATAAGAGGATGTGTCTCACTGGGAAAGATTCTGGAACCAAGCCTTCCATAGTTTTCCTTTGTCCTTTTACATGCATCTTTTCAGGACGGAAATGCCATACTCCATTCAAAACTCAGCTTATAGAGTTTCCCAGACTACCATGAGCACTCAGGAGATAGATTATGTTTTATATGCAGTCACATCTGCAAACTGGCTGCAAGACATAGAGAACAGAGATAGTGACTACAAGAGTCTGACATCATGAGAAAAATCTCCATGTGCTTTGACATCCCTTGAAGGAAAATTTCTTTCTCTAAGATAGATCCTCATCTTGCTGTTCCTTCCTCCATTCAGTAAATTTGGAAACTGTAGCCCATATATCAACAGTAGAGCATGAGGGCCACATTTTGAGAGTGTTTGCTTTTCCCCTTTAATAGCCTTAATTAAAAAAAGTTTTCAAAATTAGCAGCAAAAATTCTGCCTTAATCCCATATGTAATTAAGCAAGTTTGGAGGTAGATGTTATTCCTTTTCCTTCACCTTTCACTCATCCTTGGGAGGCTCCCAGGCCCTAGAAGGGTAGCTTGTGGATACGCTACTGGAATACAGATCAATGGCTACACAGCTGGCAGGACCAAATGCTCCTCAGATGGCCTCAGGGACTTGGATCTCTGTTGTTGCTTCATGACACAGAGTAGCTCTCATTGGCTGCCTTTCCACAGACAGCGAGGTGCCATATAAAGAAGAACAACTCCACAGATGCTTGTTGGATCGGAAATCCCATAATGTTGGCATGTCTGAATGATTTTTGCATTCATTGCTGGAGACAGCTCCCTTTACAAAGTAAAAAATATTTAAGATTGAAATCTGCTCTGTGCAATGTGATTGTTTCAAAATTATATAAACATTAAATTAATTTTGAAATATTGGGTCAGATCTTCAACGGTCATGTATTATCTCAAGTCAATGCTGCTTTATAGCTGAGGGTCTGACTCATTGTGATTTTCAAGGAGAAGCCTCCTTAGGTGGTTGGTACGAAGCCCAATTAAATCAGCAGTCATATTTCCATGAATATCAATGGCTTTTGAACCAGACCACAAATGCTTAATCTTAATCTTCACTTAAAATAAAGTACAGGGAACCTTAGAAGCAAGAACAAACCAACAGGTATTTATCAAAAGGCATGTCCAAAAATGAAACTTCACATAAGATTTAAAACCAGAAACAGATTTAAATCTCTAACAACTTTAGGCAAGGAATTACAGGGATGAAGACCACTGTAACAGCATGTGTTCTCTCTAGATGAAATTTGTTTTTCTTTTGTTTTTTGTGTTTTTTGGTATATGCATAGCTGTATCAAAATTTCATAAATCCCAACATATAACTTTTTGCTTCTTTTTTGAAAGGCTAGAAAATAATCATTCTTCATTTGTACTGTTGGGTCGCTGTTTGTCTTAAGTGAGCACAGAAGTTTATATCAGATCACAGCAGGAACTGAAGATAAGAGGTGAATACCCTCCACCCCAAAGTGGATGTGTTTTACTTACATTCTTCCCCATACGAAAAGCTATTATGAGATGAATTAACGGAAAAGTAGTACAGAAAAAGCATGAGAAAGGATCAAAAAAGGGACAATACAATGAGTATGCAACAATAAAGAATTTATGAATATTCTTGCAATTAGAACCCACTGATTCTATTTGCTGGTATTTGTGACCAGTTTTATCTGCCTATTCACAAACATTTGAAGGATAAATGTTTACTCACAGGAATGTTTGTGGAAAGCTGAAATGTCATGATTACTAGCAAAAATAAATTACTGTGAGACTATGTGTTATGGACGTGCTTCCATAGCCATTTTGGAAAGTTCCTTTTATCAAACACATCAGATTTCCTGAGTTACAAATGTAGGACAAACTATTGAAAAACCTGATCTATTTCTGAGCAACTCATGGACAGAAAGAGTGACTCCTCCCAGTTATGAAAGGCAAGTTCAACCAATCAAAACACAGAAAAAAGGCATATGAAGTGACCAGTCATGACATGCATAGCAACTTTTGAGCAAATATTCAGAGCAGTTAGTTCACAAACTAATAAACAATTATGATCTGATAATAAACAAATAAATAAAAATACAATTAAGTGAAAATGCTGTATGGCATGTTCTACTCTGTGAGACCTACCTTAGAGGAGAAATGATTGTGTGAACTGCAAGTGAAGTTTATGAACCCATTAACCAAATGATTTGAGGATAATAAAGGAAGCTGAATTTTGAGAAGTCATGGAGTTTGTGCTTCAGTAGGGATATGAGACTAAATTAGGATGAAGAACCTTCAATGTCATTGAAGCCAGCAGCCCTGAAGGAAGGAAGAAGAGGTCTGCTCTTACCTCACACTATTATTTACACAAGTTGAACCTCTCTCATCTGGCAGCCCTGGGACTTGACTGGTGCTGCATGAGAGAATTTGCTAGACTATGGAAGATCAATATTGTCTAGCACATTACCAACACTTCTACTGCTTACTGGACTCTCAGAAGACATTCAGGGATACGGTAGAACTAAATAACAGCACAGAACACTGAGAACCAGGACTGGTGGTTGTCAATAAACTTTATGGGACCATGGAAAACTTGGCCATGCTAATGACAAGTGGTTGTCCGCGAAGTAAAATCATGCTAGATTACAGATGTTACCAGATGAGAGGGTTCCAGATTAGAGAGGTTCAGCCTGTACTATTAATAGTCTATATTTTCATGTTTGGAGAAAGAGCAAATTAATTGGGGGTTTCCATCCTTTAATTTTTCTTGCCATTGAAAAGAACCCGTGAGAATGAATCCAGAGGTAGTGAAAGAATAACAGTGGAAGCTACCTATAGCAATCACCTGCACTGTGCCAAATAGTGCTTTCAGTCATATGTGTCAGCCCCACCAGAGTCAGGACGAGTGTTTGATATTGAAGCTTTCATTAGTTATGCAATGACATTCACACAGTCCAGTACATCACTGCAAATTCAGGGTGAAGGAGGCATCTTGCAGCTTTCTTCACCACACCAGCTACCTGCAGATGTTTTCACTGCACCTGTACCCTTTTGTCAGACAGCCCATCCCTACAAATAGCTGCTCATTTGACATTAGTCAGCAAAGGGTGCCTGAGAGAATGAGGAAGGAAATAGAATCCCCAATATAGGTGGTGGAAAATCTCTGGTACACTGCCTTCAAGTGGTTCATCAGGGTTAGCTGCCGGGAGGTTGCCAGACAGTTTGTTTAACTGAGCATCCCCAGGCACGGATGGAAGCAGGAAGTATGCTGCAGGAAGTGGGGCAGGCCAGGCCATTGCTGACTGCAGCTCTCGTTGGTCGGGAAAAGTAAACTGTGGCCACTGGGCGTTGTGACTGGCCATGCCCGTGGATGATCCAGTGAAGAAAGCATCCGTTGGTCCATTAGCAGCTCATCCTGATGAACTGTATGCAGCCTGCAGACTGGCAGTTCCCCCCGCCTTATAATATGAGATGGAGATATGGTGGGAAAAGATATTCCTGATGCTACCATTACATTTTAGGTAGGGTACCCGTGTGCAGCAATCACCCTCTTATCTTTTCATAGGTGAGGTGTTGCAGATCAGTTGTGACGTGTTCACTTCTGCCTAGGCTTGCAGACTTGAGTCATCGACAGGAAGGAATGAACCTGTGATCTTAGGGGTTAAAGCCAGGTTGCTTTACCACAGGAGCTAAAAACCAGCTGCCTCTCACCTAAGGCCGTAGAGCAGAGACTTCACTCTCCTGTGACATTAGTCTCAGTCAGTGCCTCTGGGTTAGATAATATAACAGGCGTTTTCACATGGACACTTTTCTCACATCATAAAAACCAGAAAAAATGGCATCTACAGCTCATTTATTGAGTTTTCATCCAAAAATCCAACATCAAAGGAAGTCATTCCATTGAACTCAGTGGGCTTCAGATTGTGCCCTGAAAGCATTTGGACAAATTATTGTTCAAGTTATCTTTGGCTTTTTGTCCTGTCACATAGGAAACATGCCTCTCCTGCCAGGCTGTCTTTGATACCAGTGAATGCTGATGAGAATGGCCTGCACATTGGCCATTAAACTCAGGGGTAATAATTCTCATACAGGTGTAGGATGTACCCAACTAAGTTGCATTCAGTAAAATACGGTGTTTTATTGACAAGGTATGTTTGTGTCTGTTAGGAGAAAATAGGTGGAGCTGTATTAGGTGGAAATAGATCTCTTTTCTATGAAAAAAGAAAGTTGGAGCCTTATTTTAGGATTGCTATCATATAATCTTGCCAGTTTCCATACAGCTTCAGATACAATGAGCTATAAACTCTATTGGTTCCTCCGAACTATTTGCTTTGATGCAGTACCAAAGGTTGGCATAGTTCATTGCTGATATAAATTCCTATTTTTTTCTTTCTAGGCATCTCATTGGTGCTGATTTTAGCTGTTAACAGTCAATTTGATGCTTCTTTCACTATACCCTGCAGACATTAATATTGAGAATTATGACCCACAGTTGTAGTTATTGGATGAACTAATTGACAAAGTGAAAGACATCATGTTAACAAAGACAATTTGATTATTATGGAAATACATTGTGTTTCCAGATTCCTTCATTTCAGATTGTTTATCATTTTCCAAAGCATTAGTGCACTATAAAAATTCTGTATATCAAACTTTGTCTTCTCAAAGATTTTCCTCCAAAAGTTGTAAAAATAATGGAGCAAGGAACATGAGTTATAGAAACATATGTCTGGGCCCTGAGTTATACTGTCTGTTTCTTGGTTTTGTATGTCTATTCTTGTAGGCGTGTGTCATAGTTTCTGTTAGAAAGTGTAAAAGAAAACTAAGGGGATGATGTCAGCACAGACAAGGTGGCTCCTTGCAGCAGATATTAAATAATGGCTAGACTTAAAAACTGATGTGAAATGAGACACGTAAAATGCATTTGGCTGAACTGATGGGAGATGGGATTTGGTATTTAAAAATTACTCAACTCACTATTTTGTGAGCAGAGGGAAAAGTGGAGAAAAAATCCTCATATGTTCTAACGTCTTTTTCAAAATTCAAAGATCAGCCCATCAATTGTTTGAGGACTTGATAAAATAATACAAATAGACTTATTTTGGCAGAAACATGGTTGTTAATATGGTGGCTTCCTTCTAATGCTCTCTGTCAACATGTATATGGGGGACTTGGAGTCAATGTCATTTCACTGTACCTTCATGAGAGGAATGAACAAAAGGAATCTCTCTGTTTATCATTCACTTGACATGACATAAACTCACAGCTTCTGAGGGCTGCCATTCTTCAGAACTGAGAAATATTAAGAAAACTTAGGCCAAATTCTTCTCTCCACTGACTTGGATGGGGTTACTTTGGATTTACACCAGTGACCGAGAATAGAACTTGGCTTTGTGTGTCCTCATCTGATGGTGGTGAAAAGTGTGGTCTTCATCTAGATATGCAAAATAATCACGAAAATAAGCACATATGGAAACGTGTTTCTTTTTTTTTGTGACTAGATGTAAGCTACACAGAGTGAAATCCAGCCTGATATGGGGGGGCGCCTCTTTATCACACCGGAGAGAGTGGCTGTGCACAAGCAATGGCATACCATCCATATTAACCCTTACATTTCAGACCTGTTTTCCATGCAAGGATCTCACTTATCACGTGTGATATGTCAACATGCAGTAAATTAGATAAGTCACAGAAATGGTTGCCATACTTTGTTTTGAAACGTATCTGCAGTAATGTGGCAGTTAGGCTACAGCAGACCAATCCATAAGGGTAATCTTGGTGTCAGTCTTGAATGGTTTATGAATACCAAAGTAAAGATATGGCTGTCTACACCTTTAAAGTATTAATAAACACAAAATGGAGCTTTTAGTTGCAATGCTTAAGCAGAAGAACTGACCTGGCCCTGGAGTTCTAGACAACTGCTGAGAAGTTCATCTCTCATGTCCTGCTCACTCAGTACTGTCCTTCAGTGAAAGCATGAAAGTCTTCTCAACTGGCCTCCTGGCTCCTTAGTCGTAAGTGTCTATCCCTGGCCCTTCCAGGCTGTGGAGGGCTAAGTCTCATTGATAGTGTAGCACAAGCAGGTGTTCTGGAAGTAAGAAGTATCAGGGCATCATTGCTTCCAGCAGAGGGCAGAGAAGGCCTGATAGATTCCATCACAGGGGATAAATAACACAAAAGGGGTGCATCTACACTAGCTGGCTACTTCGAAGTAGCTGGCACAACATTGAAATAGTATGCGTCGCGTCTACACGTGCCGTGAGCTATTTCGATGTTGAAATCGACGTTAGACAGCGAGACGTTGAAATCGCTATTCCTATCTGAAGATGGGAATAGCGCCCTACTTCAACATTCAACATTGAAGTAGGGCGTGTGTAGACGATCTGCATCCCTCTACTTCAAAATAGTGGGATCCTCCATGCCGGCCATCAGCTGAGGGGTTCAGAGACGCTCTGTCCAGCCCCTGCGGGGCTCTATGGTTGCCACATGCGACAGCCCTTAGTCCACGGCTTCTGGCAGCTGCTGCTGCTGCAGCTGGGGGCCCATGCTGCGTGCACGGGGTCTGCAACTGGTTGTCGGCTCTGTGGATCTCGTGCTGTGCAGGGCAAGTGTGTCTGGGAGCGGCCCTTTAAGGGAACGGCTTGGGGCTTTGCTGGCTCCTTATGTTGACAGGGAGCGCTTGTGTGTGTGGACTCTCCGCATTTCCTTCCGGGGCGGCTCCTTTCGATGTTCCCTGTCGCTACTTTGATGTTGAATGTCGATGGCACCAGCCCTGGAGGACGTGTAGATGATACGCGTCCAAGTAGCCTTACTTAGAAATAGGCTACTTTGACATAGTGTGCTAGTGTAGACATAGCCAAGATGATGTAGATAGTAACTATGCTGGGCTGGACAGGGTAGTATAAACTCAGCTGAAGAAGTCATTTTATCTGGATCATTTGTATTTTCATTTCCTTAAGTAGGCAATTTATGGAGTGATTTATTTCGCTAAATGTGGAACCCACTTGATTACTGTGGGTTGTAAATTTTGAACCAGACCTCACGTTCTTTTTTTGCTAAAACTGAAATTGTTTTATTGCAATGTATTGATTGGAACATACAACGCTTTACAAGCACCTTAACATTTTCCAAGCCTTCTCAATGTCATGTTGAGATTTTTTTTCTTTTTTAATGTATGGAACAATCGTCTCATTGCAAAGTCACAATCAGTCATAAACCTTTGAGGATTAGATTTTTTTTTTCAGACAAAGTTCCACAACTTGATATTACTTCCAGGGTGTTACTGACTCCATTACAAGGATATCATGGTGGAACTGTCTGGCTGTATTATCTTTTGGCCTGATAATATTGCAGATATTGTGCTTTAAAAGCTTGCAAAAGGGATAAATATCAGAGGGGTAGCCATGTTAGTCTGTTTATGCAAAAACAATGAGAAGTCCTGTGGCATGTTGTAGACTAACAGATTTATCAGATAGTCTATAAGATGCCACAGGACTTCTTGTTACAAAAGAGATTACACCAACACAATCTTTAAAACTATATAAGTATGTCTTTAGCTCAGTAGGGCTGACAGCCACTGAAGGCCCTGGGGCATGGTGGGAGAGGGGCCTGGCTCCATGCCCCTAGAAGGGGAGGGGCCAAAAGGGGAGGGGGTGGGGGCTAGGGCAGTCAGCCCATGGTGCCACAGGGACTGCAGCATTGGCCTCCTCCCAGAGCCACACAGAATGGCGCAGCAGTGCTGCTGCAGTGCTTCAAAGGGGCCCAAAGCTCCAGCTGCCGTAGTCGCTCAAGTAGCAGTGGTGGCGCCCAGGGCTCCAAGCCCCTTTGAAATGCTGGGCCCTAGCACAACTGTCCCCTTTTGCCTCCTCCTGTTGGCAGGCCTGCTTTAGATCACTGTTGTTGTGGGACAGGTTTTGGGAGAGGAGGGAGAACTTTGTGGCAGAAATAACTGAAATGAAAGCAATGCCACTTTTTTTGGAACACAGGTCCTCATTTATTCAAAAGTCAGTTTCAAACTTCAAAGAGCAGCCCATAGATTGTGTGGAGAGTTGATAAAATAATCCTAATAGGCTTGTTTGGCAGAAACATGATTGTTAACATGCTGGCTTCATTCTGATGTTCTCTGGCAATATGCATATAGGGACTTGGAGTCAATGTCACTTCACTGTACCTGCATGCAAGAAATGAACAAAAAGACACTCTCTGGTTATCATTCAGCAGACATGACGTGAGCTCACAGCTTCTGAGAGCTGCCATTCTTCACACCTTAGAAATATTAAGTAAACATAGGCCAAATAAAAATAGTATAAGTTGGTATAAGTATAGTCGGTAGAAGAAACCGCAAACCATTTTAGTTTTAGAAGTTCAGAAAACACAAAGCTTCTCATCGTTTTCCCACCCCTAATTGCTTAGCATCCATAACTAAGCACTTAATTTCCAGTCCAGAAAAGAACTTAGTATGTGTGTAATTTAAAGCATAAGAGTAAGCACATGAAAGTAAATGGGACTATTTAGTTGGTTAAATTTATGCACGTTAAAACACTTTACTGGTCTGCAGCTATGATGACATGGAAATATCACTCTTAGGCTACGTCTACACGTGCAGCCAACATCGAAATAGCTTATTTCGATGTTGCGACATCGAAATAGTCTATTTCGATGAATAACGTCTACACGTCCTCCAGGGCCGGCAACGTCGATGTTCAACTTCGACGTTGCTCAGCCCAACATCGAAATAGGCGCAGCGAGGGAACGTCTACACGTCAAAGTAGCACACATCGAAATAAGGGAGCCAGGCACAGCTGCAGACAGGGTCACGGGGCGGACTCAACAGCAAGTCGCTCCCTTAAAGGGCCCCTCCCAGACACACTTTCATTAAACAGTGCAAGATACACAGAGCCAACAACTAGTTGCAGACCCTGTATATGCAGCACGGACCCCCAGCTGCAGCAGCAGCAGCCAGAAGCCCTGGGCTAAGGGCTGCTGCCCACGGTGACCACAGAGCCCCGCAAGGGCTGGAGAGAGAGTATCTCTCAACCCCCCAGCTGATGGCCGCCATGGAGGACCCCGCTATTTCGATGTTGCGGGACGCGGATCGTCTACACGTCCCTACTTCGATGTTGAACGTCGAAGTAGGGCGCTATTCCCATCCCCTCATGGGGTTAGCGACTTCGACGTCTCGCCGCCTAACGTCGATTTCAACTTCGAAATAGCGCCCAACACGTGTAGACGTGACGGGCGCTATTTCGAAGTTACTGCCGCTACTTCGAAGTAGCGTGCACGTGTAGACGCAGCTTTAGGCTGTGTCTACACGTGCCCCAAACTTCGAAATGGCCATGCAAATGGCCATTTCGAAGTTTACTAATGAAGCGCTGACATGCATATTCAGCGCTTCATTAGCATGCGGGCGGCAGTGGCGCTTCGAAATTGACGAGCCTTGCCGCCGCGCGGCGCGGCCAGACGGGGCTCCTTTTCGAAAGGACGCCACCTTCTTCGAAGTCCCCTTATTCCCATGAGCTCACGGGAATAAGGGGACTTCGAAGTAGGTGGCGTGCTTTCGAAAAGGAGCCCCGTCTGGACGCGCCGCGCGGCGGCAAGGCTCGTCAATTTCGAAGCGCCGCTGCCGCCCGCATGCTAATGAAGCGCTGAATATGCATGTCAGCGCTTCATTAGTAAACTTCGAAATGGCCATTTGCATGGCCATTTCGAAGTTTGGGGCACGTGTAGACGTAGCCTTAGATGAGCAAATTAAAAGGAGCAGGTAAAACTCAAGATGGCTTTTACTCCAGTTTATCCTAAGCTGACAAATAGACATTAAGTTATTTATTGTCTGTGAGAGTATTTCTAGCTTCACTTTTCTGTTATATTTCCAACAGGTGGAGTACTGGGATAGCTTGACTTAATGATGCTGACTTCACTAATACTGACTTCTTTTGCAGCAATGAACAATGGTTTGAAGATGTGAAACAGATGTTGCAAGATCCAGTGGACAGAATGAGGAATAGAGCTCTATCTGATGTCATTGTGTATGATGTATTCAGGGATAGCTACTTTTTAAAGAAGAGTATGCTCAATTGTATAATAGACACATCTGGTTTGTATAATATCTTTTATAGCTGTTGACATGAAAGGACATTATTGTTCTGAATTCTGGAAATCTTCTTTTGGGCTATTTGGCATTTGATTGCTGGACCCACACCTTGAATTCTGTACCCAGTATGATCAACACTCTACAATCACTGTCAAAATGACCCCTCCATGATCATATCAAAACCCTATGTGAATGAGATCAGAGTCCCAGTGTGACTTTTGTTCAACTGTGGCATTGTCCACCATCTGAGGAGACCCCCCCGGGAAGATCCAAACAGTAACTAGGCATTGCTTTTTAATTCTCTGTCTTATTGTTGGGTATTAGCTATTTTTCCTAGTGTGTGTTGCCAATGTTTTAGGGATGGTGGTAGGATAGAAGAGATGATCCCAAGCCGAGAAAAAGTCTAGAAATAACTTTCCACAGGCCTCTAGTGGTGTCTGTGCAAAATGAACAATTGTCCACATGCTATTGATAAAGGATGTGATTTTAACACTCTTTTGCTCAACTGTGTGACTGACTTTGACTAAGCCATTAGAAATTTGAGGCCCAGCCATAGCAAAAAAGAGTTCTCCATTGAGGAAGGGATATTGCAGTTCAGTATTCAACTAGAAATTTGGGGAACAAAATATTGTACCAGACATTGAAGTGTGTTCCTGCCTATAGACAAGATGGTTTAATAGCTATTGTTCTGTTTCATCTTTTTGCAATAAAATATGTATTTTCCCCATTACTATCGGCATTAAGTTCTTGACTGAACATGGTGACTGTGGCAGTGGTAGTGATCAGCATGAAGTGAAGTCATGGAATATACCTATGTGTCAGTGCAAGAGGCCAAGCTGCTGCGTGTCTCTCTCCTTAGACCCATCCTCTCTTTGTGCTGTCATTCAGCAGCTAGATTAGGGGATATAAAAAGAAACAGCCAGTGGTGACTGCTGGGGGCAGAAACAAGTGGGGCATCGGTGTACCAGGTGCCACTCCGAGCCCAGGGAGGGCTCTGTCTCTTCCTGCCTCTGCTCTGCCCCCACACTCCCTTCACTCCTTCAGCTTCCTTCCACAAGTGGCATGGCCTAGGGCAGCCTTGCGGGGGGCTGAGGACAGGCTGCATGGGTCACCCCTACTCAGTGGTGGTGGCAGAGGAAAAGGAGTGACAGCCTCAGCCCTCTCCACTCCCCTCATGCCCAGCTGTGTCACTCTGCTTCTTGCTGATGGCAGTTCCAGGCTTTCCTCAAATGATGTGGCTCAGAGCTGGGGGAACAGAGTGACCTGGGATTAGGTTGCTCTGTTTCCCACTATGGCCAGTGGCTGTGGGTTCAGGCCCTTACCCATGCAGCCTTCACCAGGTGCTCCACCAGTCCCTCAAGCTGCTTTGGGCCCTTCAAGGTCCCCCAAAGGATGGGGTGTGAGGTGTGGGGCAGGTGGACAAACCATCCATTGGCTGCTGGCCTGTTGCCCTTCCCCTTATGACATTCTGCTCAATATGTCCCCTCACCACTGTATGTTGTGTAGTTGTAGCCAAGTCCCAGGATATTAGAGAGACAAGATGGGTGAGGTAATACCTTTTATTGGACTAATTTCAGTTGGTGTGACAGACAAGCTTTTGAGCCACACAGAGCTCTTCTTCAGGTCTGGGAAGGAAATTCCCAGGGTGCGTCTGCACTAGGAACTAATTTTGAAGTTAATTTTGAAGTTAGACACTACACTGAAGTAGCCAGTAGAGAGTCTACACACATTTTCCCTTACTTCGAAGTAGGGAGCCCAACTTTGAAGTCCTTAACTCCAGTCCCAGGAATGGAGTAGTGTCCTACTTTGAAGTTTAACTTTGAAGTAGGGTGTGTGTAGACGCTCTGCTTCGAAGTTGCTTACTTTGAAGTTATTTTTGTAGCGTAGACACAGCCCCAGTGCCATAGCAAAATGCCAGGGGGAACAGATAGTTTAGAACAAGTAGTGAGCATATCTTGTAAGGGACAAATAAAGGTACAGTGGCTTGTTATCACTTCTGCAGCCATAGGACAAAAAGAAGGGACAGGTACTGGTGGGTTATAGATTGTTTTACTGAGTCATAAATCCTGTCTTTTGAACAGCTATGCATGTTTCCTTTAAGAATGAGGACTGATAGGTCAGATGTAGAGTTATTGCTTTGTTATAACTGTGGTACCTAAGAAGCTGATCCAGAGCCTAATGAAGTTAACGGAAAGACTTCCATTGACCTAAACTGGTTTGACTACTAGACTCTAAAGTACCAACAGTTCTCCTTATTCTGAACATCAAGGATGATCGTCAAGGAGGTGAGAAATGTGGTAGACAGCTGTTGATACTGAGCGTCTCCTCTTCAGCCATCGCACAGATAAGGAATATCCTCTACAAGACGAAAGTAATGGCGGGGGGAATCCAGAAGTCAGTATTTTCTCAAATCAGTCTGATCTTGGCAGAAAGTCCAGGACCACTAGTAGAATAGCAGAGAGAGTTCACAGTTACTGAGCCCACCTGTTCAGAAGCCAAAGACTTGGTTCCATTCCTTTTCTGTAAAAAGACTTCCTGCCTTTCTAATGTAAGATACATGTCCGAAAGTTCCCTGAAATGAATGTAACATTTTTAAAAGGCATGAAGACACAAGCATATATATTTTTAATAATTTTACAATGTGATTTCTCAAATCTTTTTTCCATAGAATGAATAGATAGCTAATAAGTACAGCTACACGATTATATAGAGGATAAACAATTTTATCATTTGGATCAGTTATTTTAAGGTGTCCATTCTGAGTTAGTACAGTGTATATGGCATCTTACACTGTTGTATACCACCTAGCAACGACAACTTTAGCAGTGATACTTCATATTTTATTGTTAAAAATATTCAAAATGTGATAGTCCAAGGCTTAGTCCTAATTTGTACACGCACTGCTCCATTGAAATGAAAATGGAGGACAGAAATGAATGGATTAGCATATGTAGGAGAATGAGTGCATCCTTTATGTATTGAAAACTCTCCCTGACAAATCTGATCTGCCCTTCTCTTTGTTCTCCTTCAAATATTTCCTTAAAGCTCTTCCATGATGCTTATAAAAGCCATCCTGGTAATCATGGCTAGACAAGTGACAAATTTGGAATATTTCTCTTTCCCTTCTCCTCTTTGTATTCCCTCTCTCTGCAGTATTATTTTAAGGGAAGTAAAAACAAAACATCATCCAAACTCTACAATCCATGCAAATAGGAATGCCTCACCCGATTATTTTCTTTGTATGCCCTATTCCATTGGTTCCCAACCTTTTCACTAGTGCAGACCCCGAATCATTCCCCCAAATGACTCCTAGCCCCCATTAATCCTCCCAAATTTTTGTGGACCCCCATTAAAGCCATTTCTATTTGCTATGTGTGCTTCATTAAATGACAAAGGAAACCACAACATAGATTTTCAAACAGCAGTTAAGAACAGTATTGGAAGGCATTTCATTTACAAATAATAATTGGTTGCAAATTTTCAATTTATTTAAAACTTATTTTCGATGGTCATTTTTATTTAACATTTTTTTTTAATGACCCCTTGCAATACCTTCCGGACCTCCAGGGGTCGGTGGGCCCCATGTTAGGAAGCACTGCCCTATTCCCATATCCTCCCACCCTTCCTTTGTTTGTGTTTTAGCTTAGAAGCCCTTCCGAGCAGGAACTCTCTCTTTTCTACATTTGTAGGATGCCTAAAACAAAGGGGGGCATCTCAATAACAGCTGAATTTCACCCCACGTGTGAGTGCAGAATATATGTATAGTATTGTCTAAGTTTACAGAATATTGTTATTACTGAAACAGCGTCAGAGCACCTTTCTCCACGTTCCAGCCACCGCTAAAAATGTTCCTGAATTTGTTTAATAAAAATTGCTCTACAACAAATAGAGCCCCTTATTCTGGCAGTTCTTGAATAAATGTCACAGGTTGTATCTCCCTTATTCAGCATGTTTGTGACCTGATAGGGCCCCAGGAAGAGAACTTCCCAGATGAGGGGAAGTCCAGGGCTTCTGAAATCAGACAGCCCCTGTGCTGCTGCAGCCTCAGCCTCCACTCCCCCACCCCGCCACCCTGGGAGTCTGGCCCCAGCCCAGTCTCCTGGGGGCTGCATGGGACTCGAGCCAGCCCCTGCCCTGCTATGGGGCAGGCGAGGTCTCCAGCTCCTAGCCCCACATGTCTGCAGGGCAGATGTTGCCAGACAAGTACATACGCAATTTTAGAGGGGCAACCCATACTACAAAATTTAGCAATGTACTTTAACTCCAAGGCTTCAGTTGTATCTCCAGATGGAACTGCCAAGTTATTGACTCTTTTATAATCTATTGTATTAGCTTCTGAAGCCTCAATTTCTCCCTGAAGAATATATGTATTAATTTATTATCCTATAATCAGTCAGTACCAATTGTCACTTTTTACAATCCTTTAAACTCTAAACAATGTTTATTTTTATTGTTTTACACGTACACATTCGCTCATGGCTGTCCAAGTGTCATAAATTGTATTATTTCCAATTAATTATCTGGTTTAAACTTCTCAGTCAATGAATCTTATTCACTTTGTCTATATCTAACAATTCTCTAGGTTAAAAACTATGGGAGTTGGAGATCACAGTCTGGATCACTGCTGAATCATTTTGACGGATGTAATTCTTTATGGCTGAAACTTGCCAGATCAAATTCCCTCGTGTAATGAATTCCACATAAATCCTACATGTTAAATTGGTTGCTACTACAAGTCCTATAGCAGCAGTGTAGTGATAAACATATGATAGGCGCTACTCATCCACAAATTTCAAAACTAAACTCATAGTTTTTTTTTAAAAAAGTACTTTTTTTCCTAACTGCATTTTATACATCAGAATTCTAGGCCACAGAGGATTCTCATGTACCTTACAGAAATGTGACAACATAACATCTCCAAAATGCTTGTAATGGGGATATACACATTAGTGTCCCCGTACCCCACAAACACACGTTACCAACAGTGCAAAATCAGCCACATCAGTTAAGATGAGACTTGCTTCAAGCCAAGCTAACTGTTACGATTTCACTCACCTCTGGTGCAGTAGATGGTATAATTGCCCCAGCGCTTAATAGGAGGTGTAGCGCATCCAGGA
Organism: Carettochelys insculpta; assembly: GCF_033958435.1. NCBI lineage: Eukaryota > Metazoa > Chordata > Testudines > Carettochelyidae > Carettochelys > Carettochelys insculpta. Next base: position 150,948,046 of record NC_134139.1, on the reverse strand, counting down.
GCGGCTTGCTGCATCAGTTATGAAAGCAAAAAAATCACTTGAGCTGCCAGCATCTGTCTCATTACCAAACTAAGTACTGACTAGCTAAAGTGCCGCATGCATTTCTGTCCTTAGTGATTCTTTGATTGCTTATATTTTGTCTGTTTTACTTTTTTCACTTTACAGAACAGGGCAACTGTCCTGAGATCATTTCAAATAATGCTGCACCCCTGTGGGAGCTCATTTGCGCCCTCTTTTGCTAACATCAGCTTGTTTACCAGGGTTTTAATCCACTGTACTCCACTCACAGCAAGTGTGTCTCCAAGGACGCTTTCCTGCATGTTGAATAGTGACAGAGAGAGAGCTGTGTTAGTTAGTATTCTATCAAAACGAAAAAGCAGTCATGTAGCACTTTAAAGACTAACAAAATAATTTATTAGGTGATATACTTTCATGGGACAGACCCACTTCATGTATATAGTCAGATGGCTGAAAGCTGATATGCAGGGCCCTGGTGTTGCAGGGAATCAGGTTTATGAGGAAATGTAGGCTCAGCTGAATTCAATCAGTCAGAACACTGATCTATGAGACCCTTTAGCACAAGTGGCAGGTGGTATTTTCCTACCAGGGCTACCCAGTTTGTGTTGTGATACAAAGAGCTAAGCACCCGTAAGAAGTTTAAGGTCATCACACGTCCTGTAGGACTCCATGCAGTGCCAGACCCACTGGCTCTCACCTCATATGTCTACATTGCAGCTGAAGGCATAGTTTCCAGTTTTGATAGTGCAAAGGGAGTCCTCACCCCTGGGGCACATCCTGGTGGTCCAGTTCAGCAGTAGAATCAGGTTTCTGCTTCAGTTTTCCATAGGGAGCTTTCAGTAAATTCAAAGAGGTTTATGTATATTGAATGGTACTTTTAGACAGACTATTACACAGCTAGGCCTCTCCCGCAGCAGGAAATTGGAGGCTGAGTCAACCTTGGTTCATCTGCTGCACTTAGGTTTAGGTCCTTTACTAGTGTCCCTGAAACCTTTTCTGGAGTCAGGACCTCTTTGTCTTCAGCTCTAAGGTGCGTCTCTCCTTTTGAGTCAAGGTCCCCACAGATGTCCAAGTATGGTAACCCTTCCTTGGGACAACATATAATTCTTTTGATCTGGAGTTCCTCTCCTACCTAGTGATATCTTTCCTTTGGGACCAGGTTTCACTGACGCAGCATTTGAAGCTCTTCCCCTTCAGAGCCTTTCTCGATTAGGGTTATTTTCCCTTAGTTTTCTTTTCTGGTGATCCCTGTCAGCAGCTTCCTTCTGTCTGAACCCACACAATTCTTTGTAAGTACCAGGTATTCCCTAGCTAATTTACCACTGTCCGGCCACTTAGGCAATCAGTGAACCCCAGATAGATCTGGCTAGCTCAACCGCTTTTAGCAGAGCCGTCACAAGTAGTCTGAGAGCTGGATGGGGACCCACTAGTCTGGCATAGCTGCACTAGTGGTGGTGAAGATGGCAGGCTAGTTGCTACCCACGTACAATCCCATCAGAGACCTGGTTAAGTACTCAGGCAGCCTGCCTGAGTCACCACCCATGCTGCCATGGATACTCTGCTGTCTTGGTTTGCTAGTTGGACCGTAGCTACATGTGTCTACCCAAGCTGGCCTTCCAGTTTCAGCAGACATACCAGCAGGAGCCAACTGCTGAATCTCAGGCAGAGAATACAGCAAAGCTAGATGACAGCAACATCTGTTTATGTCAGATGTTATTTCCCTCATGATTCCTCAAGGCCAGCACCTCTCTTCTTTACAGAGCTACACTGGCAAAAAGATTGGAGCGGTAGTAATAAAAAACAGTTAGGGCAGAAGTATTCAGCTTGGATGAGCCAGGCCACCTCATTGACCAAAATAGCAAGTGTGCAGGAACATTTTTGAAGAGTCAGACATAAATCATCATTTGCCAGTTGTCATAACAGGAACATTTTATTTTAAGAAAGTGCATATTGGGGACTATGGGCAAAACATTTACCTTAAATAACATCTGTTGGCCCATATATATATATCTTATACAGTTGCACTCCTATTTCATTCTGTGCTTTTGTTTAATACACTAAAACAACATAACGACCCTCATTATAATTATATCATTATAATCAAAGAGGCTGATAACGGAGGTGCTTGCTCTTGCCACTATGAAGAGGCCAGACTACCGAAAGGAGGCTGCCAGGCAACTCTCCAATACCACATTCTACAGGCTACTATCCTCTGATCCCACTGAGGAGTACCTAAAGAAACTACATCATCTGCTCAAGATACTGCCTACAAAAACACAGGAACAAATCTACACAGACGCACCCTTAGAGCCCCATCCTGGATTATTCCATCTACTACCCAGGCTCCATAAACCTGGAAATCCTGCATGGCCCATCATCTCAGGCTTTGGCACTGCCACAGCAGGATGGTCTGGATATGTGGACTCTCTACTCAGACCCTATGTTACCAGAGCTCCTAGCTATCTTTGAGACACCACCCACTTCCTGAGGAAACTACAGCACATTGGTAAGCTTCCTGAAAACACCATCCTGGCCACCATGGATGCAGAGGCTGTCTATACCAATAGCCCACATGCAGATGAACTACAAGTTGTCAGGAACAGTAGCCCTGATGAGGCCAAGGCAAAACTGGTGGTGGAGCTCTGTGACTTTGTCCTCACCCACAACTATTTCATACTTGGGGACAATTCATATCTGCAAACCAGTGGCACTGCTATGGGCACACACATGTTCCCACTTGTGCTACATTGATGACATCTTCATCATCTGGACCCATGGAAAGGAGGCTTTTGAAGAATTCCACAGTGATTTCAACAGTTTCCACCCCTCAGTCTGAACTAGTCCACACAAGAGATCCACCTCCTGGACACTACTTTGCAAATAGGTGATGATCACATAAACACCATCCTATAGCAGAAATCTACTGACTGCTATGCTTACTTACATGCAACCAGCTTCCTTCCAGGGTGCACCACACGATCCATGGTCTACAGCCAAGCACTAAAGTGTACCTGCAGTTGATCCAATCCCTCAGACAGAGAAACATCTACAAGACCTTTATGGAGCATTCTTAAAACTACAATACCCACAGGAAGAAGTGAGGAAACAGAGTAACAGAGCCAGACATGTACCAAGAAGCCACCTGCTACAAGACAGGCCCAACAAGGAAAATAACAGACCACCACTGACCATCACCTATATCCCCCAGATAAAACCTCTCCAGCACATCATCAGTGATCTGCAATCCACCCTAGACAACATTTCCACACTCTCACAGACTGTGGGAGGTAGGCCAGTCCCCACCTACAAACATCCTATCAGCCTGAAGTAAATCCATACCAGCAGTTTATACACCACACCACAGTAAATCTAACTCAGGAACCAATCCCTGCAACAAACCTCAGTGCCAAATCTGACCACATATCTACACCACCAACAACATCACAAGGCTTAACCACATCAGCCATAGCACGAGAGGCTCATTCACCTGTACATCTAGTAATATATATCATCATGTGCCAGCTATGCCCCTCTGCCAGATACTTTGGCCAAACTGGACAGTAGCTATGTAAAAGTATAAATGAACACAAGTCAGATATCAGGAAAGGTAACAACAAAAACCTGTAGGATAACATTTCAATCTCCCTGGACACGAAGGAGCTGCTTTAAAAGCAGCCATCCTGCAACAAAAAAACTTCAAAAACAAACTTCAAAGAGAAACTGCAGGCTACAATTAATTTACAAATTTGACACCATCAATTTAGGATTGAACAAAGACTGGGAATGACTGGCCAACTACAAAAACAATTTCTCCTCTTTTGGTGTTCACACCTCCATGTCAGCTGCTGGAAGTGGGTCACATCCTCCCTGACTGAATAGCCCTTGTTAACTCTGGCCTTCCTTTTGATTGGTACTCCTTTCTTTTCTTGTGCCTATATACCTGCCTCTGGAATTTTCATGTGCCTATATCCCTGCCTCTGGAGTTTCCACTACATGCATCTGATGAAGCGGGTCTTTGCCCAAGAAAGCTTATACTCAGATAAATCTGTTAATCTATAAGGTGCCCCAGGACTTTTCATTGTTTTTGCATATAAAGACTAACATGGCTACCCCAATGATGCATAACAACCTTCAAGTACCTGAGAGGTTGTTACAAGGAGGAGCCAGAAAAATGTTCTTCTTAACCTCTGAGGATAAGACAAGAAGCAATGGTCTTAAATTGCAAAGCAAAACAATTTAGGTTGGACATCAGGAAAATTTTCCTGTCAGGGTGATTAAGCACTGGAATAAATTGACCAGGGAGGAGAATCTTCATGGCTGGAGGTACTTAAGACAGGTTAGACAAACACCTGTCAGGGATGGTCTAGATGGGGTAGGCAAACTTTTTTGCCTGAGGGCCACCTCAGGTAGGGAAACTATTTGGAGGGCCAGGTACAGAAGACTGGGGGAAGCTTGTGCCTCCCCAAATAGCCCCTCCACACCTCTCCCCACTATCCAACCCCTTCTGCTCTCCACCCTGAACACCCCCATGGGACCTCTGCCTCCTATTTAACACCCCCTGTTTCCCAACCCCTGACTATCCCTCCACGATCCTTGCTTCCTATTCAACCTCCCATTCATCACATCCTGACCATGCCCCCCAGCAACGCTGTCTCTGATCCAGCTTCTCCTACTTCCTGTCACTTGATGTTGCCCCTGCTTCCTGACCACCTCCTGGCGCTCCACCGCCCTCTAGCCAACCATCTCTGCTCCCTACCCTCTCAGTGCTCATTCCAGAGACTTGGGCAGGCAGCACTGCAGCGGCACCATCCAGAACATCAGGGCTGGCGGGGCAGCAACTATGCTGCCCAGGTGCTGGGGGAGCTGAAGCTGGGTGGAAGAGGGGAGAGAAGGGGACAGGTTGGGGCCTAGCTGCTTCTGCTTGCCACACTGCTCAGGAGTTGGGCTGGCTCCTCCCAGAACAGCAGTCTCAATCCATTCACTAATGGGAGCTTGAGAGCCAGACTGAAGGGTTGGATGGGCTGGGGTGTGGCACACAAGACATAGTGGGCATACCTCTGGTCTAGAGAATACTTAGTGTCATCATGAGTGCAGGGGACTGGATTAGACCTCTCAAGGTCCTTTCCAGCTCTGCGATTCCAGGATTCTACAAAAAACAAGCAAGATCGAATTTTGATGGAAATGAATATTCAGTTTAGTCAGCCTGTGGGACATGGAGAAATAATTACGTTATCCATCTAACCATAGCGTAGCTGATGTATGCTATTGTGAGAGCAGATAGGTCCAAATAACCTAAGAATGACGCAACAGTTACTTCTCATTTATTTTTCAAAAGCATCTCCTGCTTGACCTCCCTTTCTGTTCCACAGCCTCATGCCACTGCTCTGCAGCTGGCACTCAGGTCTGTAAATACATTCCTCAACTTTCTTTGCCTAATGGAAGAAATTTTTTGAGACTCAGATGAGTTTGTGAAATTGACCACAGGGAAAATCCTAGCCTTACTGAAGTGGTAAAGCTCTCTTGACTTTAATGGAGGCATGATTTTACCCTCTGTCTCTTGAGAAAGACAGTGACTTAGATAACATCCTTTCTCTTAAACACAAACAGACTACACCATAAAATTATCTCACCACTTTTATCTTGATAAACGTAAGCTTTATTTACTTACAAGGAGTAATATACACACTAAGGTTGTCAAACAACAGAGAAATATTGGAAAAAACCAACAGGGACAGAGTGGCTTAAATAAACAACAGTTACTTAAATTCATGCCTCAGCCCTAATTTTTCTAGGATTTTTGGTACAATAAGTACTAAAGAAGATAAATCGCCTAGATAAAACAACAGCTCTTACCAATAAATATCTCGATCACATATGCAAACAGTTAGGCAATCCACCTACTGTGCCAACAGAAAAACACCTCTGCTTGGTCTTTCAGTGTTATTTCCAAAACCATCTTTGAAGTTTGATAAGAAACAGCATCTCTCCCCAGCAATCACTCCTGAATCAAAACAAATAATTCAATTAATTGAATAACAAACAGTTGTATTGTTCCCTTCATTAACCCTGCCTGTTGCCTCAAACCTATGTTCGGAGGGTTGTTTATTCTGCTCTATATATTTTGATGATACGCATCTGAGTATTTGAAGTAATAGATACCTCATTTAGAGCTGGTTAGGAAATTTCCAGCTAAAAGTTTTTTTCATTGGACAATGCTGATTTGTCAAAACTGACGCCATTTGGGAAAAAGGAGATATATGAAAACCAACAACAATTCAAACATTTTTTTACAAAAAGTTTTGAAATTAACTTTCAAAGTGTAAGGTTTCATTTTTGCAATTTAATTAGCCTGATCTGATTTTTTCCTCATTATTAGTTTGTAAAAATTTTCCACCTTTGGACTTTCCATCTGTTTTGGGATGGAAAATGTTTTTAAAATCCCAAAAACTCTTACAGGATCTCCCACATCTGTTTTTAATGACAGTGTCTGTTTTCTAAGGTTAACAGTTACTCAGATATGTTCTTCCTGTGAATCATTCCTAAACCAAACCAATAAATCCATAGGTACATGATACATGATATGCATCAAGAGCTTGATCGACTATGCTGGATGATGGCTTTCTGAGAGTGCTGCCTAGCCATCCCCACTTTCTTCTCTTGATTTGAACACCACATGGTTCTTGTCCTGTTCTGTTCCAAAACTCCTTACTTGCGACAAAGACATTTGATGTGAAGGATGTACCTCAGGCACCTGTTGATGAGTGTCTGTAGATTGTGTTCTGAAGACTTTTTAGTACACCAGGTCTCGCATCCATACACAAGCACACTCTTCACATGTGTTGAAGATCTACAGTTTCATCTTCACTGATATTATTTGTTAACTCTCCTTGTGCACCGACATAAAAGCATGGAAGGAAAGGTTGTAACATTACACAAAACAACTAATGGTTGTGAGTGTGCTTCGGTGGTTTTATTGTAAAATAAAGGATAGTTGGTAGGAGTCTTCATTTTCCATGGAAACCACCTTAATTGAAAAGTTATGTCCTGTGGGTTATTTGGTTTTTTTGTTTGAGCTCTTTATTAACTACATTTATGACTTTTGCATTTTTTGCCACGATTGTCCCGTTATTTACCATGACGAACATCTAGCCTTATCTGTGAGAGTCATGCATTTGTAAGCAATGTGAAAATCTTAAAAGTGTGCTTTGTTTTACAGAAAAAATCATTTTAAAGTGAACCAAAACAAATCATAATAGAATACACATTATTTGAATTAGAAACAGGCTGTGTCATGTTTAGATATATCCTTAATGCACAAAAAGGGTTTTTTTTTTGTTGTTTTTTAAAGATATGTGAGCCTTTACTTGGATGGAAATCATTTCTTCTAAAATTTTTGGCAAAAAGAAGTGAAGAAGCAGATGTGAGAAAAGGATATTTGAATCTACTTGCAATGATCTCATAAACTACAATAGTACATGAACTGCATATCTGATATTTAAATTTACAGCACAAGGTCTTGATGGGAAAATTAACTAGTTTGCCAACTAGCGTGCATTATCCAGTTTTCTTAACCTAACAGGTTATAATTGGACATTACTATAACTGCTATAACCATGCTCTTGTGAGCTCAATAACCACTCAGGTCAATTCTATTATTGGGCTGGGCTTATAATAAGTTTTGTGAGTCCTCAGTTTACAAAATGGTACATAAATGTGTAGGCACATACTTATTTTTCATGCAACTGCATATTTTGTTTGTACCACTCCAGCTTTCTTACAATTTTTTGTAATAAATGTAGCCCCACAAATTCAAATAAGTTGTTATCCAGCTTGGTCTATTGGTCTTTCATATGTATTGATAAAATGTTTAACAGTGTTAAACAGAAACATTAATCCTAAAAGATCTTGGATAACAGTTTCAAAAGTGACTTAGGAGCTTAACTCTGCAAGAAAATCAAGGGAATTTGGGTTTATCATTGACCATTGCACTTCTGAAAATGAAGCTTAAGATCCTGAAAGCATGAGCTTCTTTGGTGAATTTTAAGATTAGTGTGATATTCAGAAAATGAAGGCTGAAAGATAAGTATGTATAAGTAGTCAGTTATGGGCGAAATGAATCTAAATACCCATTTGTCCACACAGATGCACAATTCACAGCTGCAACTGTTACAACAGTGGGCACAAAACAGACTTGAAAATACACTATATGGACTCTGAGTCTTCAGCTTTCTGGAAACATGACTCCTAAATTTAAATTGTATTTTTATGCAAGATTAACACAAAGCTGAGGAATTCTCATCCATTTCAAGTAAATAAGACCACTCTTTGACAAGTTTTCAGTATGCGTATTTTTCTCTTATGAATGCATCCTTGGTAATATTGTATTTTGATTGCTGAACGGGATAGTTTACTGCTAAAGCCCTGTTCTTCAGAGTCTGAAAAGAAATACCTCTGGAAATAAGACCCTTATTTCTATGGAGACCTGCTGAAGAGATTGAGAGGTGAACAACAGCAGTTGAACAGAATGCAAAACGTGAATTGTAAATTTACATTGCTGTCTTTCTTGATGAAGTAAAGGCAGTAATAATAAAGAGGAACCAGCTTCACAGGACAGAAAGAGAATCAGATAAAATGTAAAAACAATGGGTGTACACAGCAACCTAATCTGCGGTCAATGTGAACAGTTTGGGTACTATGTCTATGATTAACTACAATCCCCAAAGAAAAAAAAGATTCTGCACATCTTACTAGAGCAGTTTCATTTCCTTTCATATTAATTTGACTAGTCATCAACTAGAAGTTAAACTAATTGATTCTAGCATCTTAGTTACAGTAGGTGTCCTAGGGAATGAAATACTGATGTTTAAGATCAGTAAACTAGTGAATATAATAGCGTAAATATTTTTTAATCCATTGTCTCCTTCACCATATAGCATTTTCTTCTGAAGATGCCCCTCCCCCAAATGTCTGTATTTTCAGCATCTGCAGTTTGTAATCTACAGTGTAAAGTGTATGGACTTTTAGAACATAATCTTTTTGAGGCATGGATTACCACTGATGATTGTTAAGCACCTAGTACAGGGGGGCCCAACTGCCTTGTGATCTTCAGGCATTATCAACATAAATTTTTTAAAAAAATCTATATGCCTGCATCGAGTATAAAGTTTTCTCAACACTACAGAATGGGCAGATTCATTTCTACTTTTCAGTGTTTGTTGCAAGCAAGCATAGCTGATTTCATTCCCTCCTTAGAGGGCAGCCTTCGTTGTCAGTCGGAGAGAACCACAGTGCATAGAAAAATAATTATAAAAATTTATGGGGGAATTATCAAAGAATTGCTCCTCTACCCAATTTCCACTGGCATCAGCTAAGCCAGGAGACAAAACCATTTCATGCCACTTTGGTCAGTTTTAATTTCAATAGCGTCTACTTTCCTAGGCGTGTAGCAAACCTTGAGGAAGGCACCTAAAAGTGATGGACAGAAAGCTGAGAGCTTGTCTTCCCTTTCCTGGAGATCGACACTTTGAAGACCAATCTCCTGAGGGGTTCACTTTAATGGGTCTATTAAGGACTTGTTAAACTGACTGCTGATGGTGTCCCCCATTGTCCCTGGTACTCTAACAGGTCGTGAAGAATAAGGGAAGTCAATGGGAGAGTTTCTCCCATTGCTTTCCTGCAGTGGGGATACCACAGGAATTGGGCCTAGGGCATGTCAACTCTACCTACACTATTCTCATACCTGGGGTTGTGTATCTTAAGTTGACTTTCTCCACCAGTGTACACCTGGCCTCACACACAGCATATGAAAGTGGGAGCCAGAGGCCCATAAACTGGAACGAGAGTTCTGCAGTACTGTCTTCCTCAGAATTGTGGTCAATCTTTGACTTAATCCTTATCTCTAGGAGCCTGGGCCTCATTACACCAACTAGAAACTTTAACCAGTCTCTGCAAAGCCTGATGCTGATAATAGGGGAGGAGGTATCTGTCCAAGAAACACAACACAATATAGAGAAATGTCATGAACTATGGACTCTTATTCCTATGTAAATCTCCCTTGAGTTTAGTGCTTGGCATGGTCCAATATATTCAGCTGCAATTTATCTTCATGGATTTCAGATGGTTCCCTCTGCCATTTCTCTCTCTCTTTTTTTTTTTCCTTCTGCTTTGTTGGAAAAGTTGCAAAATATCCCGTAGCTGCTAGTGACTGCACCATCTTCCCTTTTATGGTGAAAGTGAACTCAATATTCACAGCATGTCTCTGTCACTCTATATATTAATCAGAGCGTTATTTTAAGAACTACTGTATTTGTTCCCTCTCAGTCCACTCACACCTTACTATTGCAGTACATTGTAGACCACTCTTTATCAGCAGCTTCACTTTTGACTGGTCCTCCATCTGCATCCAGGACCATTGCAACTCTTGATCTCATCATAACATAGCACATCTCTTCAGATACCCTCAAGGACAATGTGAAAGAGGAAGACCTCAGACAGCGTGGAGAAGAGCTACTGAGATTGAAGGACAACAATTGGGGAACTCTTGGAGTCAGAAGTTTTGCCCTGAGACAGAGTGAAGGGGAAGAGACTTGTACATGACCTGTGCTCCGCTCAGAGTACAAGGGTTTATGTCAAGTAGGTCCACCAGTTCAACCCATGTAATAATACTTAACTAACTCAGTTCTGGCCATTCCCTTTTAAAAACTCCCTGCTAGGTTTTCATTGATACAATTCAGTGACGTACAAGCAACTTCCAGCCATCTTGCTATTGGGCTCTTAGTTGGGGGTAGACTGAGCTGACCATATGCCACTTTACCCCAGACTAAGCACTGGTTTCTTAGTCACTTCCTAGTGTATATCACATTCCTGGGTACATCACTGCTCCCTAGACAGACCTTGCCCCCCATACTCTGAAGAAATTTCCAAATGTACAGTCCTTTCCCCAGTAAATAGTTTCTGCCTGAAGTTAGATGAGGTCCAGAGTTAGCCATTTTGATGCCAGGGTGCAATATATTCATTTAATCAGACTTTAAGGCTTTCTAATAGTACAAATTTATTGGTAGTATGTGTGCATAAGGTAGGGAGCTGTCTTTTTTTCTGTAGGAACCCAAACATCACAGCATTGATTATACTATACATGCCTTTAATAGGTAGATAGTATTGACTAGCAACACTTTGCAATATCCAGATATCACTGGAAAATATTTCAACAGCTGTGTCCAGAATGTCTATGCTTGCAATGTTGGTACCAGGCCAGGCCTGTATTTAAAAAGTTTTTGCCACTATCAACATGTTGGCTAGAGGCATGGGGTTTTTATGACAGCACAAGCCGTTATGTGAATGCACTGATTCTGTGGTAAAACTGCTTTGTCGGTGTAACTTAATTCATTTGGGAACTGGTCTGCATAGCTATTTCGGCAAATCTTTGCTAGTACAGAACAAACCAAAGTGGCTTTCTGATAATGCAAGAAGGCAACTGAAATCTCCTTCTGCTTCACTGTCGTGAGTTTTGCTGAAGTTACTGACAGAGTCTCATTTTTCCAGACTTTCCACTGCTACCCAGGGCCCCAGAACCAAGTTACTCTGCTTGTAACAGCGCCAGGTTCTGCAGGCATATCCTTCTTTGGTCAGCAGAGCCCTTTTAGTGCCTTCTTTGACAGCTTGCTGGAATATTTTTAAGCAGATGATTTTTTATTGCTCTTTGCCCTTTCAAACCGAAAAATAATGAATTATTCTACAAATCATTAAATGCCTGCTGTTCACCACAATCAATCAAATTGTTTTTAATTTCACATGCTAAACTAAATTGGTTTTATTGAGCTATTAAAAATGATGTTGTACATATTGTAACTTGAATACCGCAATAATCTAGGAAGCTGTTTTTTTTTTTTTTAAATCGCCATATGGTGCTTTAAACTGGTTTTATGTAATCCTTTAAAATATTGCTATATGCTGTAAATGGCAACAATTTGGACTGTGAGAGAAGTGATAAAAAACAGAAAGATGGAGAACGGGGAAATGAAGAGACATACAGGGATGAATAGGGAGGGGCAAGGAAAATTTGCTAGTGCTCTGGGAACGGAAGAGTGTGGAGAAAATGGTGAGATTTGAGAGGGAAGAAGAAGGAATAAAGAAAAAAGGAGACAAATACATTGTCAGGAGTGCGTTCTTGTGCTGGCAGATGGTGTGTAACTATGGCACTGCAGAATTTTATTTTCTTTCTGCTACTTCTTTAACTTTCTTTCTAAGTCATCTGCTGTCTACTGAGGCAGCTGCCATTTTGTGAGGCAGAATTATTGCTCCTTGTTACACATTAAGCTTTGTCATGGAGCTTTGAGTTTTTCTGGCTTTATTAGTTTCTGGTAATCTGGAATAAATCATTCAGAAAGCATGTGGTTGCTTTTTGAGACTGGAAAATGTAAGAAGGGAGGCAGATACAGGAAGAAGATGTGAGGCGGAAGAAGATGGGGGAAACAAGCCAAAAGAGAGTGGGTATCTCAACACTTATACTCTGTACATATGATTTGCTCATACACAGGAATTGATGCTTATTCAATGGTTTTTAATGTCCAGAAAGTGAGGAGAACTTTGAGGAGAGTAGATTGAAAATTTAACATTGAAACAGGTTTCTTTGGAAAAAAGGCTTTTTTTGACTTCACAAATTTATTTCGTGGGAAGTATCTGCTTTCCTCAAACAATTTCAGCTTTTTATCACAAAAAAACCCCTTCAAACTGATCGTTTTTGGTTTTCAGTTTTGAATTCTTATTTTGTTTTTGTTTATTTTTCAATGACAAATCCATGTTTTCTGTGGATAACACCCACACACCTTCCTCTTGTTTTCCAGCCAACTCTATCACCTGGAGAACTATGGGGCAGTTCACAGCTGAGGAAAGGGTAAGGTGGGTCAGCTGTTTACAACAGCAGCTTTCATGCAAAACACAGATGTCACCACCCAGAACACGGGTACATTCCAGGCATGTGGGAGAGGTGGGATTTCATTGGGTAATTCTTTAGTAGAGGTATGTTTTGTGTGAAAGTGAAGAAACATCACAGAAACACAGCGAAGGATCAGACAGCCAAAGACACAGCTGAAGAAGTACTGAGGGTATCCTAAGAAAAGCCTAGTGAGAGCTTTTTGGGCTGAGTCCTGGCTGAAAGGGCAGAGAAATTATGGTTGTGTGTGTTCTCCTGCCCTTAGGGAAACAGGCATTGAGCATTCCTTGTAAATGAAAAGGGTTGCATCAGCAATGCCTAATCTCTCCTCCTAAATGAAACAACCTGCATGATCCTGAAGTTTGGCTAATTGTTCAGATCAGCTCTAAGACATTAAACAAAGCATCAGCAACCTTTCTGAGGTGGAGTATGGTCTGAATGCTGGTGATGCTTTTTAAGTCAAGAATAATCCTACTTACAGCAGCTTCACTGATAAATAGATCAGGACACAGAGCTTTACCTTTTAGGTGGTAGTTGGTAGCATTAGCTGGTCTTCTGTCAATCTGCAGGCAGCATGGCTTTGAGCAAGCTGCCAGCTGCATGGAGGCGGATGCACAGGGCTGAGCCCCCACCTCATGTACTAATAAAAATCAGCTTGGAAGCCATGCTTGGCACCTGTGCCTGGGGTTTGCTGACCCCTGCATCAAAATGTGTTAATATTACACTGAAGTGAAAGTGTACTGATACAACGGGGGCAGGGTATTTTTGAGTGAAGGCTGGTATAACCGTAACTCTGCTCTCTGACGTCAGTGGAGCTGTGCATGTGTATGGTGTGTGTCAGCGCTTATGGAAGTGGGCGACAGAACTGGCTACTTTCAGGCTGTGGTTACACTGGCAATTGAATGACAAAACTTTTGTTCAGCAATTCTAAAACTGGCCTGCTCCCCAAGGACAAAATTTTTGCCATGGCAAGTACCAGTGTGACCAGGAGAAGAGTTTTGTCAGCAAAACAGCCAAAAAGCAGTAGCTACACAGACCACTTCTTAGCAACATGACCTTGATGCCAAGAGCTTTATAGGGAAGACAAAGCCTCAGCCAGGTGCTGTTCTAAGAAATCAAATGCAAAGGCTGTGTCTACACTGCCAGGTCTTTCAGAAAATCAGGCCCTTTTTCGAAAGAACACATGGAGCGTCCCCACGCAAAAGGAGCTCTTTCAATCTGAAATTGAAAGAATGTGGCTCTTCTTCCAGAAGCCCTCTTCTGCTCCTGGATTGGGAAGAGCGCCTCCTTTCATAAGCTTATTTGTAGACACTCCACAGGCCCTGTTTGTGAAAGAGCAGTTCTCATGGCACCAGATTTTTTGATTCCTGGCTTGTTCTTTCAAAACAGCGAGGACTGTGTGGATGCTCTGTGTTGAAAGAGTGGCTCAGTTTTTCAATCTGCTTTTTTTTTGTGTGGATGTGGTCTTTCGAAAGATGATCTTCCAGAAGAGAGCTTCCAGAAGACCATCTTTCAAAAGATCTCTGTAGTGTAGATGCAGCCAAAAAAAGAACACTTGGAGAATTCTACCACAGCCTTGTCATCATGTGATGTATAATACACATTTGGATATCATTCTAGTCTTTTTATGTGTTTCTTTTCTAGATCCAGTACAGAGAAGAGACCGGATGTACAGTATTTGGGCCAATCCCATTAGCAGTGTTCCAACGCTAGTGATTTTAACCCAAGTTTTACAATATTTAAGGCTATTTCAAAAGCCCCAGCTACTGGATTATGTGAAAGTCTCAGCTTTTATATAAAAAAGTAAGTTTTGAGCCCTTGTAATTGCAGATAAAAGCTTGTAAATGTGAACCCTATAGACTGCAACACCAGGAGGTAAGTAAAATGGATGTACAAGTTGGTATTTTGAAAAGCTTCAACTTTTAAGCATTATTGCATTATTTTTGAGGTCTGATTCATGACATTGGGGGTTGGTTATATTGTATTAATCACACTAGGAACCATTTAAAATATGTACAATCCATGTTCTAGCAAATGGCTTTGACATGATTTCTGGTTGTCTGTTGGGAATAATGAGGTTTTTACAAGAACCTTTAAATTACAATAACATGTTCTTGGAAAGCTTTCTGTCCCCCCAGCACAGACGTGTGCCTGTCTCACTTAGAGGCTCCTCACAGTTCAGGCCCAGCTCCAAACCTCCTAGCGACATGAAATTAAAGCATTTCAAAAACTGTGCTGCTCTGATTTATTTAGGTCTCATTCCATGCAAATAAATGAAAGGGTAATTGAATTAAACTAAGAAAATGTTTACCACTGCTTTCCGTCTGCATGCCATCTGGTGTTGCTCTGATCATTTTCAAAATGCAATATGCCATAGCCCAGCCCCAAGTGGCAAGAGAGTAAATCAGGAGTAACTCCAATAAAATCAGTTATTTTGTTAGTCTTTAAAGTGCTACTTGACTGCTTTTTTTGTTTTAATAGTATATAGATTAGCACGGCTTTCTCTCTGTTACTAAAATCAGTGGAGTTCATCTTCTTCATGGCAGATCTCTATGGGCTGTGACCTCCTTACTGATTGAGGACCTCCTGGCTAGATCTGTAGTAAGCGCCCTCAAGTGGGCTGGCTATATATTCAGTATGTGTCCATTATTGACAAACTTATTGCAGAACTGAAGCTTTTGATGCCCATGAGATTGCTGGCCATGTAGAAGCATTCCTTGGCATACACACTCTGGAATTTATTGGTTTTCCATACTACTAATATGTCATTAGAGTTACATGGATGTTACCAATAGACAGATGAAACAAGTGTAGTATTTTGCTATTCCTGGTTTCACAGGGGTTAAACGTGTTGTCACAGAATCAACAGGAACCAAAGCATTAAAATCATTTCTTTGTTGGTACAACCGGAAAAATAGATCTGTCTTGAGTATTGCATGCTGGACTAGTGTGTATATCACATCAACGATACAGATTATTGTCTTCACTGCATATATCTGCATGTGTTAAGTACATAGTAATAAAATAACAGTTATATAGCCTAAATTGGCCTATGCTTTTAATATATCCTTGCTGACTTGTGCTAAGTATACCATAACCCCTTGTATTCACTGAAGAAAATTTTGACTTGAATAAATAGGGGAACTCTCAGGGTCAGGACAGAGTAGTGCTTTACCATTGCTACAGAAAGGGGGTCATTTTCATAGACATGTACTAGAATGTTTAGAAAGAAAAAGACAAGACATCGGAAGCTCCCTCCCTGCCAGATTTGCACAGGGACGCTTCTAGCAGTTCCATTCTTCATTGTCAGGGAGTGAAGGGAAAATGCACAGTTTGCTGTATCCCCCTCTCTCTGGCTGGGGAGGGCAGGGGGCAGACAAGATGTGCACTCTGCTCTTGGTCCATAACAGAGACAGCAAGAGAAAGAGCAAAACACTTCATCCCCCCGCCCTCCCCTCCCCTCCCCTCACATGCCCTCCACATGCCCTCCACACACACACACACACACACCTGCCCTGATCCTCTTACATCCTCCTCAATGTCTCTTTAGGCTGCTTCTTGGAGTATATTTCTTCTTTTTTTGAATCTTACAATATTGAAACAGGCAGCCAATTCTCTGGAAAGGAATTCATCCTTCAATAATCAGAAAAAATGGTTCTCTTCCTGGCTGTGTCTACACTACCCTCCCCACTTTCGAAAGGAGGATGCTTTTAATTGCGTACAGCTTGTTTACATGGGGTCCTTTTTGAAAGGGCCCCAGACACTTTGAAATCCTCTTATTTCTATTTCTAAAAGGACCCCACGTAGATGAGCCACGCATGATCAAAAGTGGCACTTTCGAAGTGCTGAGGCTGCCATTATGCTAATGAGGTGCTGCATATTCATTGCAGCACCTCATTAGCATTTCCCAAAGTGTCTCATTAGCATCCCCCTTTCAAAAGGGGGCAGGGGGCCACTGTACACATAGCTCCTATGTATAATCTGGGATAATCTAACTTTATTATTTGGAAAATAATTTCTGGAACGAATATCATAATGAAAACCAAAAATGCTGGCTTATTATTATTCAAATCATTTTCAAATATTTTTCAAATGTGAACGTTCTAGGCTCCCAGAACTAAGAACAGAAACACTAACAAAGAAAAAAATGAACAGGTAGAGAATTTGAATGGAGCAAACCATAAAGATGTGCATAAGTTCAGTGGCTGCCATTGTAACTGGTAAAAGAGAGCTGCAACATTTGGCAAGGGAAATCAACTGCTAAGGTCAGGCAGAGAATGACCATACATAGATAACGGGTCATTTGTAGTAGCAAGACTTCTGTGGTGTTGTTAGCACAACGGAAGAAAAAAGTGCAGTTTTCTGCAATAATTAAAGCTCTGCACTGAAGCATTTCAGGCACGTCATGCTTTTTCAACTCTATTTCCAATGACCCACCAGAGGATCATTCATTGGCTATGGAATACAGCTATAGTTTTTATGTAGTATATTCTCACACCTCTTTAGGGGGGTCTTAGCAGCTTGATTTTCACTGATGATTTGGTTTGTTTCTTCAATTTTGTGTGTGAAGTTATCTTCCTAGATAAGAAAATGTTTAAGAATGTGGGCATCCATTAACCTATTTACGCATATGTAACGTGGGGGTTCACAGGCCTGGGGAAAGGATCCTGAGTCCCTGACGCATACCTCTGAACAAACACCAACTCTCCCTAACTCCAGAGCAAATACCCAATTAAACAGCATGCCCCCCCCCCCGCTCTCTCTCTCTCTTTTTTTTTCCCCTTAATTCAAGCATAGCCAGAAGCACACCAAGGACAGGATCTCCAGCAGGGGTTACAAAAAGCCCCTCATCCTTGGCATTAGCTTGCACTGCTATTGCTCTATTATTCTGTGGATAAATAATAGTCTGGCACTGTTCACTAGCACTGAACTCACTTAACAAGGTAGTTATTGTGTATAATTTACTGAATGTGGAAAAGAGTAGCATGTCTATTTAATCTATTCTTTAGACTTAAGAGAGTGATACTTCGTGGTTTAAACCACTATCACACCCCATGTGTTATAGAATACTGTGCAAAGGGCACTTCAAATCATACTTATGCCTGGATTATTCAATTTAAAATATGTCATCTTTTTGATAAATCCAACTAGTAAAGGTCTGTTAAAATAGAAGCATTAATGCTGGCAAGCAGGCAGTCTTGAACATCAATAACTCCTTATCCTCTTTGAACTCATGTGAAGCTTCCAGACAAGATAATAGTGATGAAATGCAATTGTTGATGATGAAGAACTAAGCCCAGGCATGCATATTAGAATGGGGAATTAGATATTTTGCAACAACTGAAAGGTGAGTAATACATTTTTTGTGATGGGCAAAGAAAACTATTTTGAAAGGCATTTCTCAGCTTGGAGTGGTATGGAATGAAACTCTCAGCCTTTATGTTGCCAAAATTATTTCTCCTGTAGCATTTCCTGCCCAGGAATAGCAAGTGTTCCAACCCACATCTGGGCCCAGTTCTGAGCTATGTCAGAGAAGACATAGGCTAGACTATGACTGCTGATAGGATTAATGAGAAAGAACTTTTCAAACACAAGCTGTCTTATGCAACTGAAGATGTATAACCTAATATAACCCATTGTAATGTGTTCCATCTGTTCTACTGAGACACAACATGCCCAGTTTTGAAATACCCACCAACAGATGAAAAATTTCTGATATATGCATTGATGCATAAAGCCCCATTCTCTGTGCTGTAGTTTTTATTAAAGGGGCATTCTGGGAAAGACATTAAGGCAAATTTTTGTGCCAGCATTTTTCTGCCTTATAACCTCAGTGCCTGGCAGACAAACTGCATGAAGAAAATGCAAAGGTAAAAAATCTCTTCTCAGGCATCCTGAAGATACCCCCTCAGGGTGTTATCTTTTTCTTTTGGACTTCCTGGTGGAATGCTCAGAACAGAGTTAAAATAAGGCACATCTCCCCGTAACTTCATGAGTCACCAGAGATATTTTTTGTCATTGTACATGTGCTTTAAAAACATATAGTGTGAGTTTAAAAAAAAATTAAACCGTTCATAATAAATGTACCAGGGGACTTTCAGCATTATTTACACTACTGTCTCAACACAAACTGCTTACAAAAGTATTATCCATTCTTGTGATTTTCACTTGCCTGCCCAGTATATTCAGAGGGCTATTGGACAATCCACTGGGCAATGAAGCTGAAGCTACCTAGTAGGAGTAGATGGAGACTGGATGTGGAGGTAGTAACCCCAGGACACCAGCAGGAGGGCATGAGATTGCTTCAGAAAGTGTTATAGAAAAAAAAAAAAAGATTCCTTCTGGCTTTGCCAGCACTGAGAGTTTTATTTACCTCAGATTTATCCTAAATTTGAGTGCACTGAGGATCTCAGTATATTTATCACTGCCAATTGCTGTCTCAGGAAAACTAGTGATGACATCAATGAACATAATAAAAAACCTCAGAGGGGTATTCCTGTTAGTCTGTAACTTTAAAAACAACAAACAGTCATGTGAAACCTTAGAAATTAACAAATTTATAAGGTTGTGAGCGTTCGTGGGTAAACCCCACTTCATCAGATGAGTTGAAATGAAAATTATGGAATCCAAGGTGTGTGTGTGTGTGTATACATATCCATGCATACGCTTTTGTATACTTTTTGCTTAATGAACTGCTACTGTTTCTATTATGTTTTTTGGAAGTACAATAGAAGCTTGATTATTCAGCAACGCTGAGTAACAGGGACTGCCAGATAATCAAAATTTTAGGATTGCTGAACAGGGCCACGGGAAGGGCAGCCAACCCTGCAAAGGTCTATCTAGCTCAGTATTCTACCTTCTGACGGTGGCCAGTGCCAGAAGCATTTGGGGAAATGAACAGAAAAGGGGACCTTCTAATAATCCCCATTGTGTGGTCCAATCACAGCTTCCAGAAGTTGGAGGTGCAGGGGCACCCAGAATATAATCCCTGACCATCTGGGTTAATAGTCATTGGTAGACCTATCCCACATGAATGTATCTGTCTTTTCCGACCCATTCATACTTTTGGAGAGCACATGACACCAGTAAACTTACACCTGCACTACAGCCTTATTCTTAAATAAGAAATTTGAAATGACTATTTTGAAATATCTTATTTTGAAATAACACAGGCACACACAAATTGCATTTTGAAATATCATGCAGCATTTATTAAACAGCAGCCTTATTCCCAAATAAGCTATTCTGGAATGGCTATTTCAAAATAACACTGCTATACACAAAAATACATTTCAAATTAGCACTTTGCTATTTTGAAATACATTGTCTGCACATATAGGTTACGTCTAGACTGCTGGGTTTTGTTTGCAGATGTTTGGGTCGGCAGTTATCTTGTGACAAAACTCCTGCTGACAGGGCCTGTCCAGACACTAAGGCGCAGTGAAAGAGCGATTGGCTCTGTCAACAGAGAGCACGGGGGCTCTGCGGTGCCTCTGGGACTGTGCCTCTGTGGTGCCTCTGGGACTGTGCTGATCACTGCGGTTCCCTCCTCACACTCGATGGGCTAGCAGCCCAGGGGGGTGTCTGGCTATGGAGGTGTCCCCTCATTGTTGGTGGGTGAGCTGGGAGCAGCCTAGCCCTCCCCAGGGCCCACTCACACACCTTCAGCTCGCAGCACTGCCCGCAGGAGCGGATATTACCTCATGCCTTCAGGCATGCCTGTGTCCTGGGAGCCATGAGGTGGGAAGAAGGGACTTTTGAAATCGGGGGCCATTTTGAAAGACCCCAGCCACACGGGCATTGTGCGTTTTGAAACCAGCAGTTTTGAAACATGCGTGGCCACTATTATGCTAATGAGGTGCTGCATATGCATGGCAGTGCCTCATCAGCATATTCCGAAGTGCCACATTGCCATAGCCCTTCTGAAAGGAGGGGCCAGTGTGGCTACAGTCCTCCTGAACTATCAGTTCCTCTTTTGATAGTATTTGGCTCAGATTCAGAGACACCTGGAGCTGCGGGTTGGTAATTTTTTTACCCAATACCAACTTAGATGTAAGAAGTGTATCTACCTCCCCTTTCTCTGTGGAGAGAAATGTCTAGAACTTCCTTATTTATATTTGTATTTATTCATTTATTTAGGGGATGTTGCTCTAAATATGAGGGGCACTTTCCAAACACAAAAGAAGACAGCCCCTGCCTCAAACAGTTTATGGTGCCTAATAATCATGGAAACTGAAAACTTTCCCAATTGTGCCCAGCCCAGGCTATGAGAACACCAGAAAATTTGCATTGTGATTGGTTTCTTTTGTGCCTGATCGTAAATGGCAGCAGCTAGTGTGACTAGTAAAACACTGTAGCAGTTCAATACTGGCATAAAGGAAATGTATTGAATTACCAAGAGCACATTTGAACTGTGGAGCTCTTTCATTCAAGTAAGGGCCCAGGCCCACACTGCTTAGCTTGTTTGGCTGCTTGGGAGTTTAGCACAAAGGTTTCATGGCTGCAGATGTAAGGTTCAGCACTGGCTTGGTACATCTGGAATGAAGAGCCCAGTTAATACAATTGCTGTCAGAGGTGTGGGTGATGCAGCAGCACCCCCTTACTTGGTGTCCATTATACACAGGGTGTAGAATTTGTTTAATTGGCTTTCAGCCCCCCTACTGTAAAATGTGTTCCAGCATCCCCGATTGCTGAACTTCTGTTGACAGCACATTTCTCAGTTCTTACTCTGGTTTGTGAGACTTTGAAGTCATTATATAAATTTGAGACTTGAAAGGTACACAGAACTAGAGTAAGAGAAGGGAGGGAAATGTGCAGGACACAGACAGCAAGGAAGGACAGAAAGAAAAAAATGAAGTAGGGTGGAAAGGAAATAAATGGAATAAAAATGATAGTCCTTAAGGAGTTGTATCTGTCAGACATAGAAAAAACCCACAAGTAGAAAGAGAGAAAAGGAAAAAAAGAGTTAAAATAGTCAAGTAGAAGGAGCAGGAGCAAAAACACAGCCACAAGGAAAGAACAGATTAACAAAACTAAAAACTTACAGACAAGCCCTACAGTGCCCCAAAAGGACAGGTAAATATCACTTCCAAATTGCGGCTCTATGGAGCCATGTGGAACCTCATTCTGTTATAGCTGTTTGTCACTCTGTAATAAACCTCATGGTTCAGAATGCTTTCCTCGGCGCCAATTTTGTTCTGTTACACCATGACAAATTGTCAATATCCATACGCATTGCCAAGAGAGATGGTGGAGTCTCCATCCCCAGAGGTTTTTAAGTCCCAGATTGACAAAGTCCTGGCTGGGATGATTTAGTTTGGGTTGATCCTGCTTGAAGCAGGGGGCCGGACTTGATAACCTTTTGAGGTCCCTTCTAGCCCTAAGATTCTATGAGTCTATGTGACATCAGTGCAGAATTACAGTGCAGTGGTGAGACTTGGAAGCAAAATTTACCTCACTATACTAGAGGATTAGTTGGAAAAAATTATAGGAAACTGCTTTTTATGACTTTTTTCCTATGCAATTTCATGTTAGTGGAGGAAAGAGGAATAGTGAACAACTTACTTTTTTTTCTTTTTTCTCCGGAGAAGCCCTAAGTTACATCTAGAAAACCCCTGATTTACAGAAGGGCATAACAGATTAGGATGCCAATGCAAAATATTACCTAAATCAATTGGCAGTTTTCTCATTATGCGATAAAATGCTCTACTGCCAGGATTAACCTAATATTGTTCTCCGATGGATTTAAAGACTCTGAGAAACAGTACTCTAGGTAAACGATAACCTCATTTATATATTTGATGGTCTGTGACAGAAAATGTGCCTGCATCGGTCCTGGATGGTGTAACAAAGCCAGTTATGTTGTCCGCCAGCCAGACTTAATTAAACTCATGTCCCACCTAGGGAAGGACATGGGCTGTTCCAAGGAGTTCAGTACAAAAAGGAGCTGCAAAGAGAAGGAGAGAGAGAGGAGAGAGAGAGAGAGAGAGAGAGAGAGAGAGAGAGAGAGTGAGTGTACAGTCTCTGTTAAAAAAACTGGGAGACCAGGCAGAGTGGAAACTCTGGTCAGGTAGAGAATTTAATCTAAGATGGACAAGGCTGCACTGGGACCCCAAACAAAAGCAGTCCTCTAGCCTGGGTGTTACTGCATTCCAGTATCTGTCACCTGGCAACCATTATCCAAGCCAATAAAGAAAGGAAACAGTAGTATGTAAATCTAACAGGGAGTGGTTATTTAAAAGAAATACCTTACAATAAAATACAGAACGGACCAGGAGAGAAAGAGAAACAGTAAACTAACACAAATGCTGAAAACCATAACAATCAGTTCCCCAAAACCAACACCTGCATATGCTAAGTGCATTTATATTAACCTTCTTCCCAGTTCCTGTTGGTTGCCTAGGACCTTCAACCTTTGGACTAATTTAAAGTCTGCAGGGAGGAGCGCCAGGGTGATCCCTCGATGGTGAGTAGATAGTTAGATGATCATGGCTAATGGATGTTACGAGTGGCAATGGATCTCAAGGAGATAAGCAATGCATGTTGGTAGGAGTCCTGTGGTGGTGTTCTTTCTTGATCGAAGCCTGTGCCACATCGCCACTTGGACAGGTGCATCCACAGAATGATCGGTGCTGGCCTTATATTTCCCTTGTGGTGGGAAAATCTTATGTAACCATGCCCCTGCAGGGAAACCCCTTAGGAGTCTCTGAGGTAAACTGAAAGAGCAGGAGAGATCTGCTGGGTCAGAATGACTCAGAATAATCCCAACTCCATTTTGAGACTCCATACAAAATACAGGCTATACCTGAAACATGTCACCACCCTCCATTCTGAGGCATGAACAGTCCTTTAAGTATTTCGGGTTTCACTCCTGACAGTCTGGAATCCTGTCTGAATAGACAGGTCTGGTGGGAAGCTAGAGGGGACATAGAGCAGATATCAGTGTGGAACTGGATCTGGCAGGAAGCCTTGACATAGGAACTGGAAGTCCACAGAGAGAGCCTTGGAAGATATTCAGTCAGGGAGATGGTAGGAAGAGTTATGAGAGGTATAGGGTCAAGACCAAGGACAGTGGACTTGTGCTTGAGTTTGTACTTTACGGTGTAGGAGATTTTGTGGGATTCCAAGGGGAACCTGGAATGCCTGCTATGAAATAAAGGTGAACTTAGAAGGGCCTGGGAAGAAGGCTCAAGAGACACTGAGGAGGAAGAAACCCAGAAAGCAGGAATTGTACTGGGTAGACCCTGGCTGCTGGTTCAAGTGTCCCTCAGCTGGAGCCTGCTGTAGGGAAAGTGCTCAAGTTTCAGAGACAGACATTGGTATAATGATGTGAAGACTCCAAGGAAGGGGTCAAGGACAATTCAAGCCCTGAGACAAGAGGGTGCAAAGAACTGGAGTCAGCACTAAAGACTTTTTTGGTTTTTTTTGTGATATCAAAAAACATTTTGGACTCTCTTGGACTCTCCGCTACCTTAGCAAGCGATGAACAAATTGTGACACAGCTAGGGGCAGCTGGGACTGATTTCGTTGCATACACGCACACTCAGATTCACACTTTCCTCACTCACAAACGAAACATAACTATATGGAACAAAGCTAAATCTTTAAAACAAAGCTACAAGACTTATTACCAACATACTTCTTATACAATTGCTAAAATACTACATCTTGGTTACATTATTTCTTACAGAAATTTGCATTCCCTTAGCATGATGACATTTTACTTAGCTCAAAAGTTATACAGGCAATGACTGTTACAAAGCTTACTGAGGCTATGTCTATACTAGGGAATAAGTCAATTTTATATATGCAATTCTAGCTACTGCATTCAACTTATCAGAATTGACTTACTTCCCTAGTCATGTCTGAGCCCCTTTAGTCTCGTGTTGACATCCCTTACTGAATGTGATAGCACAGAGTACAGGAGTTGATGGCTGAGCCCAGAGAGGTCGATTTTGCTGCATCTTCATTGGACATGCAAAACTGAACTCTGGAAGATCATCCACAGAAGACCTTCAGGTAGGTATAGATAAAGATACAGGACTTACTATCAGTGTCAAAACAAAAAGCAGTCAAGTAGCACTTTAAAGGCTAGCAAAATAGTTTATTAGGTGAGCTTTCGTGGGACAGACCCACACGAAAGCTCACCTAATAAACTATTTTGCTAGTCTTTAAAGTGCTACTTGGCTGCTTTTTGTTTTGATAGTGTATAGACTAGCACGGCTTCCTCTCTGTTAATATCAGTGATGACTGAAAGTTGCAGAATTGATATCTGTATTATGCTGAACTGAGCACAACCTCTATGCAGCAACAAGAAGGCACACTGTCAGTGAGTGAACTCCTTTCTAATTTCCAACTAGCTTGTTTTAGGTATGCAGTTGATTTCAAAGGGATAATCTGTTATAAGGAGAAAGCCCCCTCTCTTTTTCTTTTCTTTTCTTTTTTTTTTGCGGGGGGGCATTTGCTCAGATTCTTACAGTGTTCTAGCAGGGATCTTTTTTACATGACAGGTAACAGACTGAACAAAAATTGGGTCAAATGAACACCCTTGCCATTGAAAAAACAATCAGCATCTCATATAAATTTACATGGACGTTGAACCATATTCTCTCAACCATTGCTACTCCCCTTTACATCAATGGAAATTCCACTTGCAGAGAAAAGCTAGAACCTGGACCTTTGTCATCATGTGGGAAAACAATGTAAAACACGCATCCTTGAAATACCTCAAGATATAACTTTGGCAAAATTCCTAATACATGCTAGGCTTTCATGAAACTGAAGCTGGAAGTTTCCCATTCTGGAAGACAGAAAACTATGCAATATTTATACTTTGAGAGAGATTTAAATCTAATCTACAATCTATTTCTTCTGGCCAACAAAACAGTTTGGAATGTGCAGATGAAAGGAACATGCAATCTATTGTAATAATTTTGCGATGGTGTATTTTCTCTGTTCACATTATTTATATCTATGAATATGTGACCTTAATAAAAACACAAAGGTGGCATTGTCAGACACATTAAAGTAAGGAATTAGGGTTTTAAAGTAGCTTACATATGAGGAGATTAAGAGATATGTCATCTATACTGGATAGAGCATGCCCTTTCCGTGTATTACAACAGAGAACTTCAACCTGAAAACATTCTTAAAAAGTCCGTGAATAGAAAGTCCATTAAAATGAGTAAATCTACAGGGTTTTTAGTGTAGTGGAATATATTGGTGAGACATATAGGCTACGTCTACACTAGCCAAAAACTTCGAAATGGCCATACAAATGGCCATTTTGAAGTTTGCTAATGAAGCACTGAAATACATATTCAGTGCCTCATTAGCATGCAGGAGGCCGCAGCACTTCGAAATTGACATGGCTCGCCACCACGTGGCTTGTCCAGACGGGGCTCCTTTTCGAAAGGACCCTGCCTACTTCGAAGTCCCCTTATTCCCATCTGCTCATAGGAATAAGGGGACTTCAAAGTAGGCAGGGTCCTTTCGAAAAGGAGCCCCGTCTGGACGAGCCACGCGGCGGCAAGCCGCGTCAATTTTGAAGTGCCGTGGCCGCCCGCATGCTAATGAGGAGCTGAATATGTATTTCAGCTCTTCATTAGTAAACTTCGAAATGGCTGTTTGCATGGCCATTTCGAAGTTTTTTGGCTAGTGTAGACACGGCCATAATAATTTAAAAGATTGCAAAGCAATAAGGAATTAATATCTTAAATTCTATAGTTCTATCATTGTTTCATTCTTCATAGGCTGTTGCCACACTTGGCCAAAACTTTGAAATGGCCATGCAAATGGCCATTTCGAAGATTACTTAATGAGGCACTGAATTAAATATTCAGGATGCTTCCAGCTGTGGCACTTCAAATTTGGCATTTTCATATTTGACACCTCATTTGCATATTCTTATTTCAAAAGAACTTCTTTCAAAAGAAGAAAACCAGTGTAGACGCTGCTCTTTTGAAAGTAAACCCCATCTTCAACAATATCTATATTCGTTTTCTTCCTTCAAAAGATGCTCTTTTGAAATAAGATTATGCAAATGAGGTGCTAAATATGCAACTATGCACCTCATTTGCATTTTTGATTTCCCTCATTTGCATGCCTCTTTCGAAGGAGGAATGCAAGTGTAGATGCATCCTTAGACCCTATGGCTGTGTGCACACTTGCATTCCTCTTTTGAAAGAGGTATGCAAATGAGGTACATCGGAAATGTTAATGAAGTATAAATTTACATATTCAACATCGCATTTGCATAATCTTATTTTGAAAGAGCTTCTTTCAAAAGAACATAACCACTGTAGACACTGCTCTTTCGAAAGTAAACCCCATCTTCGAAAGAATCTTTCCCTTTTTTATGAGAAGAAGGATTCTTTTGAAGATGGGGTTCACTTTCGAAAGAGCAGTGTCTACAGTGGTTATGTTCTTTTGAAAGAAGCTCTTTCGAAATAAGAATATGCAAATGAGGTGTCAGATATGCACATTTATATCATTTGCATTTTTGATGTACCTCATTTGCGTTCCTCTTTCAAAAGAGGAACGGAAGTGCAGACACAGCCTTAGGGTCTAACTGATGTTTGGGGTCAGCAAGGATTTTCCATTAGGTCACATTCACAGAGATCCTCAGAATTTTTTGTCTTCCTCTGCAGAATAGGACATAGTTCACTTCCTGGTTTGAATTGGAGTAAATGGTGGAGTTTCTGTACCTTGAAGTCTTGAGGATTTACAGGCTTTAGTAATTTTTATGCTTGTGATGTGTGGGAAGTCATACTAGATGAGCCTGATGGTCCCTTCTGGCCTTAAATCTGTGAGTCTAACCACAAATGCAAGTGAGTTCAATGGAGCTATGTTATGAGCATGTAAAATGCTATAAATTCCAAAAATACAAGGCCATAGGCATCTCAGGGTCATCTCAGGGTTTTAACTACATCTCCTGATACTTTAAATGGACATTTTATGGCTCAATCTCCTCGTCAATTTGGAAAATCTCAACCATGGCCTTTTAATCTTCTTTTTTTTTTTTAACTTCAAAGTGTTCACTATTTGAGAGTGAAACTGCCAGCAGCTTCTAGGAAATCCTGCATTGGATTCAGTTTGTCAGTTCAGATCTACACTATCTTGCCAGTTGTCTGCCTGTGCTATTTGCAAACTAACACAATGTTCTTCTGCCCTCAAGACAAAAGGTTTAATTTAAAAATAAAATGTTGCCACTGAATGAGGACCTCAAAGAAAGAATTTGCATAGGTAATGGTCACATGGGGTAGTTTGAACTTGAGGACAAAGGGAAACAGATGATTTTGGAGGGCTATAAGGGAATGTGGAACATATGCATCACATCTGTAGTCCAAGATGTGACTATGTTTTTTAAATCAAGAATAATGGCTGTAATCTGGTCTTACATGGAAACATCCCCAGTGCCAGAGTGAACTGTACTGAAATGCTGCATTTCAGTGCAGTCTGTTACCAACCCACCAATATTCATGTTGCCAGTCGAAGCAGACTCAGCCAAATTCGGCCTCTGCTGTTTGTTTACTTGTTTTGCCATAATGAAGCTGCTTGTCACCTCTTGTTCCTACTCCACTTCAAAAAAATTGCATCTGGGCCATGTCTACAAGGGAAAACTCTGTCGACAGAAGTCACTGTTGGAAGAGCTTTCCTGGTGGTACTTCTGTCAACAGATCATGTCCACACTTAAAAGCAGATTGAATGAGCAATCTGCTCTGTAACAGAGAACAGCCAGAGTGTCCAGCCCTCTCTCTCAACAGAATGGCTGACTGGAAGATCTGCAAATAGGACTGTCCGGTGAACTGGAAGCCCTGTCTGTTGACAAAAGGACCCTGGAGCAAGTACATGGCTGTTTTGTCAACAGAACACTGTCAAGAGAGGCATTATACCTGAACAGGGAGAGGTATAACACTGGAAGTGGATGTGCTGGGCTTCATTGACAAACTTGACAAAGCACAAAGGTGCATCTACACGTGCGAAAAACTTTGAAAAAAGAGGCCCTTTTATGAAAGAGAGGGAGGAGCATCTGCATGCATAAACCCATGTTTCGAAAGAAAATTGAAAGTACGGGGCTCGGAAATCGAAATCTGAACCCCGATCCCGTATCAGGAAGATCTCTCCCTTTTGAAATAATAAATAAAGTGTACGTGTAGATGCTCCACAGCCCACTCTTTCAAAATACAGGTCCACCATGGCACCGATCAGCTGGAGTGCGGGGCCGCTCCAGCCAGCAGCAGTGGGACTCTATGGTCCCTGCATTCGGCTGCCTTAAAGCTGCACACACACAGAAAACCCGTGGCAGGAAGCTGAGAGCGTGCTATGAGCAGCGTGCGCACGAGCTCCAGCCACACGCTTCAGCCATGGCCAGCAGCCAGACCCCCCGCGAGCCCCACTGCCCCCCCGCAAGCCCTCTCCAGACTCCCAGGGCTCCCGGGGGGGAAAAAAACCCCAGCCCCCTCCTGGATGGAGCGGGGGCTCCGTAACCTCCTCCGCCTCTGGCAGGATGAGGAGGTCCTCCACCACATGGGGGTCAAGCGGCAGAATGCTGCAGCCTTTGGCTGCCTGGCAACAGACCTCTGCAGCAGGGGCCACCCGGAGCGTACCCCAGACCAGGTACGCTCCAAGGTGAAGGAGCTGCACCAGGGATATGCCCGGGCCAGGGACCAGGCCAGACACTCCAGGGCAGGTCCAGTGACCTGCCCCTTCTACCAGGAGCTTTGGAGCCTCCTGAGGCCCCAGGAGAGTTTCCCCTCTGTTGCCTTCCTGGGCACCTCTGGGGTGGAGCTGCAGGTGGAGGAGGTGGAGAAGCAGCCTGCATTGGGGACCCAGGAGGGTGAGGGGACCACGGACTGGTAAAGTAAGGAGGGGGAGCTGACCATCCTCATCCCCTCCCGCGCCTCCAGCGGGGCGACCGAGGGCCAGCCATCCCCAGACATGGCCGAGGGACCCTCTGGTAAGCACAGGGAGGGGCGCACACCTACTCCAAGGGTGGGGGCAATGCAAGGGCTAGGCGCCCGCACATGGGACCGGTGGTCCCGGACCGTACACAGGCCAGCCCCCCACATGGGATGTGGCACCCCGTGGTGATGCATCAGCGACGTCCAGCACCCGCCCTCAGTGGACAGCGCCATAAGCCGCGCAGGGGTGGCGGCTGGTCAGTGCTGGATGGTGCCCGGGGCCTGCATACCACAGGCTGGGAAGGGCCACCTGCGGGCGAGACCCCTGGAATCACACCCAGGCTGGGAGGCCCAGTCCTGGGGGGGAGCGGGTGGGTGCTCCCTGGGGGGTCAGTGTCCCTTGTGGGGGCGGGAGACCCATGGGGTGGGCTCAGGCGGGTAGGCCACAGCCGGGTCCCCTCCGTCCGGGGCACACTACTGACATGCTCTCCTCCTCTCCACACAGCCACACCATCCAGGGGCCAGGACAGCCCCGCACCATCCCTCGTGCTGGAGAGCCCACCAGCTGCAGCCGTCTGGACACCACCCCAGGCAGGGCGCCATCGGGGCCGTGGCTGGAGGGCCCTACGCTGGGCCGAGGAAGACCAGGCCAGCCAGTATCAGGCCGAGGTGGCTGAGGAGCACCTCCAGTTCACCAGCGCGGATATGGAGTGGTGGAGGGCGGCCTGGGACAAGCTGCTGGACATGCTCCAGGGCATTGGCCAGGCTGTGCGGGAGCACACAGCTGCTATGGCCCACCTCCTGGCCACCCCTGGAGACTCCTCCTGCTGGCCCTGCCTCTGCTACCCCCACTGAGCCTGCCCCTGCCTCCCCTGAGCCTGCCTCCTCTGCCCCCACCAGGCCCAGCCGCTGGCAATATTTGCTGGTCATACCGGCACCCTCCCCCCCCACCGGGGACCCCACACCTGGAGGGGCAGGGGCTCCAGGGGCCGATGGGGTTCGCGGCCACCACCCCTGCCCCGCAATGAGTACCTTGCCCCCCTCCAAGTTGGTTCTCCCCACCCCCCCTCCGAGTTAGGTTCCCCCCACCCCCCTCCAAGTTAGATTACCCCTGCACATATTATTCCAAACACCCAAGTTATATAAATGTTTCTTTATTATTCACCACCCCATGCTGTGCTCCTCGGTGGCTGGTGGCTGGTGGATGTGCGGGTGCAGTGCTGGTGTGGGTGGGGGTGGGGGTGGCAGGGATGGTGGGTGACGGATGTGCATGGGATGTGGGCATGCGTGCGGGTCAGAGGTGGCCATCAGCAAAGGCCTGCCTGAGGGCCTCCCGGATGCGGTGGCCATCCCGGTGGGCCTACCAGATGGGGGTGGTGCCCGCCTGCTCATAGACAGCACCAGCCGGAGGGCCCCCCCCAGGGACATAGGTGTCCCCCTTTACCTCCACAATGTTGTGGAGGATGTAACAGGTGCCCACCACCTGGGGCACGTTGGAGACCCCGACCTCCAGCCGGGTGAGGAGATACTTCCAGCACCCCTTTAGATGCCTGAAGGCCTGCTCCACCATGTTGCGGGCGTGGTTGAGGTGCTCATTGAACGCCTCTCGGGTGGGGTTGAGGTGTCCCGTGTAGGGCCTCATGAGCCATGGCTGCAGGGGGAACGCTGCATCTGCCACCATGCAGAGCGGCATGGTGACATCCTCCGCCATGGGGATCTCCCGCTGGGGGGCGAAGGTGCTGGCCTGCATGCGGTGGCAGAGGCCGGAGTTCTGGAACACCTGGGCATCGTGGGTGCTGCTGGCCCAGCCCACGCAGAGGTCGGTGAACTGGCCCCTCGCGTCCAGTAGGGCCTGCAGCACCACCGAATGGTAGCCCTTCCGGTTGACATACTGGCCGGCACTGTGTGGTGGGGCGCGGATGGGGATATGTGTGCCATCCAAAGCGCCGATGCAGTTCGGAAAGCCCAGGTCCTGGAAGCCAGCAATGCTGTTGTCCACATCCCCCAGGCGGACGACCCTATGGAGCAGCATCACTTTGATGGCCCTGACGACCTGCAGAGGGGGAAGGGGGACACGTGCTCTAATGCGGGTGTGGCGGCCATGGCCCTCCGCCTCAGGCCCATTCTGCCCCCCCTCCCATCCGGCTTCTGGACCATGCAGCCCCTGCCCCCTCCTGTCCAGCCCCTGACCCATCCAGCCTCTTGCAGGGGAGGGTTCCCCTTGCCCCAGCCCCCCAGCTCCCCTGGTCCCCCCTTACTTCCATAAGGACAGCCCCGACGGTGGCCTTGCCCACCCCAAACTGCTGTCCCACAGAGCGATAGGAGTCTGGGGTGGCCAGCTTCCAGATGACGACTGCGACTCGTTTCTCCAGCGTGAGGGCCGGCCGCGTGCAGGTGTCATGGTGCCGGAGTGCAGGGGCGAGCCGGTGGCAGATCTCGTCGAAGGTCTGCTTTGACATGCGGAAGTTCCACAGCCACCTTTCCTCGCCCCACTCCCCCAGCACCATGCGCTCCCACCAGTCAGCGCTGCTGTGGTGGGTCCAGAGGCATCAGGGCACCTGGGGAGGCTCCCGGCGGTGCCCCGGTGGGGGGAGCCCCACGGCCCCGGCGGGACCTTGCAGCCACCCGATGAGCTTGGGTGCAACTGCAGCGAGGGTGCACAGCACGGCCAGCAGGGCGTCCATAATGAGGGCATCCGCCTGCAGGAGCTGTCGCTGGGTTTCCATGGGCACGAGTGGGCTCTGCTGGGCACGAACAGGCTGGGCAGCACTCGGCTCGTGTGGAGGGGAGGGCGGGGGGATGCCCTTTAAAGAA
Source organism: Carettochelys insculpta (assembly GCF_033958435.1). Classification (NCBI taxonomy): domain Eukaryota; kingdom Metazoa; phylum Chordata; order Testudines; family Carettochelyidae; genus Carettochelys; species Carettochelys insculpta. The sequence continues at coordinate 150,915,382 of NC_134139.1, read as the reverse complement.
GGTGGCTGGCTGTGGCCCCGGAAGGGCTTGTCGGCCATGGGACCCCGTCCGCGGTGTTTCCTGCCTCCCTTCTTTTGAAAGAGGGCTTGGAGCCTTGTGGACGCTCTCTTTCGAACGACCAGGGCGGCACTTGGAAAGAGCAGATCGGAACGCCGGTCTGAAAAATGGCGGCGGGGGCTCTCTTTCGATGGCCACTTTTTCGAAAGCCAAACTTTGATTTTTGCCCTTTCGAAAGGGCGCTTGCGTGTAGATGCAGCTTTTGCGTGTAGACGCTCCACAGGTTTTGCTGACAAAGGCCTGGTTTTGCCAGGAGAGCTGCTCGTGGAGATGTGGCCTTGCTGTATTTTTGATTAGGCAGAAATCACTTGTAAATCAGTACCCAGACAATACCTGTAAGGTCCCTGACAGTGACACTGGGTTCCCAAAATAATCTCTTTTCAGTTTGTAATAGAGGCAGCAAAGAAGAATGCAGGGCTAATTAATAAAAAGTGTCTCACAATGACAAAATCACATTAGCAGCAACAAATTCAGCATCTCCTCTGTTGTGTTTACAACAAACAACAGCATATTACTACCAGGTGTTGTGGCTCTTCTTGGGTATGTGCAAGGGCTTTTTTCAGGATTTATACCGGGATTGCAAGCATAGTTAACCTCTTATATCAGTTACTATACCTTTATCTCCTCATACAATTACATTTTCCACAATTTGGAGAGCTGTGGCATGATTCAGGATGGCTTAATCTATCTTGATAAGAATTAACTGACTCAAATTGTCTTCCTAAACTTTTCTAGTGATGCACTGGGTAGGAAAGATGTTATTGACATATATACAGACCTACTCTGGCTAAGTGTTCAGGAGTGGAGTATTTACCAGAGATCTCAAATTGGCTAGTTTTGGATTACAGATCTCTTTAGCATTGAATGCAGGGGTAATGAAACATTGTTGTCCTTATTATATAAGTAAAGAATGGCAGAACTGTATTTAGCATGCCTTGATGGGGGAGTCACACCAAACAGAACATCCTTTGCAAAGCAGGGGGCAGAGCTGACAAAACCCACTGAAGATGAGGGATGGGGAAACAGCAGTTCCTACGTGAAAGTGTGGCTCTGCCTAAAGAGCTCTAAATGCCATTTCATCTGCCCCTGTTGGCTGTTTAAAGACAGACCAAGCTGAACTCCAGAGAGAGTCCTCATTTCTGTGCAGTGATGACTTGAGCTGAAGTCACTGATGAGTTGGTCTAGGGAATAAGCTTCAGACAAGGTATGGATACAGTGCTGCAATGAAAAGCAACAAAGAAGCAGGAGCAGAGAAGTTCCTTGGTGAAATCACTAACTGGGCTGAGCTGGGGGCTTTCAAATGTGACATTGCAGAAATGGCAGAGATCAGCAAGCAGTGGCAGTGTTAACAGTGACCAGAGTGCTCACAATGGCACGGAGCCTACGCACAGTAAAATGCCAGAGGTGGCAGCAAACAACTACTTGCCAACAGCAAGCATTGAGCAGCAGTGAAGGCATCAAGTGAGGTACCAGGCAGAAGCCATTGGCAGCAGAGATAACAGCAGCAGCCGCATGCCACTTGTAGGGGCATTGGTAGTAGTGGAGGCATTGGCTGACAACCCACCTTTCAGAGGTGGGAGGTATACCCATGCGAATGCACCTCTGAACCCTGGATCTTTGCTCACAATGGAGAACCATTTGTGAATGGGCACAGCAGAGAGATAGCAGAGCAGTGTTTAAAACGGACGTTTGTTTGGACTTGCCATCCTCAGGATGGGCCACTGTGGCAAAAGACACCACCCAGTGCATTGTGGGTGAGCATTTGATTGTAGTCACATGGTTGTGGGGTTTTCTCATATTAATGCTGGGCTCCCTTTCCCTTTTTAATATTTTTTTTTTATTTTATTATATGCAGATTCAGGGCTTGTGAGTAGGGAAGTATTACCTCTTAGAGATGCTTACGAATGGTGTTTAGTTTTCCCAGATTACGAGGTGAGGGATAAAGCTAGTTCCATTTTGTATTGTAAGGAGGAACTCTCAGATAGGGTACGCAGCCAAGTTGCTGCCTACATTTTGAACACTTTGATTGTGCTAAATGGAAATTATTTTTTCATGCATCTGTGTATGGAAGGTGAAACAAATATTTACGAACCCTTACTGATAAAAAGAATTGAATCTTTCCAAGCCTATCTATACTTCTCTGGGTCCGTTTTGTTCCCCTTTTAAAAGAGATGTGCTATGTATATCCTGCTTCATCCTCATTTGTCAGCCACAAATTCTTAGAGGTAATGGCTAACAATTCGGAGGTTGCTTCAGCTAGTTTCACAAGAGCCTTAGAATGAATTTCCTCCTACTTGAATACATAACTATTATTTAACTAGTTCCTACCTTATTTTGGCTTCTGTTCCTTCTCCCTTATGTTAATATCATGTTGCATATCTGATCAGTATTAACCTTTCCAGTGAAGACTGAAGCACATTAGGCATCATGCACCTCACCAGTTAGGTAACCTCTCCTTCCGCACTAAGCAGATGACTTACACACTTCCCTGACTATTTCTTTTCCCTAGCACATTTAAAGAAAGTCTTTTTGCCTTTTATGTACCTGCCTATGTGCAACTTATTTCCTGCCTCAGGCCTGGTCTATGCTAGGGAACAAAGTCGATCCAAGATACGCAATTCTAAGTCCTCCATTAGTGTAGCCAGAATTGACCTAGCGTGGAGTTCCAGGCTCAATGGCTGAGCCCAGAGAGATCAATTTTGCCATATCTGCACAAACACAGCAAAATTGAACTCTGAAAGGTTGATCACAGTGCATTGATGCCAAGTAAGTGTAGACATATTTTCAGAGTGTCTAGTTTTATCTCTAGATTCATTTTTTTACTTTCATGACAATTGCATGCTCAAATGGCAGACAATTTAAAATTCTTTATAAAAATCATATAATAACTTAAAGATCAAAAACCTTAAATTTCTGCACAACAATCTTAGCTCTGGTGTTGACAGGTAAAATAAAGGCATCAGGCAAACCATAACAAAAAGATTATGAGTCAGTGGTTCCAATTTCGTCAAAGACAAACAACACAGAGATTCCCCATGCATGGATAGCATTATATTTGTATAGTTCCTGTTTAAATATCTGAATGCTAATAATCACATCACCAGGTGGCATAGTGCTAAAGGGGGAGATATTTTAGTGAGACTTTGGCTACATTAGGATTCGTTAACCCTACAGTTCTTTAACTGACTTCTGGAACAACAAATATTCAAAGTCTTAGAAGGCAAGAGGAGCTGAATATAAAACAAGTAAAAAAAATCCCACCACACAATATTATTCCTGTCATTCAATACAGTGACAAGACCATTGGATCTGAATATTTTGTTGTCTGTTTTTACACCTTATTTGGCCTTTACTTTGCAAAGAAATGGAAAATTGGATCTGATGTTTTCAATTGTGACTACAGACAAAAGGTAACGTCAAAGGCCCAATGACTGAGATAAATAGAAGGAATACTTAAAGGCCATGTCTATACTTAAGAAAAACTTCGAAATGGCCATGCTAATGGCCAAATTGAAGAATACTGATAAGGCACTGAAATGAATATTCAGCACCTCATTAGCATGACACCAGCCACAGCACTTCGAAATTGCCACATTCTGCTCACGTGAGACTTGTCTACATGGGGTCCTTTTCAAAATTGGATGTTTGCAGGGTCCTTTTGAAAAGGATCCCCCTGTAGATGAGCTGCCTTCTAAGACTTTGACTGTTGTTCCAGAAGTCAGTTAAAGAACTGTACATCTCTCTACCCTATGCTTTCCAAGATCAAAATATATGACATATGATATTAAAACAGCTTAAATTTCAGAATGGAAAAATAATTTACTTGAGCGTATCACTCCCTCCTCCTTTTTTTCTTTATACATATAGGCTGTGTCTACACTTACATTCCTCTTTCGAAAGAGGTATGCAAATAAGGGCACTCAAAAAGTAAATGGGGCAGATTTGCATATCTGGCACCTCTTTTGCATATGCTTATTTCAAAAGAGCTTCTATCGGAAGAGGAAAACCAGTGTAGACACTGCTCTTTTGAAAGTAAACCCCATCTTTGAAAGAATCCTTCTTCCTGTTTTTTATGGGAAGAAGGATTTTTTTGAAGATGGGGTTTATTCTCAAAAGAGCAGTGTCTACACTGGTTTTCTTCTTTTGAAAGAAGCTATTCTGAAATAAGAGCATGCAAATGAGATGCCAGATATGCAAATCTATCCCTCATTTGCATTTTCAATTTCCCTCATTTGCATACCTCTTTTGAAAGAGGAACGCAAGTGTAGACACAGCCGTAGAGTTAATTTGTGAGAGAGGAGAAGTTTGATGTAGGGGTCTCAGTATAGTACTGGCATACTGGCATTCTTTGGCTGGGTCTACATGTGCCCCTTCCTTTTGAAAGGGGCATGTTAATGAGCAGGTTCAAAATATGCTAATGAGGTGCTGCAATGAGTATGCAGCACCACTTTAGCATAATGGAAGCCGCAGCGATTTGAAAGTGCGGCTTTTTGAATTGCGCCTGCCTGTGGCGACCGGACCTTCCGAAAGGACCCCCCCAAGTTTTCAAAAGCCCTTCTTCCTATCTGGCAAGAAGGTTGCCAAAATAACATGCCCCACGTTTGAAAAATGATTCAAAATAACAGGTGCGTTTCACAGATGTGGACAAGCTATTTCAGGATGCTGGGGTGTAAACGTAGCCTTAGGCTGTGTCTACACAGTCACAAATCTTCGAAATAGCCATATTTCAAAGATTACTAATGAGGTGCTGAATTGAATATTCAGAGCCTCATTAGTATTAGTACACTTCCGGCCACAGCGCTTTGAAAGCCCCGCCTTTGAAAGCATGCGGCTTGGTGCGGCTACACGGTGGTCCTTTTCAAAAGGACCCGCCGTTTTCGAAATCACCTTATTCCGATCGGTGATCGGGACAAGGGGATTTCGAACGATGTGGGGTCATTTAGAAGAGGACCCCCATGTAGCTGTGCCGAGCTGCGTGCTTTTGAAAGTGGGGCTTTTGAAGCGCTGTGGCCGGAAGCGTCCTAATGCTAATGAGGCACTGAATATTCAATTCAGCGCCTCATTAGTGATCTTCGAAATGGCCAGTAGCATGGCTATTACGAAGATTTGTGCCCATGTAGACAGCCCCTTAGCGTATTATATCAAATGCTTATTTTTATCAACCAAATGCTTTATGTCATCAAAAAACGATACTAAGTTAGCTCGGCAGGACCTATGTTTAAGGAAAGAAATAATTAAATAAATCTGTATTTTCCAGACTTTGTACATTTCATGTAATTCTGATACCTATATCTCTTCTTCTGCGTTGTTCATTCAGGCCAAGCAACCTTAAAATAAATGGTGTCTTCGTGCTATACCCAAATAGCTAGTTTAACAACTTCAGATTTCAGTTAAGTCCGTCAGCTCAGCTTTGGGAGGAAGACTGCATTTCCATTAATTTTCAGCTAGTCAAGACTTGCTCCATCTGCAAATCAGTGCAGGATGATGTGTCTTTTTTGGACCAGCCATTTAATATGTGCAGTGAGTTCCATAGTCTAGAAACCTCATAAAACATTCACGTATGCCCTAGGAGTGCTCCCTTTGACAGAATGATGCAATGAAGCCAGTACATTCTGCTGCCAAGATTCCATAAGGAGTTAACAGCTGGCTATGATGGCTTGTTTGCTTCCAGAGCCAGGAAGCAAAACTGTTGCTGCAGGAAATAAGCTAATACATGAACAGCTTAATTGATTTTCCAAGGAAATTACCTTGCCATGGAGGTATATTAAATACCAGACAATGTCACTTGAAAATCTGATAGCAGTTTTATTGTAAAAAATTATTCAGCAATCTTATTGCTCTTGTCCCTGTTCAGAAAACACTTAAACATGCACTTAACATGAGGCACCTGAGGGGTTACATAGAAGCAAATGGGGCCACTTACATGCTTCAACCTGACCAAGTACCTAGATGTCTAAACAAAACAGAAAAGTAAACATAAAAGATGTATGAATACCAGTGTTCCCTTTAAAGTGAGCACTTGGGCATCCACCCAGGAGAAATTCAAATGTCTCTCACAGCTGGCAGTATGTGTTTTTATCAGTGCAGCACATCCAGACATGCCCCAGTGCACATAACAATATTTATTTTGCACATGGATGGAAATATCAGAGAGAATACTGATGAACAGTGTTGGAATGAATTGGGGTTTTGTGAGCCTGTATGTGAATAATTTTTGTTCCTATTCACACAATTGCACAGCACCTCTAAAATCTCAGATCTACCAAATTCATATTGCTAGCTTCAAATCCGAACTGCACAAGCAGAAAGCACTATACTTTCAATCAAAGACACACTGATCACATTGTTTTTAAGCGATATAGTGCCAAAAAGGGATGCGGGAGGATACTCTGCTATTGTGATCAGTAGTGCTTACTGGTCAGCTGTTTCTGCCATGGCCCTTGAATTTTTCAGAGGCCAATTGGAAGCTGTATAGAAACCTAAAGAGGATAAGGATATGGAGGAAGCAGTCCTGAGAATGAACAGTGCTTGGAGAGGGAATCGAGTTACTGTACCATTAAAAGTCTCAGAAACGCTTTGCGCAAAGTGCAAGACCGGGCTGTCCTCTCAGACAGCCAAATTGGGAAGGAGCTGGGTGAAGGGGAATACCAAAAAGGTTGCCTCTTCCCTCACAACAGCACAGATGCTGACAGGAGAAGGTTGGACCACTGAACCCTCCAGACTGGAAAGTTAATTGGGAAGGGTTTCCACTAAAAGGAACTGACAAAAAGTCTTGCCGCTCAGTTAAATCATAACCCTAGCTCCAGGAAGAGGTTTACAGGAGTGAAATCCTACTTGGAGGAGAGTAAAGAAACAAATTACCTCAGATCTGGAAGCCTGAGATATAACCTTAGCTCCAGATACAGGGCTGAGGGAAATTCTTGCTTGAAGCAGGGTGTATTGCTTTTGTGAGGATGTGCAGAACATAAGGCCCAGTTCTGGAAAGGGAGAAAGGGATGAAGGGAACAGGGAGGGCTTCTGTTTAGGGGATGGAGAAGGCAGTTTCAGAAAAAACCCAAACAAGTTTTAAGAATAGGACTTAGGAGGGAAATCCCTGCTTTCAGGAGGGGGAATAAACCCTGATGAGTCTCAGGCAAAAGACAATGGACATCACAGCCCAGGAGCTGTGAAAGAGAAGTTGAGAGCAGCTTTGAGAGGAGTGCCACTGTTGCTACCAAAACCCCATAGATTCCAGGTCAGAAAAGTGGAATCCAGAGACCTGTGGCAAGACATCAACAAGATGGACAAAGGTAGAAGCTGTCCAGTGAACATGGCAGAGATTGAAGAAATAATCTTTAAAGTCTTTAGATACCTAAATAGGGATCCTTGCATCAAAACCCACAGAAGATGCTAGGCCTGGATTTCCCTACCCTTGATAAGATGGGCTATATCTAGACTAGACGGGTTTGTTGGCAGAAGTTTTTGTCAGATGATATCTTCTGACAAAACTTCTGTTGACAGATCTTGGCCAGACAGCAAAGCAGATCAAAAGAGCAATCTGCTCTGTCAACAGAGAGTGGCCAGACCTCCTGGCTGCTCCATTGGCAAAACAGCTACCTGGAAGCACAGCAGACACATTTGCCCAGGGTCCTGGAATCCTTTTCTGTCAATGGAAGGCCCCCTTGAATGCTCAGACTGGCTTTTTGACAGATCTTTGTGGACAGAGGCGTTCTTCCTTGTGGTGAATGGGATACGGCTGTGGACAAAAGTGTTGCGTTCTGTTGACTTATTGTTGACAGAAAACCCTTGGGAATCTGGATGCTCAACAGGCTTTGTTGATGAAACAGCCATTTTGCTGACCAAACTCTCTAGTCTAGACATAGCCATGAAGATGGAAGATGAGAGCATCAGGAAGAGAAGAGTCCAAGTATCACATGCCTCAGATGGAGGTTGAAGAACAAACTCCAAAGCCTTTAAACTTTGCAGTTTTCCTCTTTGGGACTTTTCTTTAACCGCACAAAGGGAATGGACAGAGGGCTACATACAATGACAGACCAACATGAAATCATAATTACTAGAAGTGGTGAGAGACTGAGAGAACTCCTGCAGCACTGCATCTGGAACACAAGGGCAATGTCTACACGAGAAACATGTCTACAGAAGTTATTGTCAGAAGATATGTTCCAACAAAGCTTCTGTCAACATATCGCATGTTCACATAAAAGCAGATTGATCTTTTGATCTGCTTGGTTGACAAAAGGGGCCTCCAGAGCATCTGCAAGGCTTTTTGTTGACAGTTCATCAGACACCGATTAAGAACACATCGAGTAACTCAGGGTATTAATTTAGTTTCCACCTTTCCTGAAATTCACGGTAAATGTTTCTCTTCTCCTCCCTCTTTTTAAAAAACAAACTTCTTTTTATAAAAAAAAAAATACATTCCTCCAAATGTGTCCCTGGAACTAAGTGCCTGATAGAAAATTTTTGCTATGCAAGCAAATATATTTCAGCATTAATATATCAAGGTAGCATATAAATGTAAGTAAGGTCTGACTGAGCTCTCTCTCTCCTGACAGCCAGTGATGAGGAAGGATCCTATTTATCCTTGAACAACCCCCAAAATTCTCTGGTTAGAGATAAAAAAGGAATCTGTGTTTTTTACACTTAAACGCTTAACTTTAGTTTCTCCAGCCACAATCTGTATAATTGTGTGTGTGTCTGATACATACAGAACACAATGTTTTATAGATTATCAAAACAAAAAGCAGTCAAGTGGCACTTTAAAGACTAGCAAAATAGTTTATTAGGTGAGCTTTCGTGGGACAGACCCACTTCTTCAGACCACAGCCAGACCAGACTCTGTTACTATTCAATGTTTTATAGATATATTTATCATTTTTAAGCGAGTTCAAAGCCTACAAGTGCCATGAATCATTACAATAAAATAAAAGTAATAGAACTGCAATTTGTAATCTAGAGCCTTGCTCCATACAGTATAAAATAGCACATTACTATCAACCTGAAATTTGTCTTTGTCAAATGTAGTGACATGGTCTGTAAGGGTGATTTTTAAAGTTTCCAACATCTTTTCGTAACTTTAATTCCTCAAGTTTGGAGGCCGAAGTGAAACATGAAATGTATTAAAACTACTATGCACCATTGAATAACCTTATACACAGGCAGCAGATGATTGGAGTATATTTAACTATGTAAATTTAAAGCACATTCAAAAATCAACCTCAAGAGGGGAGAGTGCTGGCACTGAATGAGTGACACTGCTATTATCAGTAAAATGTATTGCTTTAATGATTAATATATGTTTGTATTTTTTCCACAAAGTGCAGAAAATGATGATTCTATGTTTTTTCACATGTCAAACAGGTTTCTGCAACCCCTGGGGGTGCTTTGTGGGGAAGAAGTCTTCAGGACCACTTTGTATCTGGATGAATACCACTACTCTACTGAGGTATCCTGTACCCAGCCATGTTTATATGGAGAGACATCTCATAGAGCTGGAGGGGACCTCAGGAGGTCATTGAGTCTAGTCCCCTGGCCTTGTGGCACAACCAAGCACTATCCTTTTCTGTCTTGGCTCCCCCCATTCCTATTTGCCCTAGGCCCCTAAATGGTGACCTCAAGGATTGAGCTCACAACTCTGGGTGTAGCAGGTCAATGCTCAAACCACTGAGCTATCCCTCCCCCCTTTCCCGCTGTTTGCGCCAGTGTGGTGTGTGAGTTTATCTCAGAGCACCTCTGAACTCTGGGTGTTGGCTGATCCAGGACAGCAGCTGTGAGTGGGATGTGGTGGAGGGAGAGGGGAATGGTATTATTGAAAGGACATTTATTTGTTGGATTTTCACAAAGTAAGGTGAGAAATGGAGAAAAAGGACACTGACCAATGTACCCTGCAGCAGAATGTTTGCTTATGGTTCAATGTATTTGAATCATGGTTCTGATGTTTTCCCAAATTAATGTGAGGTTCCATTTCTTTTTTTATATTTTTTCTCTGCTATACACAGACTTGGTTCTTGCAACTGGGGAAGTATTGCCTCTTAGAAACACTCACAGGTGCTGTTTAATTTTTCCCAAACTAGAGGCTGAGGTCTTGAGCCACTTCTGTGTTGTATTGATGAGGGACCCTGGATATTGAACCCGGACCTTGTTGTTGCTGATTCCACCTGATAGTGGGGTTACAAAATAAATAAATAAATAAATAAACATTTCTGAGAATGTTAGTTTAGCATTAAGATACACAGTATGGCCACATCTACACTAGCAAGTCCTTTCGGAAAATCAGGCTCTGTTCTGAAGGAACAAGTGGAGTGTCCATACACAAAATTCACTCTTTCAAATTCCTTTTGAAAGAATGTGGCACTTCTTCCAGGGGCCCTCTTCCTTTCCCCAATGAGGAAGAGCACCTTTTTCTGAGAGATTCTTTCAGAAAAAAGCATGCATAGATGCTCTGCGGGCCCTTCTTTCAAACGAGCTGTCCTTATCGTGCTGGATTTTTCAATCCTTGGCCAGTTCTTTTGAAAGAGTGTGGGATGTGTGGATGCTCTCTTTTGAAAGAGCAGATTGCTCTTTTGATCCACTTTTTTTTGTGCATGGACACACTCTTTCGAAAGAAGATCTTCTGGAAGAGATCTTATGGTAGATCGTCTTTTGGAAGATCACTGTAGGGTAGCCATGGCCTTTGTGAAAGAAGGCACACAACTATGGTGGTCAGCTAGACGAAGACTGATCACTTTCCGTAGAACAAAGAAGTGCTTTAAGAATACGAAAAGCAAAAGTAAAAAGCTATTCACAAAAAGCTGTTTTGAGAGCACAGTAACAATTTCATTTTGTCCTACACACCTACAGTTATAGTAGGGATCACCAGGTGGCACTGTTACTTATACAGGTTGAACCTCTCTAATCTGGAACTCTCTCATCCAGCAACATCCATAATTACGCATGATTTATTTCAGTTCATCGGAGGACCATTTATCATGGGTCTCACCAAGTTTCCCATAGTCTCATAAAGTTTGTTTAGAGCCACCAGTCCTGGTTCTCAGTGTTCTGTGGTGTTATGTAGCTGTAATTTACCCCAGAATGTCTTCTGAGAGCCCAGTAAGCAGTGGAAGTGATGATAATGCTGCTAAACAATACTGACCTTCCCTGGTTCAGCAAATTCTCTTGTTCAGCACCTGTCAAATCCCTAGGGAGCTGGACTAGAGGGGTTCAGCCTATAGTATGGCAAGTTATTTCTTGTATTAGTCTTGGAAGAAACGCTGTTTTTTGTTTTGATTTGTTGTACTGTTGGGTATGTGTTGTGGTTGTCTAGGGAAGCTGTGGCCAGCACGAGGGAAATTTGCTCTCTGCCTGGATCTCTTTAACTGGATTTAATTCTTGGGGCAGAATTACTCCCTGGGAGCTGGGCATGGGTGAGATATCTTAAATAGGTGACTTAATGATGTTTGTCACAATCTCTGTTCCACTGCTGTTTTATATGTGTCAATAAAACAGGAAACAATAAGAAAGCCAGACTTTGCTCAAGTGATTTCTTTTCCAACAGCAAATTGACCTGCTAAGTCTGAACATTTGCAACCACTCAGCTTAGAGGTGACTCTCAGCAGAAGGGTTTGAGTTCTGCATATATATGTATTCTACATCCCAGCATATATCAGAAGCCATGTGTATGTCTCAAGTAAGTCTTCTCTTGTGGACTGTGGACTGTATGATCCTGATGCTACGCTCTGCATTCACGTCCATGCTCTTCATCTCTTGTGTATATCATTAGGGGTGTCTGTTTTCCTGCTGGCTGTGCTATCTGAAGTCCAGGGAATTTTACTGTGTCTGTCATAAGTATCTGGCTTTCTGTTAGCACTGTTTGATTTCTTCCATACCCTTTCCTACTACATATACTTTCTGTAGGCAGTTTAGTCCTTGTGTAGCAGGACATTGCATGAGAGGACTACCCATGCCTACTGTTGGTGCATTTCTCATGTCCAGTAAACCTGTCCAAGAGACACAGAAGAAGGTACATTTTGCACAGATATTCTGTATTTTCCACATATGCTCTCTTTCATTTACAGCCCGGCAGCTAGTGGAATGCCACTCACAGACATTGCCAGGGCAACTCAGTGCCTCCTGCGGCAGCTGCTGGCACAGCCATGGTTGCAGCTGCAAAAAATTGCTTAGTAGCAAACCAAAGCCACTTGAAGGTGAGAACTCAAATGACCCCTCATCAATCTCTGTTTGTCAGCACTGCAGTGCACAGTACTGTTCTGTTCATGCTATTTGAAAATGGTGTAGCAGTTTGAGGATGGTGCTTTATCTAAGAATGGTGCTACCTTGCCCACAAAGAAATGAATCATGAGATGGCAGACACAGAATCATGGGAGTTTGAGTTGAAGTCTCAGAATTCCCCAGGCTTTGGCCTGACCTCCTCTATTTATCCCACTGATGCAGTGAGAAAAGTCTCAGAGAGCACAGAGCCCAATAGGAAGGCAAAAAGGCTTGAAATACCAGTGCAGAATGCAACAGATTTACTCTGTATTGTATACACGCTGATATGATGATGTAAATGCAACTGCGACTGCTGCTTAGGGTGAGCAGATCTTCAGATTTTATAGGGACAGTCCAAAACCAAACTTTGGTCTCATGTGGGCACCCTATTAGCTCCCATGCCTATCCTGATTTTTCTTGATATCTGGTCACTCTACTGCTGCAACAGCTACTGCTCAGAAACATTGGTGTTAAGGTTTTTTGAAGCATGGTATCTCACTTATCCCATCACAAACATTTCTCTCTGTACTGGTCTTTTTGGAAATATGACCCTTGGCAATGAGCAGTGGTATTGGAGACCCATTGCATCACTGCACTTTCTGTATTTGTTATGCACTCTGAAGTAAAGAGATGCATAAAGGTTAAGTCTCCCTCTTATCATATGCACACGTTTTCATTTCTGAGGACAACATAGTCCCAGAAGAAGGCCAGTCTGACTTCAGATGCCTAAGAAAATGGCCTGAGGATCCAACCTCACTAGGAAAAAGCTGCTATACTTTTTAAATTATATCAAAAGTATCCTCCTTCCAGAACAGAAACAGAACAAAATTGTTCTTTGGAAGATTTATTAGCCCTAGGATTTACACTTTGGCTCCCTCAGACAATTTCCAGCCATCCAGCTTAAATATTATTGCTAGTGTTCTTTCATTCAAACATAGTCCTGTGAAGAAAGAACACTGAATTGTTAAGCTGTTAGTGAATGTTTTTATGCAGCCTGTATTTATTAGACTTCTCAGACTACTCACTCAAATGTTTGTGTATATTGCACATTCATGAACCAAAGACAAGCTCATCAGACTGGATTTTCAGGAACACCAGGGATCTGTTCATATGTGCAATGAATGCTGGTTATAGTAAACACAGAGATATGATTAGCTGCACTGTGTAGACTTTTCCTATTCCAAGGTGATTATTGAGGAGAGGGCTAAAATTGTGGGCATCCAGCTGAAATGAAGGTTGAAAATCTTGACCTTATTGACAGTGTTGGGTTCAAACAGTGCTAACAGAAAGCCAGATACTTATGACAGACACAGTAAAACTCCCTGGTATAAATAGTAGAGCAAAAGGCTAAATAACGGAGGATGGTATTAAATACAGTGAAAAAATATAACTGTTGCTATAATAAATTTACATCTTCTAAATGGGTTCATTAGACTAATAAAGAGTGAATGTAGTAGAAGTAATTAAAATAACTTCTGTGTATGTAGGTAGGCCTTTGTGTCCGACGATGATGTCTTGAGCTTGCACAGGCTCATCGGTTGTGGCCTCGCATGTGGCTGAGGAGTCCAAGCTTTGAACGGCATGGGCATTCACAGTGGGGGCAAGGGAATTGTCCTGGCTCTGTTGGTGCGGCTGCTGCTGTTGCTTTCTTCCTCTCACGAGCATCAATGACGCATACGCGTCGCTGCTCTTCAAAGTTGTCATATGCGCGTCATACGAGAGCACACCAGCCTGTTCGGTCTTTTGCATGCTGCTCTTGCTGATCTGGTTTTAAATCAGCATGAGCAATGTTGGCCTTCACTCAGTCTTTATACCTCTTGCAAGGCCTAACTTGACTCCTTTTGCCCTGGGAGTGTTCACCGTAGAGGAGTTGCTTAGGGATTCTTGACTCCTCCATTCATATGACGTGCCCTGTCCAGCAAAGCTGGGCTTTCAGAATCATGGCTTCGATGCTCGTGGTTCCTGCTCTGTCCAGGACTTCCAAGTTTGTAACTCTGTCCTGCCATCGAATGTGCAGTATTGACCTCAGGCTGTGTGTGTGGAAGCACTCCAGCAGTTTTATATGTTTTCTGTACAAGGTCCAGGTTTCGCAGCCATACAGGAGACAGGTCAGGACTACAGCCTTGTACACTTTCAGTTCAGTGGACTGTCGATATTGTGGTGATTTAACACTCACGCTCTCAGACGTCCTAGTGCCCGGCTGGCCTGGCAGATTCTGGCATTGATTTCTTTGTCAAGGGAGCCATCATTGGCTCTCACACTGCCCAGGTACTTGAACTTCTCTACTGGTTTTAACTCTGTTCCTTCAATAAAGACAGAAGCAGGGAGAGCAGCAGATCCTGGAGCAGGTTGAAACAGTACCTTGGTCTTTCCTAGGCTGATGGTCAAACCAAAGAGGCGAGTGGCATCAGAAAACTTGTTGACGATGAGCTGGAGATCAGATTCCTTGTGTGCCGTAAGTGCACAGTCATCAGCAAAAAGGGCTTCAAGGATGCGCCTCTCAAACATCTTGGTTTTGGCATTCAGACAAAGGTCGAAAAGGACCTGGACCATGGAGTCTAACTACTGTGAATTGCAAGCGAAAATACTATATACTATTTTCGTGGATTTTATCCATGTCCTCCCACTAATTTAAAAAAAAAGACTGTATTTCTTTAAATGTCGGCCCATACATGTTGAATTGTGCTGAATTATTTCAGGTTATAACTTGCATATGATGTAACATTCTAAAGAGAAATTTCTTTTATAATACATAAGAAATGGAAATAAATGATTTCTGTTTTGGGAATACAACACCCCTCTTGCTGCCAATTATCAAATTGAATGGCTGTGTAATACCAACAGACACTGGTCAGCTGCAGGTGGAAGTGAACATGGATGTCTCAAGATTACTGAATGATACTCTACTATATGAGCTAAGAGCCAGCTGCCTAGTAGCTAAGGCTGTAGAGCAGGCTCATTATTCTCTTTGTTAAGTGCTCTTGGTGCCATTAGATGGGATAGTACACTATACCCAGAAGTTGCATGGGGTACATCTGGACTAGGAAAATAAGCCATATTCTCCACTTACTTGAAGCAACTCTTTGGCAGCTAGACAAAAGATGAACACAGGATTCTCTGTCTATAAGAAGTTTAGTGCACCAGACAGCATCTTCGCCATGTGCTGCCAAAAGCCAAGGCCTATATAGTGTCACCACTAACATGAAGGATGAAATCCTGCTCCATTGATATCGATGGGAATTTTGCTACTGACATCAAGTGGGTTAAGGTTTCACCCAGTAGCTCTATAGATGCCCACGTCAACAGATACCCAAAAGTGGAATAATATAGCTGATGCTTGAAAGATTCAGTGTTTGTCTCTTATGTTACTCGTGTGTCTTACCCTGACTCACAGTCAGGTTGGTTGTTATTAAAGAATTTGTTTTTCTACTATGGCCAGTATCCATTCATTATACTACAGCAAAGAGCATAAATGAGCTAAGTAGAGCTTCCTGATCCTCTGCTCAGCTCCCTTTTGGTTCTGCATATGCATTTCCATCATCTGTATTTTCATCTACTCTTCAGCCCTTGTTCTTAGCTGAAAAGCAAGCTTGATATTTATGAGAAGTACACTCACATGCCCATTATATTATATCGTTGCACAAATGTGTAGCTGGTTGATGCTCCTTTTACACATCACATGCTTCACTATAAAAAGATCCATTGGATTAGTCAAAAGCAGATATAGTAACTTAAAATATGTTTTCAGACACAATACAAAATATATTTGTTGGAGTTAAAGACCAGTACAATAATTAAAATATGTCACAGCTTTTATATTATTTACATGTCTGAAATTACATATGCTCTTAGTTTTAAAATTTAGGCAGATCTTATATTTGTTATCTTTTAAATATAATTGTCATTTCTGCAAATGCAATGTAGCTATCACAACTATAAACTGGTCTTCCGAACAAGTGCACTGCTCCACAGTACCACACATAGCTGAAATTACATATAAAACGATCCAAAGGCTACTGAAATCAAAGGCTTCCTTAAGTTCAATGTGTAAATTTGACTGCCCTTCCCCCTTCATTAAAAGAACAGAAAGTGTGAAATACACAACACTGAAGGATGTATTTTCTCCATTTATGAGAAAGATGGTTAGTTTACTATAGAGAGTTACCATCAATCACTGACACAATGAGGTGTGTTTGAAAAAGGGGCATGAAGAGATATTTTATTGGTCCAGTACTACATGCTGAAGGCGTACACCAGAGGGCATAAGAGAACAGCCACCTTTTGCTGATGTACACATTTTTTTCCAATGAGTTTTTGAGAAGTAAAAAGCTGACTACTCTGAAATTGAGGTTCAGAAGGTTCTTGCATTAGTTTAGGCACTAATTTAACCATGACAGCAACAGCAGAAGAGGAAACATTTACAGTGACAAGTTGAAATAAAATATGGATCACACTGACTTAAAAGAATGTGCTAAAACTGACAGGAACTTGGACCTTAAACTTATGATTTGTGAATTCCTGCAAAAGAAAAATTATACTGATATTTCTAAAGTTGACAGTTTTGTGTTTGGGATATTGACTTATACCTTTGTCATGTGCTTCAATATAAGTAATCCATTCCCACAGAAGAAAATGTTAGTATCTACTGTTTCAACTCATGTTGGCAAAATTCAGTAATTTTAGCAGCAGCAACCAGATGGCAGAAGTGATAATTATATGGTCTTGGTTTTCTTTGTCTTCCTCTACACAGGTCATTATGAGATTGGGTTTGGAATTCTTTTGTCTTCGTCTATGCAGGTGACATGAGTTTGGATTTGGTATGTCTTGCAGGAAGAAAATAAATCCACACATAATAAATGGGAGCTATTTCTAACATTGATACAAGACACAACAGTACTTGTTTTCTACTGACTCTGAACACAACACATGCCATACCATAGCATGGATCTCAGCAGCTGGAGCTAAAGGATCAACTCCATTAGCTTGTAGCAGTATTGGGTTCCCATTCTTTTCCTGGGTAAATTATTTGAGGGGAATACATGCTTCAGAGTAAGAGACAGCAAATAGCTGTGTTATCTTGGGAGCTGATCAAGGAGTGAAATGAGATGTTGCATCACAGTTTATCCCATAGGTTGTTGCTTGTTTCAGTGGAGGTAATCTGTTACTGTGCTTTGACAACTGCATATCACCCCATACTCTGTAACAGTAAATTGACACTTGATGGTACTTTGTGGGGAATACATTGAAATCCTAAGACTTCACCCATTCCCTGACCTGCCTCCTGGGTAATTGTTCATAGTGCTTGTTCTCATGCTGCCTGTTCTCCCCTGGCAATCTGAATACCCTGCATACAGGATTAAGAAAACACTACGTCACGTACACTCAGACAGGCAAACAAGTGATACTTCTGTCTTCATCTGTTGTGCTTCACCTTTTTTTCCAACAGGCACAAAGAATTAAGTGAGCCTTATCACATACCAAGGATCAAGGAAGGGAAGTTATAGTCAATTTGTAGATTTCTAAATTGAGACAAAAATAGTTAAATGACTAACCCAAGTTCATGACACAAGGGATTTGGAGTAATGCACCGTTAAAGTAAGCCTGTGCACATACTTATTACCAAATTAAACTATGAAAAAGGTGAAAGTTTGAAGTTTAATTTAATTTGTTCCAGGCTTTGACGTGACATAAGATATTATCAGCGATGTTTAGCTAACTACCATGGAAACTTAATTTATGGTGCATTAAAATTCAAAATGGAAATCCTGATGCTTATTTCCCCTGAAATTCTGGAAAAGGTGAAGTGGTACTTTCTGAATCATCACTGCGCTTGAATCTTGACATGGTATACCAGGCGCACAAAAATCTATTTACAGGCAGTAGGAACCAAAATTATTCTTGAAGTAAACTGAGTCATTTCACTGAAGTTACACTTAGGCTATGTCTACACTAGGCAAAGTAAGATGATCACAGATATGCAATTCTAGCTATGGCAGTTGTGTAGCTAAGACCAATGGACCTGTGCTTGGTTAACTTGGCTGTCTATACAGGGGAAGGTCAACAGGAGAGTTTCTCTTATTGATCTCCCTTACTTCTTGCATATTGCAAGAAGTATAGGGGTCGGCTGTGACCCCTGAGAGGTTGATTTCTCATGTCTATACTATATGTTGACCTGCCCTCAGATTTAAATATCCCAAGATATTTCTCTTGACACACTAGTGTCCGTTGCTTCCTAGCAACTGTTTCAAGCTAAGGAAAGTACTATAGAGTAGCGAGACTTTCTGTCTTTCTATAGAATCAAATTATCTAAGTTATTTCAAGATAATGAAACTCTGGGGTAGGAATTTTTTAATACAAAATCTGGTGAAAGTTAGTTGCTACCTTGTTGAACTCCAGCCAAGTGCAGAAGGAGACAGCATTTGCAGTTCATATTAAGTGACTGTACTATTTGCTACTATGAATAAGCCTTAAATGTTACAGTAATCACAGCAAAAGCTTGAGAAGAACTTGAGAAGACTATCATAATGCACAGGCCTGCTGACCTTGGGGTGAGGGCACATGGAAAAGGGGCAGTTGCTCTGGGGCCTGCTGACTTAAAAGGGCCTGGGCTTCTGGCCTCTTCTCCTGTGGCAGCAGCAGCAGCCAAAGCCGCAGGTCCTTTAAATCATCTTTGTGCCACCCCTTCCAAGGGCATGGAGCCATTTCACCACCTGGCAAGTCTGGTACATGCCCTGATCATGCAGAACAGAAAGGGAGCAAATTATAGTTCCTTGGACACATTTTTTAAATTTGAATGCTTGGCTTTGTAGCTTTAATAATGTTATTTTAACATTGCTGTTGTGTGTGTAATATTGCATGTGTATCACATATTTGGTGATACTCATTTATCTTTCTGTGCTAAGAGATCTAGCAGGCTCCGCAAGGGGAGCTGGTTTGTCCCAGAAAGGTGATAGCCATACCCTTTGTGCAAAGAAACACTACGGCTTGCAATATGTATTCATTAGGCAAAATGCCTCCCAATGTTCCTGGCTTCTCCAAGCATTGGCTTATGAATAATGCATTTTTATTAAATGCATTTATTCAACCAAAGCAACTGAAAAGCACAGGAACTGTTTCTTGTAATTTCATTTCAAACTATGAAGATTGGCAGCATCAGAATTTTCTTTGCACTGGTGATTGATTAAACGCTTTCTTCAGTGAGCTGTATTGCATATAAACACAATTACAGGAAAGTTGCTGAACTGAACTATTTTATTCAATGGGCTGACCTCATTTTCCCTGAATTTAGTAGGAAGGCATGTTTTTCCTTTACTTCAGATTGATTTGAATTGATTTGATAAACAGACAAAAGTAGAAAATAATACTATCTAAATTTTGAAGTCTGTCCCCTAAAATGTGGTATCTAAATGATCTAAAAAGAAAATAAATGTCTTATAAATACACAAAGTGTCATCGCTAAATCATCATTAATACCAATACATTCCTCAATACCACTCATTTATACAACTGGATTTGCTTTTCTTATTTGCCTTTATTAGGCTTTAACATTTTTCAAGTATACATTATGTAGCTCACATCATCTAAGTGCCTTTTAAATAGATAAGATAGCATATGTGCTATCTGTAAATATTGAATTTATTTGACTAGCATTTCCTTTTGCTCTTACACACTGTTCCATAGATCCATAGATTTTAAGGCAAGAAAGATTATGTAGTTTGATCTTGTGTATAACATTAAATCCCCCCATTAAACCTCATAGCTTGTGTTTGGCTTAAGCATATCTCAAGAAAGGCATCCGGTCTTCATGTGAAGGCCTCAAGAGATGGAGCATGCAATGTTTCCTTTGGCAGTTTGTTCCAACTGTTAATTGTTCTTACTGGAAGATCTGTACCTTTATTTAAATGTGAATTTATCTAGTTTTAACTTCCAGCTGCTGGCCCTTTTCCCCCTTGATTCAAGTGCTGTATAGTACCTCATAGTACCTTTTCAATCTTCTTTTGAATAAGAACTGAATGAAGCACCTTCAGTCTCTCAACATAGCAAATTTCCTCTAGTCCTCAACTAACTTTGTACCTTTTTCCTGCCACATCTCCAGTTTTTCAACATCCTTTTAAAAATGGATCACCAGGTGCAGATAGGGTATTTCAGTATCAGTCTCACCAATATAAGGAGGAAAGCCTACCTCCCTACTTCTGCAAAGTAATCTGTACAAACATTCATTGGCTACATTAGGCCTTTTGACCACAGCATCACACAGGGAGCTCATGTGGAGGTGCTTCTCCACTATGGCCCTAAAACCTTTCCAGAGCCATTGCCTTCCTAGATATAGTGCATCAGTCTGTAGGCATTTGTTATGGTTTGATATGACCTTGAATTTGGCTTTATTAAAATGCATTTTGTTTGAAGGGTCCCAGTGCTCTTCATTACTTATCACTCTCCAACCTTAGTGTCATCCATAAATTTGATGAGTAGTGAGTATGGATCCCTCCAGATTCCCACTACAAACACAGCTAGAGGATGATGTTTCCCTATGGACAACTGCTTTTTGAAATCTGTCTGTTAGCTCCTCAAAACTGATATCGTATAGACTTAGATTTTTATTCAGAATGCTATGAAATACTACACCAAAGCCCTTACAAGACCAATTATGTTTTATCTCTGCAGGGATCTTTATTAACAGAACTTATAATCTTATAAAAGAATGAAATCAGATTTGTTTGAGAAGACCTATTTTCTATAAACCCATGCTGAACTACATTAATCATATTGTAGTCCTTTAAGTTTTTCCTGCCTAAATCCCATACCAGCTTTTTTATTATTTTGCCCAGAACAGATGTCATTTCTTAGATTGTAAGATCCTCAGGTCAGGGACTCTCTCTTAAAATATGTGGTACAATAGAGTCCCAGCCTCACTGGAACCTCTGGGCACCAATGAATTATAAATGGTATGTAACAATGAGGAGTGAAGCAATATCTTTTATTGGCCCAACTTCTGGTTTGTGACAAAGACGATTTTTGAGCTTCCAAAGAGTCTCTCAACAACAAAAGTTGGTCCAACAAAAGATATTACCTCACCTAACTTGTGTCTTTAATATCCTGGGAGCAACATGGCTATAACAACAGTGCCTATAACAATTATAGCAATCTAAATACAATGCATCCCTCTTTGTATCTATGTAAGTTGCAAAGGAAATTTCTTGACCATGAGAACAATTAGTGGAATTGCTTACTACAAATCGACAGAATGTCTACTAATGGTTTTGCCTTGGAAATGAATCAGTACAGATTTTGGTGTTAGCACTTGGATCACAAAAGGTGAAGAGTGTGCTCTTGTATGAATGTGAGACCTGGGTAATAAGAAGTCTTCAAGTCACAAGTTACAGAAATTCATACACAGATGCCTGAGGTATAAAAGTGATAAAAAAAAGCATTTTTCATTCATGTGTTGGGTCTTCCAACGGGACCATGGTAGTGTAGCCACAGCTTCAGAGACATGAAAAATTAACTTCTCAGGAGTCATAGTTGACACCTGTGCTCCTCGTTGGATGTGAGGAATAAGGGAGGTCAACAGGAGAAACTCTCCTGTCGACCTTCCTTTGTATAGACAGCCAAGTTAGCCAAGTGCAGATATGTTGATTTTAGCTACGCAATTGCCAAAGCTAGAATTGCGTGTCTGTGGTCAACTTTCTTAGCCTAATGTATTTATGTAGCAATGTAATTTTATTCAATCTTAAGGTTGACTAATTCCAGGTAAATCAGTTGGGACTGCCAGGTAGCAGAATATATACGTGAAAATGCAATGCTCATCCATAACATTATCAGAATAAAGTCCTTTCTTTAAAGAGTCACTCTTCTATCATTTCACCCTCACTAATCCCATCTTCCACCCTGACAGAAATGGGACTAGAGAAGAAGAAAGTGCCCTAAACATGGGGGATCTCCATGAAAGAGCACTGGGGAGGAAGTAATTTCCTCTTGTATAATGCAAAAATGACC
The DNA here is from genome assembly GCF_033958435.1 of Carettochelys insculpta. Taxonomy (NCBI): domain Eukaryota; kingdom Metazoa; phylum Chordata; order Testudines; family Carettochelyidae; genus Carettochelys; species Carettochelys insculpta. The sequence continues at coordinate 150,893,083 of NC_134139.1, read as the reverse complement.
CTTTGTTTAGGAGGGGAAAACCTTAAGCACACACTATAGAAAAACTAAGAAATTTTCCTGGGAAAATGCAAATTGCCCTACTGGTCCATATTGCTAGACATATTGTTAAGGATATTATTATACGTATCACAGCAATTCTGTAACCATACTACTTAGTTCCAAGTGAAACCACTCAGCAGACCCCTCCCGGACAGACAGTAATATCTTAGCACTATACCATAATCTGTGTCTCAAAAGTGCCTGCATTTATGTTATTTCCCAACAACCAAACCTCACAAAACTGTAAGACTCATAAAACTTATCTCAAACTTGTTAAGAGAATGAAAAGTAAAACACAGTCTATAAGCAAGAAGACAGTGCTAGTCTGTACATTAAAAGGCATAATAAATCCATGGTTGTTAAAAATGACTATGTGTTTTGGTACCATCCATCCCAGGAGTAGGCATCATGATGAACTCATATACCATAGTGCTTCAGAAACATGAGTCGATATGCTGAACTTTTATTTACATCCATGGGAGTTTTGTGCATTCAAGTGCTGTAAGAACAGATTCTAAGTCCCCCAACTATTGTCTGGTTTTACTGTGTCTTCATGATAAGTCTTTTGTTGCACTTGGGAAATTTATATCAGCACAATCTGCCCCTGTTCCTTTGTTTTCATGAACTACAAAACCAACAGATTTCAAGAAAACAAACAAACAGTCATGTAGCTCTTTAAAGACTAATAAAATAATTTATTAGGTGATGAGCTTTCATGGGACAGGCCCACTTCTTCAGATCTGGAGATGGTTCAGCACTATCTCCAAATCTGAAGAAGTGGGTCTGCCCCATGAAAGCTCATCACCTAATCAATTATTTTGTTGAAGTGCTATATGTCTGCTTGTTTGTTTTGTTAGGTACAGTCTAACACGGCTACCTTTCTGTTACTAGTTTTTTTGACAGTTGAGAGCAAATGAAAAAATAAAGCAAACCTGCCCCAATGACAGACTTAGCACCAACAGAGAAAACATAAATGCACCTGTATCTTCCTACAGTAAAGTAAAGCAAATGGAGTTTAACTTGGGCCTTTCCTTCCCAGACCAGAGTGGGGCAGCATTATCCAATCAAACTCTCGTTGTGACTTGACTAGAAAACTTTCAGGATGAAATATCAGGATGTATCATAGAAAACATACTTGTTAGAAAGTATATGCAAGTAGCTTGGTATAAAACTCCAGGCGTTCAAATGCTTAGTTCAGAAAAATCCCACAATGCATCATCACATCCCAAAAAGATGCGGATGTCATTGATTAATGACTGCTGGCCAGATTTGTAAAGGTGTTTTGGAGCCAATTAATGTCAATGTTACTATAGTTAGGCACCTAGGTGGTTAGTGGTTCTTCAAAAATGCTTTTATGAATCTTTAGGCACTATTAACTTTAAAAATCTGGCCCTGAATGTCTTAAGAAATCAAAACAATAGTGAAGGCAAAACTCTTCTCTGTCACTGTATTTAAACCACACTCCTCACTCTGGTATATACAAGTACACATAGGAATTCAGACAACCATACACATGTAATCAGTTCTATAGGTGGCAAGAGGACTAGCTATAGACCACTGTTACCTGTATAGCTATGGAGCTGCTTCCTTACTCTGAGAAGGGGTTTCCTTGTGAAGAGAAGCCACATAAGCCATTTTCAGCCTTACATGAGTATTTATCACGACAAAGCAGCCCTGTAGCACCTTAAAGACTAACCGCACTACTTGTTAGGTGATGAACGTTCATGGGGCAGACCCACTTCATATTTGGAGAAAGCTGATCACCTAAATAATACTGTTAGTCTTTAAGGTGCTACAGGACTGTTTTTTGTTTTGTTTTGAGAAGAAACAGACTAGCACTGCTACCTCTCTGAGACAATGGATGTTTAGGCAAATTATCTATTACTTTTCAGCTTGGATGCCTTATATGGCAGCTGGGATCATAGGAAGGATAACATTAGGGGATAGTCTATCATATCTCCTTGTACCCCATCATGATGGCCTGTCAGGGAATTGTGTTCTTCCTAGCATATTGATGATCATTCAAGCTGGGGACTATTCTGAAAAAGGTTTGCGGAGCCCAAAGTGAAATCTCCTAGTTGATAGGCCTCTTAAGGAGATTTCAGTCATAACGTATTGGTCTTATTATCTATCACTCCCCTCTGCCATCCCCCTACCTCCCGCACTGAGCACTAGGAGAATAAGGAAAGGGAATGTGAAGGAGACCCCTGCTCGCATTCAGCCCTTCATTTCATCTGCTGGAAAGTGATTTAAAGGCCACAGCAACCTACACAACATATTTCTCCCACGCAGGAAGAAGTGAGATGGCAAGTGTGTAAGAGTCCTCTTAATATTGTCAAGTTTTCCATTTACTTTCTTGTCTATTTCACAGTGGAGGCATTCACAAGTGAATTCCACTTTTGCTTGAAAGCTTCAGTGCTTTGGGTTTTCCTGGTCGAATCAGAGAAAACTGTTATCAAATCTGTACTCATATTGCTGATCAGGATATTTTATTTTTGCTGGTAGAAAGGGAATTTTAAAAAGACACTGTCAGGGTTCAAATCATATTCACTTGATTACACAAGATGAAGATAAGAGTTTGTAGTGTTGACCCAAAGGTGTTAAAGTGCCAAGTTAACAAAACATCACTAGTGTTTTTTTTCAAAGACAAGGCAATTTTCATTCATGTCAATCATGGATCCTGTTGCTAGGTCTGGCTTTGATTAATAAATACTAGTAAAAATGCAAAAAGCAAGAGAAAGAGAATTGGCAACACTGATATCAAAGCAAATTTCTTTTGCTATCAGTCCTGTTGCCTAAGAAAGTAATGACAATATAGAACTATTATCCAGTCTAAAAGTGATGTGGGACATGTAGAGGCAGAGCTGGAAAAGTAACAGCTTTTAGTATGCTTGAGATATGATTATGCAACGGGGAGGGTAAAATGACATGGAATTATACCAGTGAGGGGGGCAGAGGAAGCTGTTAAATTGCAATGGGCTTTGAAGGAACTAAAGTATGATTTGAGATCAGAAATCAAAACAATCAGACTCAGCAGATTCTGTTTAATATGATGCAAAGCCAAGAAACATATATTTCCTGTCTTCTTCCAGCCTATAATGAAATTGCAAAAAATTCATTCATTTCCAAATCATAAACAATATCAAGAAATGTCCAGCTCTCTAGTTAGTAAGATTCCGACCCACATTCAGTACCTTTGTAAGCAGCTTCACAAGGAATGCTTCCCTTATTGCTAGCTGGAAGGGGGAGAGACCCTGGATGTGTCTATGTAAATATAGTTTGCTTCTGGTTTGTTTAGATTTGTTAGCTATTCAGCAGATAGGGTGGCATTTTGCTCATTGTAATCAACATAATTTGTGACTCAACGGCCGCGTCTACACGTGCACGCTACTTCGAAGTAGCAGCGCCAACTTCGAAATAGTGCCTGTCACGGCTACACATGTTGGGCACTATTTCGAAGTTGAAATCGACGTTAGGCAGCGAGACGTCGAAGTCACTAACCCCATGAGGGGATGGGAATAGCGCCCTACTTCGAAGTTGAACGTCGAAGTAGGGCACATGTAGACGATCCGCGTCCTGCAACATCGAAATAGTGGTGTCTGCCATGGCGGCCATCAGCTGAGGGGTTGAGAGACGCTCTGTCTCCAGCCCCTGTGGGGCTCTATGGTCACCGTGTGCAGCAGCCCTTAGCCCAGGGTTTCTGGTTGCTGCTGCGGCAGCTGGCGATCCATGCTGCATGCACAGGGTCTGCAACCAGTTGTCAGCTCTGTGGATCTTGTGTTGTTTAGTGCAACTGTGTCTGGGAGGCGCCCTTTAAGGGAGCAGCTTGCTGTTGAGTCCGCCCTGTGACCCTGTCTGCAGCTGTTCCTGGCACCCTTATTTCGATGTGTGCTACTTTGGCAAGTAGACGTTCCCTCGCAGCGCCTATTTCGATGTGGTACTGCCCAACGTCAAAGTTGAACATCGACGTTGCCAGCCCTGGAGGACGTGTAAGCTATTTTGATGTAGCGTGCACGTGTAGATGTAGCCAACACCAGCTATGTTTATATTAAATGCAAGGATAATTGAAATACAGTTACAAAGATTTGTAATTTTTGTGGGACTATAGAAAAGCAGGACTGTGCCAAATCTGTTCCTGGGGAACAGGCTCACAGTTAGGAGAAAGAACCTTGATAAACAGGGGCTCAACTTTCAGAGCTCTAGGCATATAAGGGGGAAGGTTATTCTAGTTAGTAGTCAACTTACCCTTCCTTTCTTGAACTGCTTTGACTTGTTTCCCTTTCTTCCCCCAAAGAACAGAACTAAACAAGTATGATTATGATCCTCTTTTCTATGCTAATTGTGGGGAAGCTATGTTTCTTCCACCTTGCTTGCCAAGAGTTGAAATCACTGGAAGTTGAATTCACTTCAGACTGATGGGCAGAAATCACAGCCAAAGGGTGGATGGGAGCAGATGGTAACTAGCAGCAGCCAGAACTGTGGTGGTGAAAAGGCATGATGAGTAGTCAGCAGGGGGGCAGATGGCTGGTGACCAGCAGGTGAGTAAGATGCCTCTTTACCTCTCTCTCAGCCAGGATGGGAGGTGCATTCTGCAGATTCCCCTCTGAACTCTGGATCAGCACTGACCAAGGGCAGTGACTGTGAGTGGGGTACAGAGAAGGTTTGGGAAGGTGAAGGGGACATTTAGGTAACTGGATTTAAAAATCAGAGGGGAAAAGGATGCTGCCCAACCTAGTTGGAGTGGGACTTCTACTCTTGGTTTATGTTTATGAACCTCATTTGTGGTGCTTTCACAAATTAATGCCAAGTTACTTCCCTCCCTTTTATTATAAGTTTCATTTTTTACACCCAGACTCTGTGATTGTGAATGTGGAAGCATTCATTGCCTCTAAGAGGTACTCAGAGTTGGTGTGAATTTCCCAGGTTAACAGGTGGGTGATTGAGTTGGTTCTGTGTTGGATGGATGGAGAGCAACCCCCAAATGCTGAACCTGGCCCTGGCTGCTGCTGGCTTCACCTGGCAGAAGTGTTACACCTTAATTTATTTGAAAATAATCTATCTCATACAAACATTCCCTTTTCCCAGATCTTCTTGATCCAGAAAAATAATAAATAAATCAAACTTCTGTATTAAAATTCTTTTAAAATAATAAAATTGCACCAAGAAGTTCACAAAATAAAAGCTTTTGAAGTTACATTTTAAGGGGAGGAGGTTAAATCTAAAACATTTCCTGCCTCATATGTCAGGACATTCCAGAAGACATAGGCCAGTGTAGGAAAGAAGTATGGGAAAAGCCACTCTACTCTAATGCCCCTGAGGAACCAGACCTTGGCAGACTTGCATTTGTGGTTTGAACACAACAGAGGTCACGGAACTCAATTAGTACGGGGCTGTCAACATGCAGAAAAAAAAGTAGTCCCTCTCAATTCAGTCAGATTCTGATGAATAACTAACTAACTAAATAAATCAATAGCTCCACAGAGTCAGAAGGGAAAATTTGTAGCCCAGCCTCTCCAGTCAAATTGCCTTTGTGCCATGTCTGCGGTACATATTTTCAGCTTAGCCTGAATTACTTTTGCAGAATTGCCTTAGACAATCCATTCATTTTAATGTACATTTTGGGCTGAATTAAAGTCTTAAGTGTTCTTTAGAAGAATGAACAAGCAATGCTGGTAAGAGGAAAGTTATTTAAATAGTTCATTTGAATGGGAATAATTCTGAAGTCCTTACCTATACTGAAGGGCAAGTAAGATCTACAGTGGGCATTTATTCAATGCCATGGTTATGGGGCAGGTTGCAGCTACACCACCTGAGAAGGAACTCCAGGAAGCAACTTACAACCAAAATTTCTCCCTTGCTCTCCCCTGGCTTCTGGAGAAGTACCAAGTATCAAGTTCTTCCACTGTGAACCATTTCAGCTTTCAAGTATTTGCAGCCAGAGTCAACACTCCTCATTCTTCTCTGCCCCCCTCCACCACCTGGGAGTACTGGAAAGGCTGGGGACAGGTTATGCTGCACTGCTTTCAATTAGAAGCAGGAACTCAAGATCTGGAGAGAGCTGTAACACAACAGGCCAGAGTTCAAGAGAAGTCTCACCCCATTTGGATCATGTGAAGAGGTATAGAAACCCCATTCTGGGCCTGATAGAGCATTGAAAAGGGTCCAATGGAGGGCAACCAAAATGATTAGGGGGCTGGAGCACATGACCTGTGAGGAGACGCTGAGGGCTCTGGGCTTATTTAGTTTTCAGAAGAGAAGAGCGAGGGGTGATTTGATAGCAGCCTTCAACTTCCTGAAAGGGGTCTGTAAAAAGGATGGAGAGAGACTGTTCTTAGTGGTGACAGATGGCAGAACCAGGAGCAATGGTCTGAAGTTACAGAGGGAGATGTGTAGGTTGATATTAGGAGAAACTGCTTCACCAGGAGGGTGGTGAAACACTGGAGTGTGTTACCGAGAAAGCTGGGGGAATCCCTAGATGTTTTCAAGTCCTGGCTTTACATAGTCATGGCTGGGATGATTTAGTTTAGGTTGATCCTGCTTTAGGCAGGGAGCTGGACTAGATGACCTCTTGAGGTCCTTCCAGCCCTAGAATTCTATGACTGTATGAACTTCCTGAAGGGGGCTAAAAAAAAGACAGTTGTTCAAGAAGAGGGAAAGAGCAGAGCTGGATGAAAAAAAAATGGGTGAAACTGTTTCAGTCTCTGGGCTCTGTGGCAGCTGCTTCCTTTGACCCTCCTACCCAGCCAGGTCAGCGGGCCTAGGGACACGTGCTCAAGATCAATGCTTTTTTTGTGCTGGTACTTGGCAGTACTCAACTGCCCCAGCCATGGGACTGGCTGTGGATGGGAGGCAGGGAGCTGGCCAAGTACCAGCTCCTCTTTTTTTTTAAACAATAAAGCACGGCTTAAGGTACATATTTAGAAAATGAATGTTAGAAAAATAACAAACAGCAACCAAATGTAAACTTAAGAAGCTAAAATCAGTTGTGATAAGGTCAACTGAAACAATTAATAGATTCATGTACATTTCACTGAGCCGTTTTGGTTGGGGAAATGCTTGTTAGAAATGCTTTAATGGTTCATGCTGGCATTTCCAAAAGCGCAAGTATTTCATTTGGGAAAGATGTGCTGGTTTTGGAATATTCCTTAATTTGATTTAAAAAAATCTGTTTAAACCACTTAAAAACCTCAAAATCAAAATGAAATGTTTTGTTTCAAGTTGACTGAAACATTTAAGTTGATTTGAAACAAAACTTTTTTTGACATTTTGCTTTGCTGAAAAGTTGAAAGCTTTTTTATGGTGGGCCAACCCAAAACAATTTTTTTATTATTATTGTTTTTCATGACAGTGCCCAAATTGAATATTCGGTTTGTCACATCTCATTTGGCATGGAGTTCATGGCTCAGTAAACTGGCACAAAGGTGAGGTTGCCATTGCTAGGAAGAACAAGTAAACTGACAGCCTTACTGGTCCCCTGAGCAAGAGGGTGGGTGGGTGCGGCTGGCTCCACGTTTCCAGAAGGGGTAGAACTTTGGGCAGTAGGGGTAGGGCCAGAGCATCCGACCTTCATCTCCGCCCCGTTCTCTGCCACTCCTTTGCCATCCAGTGCATGCCTTCAAAAGGCCTGGGGCTCCGGCCACTGTCACTGCCACAGTAGTGGCAGTGGTGGATGGGAGTCCCAAGCCCCTCTCAATTGCTGGGCACCAGGACAACTGTCCCCTTTGCCCCGTCAGCAGGCCTGACAACACACATACTTAAAAACGTAGTTAAGAAATGAACATTAGAAAAATAACAAACAGAACCCAAATGAAGTACCAAGAAGCCAAAACCACTAACAATCAAACCAATTTCGAAAAATAGGAGAAGTCTAATTTAATTTGGTCCAGAATTACTGACAGGTTCAAATGTGTCATCCCCAAGGAAGGTTTCTTCAGAACTCAACTTTGAATGGTTCAGTTTAGTAACCAAAGACTTTTAGCTGTGAAGAGAAAGTGTTGAGGGGTCAGCTGAGGAAGGGAGGCACAAAACTTCATCTTGCCACTTTGGGACATTTGGAAAGCCCATTTAAAAATCAGACATTTTAAAACAAATGTTTTTCATGGTTGACCTGTGAAATGTATTGAAATTGAAAACATATTTTGCCTCCTAAATCTCAATGCAGGTCATTAAACATTAAATTAATTTATCCTAAGCATAGTTCATGCCAGGTCATTAGTATATAAGGTGTTGAGAAGGTGACATTGCTCTATCATGGGCCCGAAGAGGCTGTGTCTAGGAATTGCCAAAAAATATATTCCATCAAAATGAGAGGAAAATTGTAACAAACACTTTCAGAATTTCCAGTCACTCTCCCCATCTTCTGACTCCTTCTAGTTGTGAGCCACTTTACCATCCAGACATGTAAGAGATTGCTGGATAGAAAATAATGAGTTCCTGCTCATCTCATCCAGGGGAGATGGAACAATCTTCCTCTCAGCCAGGCTATGGCTACAGTACAGTGATCTTTCAGAAGAAGTTTTTCTGGAAGACCACTTCTGCAAAATATTTCTTTTGAAAGAGTGCATCTATGAACAAAAAAGTGGATCAAAAATCAACCCGCTCTTTCGATAGAAAGCATCCACACAGTCCTCTTCTTTTGCAAGAATAGGCCAGGGATTAAAAAATGTGGTGATATGAAGACCACTCTTTTCAAAAAATGGGCCCACGGAACACCTAGACACATTTTTTGTTTTGTTTTTTTGTTTTTTGTTTTTTGTTTTTTTTTTGAAAAAAGCTTGCAAAAGAAGGTGCTTTTCCTGATCTGGGTATGGAAGAGGAGCCACATTCGAGAAAAGGGCTGGATTTTCCCAAAGAACTTGCTAGTGTAGGTGCAGCCCCAGTGAAAATTGTTTAGGAGTGTGACAGTCAGGGAGCCATGCTCTGGGAGATTCAAGTGGGAGGGAGAATGTAAAGCAGCTGGGGAAAGAGATTAGGGCCAGGAACCCTGACTGGAACAGTGGGACCTCTGAATCAGTCCTCTACAAAGAAGTTTCTTCCTTACTGAGGGTGTGACACATACTGTAACCCTATGTAGCATCTGTGGGGACTACATTGCATTAAATTTATGAATATGCAATGTATGACTGTTGCTAGGGATTGTATGAAAGTGTCCGTGGGAAAGGTTACCACAGTTCCACCAAAAAAGAGTTGCAAATGATTACTGAAGTCCCTGAGATTGTAAACTGTTCCACAGAAATTCCGACCCTTGGGGTTCAGATAGGTACCAGAACCCAAGCACAATAAGGAAGAGCTATTTCTATGCAAGGTGGAATTTAAAAGAAACTCCTGACCTTCCTTCTGATTCAGCAAACGGATTTGACCTTTGGGAGATCAAACCCTGCTGAAGAGTTGTAGGAATTTGTCCTGTTAGCTCCCCCATGCGATAGATGGGCAATTTTGGGTATGTGTAGTGAGATTTTAGGTCCTATTTTAACTTGTATGTTTTCTCGGCAGGCTTGTACCTTTTCATGCGCAGCTTCAGGCATGCACTTGTCAGCCTTGGAGGCAAAGTCAGAAAGGTTGTTAGACAGAGCTGCAGAGGAAGAATCACAGTGAGTGGAAACAAATGCAGCCTAAACCTCTGGTTTGGAGGAAGAGGGATGCAGGCCCTTACCCAGCGAGCTTCTACAGCTAGGCTATGTCTAGATTACAGTTTTTTGTTGACAAGATGTGCAGAGAGTCCACACTGTGAAGTGTGTTCTGTCGACGGTAACTTGACAGAATGCAATGCTTTTGTCGACAGCTGCACCCCACTCACCGCAAGGAAGAACGTCGCTGTCAACAGAGATCTGTCAACAGTTCTGGTCAGGACATTCCAAGGGGGCTTCTGTTGACGGATAAGTCCTCCAGGATGCTGCACAGGTGCACCAGTGGACACTCAGTCCACAGCAATCAACGCTCTATGGTTCCTGCCTCTGGCCATTATTAAAGCTGCAGGGAGCCTGCGGAACCCTGTGGCAGGAGGCTGAGAGTGTGGGAGCAGCAGTGTGCCACATGGCTGTCCCACATGTCCTCATATGCAGCTGCAATGGCTGAACACCAGGCACCACGAGACACCGCCCCACCCCCGGGCCTGTTTGAGAGCAGACTGAGGGGTACCAGGACCCACACTGGGGGTCCAAACATCATGCCCCCTCCTGGAGTGAGGTGGAAGTCCTGACTGTGCCACAGCCTCTCTCCACCCATAACTCCCTCTAGTCCTAGCCCCAGCCTAGCCCTGATGGGGGCCCTAACCTGTGGCAAGGGGGAATCCTGAGGCCGATGCTGCTCAGGGTCCTGCTCCCCCTTGGGTTTGCAATCCCCACCCTCATGCTTTGAGGGTGCTCCACCTCTGATTCCAAGTCCCTCGTCCAAGTTCTGAGGTCCGCACCTCTGTCCCAAGCCCCCCACTGTAAATAGTTGTGCATGTCACTTCCCTATAAATAGTTTTGAACGGCACTGTATTTGCACACTTTTTGTTTTGTTTTGAATAAAACCCACTTATTTATTCCCCACATTCTTGTCTGTGCTTATAGTGTAGGGGTTGAGGAGGGGTGAAGGAGCAAAGGGAGGGGTCATGGTGTGACCAGGGTAGGGCTGTGAGCCCAAGACCCCCACTGGGGGTGCTCTGGGAAGAGTCACTGGGGGCCATGGGATAAGCTCTCCCTTAGGACCATGCACATCCATGGCCCATCCTGAGGGGCCTGGCAGTCGGCAGCTGTGCCCAGCTGCTCATAAGCACACCCATTGGAGCCAGTGTTTGCCTCTCTACCATGGGAGGAAGGCCTCTCCATTTCCCTCCACTATATTGTGCAGGACACAACATGCCACCACTTCTTGGTGGATGTTGTGCTCCCCCCACATCCAAGCAGGTGAACAAGAATCTGAAGCATGCCTTGAGGTGGCCAAAGGCCTGCATCTTGGCTCAGTTGAGGTGGGTGTTGAACAGTTCCTAGCTGGGGTCCAGCTGGCTGGTATAGGGTTTCATCAGCCAGGGGATAAGCCTTGCCACCCACAATGCAGAATGACATCTGAATGTACCTGACCGCCAGCTCACAGCAGGGGACAAATGTGCCCACCTCCAGCCTCTGGCACAGGTTCCCCAGGCCAAACGGGTTGCCCACCAAGTGGTAGCTGTTGAGAGTATGAGCTTCCAGAGGGTGGTTGCTACCCACTTCTCCACAGGGAAGGAGGGCCGCAGCCAGGTGTCCTGTCTCTGGAGTATGGAAATGAGACAGGCACAGAGCTCCAAGAAGGTGGTCTTCCACATTCAGAAGTTCTGGAGCCACTGCTGGTTGTCCCACTGCCCCATGACCAGCCGATCCCACCAGCTGGAACTGGTGCAGTGCCTCCAGAGCCACCTGTGCACTGGTGTAGGGGGGTGCAGGTGTGAATGTCCTGCAGCTGTGGTAACATCCTCGCAAGTGGTCTCAGGCTTGCCCTCGGTGAGGAAGAGGAAGATGACTGTCAGGAAGTTCAGCAGCTGCTGCAGCATCTCGGTGTGGGACCACCACAAGCCTGGGGACAGCTCCAGCAGCATGGCTCCCAGGGACCAGTTGTGTAACCCACCAAGACATAAAGCCCTGCGCAAGCTGTGCTGTCCCTTGAGGAGATGGGCACACCTGCAGCAGTGGCAGGAAACAGGTGTCTGGGAGGTCCCTTTAAGGGCATGTCTCATTGGGGCTCCCAGGAGGAACTGGTGACCTGCAACTCTGTCCGACAGGGTTCTGGAAAGGTGTTTTGCTGGTAGAGCAGCCTGACAGTCTGGCTGCTCTCTGTTGACAGAGCAGATCATGCTTTCGGTATGCCTTGCAGTTTGGATGTGATCTGTCAACAGAAATTTTGTTGCAAGACATCTTCTGAGACAAACCCCTGCAGTCTAGACATAGCCTTTGATTCATAGTGCTGGATTGGCATTTCTTAAGCAGGTCCACAGAGCAGGTGTAACAATACAGCTACTCTAAGACTGTGACTGAAAGAATCAATAAAAAAGGGCCTAAGAAAAGCAGACTGAATAAGGAATAAGGGAAAATGTTGTAGAGTATAGTGGGGGCAGGGAGCAGGTGGACGAGAGGGAAGGTTGCAAGTTAAAGGGCAGGAGAAACAGAGACTTGAGGGAATTTAAGTTGGTACATAGACTGAGAAACCTCTGCTCAAAGGCTGCCGCCAGGAAAAGCCCCTGAAGTGCCGAAGCTTTTGTGAAGCTGAGGGATTGTACTTGACCATCTGCTATGATTAGACGTCCCCCATTGAAGATAGTGTCTAATTACAGCAGATAGTCAAGTTAACTTAGTAAAGCCCATTCCATCCCGCATGGGAGACATAACATGAGACAATCTGTGTTCCAGAAAGGACTGAGGGAAGCTGAGGGATCACCAATAATGGTCAAATTCCAGCCTGTAGGAAACACCAGCTCCAGCCCAGATTGACAGGAAGAAGGCTGTAACTGGTAGGAAAATTCGACTGATCATAAAATCCCAAAATCAAAAGTATTGTAGATAACAATCAAAGCAGTTCAGTTTAGAAATGCCACCATAGTTCCCTGTGGGCACTGTAGTTCTCATGCCTCATGGTCCCATTTTCCTCTGTGGATTGTACTCCTTGGTTGACTATGGTTCCCATGCTAAGATTACATCTGCCATCTTGGGGCAGAGCCATTCATGCTGAGAACCCATGGTCATAATGCACTATGGGTGCGTCTACACTTGCATTCCTCTTTTGAAAGAGGTGTGCATATGAGGCAAATAAAAATGCAAACGAGGTATAAATTTGCATATTTGGCACCTCATTTGCATATTCTAATTTCTTTTGAAAGAAGAAGGCCAGTGTAGGTGCTGCTCTTTCGAAGGTAAGCTCATCTTTCTTCCCTGTATTTAATGGGAAGAAGGATTCTTTCGAAGATGGGGTTTACTTTCGAAAGAGCAGTGTCTACAATGGCTTTCTTCTTTTGAAAGAAAGTCTTTTGAAATTGGAATATGCAAATGAGATACCAAATATGCAAATTTATATCTCAATTGCATTTTTCAATTTGCCTCATTTGCATACCTATTTCGAAAGAGGAGTGCAAGTGTAGACACACCCTATAGGAGATGAAATCTAGCTAGACAGCCCAACCTACAGAGAAGAATGGGAACTAAACTGCAAGTCCCACTATGGCGGTGGCATCCTCCTCCTCCTCCTCCTCCTCATCATCACTCCAACAGCCACATTGATTTCTGAGACTATCAACCAATTGTCTCCACCCCGACAATTGCCTGCCTGAGTCTCCATAAATTCCATTCTTATCCTTCTTTCACCCACACTCTCTAACATCTGCATGGAATGTTAGATGCCCTAGAAGATCACTTATACAGTCAACATTTGAAGGCAAATAAGCTCGAATATTTAGTTCTATGATGAGTTTGATAGCCTGGCAGGTAGTGAAGATGAACTTGCCAACCTTGACATATTTGTTAAGTCTTCTTTTCTGAAAACTAAATATGCCCAATTTTGTTCTATGTTCCTCACTAGTCACATTTTCTAAATCTTTCATTACTTTTGTTGCTGTCCTCTGGACTCTCTCCATTTTATCTCCGTCTTTCTTAAGTGTGGCTTCCAGAATTGGATGCAATACACCACGTGAAGCCATACCAGGAGCAAGCGGGACTCTAGTGCCTTACTTATGACAGTTCTCTTTACACACCCAAAATGATGGTACTCTTTTTACAGCTGCATCACATTGTTGGCTCATATTTATCTTGTAATCTCCTATAATTCCCAGACTCTGATTTGCCATACTAGCACTGCACCAATTATTCCCTCCTTGGTAGTTGTACATTTGAACTGCAGATGCAGTTGACCCGTGACCTGAAATAAAGCAAACATTATTATAGAAAGTGTATAAATAAGATCAATTTTGGTTGAAGTGTGTCTGAAGATTTTAGTTAAGTCCAGTGATGGAGGAGGTGAAGCAGCCATGGAGATGTTATGTCGCCACTTTATGATTTGTTCATTTTTTTCAGAGCCCTATTATTTTGTACATAGCAAGAAGCACTTAGCGGCCATGGGTTTGGAGGGCAAAGTCAAACATAGGAACTGAGCTGATGAGGCCTTCAGTTGTTCCTGCAAAGGTAATGCAATCATGTGAGACTGAGTGGGAGGACAATTAGTTTTTTAAACTTTGAAAAGTTTACTTTTCAAACTTTGAAAACTTCTAAAGTATGCATGTGGTGCTTTGGTAGTATTTCCAGCAATACTAAAAATAAAATCTTTCCATAGCGCCTCATTAAATCAAAGTCTTCCTCAAAGTCGTCCATGGATTCTGCATCCGAGTTTCCCCATTTGTTATTTAAAAAAGGAGAAAATGACATCCAGGATAACCAGTTTACTTTTCTGGAGAGAATGAAGGTGACTCTGAATTCTCTGTTAATTCATGAACCAAAATTTGACTAACTCTGTATAAGGCTACAAAGAGCACATGAGCCTGAACATTGACTATAGAGCAGCAGTTCATAAACTTAATAGGGAAGATCAGGCCAGCAAAACAGACTGTATATTGATGGCAAGCTTTGCAATTGCTAACAAAACAAACATTTAAATTGCATTATAGAGTTGCCTGCAAACCAAATCCAGGAGAATATTTTCCCTGTTCTCAACCCTCCTTCAATATGTTTTTGAACACTGTCTGGAAAAGTTTTGATTGAAAACAAGCTTATTATGGTAGAAAAAAATCCTACATAAGCAGTGGAGGGGAGAGGAAGAGCTGTGATCGTAAAATGTGGTTATTTATCAAAATAAATCTGCTCAGAGAATTGAAAACTTGAGGTTATAAATATTGAAAGTTTTTCATCTTTTTTTCTTGATTTGGGACAATCAGTTTAAGCCAACAGGATATGGCTTATGCCTGATGAGAGCTTTTGTGAATTGATACGTAGAACTCTGGAAGGAAGAAAACAAAACGAAGTAAAGTAGCACTTTCAAGACTAACAAAGTGATTTATTCTGATGAGCTTTCTCCCACGAAAGCTCATCACAGAATAAATCATTCTGTTTAATCTTTAAAGTGCTACTTTACTGCTGTTTTGTTTGGTTAGAATACAGAGTAACACAGCTACCTCTCTGGATAGAAGAGTTAACCTGCTGGGATACAAAGTTAGCAGAAGATATACTGAATAAAATGAAAGCTAAGAAAGCTTGGGAGGGAAAACGCAGGCCCCCCAAAATGAGAGCAACTTGTAAATATATTCTGATTAACGGACAATGTATCTAATTAGTCTACAATGTCACCACATTTTGAAGTCAATTTCACTTTTATTGTTAGAGGATATACTTCATTTTTTGTTTCCTTTCCTAAATTTGCAGGATGCAATCTAAAAATAACAGAAAATCATTTTAAATAAAATTGAAAGGTTCTTTGATTCTGAAAAACTAGGAAACATGATACAGCTTTACTCCAAATAGCCAATTATTGATATAGGAGGCTGAAAAATTGGAAAGAGGCTGGGTTAGCATAAGGATATAAGCCCAGACGAAGGACCCCCCCCCGAAAGACCAGTATCTTGTCTTCCAACAGTGTCAGATGCCCAGGGGAAATGAACAAAACAGGGCAATTTATTGAGTAACCCATCCCTAGTCATCCAGCCCCAGCTTCTAAAATTCTGAAGTTTAAGGACACCGAAGGTTGCATCTCTGGCCACCTTAGCTAGTAGCCACTGATGTATTTATCCTTCTTGAGCATATATAATTCTTTTTTGAACCCTGTTCCACTCTTGCCTTCATAGCATATTCTGACAATAAATTTATTAGGCTGACTGGGTGTGAAGAAGTATTTTCTTATGTTAGTTTTTAACTTGTTGCCTATTAATTTCATCAGGTGATCCCAAGTCCATGTGTTAAGTGAAGGGGGCAGGAAAGGTTACAAAGTGAATCCTCTCAAGACCGCCAAATTAACTCTGTGGGAGTGGTTGCTCTTATGTAAATCCCTAGAATAAACACAAAAAGGGAACTTGATGCTAAGGGCTGATGGGTCCTTTGTACACTTTACTTCGTCCATTTATGCTCCTCACATGATGATCCATAATTTGTTCTTAAAATAGAAAAAAGCAAAAGTCCAAGACACTAAAGATAATTTATTTTAGCCATTAGTTCAGATTTGTAAACATAAATGCCCCTCCAGAGCCCTGGGCACCTATCCCGTACATTGAAAAATCACAACATAAACATATAGGTTACGTTTACACATGAAGCCTCTGTTGACAGAACTCACTGTTGGAAGGGATTTCCTGGAAAAATATCTGTCAACAGAGTGCCTCTACACATAAAAGCAGATTGAAAGAGCAATGCGCTCTCTTAACATGGAGCAGTCAGACTGCCTGGCCCTCTCTCAACAGAATATCAGACCAGAAGCTCTGCAAACAGGGCTGACAGTTGAACCAGAAGCCCTGTCTCTCAACGAAAGGGTCCTGGCTACATGGCTGTTTTGTCGATAGAACATTTTCGAGAGAGGTTTTATACCTGATGGGAGAAGGTGTAACACTGCTGGCGGATATGCTGGGTTTTGTTGACAAATTGCATTTTGCATGTAGGCGCTCTGTGGGTTTTCCAGACAAAAGCCCAATTTTGCTAGGAAAAGGCTCTTGTGTAGATGTAGCCATAATGTGCAGTGGTTTTCTTCTGGAGTGGACATTTGTGGTTTTGGTTGAACTCCAAATTGTCTAGCAATGAGCTGACTAAAGGGGAGAAATTTTAGCAACTTGCAAATATTTAAAAAGTGTCAGGTCAGGGTGAAGATATAACTAATACAGTTAATTAAGGATAACAAGGAATTAGGAAAGAAAACCAAGGAAGGCAAAATGAATAGAATAAAATGACTGTCAGGGGAAAGTGTCCCGACAGTACAACAGGATACTTTTCCAAGAAAAGAGATGCAAACCCCATTAAGCTGAGGTTTTTTTTATACTACCCTGAACGATAACTAGGGAATGTATTTAAAGAAAAGATGCCATGTTGAGAGGAAAATGAATGAGATCCACCTCTAGCTTCAATGATTCTACAATTCAGAAACACTGACTATCCTAATCCAAGTGGGAAGAAGAACCTGCTATTATCATGGTGATGCCATTCCCAAAGGGGACAGTACAAATTATCATGTTATTCGCTTAATTGTGCAGGTAGCATGTGTGTGGTGTCTAAATGAGCACCTTTGATTACTTATCCATCTTTCATTTTAGCATCCCCTTATACCAAATCTTTTCTCCTATCTGAGGTGGTGCAAGTCCTCTGAACGCTTTTGCCATTATATTAATACAGTATTTCAACAGACTTTGTCATGCCATTGAGCAGTAAAAGGATGACTAGTCTCCCAGAAGATGTGAAGATCAGAAAATATTAAACTGCCTATAAATGGCAGGCTTGCTATAGTGATGCAAAAGGGAAAGTGTATGCTTACATAACTACTGAACTTCAATGTTTTCTTAGACCAGTAATTTTTAGTTAGATTGCTTATATTTGTTTACTCACCAGACCCACCAACAAGTAGTCCTGTATTTCCTCATGTGAAATATGAGTAAGAATTTTGCAGTTTATCCCTTATGGTTTTAGAGAACATTCAAAAAAGCACAGACAATCTTTTTGTTTCTTGTAAAAGAAAGGGGTCTGTGAGGGTTCATACTTTTTTAATACAGCCTCCCAGGTGCAAAATAGTCTGCATCCACTGAACTTCAGGATATACTACACGCTTAGGAGGGCTGATGAAGAACTTGATGTTGGGGGATAATGTTAAAAGTGTGGATGATTTTCTGTGATGCTGCTTATTCTGTATGTGTTTTTGTTACTTTCCGGTAGTGTCAAGGACAGCTAGAATATTCAGATAGACCAAGTTATTTTATAAATCCCAAAGGATGAGTACCATTCAAAGAAGAACAAGAAGTCTTGTGGCACCTTATAGACTAACAGATATTTTGGAAAATAATCTTTCATGGCAAAGACCCACATCAAGCTTATGCTCCAAAATATCTGTTAGTCTATAAGGTGCCACAAGACTTCTTGTTGTTCTCGAAGCTACAGACTAACATGGCTACCTCTCTGATTCAAAGAAGTATTTTTATGTCATGGGAGGTTTATGAGACCCTTTAAAGATTTGGCACCCTTTTTTTTTAAATATGATGGGACAGTGTTTTAAAAACAAGCCCCTAGGTGGTAAATTTTATATTAAAGGGCTTTATAAAAATGATATTGTAGTATAATTTGTTATCACCCTAAATACAAACACATGGAATATTCAGGACCAGATCCTCAGGAGAAGTGTATCACCATTACTTCACCAATCAAAGTAACTGCACAAATTTATACCAGCTAAGAATTCAGCCCACAGTATTTAACTTTATATTAAAAAACACAACATACACACATTATTCAATCCTATAAAATATTAATATAACATTCATTTTTTGCGGTCCATTTTTGGGAATTAGAACCCATCTTTGCTGTCGTTACTGACATGAGAAATTCCTTTGACTTCATCTGAACAAACAATGTGGTACCATGTCCAAAGTGTGATAATCCATAAAAACAATTATTTAAAAAGCAAGTTTTCTAAAAACATCATGAGAAGACCGATATAGAACATTTTCAATGAAATCTGAATTAGAATGAAATTCAGGTTCTGGTGTGTTTTGTTATGATCTTGACAATTGGTCTAAACTTGGTAGGGCTTGTGAATTAGGGCTTCATTTTGAGGAAACATAAGCCATTTTGTGATTTTGATTCAAACTGAGGTGAAACTAGATGACTTGGAGTGAGTTTAAGCCTGCAGTTTTGTATTTTGACAAGTTAGTATTCAGCATGAAACTTTTGGAGTGCAAAGCTACCTAATGTAATTCAGAACCAGAAATTGGCCAAACCCAGTATCTTGGAGCCAACATTCTTTGAACTGAGGGTGTGGCTGGGTTGTTCAAATTCAGAACCCCAGATTCAAAATCACACTTACTTTTTCAGTTCTGCATTAGCTCCAGAATTGTATGGGACTTATTTTCAGTTTATAAATAACTAACCTCAGGAATCTTCTAATGAGATTTTGGCCAAGATGGGAGAAATCTCATGAGAACCAACTGATTTTATGAGATGTCTGCAAATTTGAGCTTAAATCTCTTTAGCAGCATACAAACTTTTTGCATTAATGAATCCAGGTCTGAACACTGACCTACCCCACATGATGGCAGCTTGTCATGGTAGTAACAGGACTGGGGCAGTTTCATTGGAAGTGATGGACTTCCACTAGAAGTGGAGGTGTTAGCGCCCTTCTGCTATTTTGCCAGGGTATGCTGCATGTGGAAGTTTTGAGGGTAAGCCAGAAGTGTGGGAGAGATTCCATGTAGTTGTAGATTCACTGATCATGGGAGCTGGGTTCAGTACCATCTGAAGTGCCAAAGGAATGGTTCTCTTTTGAAGGATTTTCATATAAGTGAGAAATGCCATTCTAATTCATGGAGACCTATTATTCTCCTGTCAGCAGGCCACTATTTTTCTCCAAGTATTGCTGGCAGATGTATTCTTTTAAGAGGTGAATACATTTCCATCACTGTAATATTTGGTTTGTAATAGCTAAACCTGCTGGCCTACCATATTACGTTAATTCTTTGGATGACCCTGAAGTGATGAGTCTGGAGGGTGGAAGGTTGGTATCAAATTTCATCCAGATGATGTTATTTCAGGCACAAATAGAAAGAGCACACTGCTCAGGATGGAATCGGGGAAGTCAGAATAAGTTCTTTTTTCTCAAGTATGTTTAGGCATAGCAAAACATTTCCACATTCCTAGTTTTGCCTTAATTGAAAAGAGAAAATCAAATTGTAGAGATGACTCTAATTTAAAATCAGTCTGAGAAAGTACTATACCATAAAGCCTTTACCATGTGTGATGGGTATCTCAGGCAGACATTAGCAGAACCAGATGGAGGTAATGGTGGATTTTTTTAAGGAACAGGCTTCTCCAAAATAAAGACATAGAAACCAAGAGGAAACATTTTTTCTCTTGCACATGGTTTCTGTACTTGTCCAGCTAAACCAATATTTTATGATTGCCAGACTTATGGCTTTTGAAATATTAGATATGGCATCACATACTTATGGTGGGAAAACACCTGAATGTTACATCAAACGCAAACTTGTTTAAACATCCTTGAAATTTCACAAGACAACACTCTTGTCTTAGATCATAACAAAGGATGGCCGTGTCTACACTAGCCCCAAACTTCGAAATGGCCACACAAATGGCCATTTCGAAGTTTACTAATGAAGCGCTGAAATGCATATTCAGCGCTTCATTAGCATGCGGGCGGCTGTGGCACTTCGAAATTGATGCACATTGCTGCCGCGCGGCTCGTCCCGACAGGGCTCCTTTTCGAAAGGACCCCGCCTACTAATGATTCAGCTGATGATTCAGCTGATGGCAATAAGGGGACTTCGAAGTAGGCGGGGTCCTTTCAAAAACGAGCCCCATTGGGATGAGCTGCGCGGCGGCGACGCGCGTCAATTTCGAAGTGCCGTGGCCACCCGCATGCTAATGAAGCACTGAATATGCATTTCAGCACTTCATTAGTAAACTTCGAAATGACCATTTGCGTGGCCATTTCAAAGTTTGGGGCTAGTGTAGACGTAGCCAATGTGTTGTAAAGGTAGTAATTTGGAATTCATATGTAAATATGCAATATCTGGTTAAGAGAGAGAAATATATCAAGAGGTAGCATCATTGTGAAAAACATCTTCATAAATACTCTATTTGGATCAATCGGGAGATAAAAATTTCTTAATCTTAAACAAAATAAGAACATAAGAACATAAGAATGGCCATACTGGGTCAGACCAAAGGTCCATCCAGCCCAGCATCCCATCTGCCGATGGTGGCCAATGCCAGGTGCCCAGAGAAGGAGAACAGAAGACAATGATCAAGTGATTTATCTCCTGCCATCCATCTCCTGCCCTTGTTCTGAAGGCTAGGGCACCATACTTTATCCCTGGCTAATAGCCATTTATGGACCTAACCTGCAAAAATTTATCAAGCTCTTTTTTAACCCTAATAGAGTCCTGGCCTTCACAGCCTCCTCGGGCAAGGAGTTCCACAGGTTGACTGTGCGCTGTGTGAAGAAAAATTTCCTTTTATTAGTTTTGAACCTACTACCCATCAATTTCATTTGGTGTCCCCTAGTTCTTGTATTATGGGAAAAGGTAAATCATTTTTCTATATTCACTTTCTCCACACCATTCATGATTTTATATACCTCTATCATATTGCCCCTCAATCGCCTCTTTTCCAAACTGAAAAGTCCCAGTCTCTCTAGCCTCTCCCCATATGGGACCCGTTCCAAGCCCCTAATCATCTTAGTCGCCCTTTTCTGAACCTTTTCTAATGCCAATATATCTTTTTTGAGGTGAGGAGACCACATCTGCACGCAGTACTCAAGATGTGGGCGTACCATAGTTTTATATAGGGGAAGTATGATATCTTTTGTCTTATTATCGATCCCTTTTTTAATAATTCCTAACATCCTAATTGCCTTACTAACTGCCGCTGCACACTGCGTGGATGTCTTCAGAGAACTATCCACTATAACTCCAAGATCCCTTTCCTGATCTGTCATAGCTAAATTTGACCCCATCATGTAGTACGTGTAATTTGGGTTATTTTTTCCAACATGCATTACCATACACTTACCCACATTAAATTTCATTTGCCATTTTGCTGCCCAATCACTCAGTTTGCTGAGATCTTTTTGTAGTTCTTCACAATCCCTTTTGCTTTTGACTGTCCTGAACAACTTGGTGTCATCTGCAAACTTTGCCACCTCACTGCTTACCTCATTTTCTAGATCATTGATGAACAAGTTGAACAGGATCGGTCCCAGGACTGACCCCTGGGGAACACCACTAGTTACCCTCCTCCATTGTGAAAATTTACCATTTATTCCCACCCTTTGTTTTCTGTCTTTTAACCAATTCCCGATCCATGAAAGGATCTTTCCTCCTATCCCATGACCACCTAATTTACATAAAAGCCTTTGGTGTGGGACCGTGTCAAAGGCTTTCTGGAAATCGAGGTATATTATGTCCACTGGGTGCCCCTTGTCCACATGTTTATTAACCCCTTCAAAGAATTCTAATAGATTAGTTAGACACGACTTCCCTCTGCAGAAACCATGCTGACTTTTGCCCAACAATTCGTGCTCTTCTATGTGCCTTGCAATTTTATTCTTTACTAGTGTTTCTACTAATTTGCCTGGTACTGATGTTAAACTTATCGGTCTATAATTGCCAGGGTCTCCTCTAGAGCCTTTTTTAAATATTGGCGTTATATTGGCCGTCTTCCAGTCATTTGGTACCAAAGTGGATTTAAAGGATAGGTTACAAACCACTGCATCTGCAGAACTAAGGGGAACTGGAAAAATAATTTCAAAGTGCTAGTAATTTCAGTTGACAATGATGGAAAGAGTAAACAGCATAGCAATTGACCATGTGGTGTGATAAATGTTCTCTGAGAGCTGTGTGGGAAAATCAACTCCAATTGACTTCACTTTGAAGACTGAAACCCTAAATTAAAAGATGGTGATAAAGAGAGAGAAGTCAAGAATACAACAGAAGACAAACATAAGGACTAAGTGGTTAGAATGAGAGAAGAAAATATGGTAGTGTGATTCAATTTGGAAACATTATAGCTACTATATTTGGGGTAAAATAATAAAGAACAAAACTATTCAATGGAAGGGGGAACAATCTGGAAAGTAGTGATGTTGGAAGAGGCTTTGAGATGTTAATGGACAACCCTAGATATGGGCTGCCAATGCAACATGGCAGCAAACCA
Source organism: Carettochelys insculpta (assembly GCF_033958435.1). NCBI lineage: Eukaryota > Metazoa > Chordata > Testudines > Carettochelyidae > Carettochelys > Carettochelys insculpta. The sequence goes on along the minus strand of NC_134139.1, from coordinate 150,870,197 downwards.
GGACAAAGAGTTTTTGGCCTGCATACACAGAGAAATCACATCACAGAGTAGTGAAAAGATACTGTATCTGCATATGGCTCTTTGGACATCACATCTGGAATAGTGCATTTAATTCTGGACCCCAGAATGATATTGACAAGTGGGCGCCAGTTCAAAGAATGATGTACAAAAATGATTATAGCACTGGCTCTATGAGGAGAATTTTAAGCAGCTAGGTATGCATAGCTATGTTAAGACACAAACAGCTAGGAAAGATGTAAACTGTAAAAAAGTATTTGAAAGAAGTGTGGTTCGAGTCTCTATAGCTAAGTGTTTCTTAAGTTCAGTAAGAAGGAAATTAGGCCTAATAACTGAGAAAAACCTCCTTAAGACATTAGAATGAGGGAGAGACTACCAAGAGAAGTGGCAGATGTCTGTAGCCTATTACCTTTAAAACTGTATCTTGCACTATTGCATGTAGGGAACAATTCCACACTTGACCCTAGGCCGACTTAATAAATCACTTTCATCTATAATGCCTATGATACTTTTATTCATCACTGGGAGGGGGCGTGGGGGGGACATGATAGCATTATGCAACTGCTCTTTTGTTCTACTGCTATTAATTCAACTACAGGGACTCAGTATCAGCTATTTGCAGAGCTGGATTGGTCTCCATTATTCTTTTATAACAATGTAAACAAATGAATTTAGCCAGTTACTACGTACCTTATTTATGAAAGCAAAGTACCCAGTAGTACTCTAAATCCAGCAAAATTCAGAGAGTTGGTAAATCAATTTGACAGAGCTGAATGGTCTAAAAGGGAAAAAATCTCCATGGTAAATTATTCCCAGTCATTCCCTGAAATGGAGTTGGTATGCTTTTTCCTTGTTCTTACCTCCTTGCGGTGAACAGGCCATGGGGCCCACAGCCCCTTTGGGAATAGCTTAGCCCTTGAGAGAAGAGAAATAGACGAGGGCTATCCATGGAGGGGGCTTTTTGTTTCCACACTGCCTCTGCATTCTTGATGCTCCAGGGTGAGGCTGCTCTAACAGAGATGAAATTCCCCAGCTGGCTACTGCCTAAATGACTATCCTAAAAATGAGAGTGCCATTGAGGAGTGGGCCCCAGAAATATAAAAGTTTGTATTATATTTATGCCATGAGCTCTGTAACTGGTAGGGATAATACAGGGTCTTGGGGACAATGTTTAGGGTGCGGGTGCTGGGCTGCACTGGCTCCCACCTTACCCAGGCCATACCCTTCACTGCCCCTGGCTGGCGTCACAGCTGAGGGCAACTGCAGAAGTCTGGGTGAGGAGCTGATGACTGGGGCCCCTGGGGCCTGCACAGCAGAGCTGATAGGACTCTAGGTGGCAGCAGAGCCCTCTGAGGCCCATGCTCTAGGCTGAGAGGCAAGCCCTCTGGGCTGGTGGTCAGGACCCCTCAGAAGCAGCAGGGCCAGACGCCAGAACCCCTTGGTGGCTGGAATCCTCATGAATGATGCAAAATTGGGGAGGGGGTTGCTGCAGCACTCCCTCCAAGCCCCTACTTCCCTTGCCCATTGGATAATATAAATCTTCCCTGGATTATTCATTGCCTTCCAACATTCTTGTGTGTATCTCTATACCAGCAGAATAGCCCCCAGGGTCTCAGCTCAAAGTAGAGGCACCTAACCTTTCTCAGTATAATAGTTAGCATTTAGATTGATATATTCAAAATGCATAAGAAAAACTTATCAATTACTCCACATTTGGATTATTTGGTTTATGGAATGTTGGACTAACTTTAAGGAGCTTTATCAAATTTGTTTGCCAAATGTTTGCAGAGAAGACAGTGTAATGTTGATCTCAGTTCATGCCAATGAATGGAAATATTTTCTTTGCAGGCGGTACTGATTTTCAATTTTTATTTATACTTCTGTCTGTAGGTAATTCGTGATAATGGAACATAGGACATTTGCACCTTTCTTACTTCCCCACCACCGCTACTTGCTTGGTTTCATCGTGGTATCCTATGTGTATATGCCCTGCAAACAAGCCTCTTATTAATGTCATTCTGTTGATTGAGTTGGAGAAGCCCTATGCATATGGTGTGACTAACTTCTTATCCACTCACTTGCACAGACCCAGTTGATAGCTTCTGTCACACAGAGTCTCATTTGCAACAGCTACTGAATTAGAAGTTCTGGCTCAGGTTGTCTCTGAATTATTGTAGCTAGAAAAACTCTTAAGAAGGAAATACTTTGCAGTTGGAGCATTTTCTACAGTGGCTTCTTTATGACATTGTTTTAGGGGTAAAAGCTCTCCTTCTGCCAAATTTAAGCTTCTGTGTCTGTAGCACTGGAACAAATATGACATTTTCATTTAGCTATATAATATTTTTGCCATGCAGCCTTGGTCTACTTTGACTTTTTAATGTTCAAGTTTCTGGAAACAGCTATTAATAGAATTTTATGGAACAGAATGTTCATATTTCTAAAGCAATAAATCAGTTTGCTCTATAGCATCAGAGTTTTCACTATACCTTTTATTCTTGTGTCAATATTTCTAGCAGAAACTGTGCAGTCATGATCATTCACACAGCTGTCCTATGAATCTGAGCTTTGTATTGACCTGTGGTTTATGTAAGAAGATGCAGAAAGGATTTATGATCATTAAATTATTGGGAGAATTTGGTATGTCTTAGGAGGCACTCAGCAACTTCTAGAATTTAGGCCTTTTGCCTAAAATAAGTAGTGGGGGAAAAAAAAAAGAAGCAGATAAACTAAACTCCATAATCCCCAAATGAAAAGCAGGTAAACTCAGTTTACCTGTGTTTACCCTCAACCACACTATGGCTACATTTACACCACAGCGATCTTTTGAAAGAAGTTCCTCTGGAAGATCTCTTCTGAAAAAAAATTCTTTTGAAAGAGCCCATGCACACACAAAAAAGCAGATCAAAAATTGATCCACTCTTTCGATAGAGAGCATACACATAGTCCCCACTATTTTGAAACAATAGGCTGGGAATCAAAAAATCTAGTGCCAAGAGGACTGCTCTTTCGAAAAAAGGGTCCCCCGGGGCATCTACACACATAATTCCCCAAAAGAATCTTTCTGAAAAAGTCACTCTTCCTCATTGGGGAGAGGAAGAGAGCCACTGGAAAAAATGCTGTGTTCTTTTGATTACAGAACAAGAGAGCACATTTTATGTGTAGATGCTCCACAGGTTCTTTTGGAAAAAGCTTGTGTTTTTCAAAAGAACTTGCTAGTGCAGATGCAGCCTTTAGGTTGCAGGTGCATAACAACTATCTGGATTTGTGCCAAGTATTTCTTTCATTGGGGCCTGATCTTAAGAGTTATGGAGCCCTTTCAACTCCCATCGACTTTTAGCTTGATCCAACAACCAGTGGAGTCATTGGCAGAACTAGTCTTAAGTTTTCAAAATGATGAAAAAGTTTATTTAACTTTGAAAAGAATGAAGGTCCATGATAAATTGTGCTACACTTGAATTACAATCATTGCATCTGCTTCTGAGCTCTTTACATATTCTCTGTGCAAATCTGTGTAAGTTAGTCTGACAGCCACATACACAGAACTCTGAAGGGGAGCCAGAAGACATACATTTTATGGCATATATTTAATTTTGGGAACATTATGTCTCAAATCAGATAGAATGCCAATGAATGTTATCTGACTTTTGTAAATATGGTGCATAAGTTAACATATGTTCTCTTGTGTCTTAGCAGAAAGGAAAATAAATACAGTGTTTGTGGCTCACTTTCCATACTACTCACATCATGATTAAAAAAACAAACAAACAAACATGTTTTTGCCTCAGATAATATCCCCTGTTATTGACATAATAAAATAGACATAAAAAGTGAGCATAGTCCTTTTTCCAGAATTAGATTAGATTCTAAATTTTGCAGAAGAACTAGGACTAACATTGACCTGGATGGGAATTTCAGGAAGTCTACGCTTCTGATAGTTAGGGTACTTTTCCTTAGGAGCCTGTGTATTTAGACACATGGATCTGAAATCTGCTGAGATTTATGTTCAATGATTATTAATTTTCTTTTAAAAAGGGCACCAGGATCACGGCATTTTGCCCTTGCACAGCTATTGTTGTCCAGCTTTCAAGGGTCATTAATGTTCATACTTATCAGAAAAGCTGTTTATTGAAAAAATGTGATAGAAACAAAGTTGAATTGAGTGAGGTGTGTCAATGTTAGCTTGTTTTGCCTGCCAGCTGCTGGGCAGCCATGAAGGCACACCTAGTAAAACAGCAGTTTCCCATTTGTGGCTGAACTTGCTTAGAGTATATACTGCATATTACCATACCTGAGATCCAAAATGGGACCCTTGCAGCCTATACACAGCAGCTCTTCCAGGTGACTCACAGGAAACACTTCCCCTGGCTGAGTCAACAGAAACTGTGGCAAGCGTCTCTGTGGTGGAGTTTGATCGTTGGTTATTTACAGTCCGGTTCCTCTAGAAGTGTGTGTGAAAGAGACCACACTTTGTGCATTGGCTGCATTTAGTCATGTCTAGGTGTAGGTACTGTGCCTTCGTATTACAGTAGTGTTTGAAATACTTGCATGTTCATACCATTTAGTCCTAATGACTTAGCTCATTTGTTTTCTGTTGTGAGGCCCAGCAAGGAAACTGCAAAGCAGCCCCTCCTTGCTCCCTAATCCGAGTTCTGGTTTTGCACCAGCCTTAGCCCCAACATATTTTTAGAGCTTCTTTAAACTATGCGAGTTAGTAATAGGTAAGGGATGCCAATATGGTAGTTTGAGAGCCAGTTACATCAGCTCTGTGCTACCTAAGCTGTCCCCCAGCCAGATAGCCAGAATCCTAAGATAGCTGGTTGAGTTCAAACAAGGTGAAAGAGCTGGGGCTCCATGTTTAAGAAGTCAGAGACTCCTCGTTTCACAAGGAAATGACACAGGGCAGACAACCTAGGGTCCAGTGACTGCAGATTTGGCTGCTAGGCTCAGCTGGCCCTGTAATGCATACGTTCAACTGAACAAAACATGGTTTTGATTGCATCTTGTCCATGTATTTGGACATGTTGATTTCCTAACATATGGGTATAATTTTCACCAAGCACCGGCAAGGAGTTAGATACCTGCACACACATGCTCTCTATTTGGGGGCATTTGACAATACACAACCCTTCTGCCTGCACAGTCCTCCCCAAATCCTCAAGTAGTTAGATGGGGCTTGCTACAGATGTAGAATTCTTCCAGTATGTAGTAGTAAGACTTGAGATCATACAAAATTACAGACAAGGGCTCTCAGTTGTTAACAATAGACTTGTAAAGCCCTCTATAATGTTTACTCAATACCCCATGTATTAAAGGCCATCTTCTCTGATGCTGTAATTGGGACAGCTCCATTGAATGCAAGAGAATTTAGCCCTTTATTTCCTATCATTTCATTTCTCTACCTTCATGCTTTCTCATGTTGTCATTGTATTACTCTCACAAACTTCATGGGATCTACTGCTGTGTGTATTGTTCCTGAAAGATATATATATATATATATATATATATATAATGGAAAGACTGTTTTATATTAGTTGTGAGAATGGGTAGGCAAATTTAAATCTTATTTGGGTAAAAATAACTCATCCATATCTGAAAATTAAGCAGATGTCAAACAGAAACTATTTAAAAGAAGTGAGTAATGACACCAGAATGTTTCTTTCAAGAAGAAAGCAAGCTCTTATGTAATATAAGTCCTTTGAAATGTGAGTATAATTTAAGGGAGATTGATGTATGATAAAGATTGAACAAAAGTCTGTTTTGTTGTACTAATAAGAAAATAAACTTCGAGTCTTTCAAAGTTCTTGCAGTTCCACTACTTTATTTTTTCACTTGCATTGTGAGAAAATAAAGGAAATTCAAGAAATGGAAGGGAAAGCAACCAGATGGGTCCTCTTTTTTAATTTATACCCAACTCCCTCCCATAAAAATAATGAAATATTTCGTGTGCAGCAAGTTGTATAGTGTGTTTAGGTCAGATGAAGTAATTAACAAATGTGCTGTGAAATGCTGATAGGCTTTGTCAGCATATGATGATGGACAGGATTGAATCTTGAATCATGTAAATAAATAGTATATGGGAAAAGCATTGTAAAGAAATTTTGTTACTTATCTATTCTTATGTACCCGTCCTTTTCGGTGCACTCGAAATGCAGAAAGGTGGAAGACATGCTGCTACTATAAAATGATCTGAACAAACTGGGGAAATGTTCTGAGGCAAATAGGATGAAGTTTAATAAGGACAAATGCAAAGTACTCCACTTAGGAAGAAAGGAACAATCAGTTTCACACACAGGGCTTGTCTACACTTGCCCACAACTTTGAAGGGGGCATGTTAATCAGAGCAATGGGATATTATTAATGAAGTGCTGCAGTGAATAAGCATCACTTCATTAGGTTAATTCTCTGCTGTGGCAACTCCAAAGCATCAAACATTGAAGTGCCGGCATGGGTGTAGCTGCAGGCACTTTGAAGTGCCCGCGCTACCTCGAATTGGCTTTAATCCTCAAAAATTTGGGGAGTAAAGGCACTTCGAAGTAGAGTGGGCACTTCAAAGTCAAGAGTCAGATAAAGCAAAGTATGTAAAAGAGTCCTTATAATGGCCCAGGTAATTGCCATCCCTGTTCAAACCACATGTTAATGTGTTGAATTTGAATATAAAAGAGAGTTCTGCAGTTTCTGTCTGCAGGCAGTCATTAAAGATCCTTCTCCGTAAAACACAGACTTTCAGGTCATTAACAGAAAGGCCCATTCCATTAAAGTGCTGGCTGACACACTTGTGAATTAAGAGTTGGTTTCTGGGTGTTCATCTGGCCCTGTCCACTTGTTTTTTTTTACTTCTCCTCGTGGGTAATTCAGGTTTATAATTGGTAGAGATCTTGTAGTTGCTGGTCTCTGTCCGTAGGATCAGCGAAAATCTGATTGTACCTAAGGGCTTGATTGCAAACAATGGATCTTGTTGTGTGTGCAGGATGGAAGCTAGAAGCGTGTAGGTAAGTATAGTGGTCAGTGGGTTTATGGTAGAGTATGGTTCTGATCAGGCCACCATTGATTTGTACTGTAGTGTCCAGGAAGTGCATCTCTCGCATGGAGTGGTCAAAGCATAAGCATAAATTGATGGTGGGGTGCAGATTGTTAAAGTCTCTGTGCAATTCTTCTTGAGTCTCTATACCATGGGTCCAAATCATAAAGATGTCATTGATGTATCCGTAAGTAAAGGAGGGGTAATAGGAGATGAGAGCTGAGGAATTGCTGTTCCAGGTCAGCCATAAATATATTAGCATATTGTGGGGCCATGCGGGTGCCCATAGCAGTTCCACTAATCTGGAGGTATAACTTGTCCCTAAATTGGAAATAATTATGGGTGAGAACAAAGTTACAGAGGTCAGACACCAGACTGGCTGTGGTGATTTCAGGGATGATATTCCTGATTGCTTGTAATCCATCTGCATGCGGAATATTAGTGTACAGAGCCTCTATATCCATGGTGGTAAGGATGGTGTTGTCAGGAAGTTTTCTGATGTTTTGTAATTTCCTCAGGAAGTCAGTGGTATCTTGGAGATAGCTGGGAGTGTTGGTGGCATAGGGTCTGAGGAGGAAGTCCACATAACTGAATAGTCCAGTGGTAAGTGTGCCAATACATGAAATGATAGGGCATCTGGGGTTTCCAGGTTTGTGGATTTTGGGAAGTAAATAGGATAATCCAGGTCAGGGTTTAGAAGGTGTGTCTGAGTGTATAAGCTCCCAAAGAGCAGCAGGGAGTTTCTGAAGTAGTTGTTGTAATTTCTTTTGGAATTCCAAAACGGGATCAGAGGAGAGAGGTCTATAAAATGTGGTGTTGGAGAGTTGTCTGGCTGCCTCCTGCTCATAGTCTGAATTATTCATGATGACAACAGCACCCCTTTTGCCAGCTGGTTTGATTATAACGTCTGGGTTATTTTTGAGACTCTGGACAGCATAGCATTCAGCACAGTTGAGACTGGGTCTCATTTGACATTGTTTGTGCATAATATCCGTCTGAACACAGTTGTGGAAGCATTGTGCATAGAAATCCAGACCTTCACTATGACCATTGGGGGAGTCCACAAAGAGGTCTTCTTCTTTTGGTGTTGGTGGTGTGGGCAGGGTGTTGAGAGAGTCAGACTGATGTTCAGAGATGTGTTGGAAGAATTCCTTTCGATAGAGACAGTGAAAGACGGCTTCAAGGTCACCACAGGGAGGTTGTGGAATCACCTTAACTGGAGATATTTGAGACTAGGTTAGATAGACATCTATCAGTGATGGTCTAGAGAGTTCATGGTCCTGTCATGAGGGCAGGGGACTAGACTTGATGACCTCTCAAGGTCCTTTCCAGTTCTAGTGTTCTATGATTCTATCAGAACACTTGGATCCTTATGGTACTAGCAGCCCCTGTGCTTTTGAGGTGGAGTCAAGTCTCAGGGAAGGAAAACATCTAACTGAAGCAGAGGGAAATGATCTTAGAGTTGAGACCCTCCTTCGCTGTGCTATACTCTCACACTGAGGAAACCTCTTTAGGGGACAGAACTCCAGTTATTAGAAAGAGACAGTTATGGGGGATTTGATCATGAGACGGAGATAACTTGCCAAATTTGCTTGGATGTCAGAAGCCCAGGAAGATTATCAACATCTAAAGGCAATGGTCACCTCCATGTTCTGTCTTTGACATCACAATGCGAGCCAGCTGTTCATCCCGAAAATGGATGCTTCCAATGTTACAGTCATGGCATTGCTGTCCCAGAAACAGGGCAAGAAGTTCATGACTGAGGCCAGGTCTACACTAGCCCTTAACATCAATCATAGAGATGCAATTTCAGCTATGGTAATTGCTTAGCTGGAATCGATGTATTTACGATTAACTCATCTGGCTGTCCTCACTGAGGGAGGTCAATGGGAGAAACTCTCCGATTGGCCTCCCTTACTTCTTGCAAGATTGAGGAGCATGGGTTTGGCTGATGACCCCTGATAGTTTGGTTTGACGTGTCCCCACTAGATGCGCAAAATCAAACCCTGTGAGATTGACCTTGATCTATTTCCTGGGTATTGCAGAAGTACCCTGAGTGTACAATTCCTCCTAGTTCACTCCTTAGAAGCCCAACAATAACATTTTGGAAAAGGATCTACTTTTCAAAGTGGCTTTCAGGACCTGGAGGTATTATTTAAAAGGGGCCAGACCTCCAGTTCAGGTATTCACTGATCACAGACAGCTAGAATACCTGTGCTGTGCTAAAGCCCCAATCCAGCAACAGCTACATTAGGCTCCCTTTTTTTCTAGCCTTGATTTTACTATCACATGCTACCCTGGATCCTGTAATAAGGCAGATGCTCAGGCTCACAAAGGGGAATATGCCAATGATACTAAGGAACCCAAAGAAGAGTCTCCCTACATCCTGAAGCCACATCGCTTCCTTGGAGGGTAATCAGAATTTCATTTGTTCACCATCTTACGCTCTGCTCTATCAAATGACTCTTTCACCCAGACAATCCAAACTTCCAATACAGTAGAACCCCAAGAAAAGTGCATTTAAGTTGCAAGGATTTCAGGTTAGCATGACCCTGAGTGGTGGGGAGCTGGTGTCTGGCTCGGAGCTGCCCGCCACTCAGGGGAGCTGGCAAACTGACCCGCACTGTTGTGCTGGTCAGTTTCCTGACTTCTGTGGGTGGTGGGCAGTGAGGAGCCAGGTGCCAGCTCCTTGCCACTCACAGGAGTGGGAAAACTGACCAGTGCTGCTGCACTGGTCCGCTTCCCCACTTCTGTCAGTGGCAGCAGCTGAAAGCCTGACTCTCGGCTGCTGCCACTGACAGGAATGGCTGCTGTCAGTGACAGGAGCAGCAGCCTGAGTCTTGCTGTACCTGACAGGAGCGTTTTCCCTGCTCCTGTCCAGGATGGCAGCCTCTCTGCTCCTGTTAGGGGGACAAGAAACAGGTGCTGCCCCTACAGGAGCGGTACACAGCTTGCTGCTGCTCACAAGGGTCAGGAAATTGTCCAGTGCTGCTGTGCTTATCATTTTCCTGGCTCCCTTGTGTGACACGAAGTTTGACCTCCACATAAGTTAGGGGTCTCCTGTACAGAAATGCAGGGTACCTTCACACAAATATGTAGACTTCTGCTTGTTCAAAGGCACATGTATATCGTAAGGGTACCCCCATTTAAAGGCCTATACATTGGCCATAACCTCCCTTCATCTGGACACTTCAGTCAGGCAAAGACCACTCACATGGTTAGTCATTCTGGTGGCCACAACTGTGGTCTGATGTCCAGGCTTGTGTCAGGATCTAGGATACATGCAGCCATAGCAAGGGCTTCCGGTACCTACAAACCAGTGGCCAATCAGAAAAAAAATTAATTAGGTATTGGAACAATAGTTGTGATGCTTCTCAAACCACCAAAAAGACTGGGCCTCACTGACTCTATTTGTGGTGGAATTCATGTATGACAGCAGAGACCATGCCTCAACCAGGATGATCCTACTTTTGTGTGTGAAAAGTATGACCTTTACTCCTGTTTCCATGCTTCACTGCCCACAACTTCCATAGTTCCTCAAACTGGTTCATTAAATCCATTGGGTAGAGGAAGAAGTAAAACAAAAGCCTAGTTGTGGCCAGGATGATGTAAAACGAAAATGTTGACCATCACCCGCAGGATGGCCCTGCACCGACAGTAGGACAAATCATAGGCAGATGCTACATAAGTGGGCCACCAGTATCTAGAACCAATGTTCCCTCTAATCATTTCCTTCCAGGTGCAGATTTTTTCCGTCCATGTGTGGAATGCATTTTTTATGTGCACCAAGGTGCCACCAGCAGAAACAAAAATCTAGTCATGGATGCTCTGCTAATCATCTGGGCAGATCTGAATATCCCTTAAGCAGCCAGGCAAGCACTCAGCTTACAGGGAACACTTCCTAGGACCCTATCAGGCAGATCTTCATGCAAATCTGCCTGGAAACCTTTGAACTTTGATTTGCCCAATATCTTAAGATGCACCCTGTATTTCATAGAAAAGTTTAGAGCATGAGCTTTCGTGAGTTAACTCACTTCTTCAGATGCATCTGAGCATCTGAAGAAGTGAGTTAACTCAAGAAAGCTCATGCTCTAAACTTTTCTGTTAGTCCATAAGGTGCCACAGGACCCTTCGTTGCTGCTACAGATCCAGACTAACACGGCTACCCCTCTGATACCTGTATTTCATGTCTCCTTCCTTTAAAGCAAGGCCCAGGCCAAGATGATTGCCTTGTCCATGAGACCCTAGATTCCCAGATATGAAGAGAAAAGATATGGTACTTCATTGACTCGGAAGGTTACAGAGTGTCAGAGCAGTCCTGAGAACCAGACTATTATGCACACACTGCCAAAGAATCTGAACCTTACACTGAGTCAGTTTGGACAAATCCGGTCCTTCCACGCCTTAAGGTCACCAATGGAAGGGTGGTGGTATCAGGACAAGCTTAGGCAAAGTCCTCAGCTGTCGGACCATGGCAGCACATTGAATGGCTGCTTCAGCCAATAGCAGCCATGTGTTAAAGGCCGATAGATCCACAACAGCTACGTTCCAGGCTCCTGATTGGGTGGACAGGCAGTATTGGGTACTTGGATCATATAAAGACCTCAACAGGAAAAGGAAGCTGTCTGTACAACATATAAGGGCCAGACAGTTGCTGCCCTGATTGTCTTTGCCTCGCTGCCTCAAGGGAGCTCACCTCCCTTATGCATTAGCCCAGTCTCTTGGACTGGATCTTCTGTTTACTGACCCTTGAGCGAACTCTACTCATTGCCCCAGCCTGTCTCTGAAACTGATTGCCCTCCCGCCTAGCTGACCACTCACATACACTTTTCTACTGCTCTGAACTGTTTCCCAGTTTGCCTCTGCCATCAGGTATTTCAGTTACTAATAATAAAAACTAGGGCCAAGATAGGTCTGAATGTGAATGATGACTGATTTCTTCACCAAATAGTCACCAAACCGGCAAGTGGAGATGCCATTTTAGATTCAGTATTAGTAAGAAGCATTGCTATGAGATGACAGCCATGGTTCAAATGTTCACAAATTAGTTCCATTCGAACTCATCGGAAGGATAAACAACTATAACCTTGATTTTAGAAGGATATTAAAAACATTAAAAAAATTAAGAGAATCTGTCAGGGAAGTGGACTAGAATGAAGAATTTAAGGAGAATGTGGAGAAGGCTTGGACTCATTTTATGTTAAAGATGCAGACACTATTGGGATCCTGCATCCCATGCAAATGGCATAAACTTCATAAGTCAAGGTTGCAGACCAGATTGGATGAACAAGAATCTCAAAGAGGTCACTAAGAGAAAGCAGAAACCCTATAAGAAGTGGAAATGGAGCTGAATTGGTAAGAGGCTAGGACATATGGGCTTAAAGTGAAAACTGCTATAAGCCAAAGAGAAGTTCTTTAGCCTTTTAAATAAGAAGAAAACAAGAAAGAAGAAATGGGATGCTAAACACTGAGGATGGGGTGGAGATTAAAACTAATCAAGGCATGGCCCAACATGTAAATAAATACTTTACCTTAATTTCTAATGACTAATGAGGAATTTGAGAGCGGGCACGGTGAGAACAAGAGTTTGGAAATAGAAATCACCACATCTGAAGTGAAAGTCAAACGCAAACAATTTAATGGTATCAAATCAGTGGGCCTGGATAATCTCCATCCAAAAATATAAAAGGAACTGGCATGTGAAACTGCAAGTCTAACAGCAAGGGTTTTTAATGAATCCATAAACTTGGGGGCAGGGCCATCATTAGGCATATACAGCGTAAACAGCTGAGTGGGGAGATGTGCGAAATTTAACAGTGCCCAAGGCAGCTGTGTGCTATGTATGCTTAACCTGTATGCTTAACAATCTGCCTCAATTTGTATTTAGCTCGCATCCTCTGACTACCTTTCCCATACCTGCAGAAGAGCTCTATAAAAATCAAAATCTTGTTCCTTCTCCAACAGATGCTGGTCCAGAAAAAGATATTACTTTTTCTAACTTGTATCCCTCATATAAGAAGGTGCTCATTCTCTATTAAATGCTGAAGTCTTTAGAGTAGCTTTAAGAGAACCCTATCAAAATATCTGTGGAACTTTGTTGGTTTCATTCTTATCTTCAGTAGCACTTCTCCTTAAGGGAAATGTCATGTCGGTATTAGTCCAGTGATAAACAGGAGGTATTAAATTTAGTTCGGAAGTAGAAAATGCTGCCAAGTCATGATGATCTGCTGGAGAGCTCCACTGTGACCAGGAAAAGCAGCAAAGGCCTGGAGACCATCCAGGAGAGGAAAACTAAGAACTCAAGCCACGTATTGAGAGCACAAAGATTCAGGATGGATGTGTAGCTAGTGAGGTGTCAGTGTCATTGGTGTGGAAAGCAGCCAGTTAAAGCTAGTATGGCAAGAGGTTAGAGGATGCTACTCTGCAACATGGGTCTGGGAAGAAGACACATGAAAGAACAGGGAGGCTCTATCACGCAGCAGGCTTGCAAGTTTGTCCAGGTTGCTAAGCCTTTTTTTTTTCCCCAAAGGCCAGTGATCTGCTGCGGGATGTATTTTACACAAATTTCACTGTTGGACATCTACGAATATTTTTAGACAATGACGCCTTCTTTCCTTATCTTCCCACTAGGAGAAGTAGGGAAAAAAAGGACAGTTTTGATGTTGCTGTCCAGAAATATTCAGCAAATCATAACAAAGATAATACATATTGAAGATGTCAATGTGTGTGGTTTTATGATATTCATAAAACCATATGGTTTAGTAATACGCAGACTGTTCTTTAAACTGGGTTCAAAAAGGAAGGAACCTTTGTCTGGTTTTATTAGTTATTTATCTATTTATTTATGGTAATCATTTCTTTTGTCCTGCAGATTTATATGCTTGAGCTTTTGTTTTACAAGCCAGCGTGAAAGGGCTGACCTTATTCTCTTGGATCTCTGAGTGAGGTCCTGAAATTTGTTTTTGCAATCCAACCCATCCTGGAGGGCTTCTCCTACTGTCATTTGGGATAAATCATTTTTTCTTCTATTAAACCGCACAGTGTGGTGAATTTTGGCATTTCACATTTTATGCGTACTCTTGCAACACAGTATCATCTGTTTATGTAATCATTCAGTGTCTATTAAGGCTTCTGAGAACCTGACCCTGCAAGATGCTGAGTGTTCTTGATCCTCACTGATGTCTCTTGGAGTTTAAAAAACGTAACACCTTCTACATCAGCCCTGGAACATGACATAAACAAGAATGACTGTGCCAGAGCTTAAAGTTATTTGGAGTGGTCTGGAGTAGAGCTCCACTATGAAATATATCTGAGACTCACAACCACCCTACTGCACACAGAACTAATGCTCCAAGATCCCCCTCTCCACAGGTGAATCTTGGAGTCCTTCTGCTCCAAAGCCAGAGGCTCCTAGTTTCACCACTCTGCTGCAGGGCAGAAGCCCACAGCTCCCTCAGATCAGCCTTGCTGCTGAAACCCAGAGCCCAGGCTTCCTCTTCTACCCACATTGGTCCCTGATGTTTTATGTTGCAGGAGGGATATTTAGGGCTCTAGGAAATAATATATAAGAATTTAAGACCCGTTGTATGCTTTGCTAATCCACACAGAACCTTAGCATTGCATCTGGATGACAAGACAAAAAGAGATGCATAACAGTGTATCAAAAGGTACTCCAGAAATAAATCTCCAGACATATGGCTCATAATCAAAAGTACCTAATTAACTTAGGGGCCTAAGTCCCACTGACAGCCTTTCAGTAGTCGAGGGTCCTAAGTCACTGCAGAACTTTTGACATTGTTTACCCTAGCTAAATTAGATGCCAATCCTTGTTCATCATATTGGACAAAAAATAATATTGATATCAATTAGTTCCTGAGAGAAAAAATTCAGTTAAGATCTTTCTCCCCAAACAAGCTGACATTCAGCATCAATTTTACCTTCTGTAGATGTTCCTCCAAGAAGATTTCTTCAGGCAAATTTTAAGCATATAATTTAGATGTAACATAGGCACATGCAGGATACGGACTGGTCAACTGCATGACCAGCATGGATTGCTTGGTAGGTCCGACTCATTTGAACAGCATGCATTTTAAAACACCTAAATAAGAAATAGGAAGAAATAATAGAGTCACATTTATAAGAAGGGGGACTGTAGCATGGAAAGCAGCGTCTCTGAAAAGGGCTTAGAAGTTATGGCAGGTAAACAATTGAACAAGAGCTCCCAGTATAACCCTGCTCCTAAGTAGGTGACTGTAGTTCTTGTATGTATACATAGGGGAACAAAATTGAGGCATGTGGGGCTAGCGACAGAGGCGCTTTTTGCCGGCAGGGGCACACCCCCATGGCCTTTTAACTGCCAAGAGCGAGATCTCATGCATCTATGCTAATGAGCCACAGGACCATGCTAATGAGCGGCGATTTGCTGTTGTGAGGCTGCTCATTAGTATGGAACTGCTGGGAGAGTGGCTCCATATAGACTCAGCCTTCCTGTGTTCACTTTTGGTGTCCAGACTTCAAAAATGATATTGAAATAGCTGAGAAAAGAGCCACAAGAATGATTCAGGTTCGGAAAAAAACATGACTGAAAAAAGAGACTAAGAAAATGTATCTATTGAGTTTATCCAAGAGAAGGCTAAGAGGTGATTTGATTATGGTCTACAAGAACCTACAGATTTTTCATGGTAGAGAGTGTTTTAAATCTAGCATTGAGAAAGACATAGTTTACTCCAATGAGTGGAGGGTGAAAATTAGACAAATTTGGCAAAGAAGTAGGGCACTAATTTTAACACTAAGGGTAATTAACCATGTGCTAAGTTACTCAGCCAGTGGACAATAGTGGCATGACAAACAGCAGTGTAGGATGCTGGGCTCTTTTTCTGCCGGAACACCTCGGAATGTAGGGGTTAATTACAGAACTTTGTATTCGACAGTTTAGAGGTGTTTTGGCAACACACTCTCCCATATCTGATGAGCCAGGGACACGTCTTAGGAATACCCACCACTTGAGATGAGCGCGGGCATTGTAGCAGAACATATGTAGGTAAGTATAAGAGGAAGGGAACATGCTGTGACCTAGTGTAATCAGATGTAACGATCACATGTAAGCAAATAAAAAAATACCTTAAATAGTAATGAGTGACCTAACAGAGCTCCATAGCAAGGCAGGAAAAAACTGTATATGAGCAGCACAGAAATCAATGCTATTAGGACTTCCCCGATGGACCTGCTACTAGTGCCTTGGAACGTGAGAAGAACTCCCACTCGTCCACACCTAACTGGGGTCCCCAGCTGCAGAAGGGATGTAAAAAGCCACTTTCTTTTTATGCTTGAGAAACTGTTAGTTAAGGAGGTTGTTTAAACTTGTCAGGAAATACAATGCCTGTGTTAACAGATATCCAGTCAGTGTTTTATACTCAGAGAACCCAGTGTTGAACCTAAATTACTCTTGCCTGTAACACGGAATGCTGTCCAGCACCTTTCTTCCTTGACATTGACGTTTTCAGGGCCATAACAAGGGTGAGAGCAGAACGGGCACAGCTTTGGAGCCTCCTGGCAGCTGGCTCTAAATAAAAGGAAATAGGGACCTGGGCCCTTAAGAGAGATGGTGTCCTGATGGTCAGCTTCAGCATGGCCTGTCTGTGTGAGAAAGCAGAACCAATGAGGGTCTGGTAAGGCCCCATAAGCTTTCTGTGGTTAGCCAGCTGCTAAGATTCGAATTGGAGGGTGAGGCTGCTGTGTGGAACTGGGGGGACGGACGTTGCAGAGTGGTCAAACGCGCACTGGTGACTGGGTCGGGATTGACCCGCGTGGGGCCAGAGGGAGGCAGCTGGGGTGAGTAGCAGGTGCTTCTGGGATTGTGCTGCCCAGGGGCGTGGGGCCAATGGGTGGGCTGGAAGGGGTGAGGGAGAGGATGAGGATGAGGCTGCGGCGAATGACTCAGGCTGGAGGGATGCCCCAGTGCTGCTGGCGCTTCCCCACCTCCCGGCCGGCTCTCTGGCACTGCCAGTGTTCCCCTGCACCCTGGCCTACTCTCTGGTGCTGCTGGCACGCCCAGCCCCTGACGGCTTCTCAGCCTGGATGCTGCCAATTCTCCCCTGGCCCCTGACGGCTCCCATGGTGCTGCCAGTGCTCCCTTGGCTTCAGCCCCACCAGGGTCTCCAGCCCCAGCACTGCTGGTGCTCCCCCGCACCCCAGCCACCCTCCCTGGCTCTAGTGCTGCCGGCGCTCCCGCGACTCCAGCCCCTGCTGGCTTCGCAGCCCAGCAGTGCCAGTGCTCCTCTGGTCCCTGCCAGCTCCCATGGTGTTGCTGGGGCTCCCCTACATGCCAGCACTCCCCCAGCCTCAGCCCTGTGAGCATCCCTGGCCCTGGAGTTGATGGTTCTGCCTCACACCCCAGCCTGGGAGGCCCAGCGCAACCTCAGAGGCCCAGCATGGTGCCTTCTTCCCCCGCTCCATCAGTGGTGGCTCTGGTGAGTCATGTGGAATATACGGGGGTGGGGTGGGCTGGAGATGCCTGGCTCTGGGGGAGGGGGAGGGCTTTCATTTAAACTGGAAGGGGAGCTGGGGCTGCAGAGGGTGGCTACGTCTACACGTGAAGCCTACATCGAAATAGGCTATTTCGATGAATAACGTCTACACGTCCTCCAGGGTTGGCAACATCGATGTTCAACTTCGACGTTGCGCAGCCCAACATCGAAATAGGCGCTGCGAGGGAACGTCTAGACGCCAAAGTAGCACACATCGAAATAGGGGTGCCAGGCACAGCTACAGACAGGGTCACAGGGCGGACTAGTGCTTCCGGGGCAACAGCTAGCCGCTCCCTTAAAGGGCCCCTCCCAGACACACTCAGCCTGCACAGCACGCGGTCTGAGGAGCCATAGGCACACAGACCCCAGGTGACGCAGTCATGGACCCCCAGCAGCAGCAGCAGCAGCAGCAGCAGCAGCAGCAGCAGCAGCAGCAGCAGCAGCAGCAGCAGCCAGAGGTCCACCCAGCCCTCCCGGCAGGAGCAGGGCTTGCCCTGCTCCATGCCATGCGGGAGGCAGCTGAGCACCTCCTTGCTACACTGGAGGAGGAGCTGCCCCCAGGGCAGCAGGGCTCAACCCCCAACCCTGCAGCACCCTGCCCCCACCCCCGCCTCACACGCCAGCGGCTGTGGAGCTACCCCACCAGCACCGACTGGTGGGAGCGGCTGGTGCTTGGGGAGTGGGACGACGACCGCTGGCTCAGGAACTTCAGGATGAGCTGGCAGACATTTATGGAGCTGTGCCAGTGGCTCACCCCCGCACTCAGGCACCAGGACACCGCCATGCGGCGTGCCCTCACAGTGCAGAAATGGGTCGGCATCACTGTCTGGAAGCTGGCCACTCCCGACAGCTACCGATCCGTGGGACAGCCGTTTGGTGTCGGCAAGGCCACAGTCGGGGCTGTCCTCATGGAGGTAAGAGGACCCACGGGGGGAGGGCAGGGCAGGGGAGGGGAGGCCAGGGCAGGGCAGAGGAGGGCAGGGCAGGGCAGGGGAGGGCAGGGCAGGGCCACGCACACCCTGCTCCCCCCTCATTGGTGCTGTCCCATGTGCTTTCCCTGCAGGTTGTGCGTGCCATCAACACTATGCTTCTGCACAGGCTCGTGAGGCTGGGGGACCCAGATGCCACCATCGCGGCCTTTGCCACCCTGGGCTTCCCCAACTGCTTCAGGGCTCTGGATGGGACTCACATCCCCATCCGCGCCCTGCATCACAGTGGAGGATGATACCTGAATCGTAAGGGCTACCATTCTGTGGTCCTCCAGGCCTTGGTGGACAGCCGGGGACGTTTCCAGGACATTTATGTGGGCTGGCCTGGCAGCACCCACGACGCCCGGGTTTTCTGGAACTTGGGCCTGTGCTGCCGGCTGGAGGCAGGGACCTACATCCCCCAGCGGGAGATCCCTCTGGGGGACACCACCATGCCCCTCTGTGTCATCGCAGATGCGGCATACCCCCTCCGGCCCTGGCTCATGCACCCGTACACGGGCCATCTCTCCGCTAGCCAGGAGCTCTTCAACGAGCGCCTGAACCACGCGCGCCAGGTGGTGGAGTGCTCATTTGGCCGCCTGAAAGGACGCTGGAGATGTCTCCTGACCCGCCTGGATGTGGGCCCCAACAACATTCCCCTGATTGTGAGTGCCTGCTGCGCCCTGCACAATTTGGTGGAGAGCAAGGGGGAGGCCTTTTTCCAGGGCTGGGCTGTGGAGGCCGGCAGGGCCGACGTGCAGCCACCTGCTGCCCCCAGTCGGCAGGTGGACCCCGAAGGGACCCGGGTCCAGGAGGCCCTGCGGGCCCACTTCGATGATGAGGCCGCGGGGTGAACTCTGCCAGGCCCCCCACTGCCCGCCCCTTCCTCCACCACACTCCTGCCCCAACGCCCACACCATGTAGCACCCAACCGCACCCCCCTCCCACTTTTCCTGGACAAATGACAGCACGCACTTGTGGCTGAACTTAAACTGCTTTTCCTTTGAGAACTTTTTTTTTTAACTATAAATATATAAAACAAGAACAAACTATATACAGCGTGTGGAACCAAAGTAATATGTACAAATAAAACAATAGTAAGAAAAAAGTGTGCTCATTAATAAAAAGAAAACCAGGGATGATAAAGGGGAGAACTATTTACATGGGGGGGACGGGGCAAACGGGGGGCACAAAATAATAAGTTCAAACTATATACAAGGGGGGGGGCCACGTCCCGGGCCCCTCGCCCCTAAAGTCCGGCACGGGGCGTGAGCTGCCGGGAGCCCCGCCGCGGCTGCAGTCCTGTCCGGGGCTGGCTGGGGGCGGGGCGGACCGGAAGATATGCCCGGAGAGTCTCAGCTGGCTCCAGGCGTCCCTCGGCGCTCCGGCCCTCGGCGGTGGGTGGCGGGGCGATGGCGGACGGGACAGCGAAGGGCGGAGCAGCTGGTGGTGCGGCGGGTGGAGCAGGCACGTTGGGCGCTGCGGCGGCCGGCGCGGCATGGGGGGCCAGGTAGTCCACCAGGTGGTTGAAAGTCTCCATGTAGGCCCCCCATGCCTCTTGGCACCAGGCCAGCGCCTGCTCCTGCAGCTGCAGGTGCTGCTCCGCGACCTCCAGCTGGTGCGTCGCTGTCGGCTGGTGGTGGCGCGGGGTCCGCCGTCTAGCCCGCCGTGGGGCCGGTCGGTCCTCGGCCGAGGGGCTTGCCTGGAGCGATGGCCCTGGAGGGCTCTCCGGGACCACTGATGCCTCGCCGGCGCTCTCTTCCGGTCCTTCCGATGGTGCAGGTGCGGGACACAGGAGAGTTGGGGGGGAAGAAGAATGGAGACAGGTGTTAGTGTGGGCCCCGAGCTGTGGCCTTTGTCCCCCCAGCCCTGTGCTGCAGGTTCCCCATCCCCGTCCCCAGGGGATGCTGCTGTGATGGATGGGGTTCAGGGGTCCCCCTGCCCTGCACCCCATCCCCTGGTGGGAGTGACTCTCACTTCACTCCGCAGGGTCTGAGAGCAGGAGAGGTTTCTTAGGCCACAGATGCCCAGTTTCTCCCAGGAGTGACAGCACCAGCTGTCGGAAGAGACAGTCCTTCCAACCCGTCCTGGGGAGAAGACCCCAAGGGGGGCCCCTCTGGGATGCAGCTTTCCCCCTCCTCAGGCTGGCTGCCTTCCAGCTCTCCCTTCCCCTAGCCTCTACCTGTGGCCCCCGCCCTCCCCGCCAATTCCAAGCCAGCTCGGCTCCTCCCTCCTCTTTGTTCAGGGCAGAGATGTCACCTGCCAGCTGTAGCCCCACGATCATCCTTTGCCCCTGGGAGCTATTCGGCTCTTGTTGCTCATATGTAGCCTGAGTCTCCCTTTTGCACTCCCCCCCACTCCATCACATGCTGCTGCTGCTGCTGCTGCGGGGTGTCCCATCCCCTCCTCCCTGGGGCCCCTCCAGGTTCCGCTCCCTCCTGGCCCGGGGATGGGGCATGGCACTGTCGTGCGGGGGGGGTGGGGGGGCAGGGGCTGATGCACTGCTGTGAGGGCCATGGCCCTGGTGTCCTTGGGGCCATGGCCATGTGAGCATGTGGGGGGCCCTGGACACATATCTATTACCCCCCACCCCTCAAGCCCAGGGGTGTACACCAGAGGGGGATACATACCTGTTGGTCCACTCCCACGGTCTGGAGATCCCCGGGGGGTGGAGGCCCTGCTGCTGCTCCGGGATGGCAGGAGGAGGATCTGCAGCCTGGATTCTGCAGAGGAGGAGCGCCCCTCCTCCTCCTCCTGCCGCGATGGCCCGGGGGTGGGCTCCGGGGGGGCCCCCGGGGTGCGGGGCTTGCCTCCGGGGCGGACTCCGGCTGCAGGGCCTGCTGGGGCTCGTCGGCCGAAGTATCAAGGGTGGCTGGAGGGGAGGAGGTGTGCCGGGGGCCCAGGATGTCCCTGAGCTCCCTGTAAAAGGGGCAAGTGAAGGGGGCGGCCCCAGATCGGCTGGCTGCATCCCGGGCCCGGGAGTCACCCTGCCGCAGCTCCTTCACCTTACTCCTGACGTGATCAGGAGTGCGGGCAGGGTGACCTCGGGCAGCCAGGCCGTCGGCCAGCCGAGCGAACGCATCCGCGTTCCGCCTCTTGCTCCCCATTACCTGGAGCACCTCCTCCTAGCTCCAGAGCCCCAGCAGGTCCCGCAGCTTGGCCTCCGTCCAGGAGGGGCCCCGCTGCCACTTGCCAGCCTGGCTGGGCTGGCTGCCCTGGCTCCCCTTGGGGGGGGTCCCCTGGGGGCGCTGGGGGGGCTGCCGGGCAGCCATCGCAGCTGGGTGGGTGTCTGTGCTGGCTGAGGAACGTGCAGGCTGGCCGCGTGTCTGGGCTGCCGCCTGCACGTTCCCTCAGCTTCCTGCACAGGAAGGGAGGGGGAGGGGACCTTTAAGGGGCCGCTCCATGCGGCCACCATTGAGCTGAGGGGCTGGAGAGAGCGTCTCTCAACCCCTCAGCTGATGGCCGCCATGGAGGTCCCCGCAATTTCGATGTTGCGGGACGCGCAACGACTACACGGTCCCTACTTCGACGTTGAATGTCAAAGTAGGGCGCTATTCCTATCCCCTCATGGGGTTAGCGACTTCGACGTCTCGCTGCCTAACTTCAAAGTTAACTTCGAAATAGCGCCCGACGCGTGTAGCCGTGACGGGCGCTATTTCGAAGTTAGTGCTGCTACTTCGAAGTAGCGTGCACATGTAGACACGGCTGGTGTGTGTGAAGCCTGGGGTCAGTATGGGGCTGTGGGGTTAAGCCTGGAGGCAGCGGAGGGAGGCAGTTTAGGACTTGAGTTCCAGCACCTTCTGTTCCAGATCAGAAGCTGTGGTACGATGGCATGACAAACAGCACCATGCAACGCTGCAAAAGTCTAGACGTACATTGTTCACAATTTTTCTTTGTAATATATTTATTTGTACAGTTTTATTGAGGAGCTTTGACTGTTGGCCTAAGTTAATGACAGTTGCAAAATGTACTATTATTAATTCAAAGAATCTACGCTATGTACATATATCACTTCAGAGAAACAAAGGTTAACTGGGGAGCTGAAAACTCCAATATGTCACACTGAATTTGTTCCCAAGAAATGATAATTGGTAACTGATGTTTTATTCCACCACATATTTATCAAGTTTCAAGTTAATGAATTTCTGAGGAAAGGTATGCTCACTGGCTGGCATAACTGGCCAATGCTCATTCTTTCAGTCCAGTCTATACCTACTAATCCCTTAGCATAGGGATATTTTGAAGTTGAAGGATTTTCCTATATCTTTGATGCCATTTTTGGGGTATTTGTGATATTAAACTTCAGAACTAGTTATGTCCTTATGCAACCTTGAACCAAGGCATATAACTAAATCTGGAATGCATTAAGTATCTAAAGGGGCAGGAACTAGAAGAGTTCCACCTAGTTTTCATGACCATGAAGTTGAGCAGTGTGCCTCTAGCCTTCTAGAGTGTTGGCAATCAGGTTACACCAAACATAATGCATTTGAGAATATTTGACATAGCCATATTACTAACTTAAACAAAATAAGAAGGGACTGGCTTTCTGTTCATTGGCTCTTTCTGCTATTTTTGTATCAATGTCTGAATCAGTTTACCCAGTGTTTTTCTTATTAATGCAGCTTCTCTTGGAAAACTGATTTCGTGATTAATGCTGGAGTTTCTGGAAATTACTTTCCTATTTATTTTCATAATGGATATTTTCTAACAATCTTTCTACTATTTTTCTCAGGACGACTTATTATTATTTAATTCGTTTCCCATTTTCTCCATTAGAAAAAGTGAATAGGAGAAGCACATAGAATCATAGAATACTAGGACTGGAAGGGAGCTCGAGAGGCCATCGAGTCCAGCCCCCTGCCCCAATGGCAGGACCAAGTACTGTGTAAACCATCCCTGATAGACACCTATCTAACCTGTTCTTAAATATCTCCAGCGATGGAGATTCCACAACCTCCCTTGGCAATTTTCCACTGTTTGACCACCCTGACAGTTAGAAACTTTTTCCTAATGTCCAACCTAAGCATCCCTTGCTGCAGTTTAAGTCCATTGCCTCTTGTTCTATCCTCAGAGGCCAAAAAGAACACATTTTCTCCCTCTTCCTTATGACACCCTTTTAGATACCTGTCAAAACAAAAAAGCAGTCAAGTACCACTTTAAAGACTAGCAAAATAGCAAAATAGACCCCACAGTACGAGGCTTTACCAGTGCCAGACAAGATATTTATAAAACACACTTCCTCTTTCTACAAACGAGTCTTTAAAGTGCTACTTGACTGCTTTTTGTTTTGATAGTGTATAGACTAGCATGGCTTCCTCTCTGTTACTATTCAACATTTTAGATACCTGAAAACCGCTATCATGTCCACGCTCAATCTTCTCTTTTCCAAACTAAACGAGCCCATTTCTTTCAGCCTTTCTTCATAGGTCACATTCTCTAGACCTTTAATCACTCTTGTCACTCTTTTCTGGACCCTCTCTAATTTCTCCACATCTTTCTTGAACTGTGGTGCCCAGAACTGGACACAATACTCCAGCTGAGGCCTAACCAGCACAGAGTAGAGCGGGAGAATGACTTCTCGTGTCTTGTTCACAACACACCTGTTTATGCATCCCAGAATCATGTTTGCTTTTTGTGCAACAGCATCACACTGTTGACGCATATTTAGCTTGTGGTCCAGTATAACCCCTAGATCCCTTTCTGCTGTACTCTTTCCTAGACAGTCTCTCCCCATTCTGTATGTGTGAAACTGATTGTTCCTTCCCAAATGGAGCACTTTGCATTTGTCCTTATTAAACTTCATCCTGTTTACCTCAGACCATTTCTCCAATTTATCCAGATCATTTTGAATTATGACTCTATCCTCCAAAGCAGTTGCAACCCCTCCCGGCTTGGTATCATCTGCAAACATAATAAGCGTACTTTCTATGCCAATATCTAAATCATTGATGAAGATATTGAACAGAACTGGTCCTAACACAGACCCCAGCGGAACCCCACTTGTTATACTTTTCCAGCAGGATTGAGAACCATTAAAAACTACTCTCTGAGTATGGTTATCCAGACAGTTATGCACCCACCTTATAGTAGCCTCATCTAAATTGTATTTGCCAAGTTTTTTTGTAAGAATATCATGTGAGACCGTATCAAATGCTTTACTAAAGTCTAGATATACCACATCTACCGCTTCTCCCCTATCCTCAAGGCTCGTTATCCTATCAAAGAAAGCTATCAGATTAATTTGCCATGATTTGCTCTTTACAAATCCATGCTGGCTGTTCCCTATCACCTTACCACCTTCCAAGTGCTTGCAGATGATTTCTTTAATTACCTGCTCCATTATCTTTCCTGGCACTGAAGTTAAACTGACTGGCCTGTAGTTTCCTGGTTATTCTTATTCCCCTTTTTATAGATGGGCATTATATTTGCCCTTTTCCAGTCTTCTAGAATCTTTCCTGTCTCCCATGATTTTCCAAAGATGATAGATAAAGGCTCAGATACCTCCTCTGTCAGCTCCTTGAGTATTCTAGGGTGCATTTCATCAGACCCTGGTGACTTGCAGACATTCCTTCATCAGACTTCTCAGTGAAGACTGAAAAAAAGAAGTCATTAAGCATCTCTGCCATTTCCAAGTTCCCTGTTACTGTTCCTCCCTCCTCACTGAGCAAAGGCCCTACCCTGTCCCTGGTCTTCCTCTTGTGTCTAATATATTTATAAAAAGCCTTCTTGTTTCCCTTTTTGCCTGTAGCTCGTTTGAGCTCATTTTGTGCCTTAGTCTTTCTAATCTTTCTCCTGCATTCTTGTGTTGTTTGCTGATATTCATCCTTTGTAATTTATCCTTGTTTCCATTTTCTATACGATTCCTTTTTTATTTTGAGATCATGCAAGATCTCCTGGTTAAGCCAAGGTGGTCTTTTGCCATATTTTCTATCTTTCCTACACAGCAGGATAGCTTGCTTTTGGGCTCTTAATAATGTCCCTTTGAAAAACTGCCAACTCTCCTCAGCTGTTTTTCCCCTCAGTTTTGCTTCCCATGGGACCTTACCTACCAGCTCTCTGAATTTACCAAAATCCACCCTCCTGAAATCCATTATCTCTATTTTGCTGTTTTCTGTTCTACCCTTCCTTAGGATTGTGAACTCTATGATTTCATGATCACTTTCACCCAAGCTGCCTTCCATTTCCATGTTCTCTACCAATTCCTCCCTATTTGTTAAAGTCAAATTTAGAACAGCTTCCCCCCAGTAGCTTTTTCAACCTTTTGGAATAAAAAAGTGTCTCCAATGCAATCCAAGAACTTACTGGATAGTCTGTGCCCCACTGTATTAGTTTCCCAACATATATCTGGATAGTTGAAGTCCCCCACCACCACCAAATCCGGGGCCCTGCATGACTTAGTTGTTTAAAAAAAGCCTCATCCACCTCTTCCATCTGGGTAGGCGGCCTGTAGCAGACTCCTAGCAGGACATCACCCTTGTTTTTTACCCCCTTAGTCTAACCCAGAGACTCTCAACATGTCCATATCCTACATCTATCTCCACCTCAGTCCAAGCGTGTATATCTCTAATATATAAGGCAACACCTCCCCCCTTTCTTCCCTGTCTATCCTTCCTAAGCAGGCTGTACCCTTCAATACCAACATTCCAATCATGTGTATTATCCCACCAAGTTTCCATGATGCCAACAATGTCATAGTTGTATTTATTTATTAACACTTCCAGTTCTTCCTGCTTATTACCCATACTTCTTGCATTTGTATACAGGCATCTAAGATATTGATTTGATCTTGCCTCCCCATTTTGCCCTGACCCTCTTTTTACTCTGACATTGTTGCCCATGCTGCCTCCCATTTCTAACCCATCTCCCAGGTTTCCATGTTCTCCACTTTCCTGTGGGCTTTGCTCCCCTGCCCCCGTCGAACCTAGTTTAAAGACCTCCTCACTAGGTTAGCCAGTCTGTGTCCAGATACGGTCTTTCCCCTCCTTGAAAGGTCAACGCCATCTCTGCCTAACAGTCATTCCTGGAATAGCATCCCATGGTTGAGGAAGCCAAAGCCTTCCTGGCGACACCATCTTCAAAGCCAGGCATTCACCTCTAGGATGCACCTGTCTCTGCCTGGGTCCCTACCACTGACAGGCAGGATTGAGAAGAATACCACCTGTGCCCCAAACTCCTCACCCGTGCCCCCAAAGCCCTGAAGTCACTCTTGACCTGCTCAGTGTCACACCTTGCAGTATCATTAGTGCCCACAGGGATGAGAAGCATGGGATAGTAGTCAGAGGGCTGGATAATCCTTGACAATGCCTCCGTAGCATTTTGGATAGGGGCCCCGGCAGGCAGCATACCTCCCTAGATGAAATGTCAGGGTGACAGACTGGCGCTTCTGTCCCCCTCAGAAGAGAGTCCCTGACCACCACCACTCTACGTTTCCTCCTCACAGTGGTGGCAGCAGACTTCCCAGCCTTGGGGGTACGAGGCTTCTCCTCTGCTGTACGGGGCGATTCTTTGTCTCCTGTATCAAGTACAGCATAACGGTTTCCTAGTACTACGGTGGGAGGGTTCTGAGCAGGGGTGGAACACTGCCTACTGCCAGAAGTAACAAGCTGCCAGTGTCCACCCTGATCTATCTCCTCCTCCACCAGTGGTGTATCAGCTGTCCTGTGTACTGGGACAGTTACCTCAGCTGTCTCCACATTAATACTATCCAGGAACTGCTTGTGGAATCGGACACTCCTCAACCTGGCTACCTCCTCCTGTAGCTCTCCCACCTGCCGCCTAAGAGATTCTACCAGCAGGCACCTTTCACACTCGATGGTTCCCCTAGCCTAGATATCAGTGAGTGGGAATTGGAAGCCACAGTCCCTGCAAAGCCACACCAAGATCTTGGTAGAGGCATCCATAGTCAGGCAGTCTGTCTGGCTATAGGCACAGGTGGAGGAGACAGTAGTGCTCCTAGAGACAGAGGTGTTGCGGATCTTCCTAACCATCATAGGCCTCCCTCTGTTAAACTCCCTCTGAAACTTCCCTGTCTTCAGCTCCCTGCCTGCTTTGCTGCCCTGGTCACCCTTGCCTCTGGCTTTTAAAGCCTACTGACCTGGATCAGACCCTCCCCCCTGTGAGTCACACAGGGGAAGGCTAATCAAGGGAACAAAGGTCAGGCACAGCAGTCTCAGCTGCCACAGAAACTGAAACTGAAACTCACCCACCTGAAATGAAAATGTCAGTTCAAATTCAAACAGTTAAGCACACCCACTCACCCCTACAGCCAGCGCTCTCACCTGGTAGCTTCCGCAGCAGCAGGATCACTTGCTCCCCCTCTTAAACTTCCCTGTCTGGAGCTCCCTGTCTGCTTCGCACATTACACATCAATGTAATATGATTTGAACTCAGGATATAGATGGCAAACAAAGATCTCTGCATAACTTACTACCTTTTCATCTTGTCAAATAGTCTGAGCTTGAAACACACGAACCAAATTGAAGATACCTTAAAAGTTTAGATCAAAATTAGGACTATTTTCAGTAGTCACATAGATAAAATTGGCAGATTCTATCGGCAACTTATTATTTGCTACAAAATACAATTGGACTATTTACAGAATAGAGATTTACAGGATCATACCGTATAACATTAACTGCTTTGACTAGCCCTCGTCAAATTATTGTGAATAACTTGCGAAAGCAAACTTTTATTTTGGTTCACACAGCTTACTTGACAAATTCCAATTCTACTAACGCTTTCACTTTTCATGGGTTTTCATTCAACAGTTTAAACAATTTTGAGCCCATGGGTTGTTCACATACTTTCCATTTTTATTATCCATTCTTTATCTTGCATATTGCATCATTGGTTTCCAAAGGCTATGTCGAGATTACAGAGATTTGTGTCTATCAGAAGATATCTTTTGACAAAATTTCTGTCAACAGATTGCAGGGCAGACCACTATTTCGATCGGCTCTGTCGAGGGAGAGTAGCCAGACTGCCCAGGCGCTCTCTTGACTGGAACCATAGCAGGTCAGCATTTCCTTCTGGGAGCTCCGGTGACATGTGCCCTTAAAAGGACCCCTCCCAGATACCCATTCCCTACCCAAACTGAGGGGGACAGCACGGATGCTAGAGCAGGGCTTCCATGTTTTCTGGGAGACACAGCTCTTTCCAGCAAGTAACGGTGCCAGAGCAACTCCTGGGCTTGTGCAGGCCCCCCACAGAGGTGCTTCAGCACCTGCTGAGCCTCCTGACTGCCATCCTGCTCTTCCTCATGGAGGTGAGCCCAACACTGCCCTGGAGAAATTCGTCATTGCTGCTGGATGGTCATACCTGCGCCTGCCCCTTTGGATGCAACAGGCAGATCTGAAGGCACTGCACCAGTTCCAGCTGGTGGGACCGGCTGGTCATGGGGCAGTGCGATGACCAACAGTGGCTCCAGAACTTCTGCATGTGGAAGGCCGCTTTCCTGGAGCTCTGTGCTTGGCTCGCCCCCCCTTTTCAGAAACAGGGCACCTGGCTGCCACCCACCATCCCCCATGGAGAAGTGTGTCACAGATGCCCTGTAGAAGCTTGCTGCCCCTGACTGCTACCGTTCAGTGGGAAACCAGTTTGGTGTGGGGAAGTCCACTGTCAGGACCCTTCTCATGGTGGTAAGGCACTGCTGGGCTGCAGTCCCTGCATGGGCTGAAGGACTATCCTGCCCAAGATGTCCTTGGGAAGTGGGGTTGGGGGCTTGAGGGGTGGGCTTGGGGTGAGGGGGGCAGGTCCCATCCCCAGTGGCTCATGACATCCCACCCTCACACTGCTCATTGCTAGGGTGTGTGTGGCATCATAGGGTGGTCCCAGAGAGCTTGGGGTGGAGGGGATGTGAGGGAGCTTGGGACCACACAGGGCCCAGGGACTCCCTCCCTCAGTCCCTGAGGTGTGTGTTCTGTCCCCTTCCTCTGCAAGTCACGACAGCTATCAACACAATCCTACTGAGGACAGTCATCCATATAGGAGACATGGATGCAGTTGTGGTCGGATTCGCCGACCTGGAGTTCTTGAACTGCATTAGGGCTATCGATGAGACCTACATCCCAATCTGTGCCTCAGAGCATAGCATGGCCAAGTATATAAACCGAAAGGGACACTTCTCCATGGTGCTGCAGGACCTGACCATGGTGGCCAGTTGCCAGACATTTACATCAGGTGATCAGGCAGGGCACATGATTCCCAAGTATTCCACAGCTTCAGCCTGTGCTGGAGGATGGAGGTGGCCACTTTCATTTCCTGCTATGAGCTGGCCATCAGGGACATTCGGATACCATTGTGCATCATAGGGGACACGGCCTACCCCCTCATGGCCTGGCTCATGAAGCCTTACACCAGGCAGCTGTATCCCAGCCAGACACACTTCAATGCCTGCCTCAACCAGGCCAGGATGCAGGACAAATGCACTGTCAGCCCCCCCAAGCCATGCTTCAGCTGCCTGCTCAGCCACCTAGGTATGGGGGAGCACAATGTCACCCAAGTTAGGGACGCGCGTGTAGCCAGACATGAACCCC
Organism: Carettochelys insculpta; assembly: GCF_033958435.1. Taxonomy (NCBI): domain Eukaryota; kingdom Metazoa; phylum Chordata; order Testudines; family Carettochelyidae; genus Carettochelys; species Carettochelys insculpta. The sequence goes on along the minus strand of NC_134139.1, from coordinate 150,840,133 downwards.
CCATTTGGGCTTTTCTTCTTCTCCCCCCGCACTGGGAGAGACAGGGAGAGAGACAGAGACAGAGAGGGAGACAGGCAGCCTTTGATGTCCTGGGAATGCAGGTGTGCTGTCTCGCTCAGACTCTCTACCATACATAGAAACCAGACAGTGAATGGGCTAGCTAATGGCCACTCTTCTGGCTGATCTCGGTAATGGACACTCCTGATCACTGCCCCAGGAAGAACGGGGAATCTCCGCCCATCACCTCCAAAGGTGCCCAATTGTCTACAATTCACAGGTGGAAATTGAGCCTTGCACCTTCCCTGGGAAACCTGGGGTTCAAACACCTTCCTCCCGATTGGCCACTTGAGACCAGGAAGAAGCCTACATGACCAAAGGGGGTATAAAAGGGGTTTGACAGCCCACCCCCCCTTTGAGTTCCAATCACCTACACTTGCTGGCCAGGTCTGGAATTGACTCCCAAGACTGGGGATGCCTGGTTCGTATCTACTTCTTCCCGAGGGATTGAGAGAAAGATTCTGGGTCACACCGGATCTAGGAGGCAGGGGTAAGAATTACACCTGTATTACACTTCTTTCCTATAGGAATTGAGGGAAAGACTCTGGTTCCACCAGGTCTAAGAGGCAGGGGTGAAAATCACACCTGCAACTTGCCTTTCTTGTGTACACATTAATTGTATTAGTTTAAGCTAGCTAGTTTGTCTAAACCTTTTCTTAAGTTAAATTGTGTTGTTTCCCCCTTAAAAACCACGAGTACTAACTTGTACTTTAATCATTTGTCTTAGTTAAATTGTTTCTATCTTTGTATAAATAAAAGTAACTGTTGAAGCCTCTCTAAGTGTAATTTTCCTCTTGCTGCTGTTCCCAAACTAAACGCAAACCAAAGAACCCAGCCTGCCCTGGCTGCTTAGCGTAGCTGCTGGTGCGGCATCACCCCCTTTTGCCCCACTGGACATTTAGCTGGCACCTGGGCATTGGCTCACAGTGTGTTGTGCTCTCCACAGCATAATGTACAGGAAAGGGGAGGCCTTACTGTTGGGGTGGGGCGGGGGGCAGATGCCAGCCGTGAATATGAGCAGCCGGTCACAGATCTGATCCACCAGGCCCATTGGGATGGGGTGCGGATCTGGGATGCCCTGTGGGAGAGCTTCTCCCATATTCCCCAGTAACCCTCCCCAGGGCTCTTCAAGCTGGGAGCATTGGGTCCACAGCCCTACCCTGTTCCCACTGTGACCCCTCCCTTTGCTCTCTCACCCTTCCCTGACCCCTGGCCAATAAAGAGGGCTGCAGATGTGCTGCTGAAATAACTGTTTTATTGAACCAAAGAAAAACCAGTGCAAAAGAAATGGTGTACTAAAAACTATTTACAAATGGTGCAGTGCAGTGAACTATGTCCAGTGGGGTGGGGACTTGGGACACAGGTCAGGGGCATCAAACTTTGAATGGCAGGGTCATGGGATAGGGGTTGGGGGTTCCTCAAAACATGGAGGGTGTGGGGGGCTGCAAACCCGAGGGGGAGTGGGACCCGCAAGTGGCATCGGCCTTGGGATCCCCTCCCACCACAGGCTCAGGGCCCCCATCAGGGCTGGGTTTGGGCCAGGAGTAGGGGGCTGTGGCAGGGTCTGGGTGGGCCTGGGGAGCGGGGAGGGGCAAGCATGGCCCTCAGCCACTGCAAGAGGTCCAGCATGCTCTGTGGGATGGCTGGCAAGGGCAGGGTGTGGTGTGGTAGGGGAAGGGGCCAGAGGGGAGTGGGGGCAGTGGAGATGGCAGAGTTGGGCAGCTGGGCCATCATGCCCCTCCAGACATGAGCTGGTCTCAGGCCTACGGCCACCACTTCCTTTTGTCCTGTACCTGCCACTCTATGATCTCGGTCATCTTCCAGAGGGCGGCATTGTGGGCCCTCTAGAGGTCCTCCCAGATGCAATGACAGCTCCTCCGGCTTGCCCGGCTGCTGGGGTGGGGCTGATGGGAAGGTGAGGCTGGCCTGGGCCTCGGGCAGTGTAGGTGCAGATATAAGGATGACAAAGAGGAGAGACAATGAGTCTTTCATGCAATGCAGCCCCTGACGCCCCACCCCGCACCGTGAGCAGCAACCAATATCCCCCAGGCCAAGGGATGGGAATGTCCTGGGAGCAGAGCCATGCCCTGTGTGGCGGCACAACAGGCCCTGCTGCAAGGGGACTCTCTGTTGCCTCCAGGATTGGTCTGACCGCAGCACCCCCCTACCCCCCGGCTCGATGGGCTAGCAGCCACAGCGGGTGTCTGGCCACAGAGGGGTCAGCACATGGGTGGTGGGTGAGCCGGGAGCAGCCTGGCCTTCCCTGCCTGTCCCCCACACCTGCTGCTTGCAGTGCTCTCCATGGGAGTGGGTGCTGCCTCTTGCCTGTGGACCTGCACACGTGCCAGGTGCCACACACCTCAGTGTATTGGGAGTCAGACCAACACCCTTGTGGCTGACCCACTTCCAAGCTGTGGAAGGTGCTGGCAAGGCCCCGTCCCTGGAGCCTGGGGCTCAGCCTGCCTCCCTGGCTTCTAGAGGACTGAAGGGAATAAAGGGAAAATGTCCTCATGTCTTTTAATTATGTTTTTATTCATCTTTGCATAGAAAAGTCCTAGTAGGAATTGTGATGGAAAATATTTGAAGGAAGCCAGAGTCTGAGGCGGAATAAAAGAGGGAAATACTGCAATGAACTCATGGGCTCACTGCTGTTTTATCCAATTCATCATCCAGTCAGTACACGGCTCTGTAATTCCCCCGGGGCCACAAAAGGGAAATACACTCTGAATTCAGAGGATACCAGATTCATCAGGGAGCTGCAGGATGCATGAAAGGTGGAGCAGCAAGCCACCCTGGGAATGACTTGGAGAATAAAGCAGACAGCACAGGATAGGGGTCAGCAAGCAAAACAGCAATATGAGCCTTTTTTTTTCAATTCAGCAAAAACCTCCGTAATTCAAGAGCTGCAATGCATGCGAATATGAGATGGTCCTTAATAACCTCCAACCATACTTTTTGTAACCCCTATGTTAAGAACAGCACACACGCAGTGATTTGTAATGTGATACATATTTACTGCAGGACGTTCACAAACTTTTTACATGTGCTGTTTCCTCCCACTTTACATGTGTGCCTTTGTACCACTGTCTTCCTGACTATCACTCCCAAACCTTCTCTCTCTCTCTGGAGGACGCTAGATGTCATCAGCTTCTGCCTGTCAAATGCAGTAAGCATATAAAGATGCACAGAGCCCTGGCTGACATCCTCAGCCACCGGAACCTGGGCTGGGGCTGGGGTGAGGAGTACTCCACAGCCTCTCAGCTGTAAGCCAGCTGGGGCATAGAGCACTGGTGGCAGTGCCAGCCATGGGAACCCTGGCCAGAGGTGCAGGGCTAGGGGGACCCCACAGCCCCACATCTTGAAGCCAGTTGGGGTGCAGAGCCCTGCAAGCAGGCTCAGCCATGGGATCCCTGGCTGGGGTCAAAAGGGTGCTAGAATGCAGTAGAACTGAATTACTGAATTGAAAAGAAAGGCTCATATTGCTGTTTTGGTTGCTGACCCCTATCCTGTGCTGTCTGCTTTATTCTCCAGAAAATAAGGCTTGGGACTAGCAAACCTGTCTCAGTGTCACTTGCAAATGGTGTTAGTTTTTGCTCAAATGGTAGCTCCTCTTCCAAAAGCAAGAGAGCTGCGTTTCCATTCTCTTGCAGCTTTCTGGTAAGGCCATTGAAATGTGAGGTGATGTCCACAAGAAGTGAAATTTTCTGTTGCCACATACGATTTGTCAGCTCTGCATATTCACAACCCTTTTCCTGCATGAATATCTTCACTTCTTTCAGACAGGCTGCAAAACATGCAATGATGTTTCCCCTGGAAAGCCACTGTACCTTGTTGTGCTGGAAAGGTCAGAGTATTGACAGGTGACCTCTTCAAGGAGTGTGCAGAACTGCTGATGTTTCAAGCCTTTTGCCATTATTTTGTTGATGATCTGTATTACCAGCATCATCAATTCTGTGATCTCAGGTGGAAATGTTTGTGCATAGAGTGCTTCTTGATGAATTATGCAGTGAAATAATATCACCCTATGATCCAGCATTTTCTGCAACAGAGAAACAACCCCCTGGTGTGTCCCTTTCATATTTGGTGCCCCATCAGTCACGAATGAGATGATGTGGCTGGTGTTTATTTCTTTCATTTTTAGGCAGTTGACAACAGCTGAAAAAATATCTTCTGTCCTTGTTCACATACCTTCTAAGAAGGGCAACTTGTGCAACATCATTGACAGATAGCTGTGTTAGTCTGTATTCTATCAAAACAAAAAAGCAGTCATTAGCACTCTAAAGCCTAACAAAATAATTGATTAGATGATGACATTTTGTGGGACAGACCCACTTCTTCAGATCAACTTGATCACTTAATAAATTATTGGGTTAGTCTTTAAAGTGCTACATGACTGCTTTTTTATCGACATCACCTGACTTGTCACAAGCAAGACAAAAACCTGGGACTGTATTAATGTCCTTAATCTGCTGGTTGGTAGTATCTGTGGCCATTTTTAGAGTTCTGTCCCTCACTGTCTTTGGAGACAGAAGCAGATCTCTAATTTTCTGAACAAATTTTTTGTTTTTCTTTTTGAAAACACTGTCCAGCTGCTCTGGTACTTTGATAAAACACTTTTACATATTCACCATCTGTGAACAGCTTTTTTTGTTTTATAGTCTCCTGGGTTGCCACAAAACTTGCCACAGTTATGCTACTTGGTGATTTCACCCATATAGAGAACATGTTCTTACTTTGCTCTGCTTTGTATTGCAGCTCCTCCACCACTTTTCTTCTGGTATCTCCAACTGGATACCATTCAGCAAAAGTCATGTGTTTTCTGAGAAAATGCCTCTCGAGGTTGCGTATTTTGCTGGTGGTGAGTTTCTCATTGCAAATAAGACATAACGGGAGCCCAGTCAAACTCGATTGGATCCATTCAGTTTGAAATTCTCTGTTTTCATCGTATATTTTCCTCCTTTTTGAAGCTATTCCAACTTCACTTTAATTATGCCAGTTTTACGTCACTTTTAATACAGTTTTCTTTCTTAAAATGAGTGTGGCCCTTCACAGCAGGAATGCCGCAAGTTTTCCGTTTCCTTTATGAGCAACAACATCAAAACACAGATACAGTGTCATATCCCACAATGCACTGCACATATTAAAGGGGGAGATATCCAACTTTTCAAACTCACATATTGTTTGCTATTCAGATATGAGTTGTTCCCTGTTGGGCTTTTAAATGCTCATCGTGTTTTGAAAATAATCAGGAGATTTTTTTTTTTAAACTTTGCAATTATAGCATTGGAAGCCACAAAGAAGTCCTTAAAGAGTGGCATGCAACTATGGAACCACAGGTTATAATAATAATAATAATAATACACGGAGATACATGTCTCATAGAGCTGGACAGGACCTCAGAAGGTCATCAAGTCCAGTCAAGGGACTTGGCAGGATCAACCACCATCCCTTTTTTAACCTATTTGCCTGAGATCCCTAATGGCCCTCTCAAGGACTGAGCTCACAACCTGGGTTTAGCAGGCCAATACTCAAACCACAACCCCTGACATAGGACCTCTGCCTGAAAAGTGAGGAGCGCTGCACAGTATTGTCTATACAGTTACTTTTAGAGCATAGTGACAGCCCCACGAGCCAGAGTCTGTTGATTTGTGCTGAGAGGCTTGCTCCAAAATGCTGTCTAGCCATGTATTTTTTGTCGAAATGGGCCAGGAGTAGCTACAGCTGCACTGCAAAGAGGTCTGTGTGTACTCATCCTAACACGACCAGGTAACTGAACTCTGGTCAAGACATCTGCAAGCCAGTACATGGCTGCTTCACGAAAAGGGTGTTGTGGAGGACTTCTACCTGAAAGTATACCTGAGGAGTCCCACCTTCATATTTCTGCACTGAACTGCCCTACGGGGCTGGGTGGCAAGCTGCCATGTTAGTCTTTTTGTTTATTGGTTGGCTGGGTTTTAATAAGAAATGCAGTTATGCCCAGGATATTGACACACCGTAGCTTCTGGAAGCCCTACTGTAATAATTTGTGAGTGAGTGTTTATGGGAACCCATTAAGTAAGGCCTAGCACCTGTAGTATCTCATGTCCAGAGTGCCTACAGTATTAGCTTTCATATTCGGAATACTACCATACTAGCCTCCTGGCATTCTAGCCAGGCATAAGTGGGTTTGAATATAATATTTTCATTACACTATTTGGATTGTAGACATGATATTGCCAATAACAAAGCCTTGCAAAGACTCGGCAGCCAGCAAAACTCAGTCTCCATCCTAATTCCTGTAAACCAACACTGAAGCAGTGAACATTACCTGTAACTCACAAAAGAACTTGCAGGATCAAGCCCAATTAAGAACTATCTGCAATTTTAAAACAATCACTCTTGCTACTTCTGACCTACAACTGACCCTGTTCTGCAAACAATAAACCTACTCAGTGCCAAGAAACGATCCATTCTTAGAGAGTGTGCCCAGTGAGAATAACAAAACATAACAAAAAAAGCTACAGAAAGCAGACAATCCCCTGGCTAAGGATCAGGGATTCTCCTGGTTGTTCCCATCACTCTCTTCCAGCTGCACATGACCAGCCAGTGCCTGACCTCACATCGCTAATCACAGCGGTAACGTGTGCGAGCAGGCAAATAGCTGGAAGCTTGAAGATCTGACACATATCTTCTTAAGTAGAATGGACAAATTGGCTTCTGAGGTGGAGAAAATCTGATCAGCCCACAGAGGAGGGCGACGCAGATGGCAACCTGTCTGCTCATTAATGAAAAACCCTAAAAGAGGAGAGGTATGATCCTAGACCTGCAAGGAATTACATGCTTGCACCAATGTCAGTTTGGCCCCTGGAGAATTAGCCGCAGGGGAGCAGAATTCAAATAAATACAAAAATTGGAAAACAGGTTTGTTTTGTTTGATTTGTTTGATTCATTTGTTGCACACACTTCTCCCTGGCCATTTCTACACAGGCCACTTCCTTCGGAAATGGCATGCTAATACACGTAGCGAAAGATGCTAATGAGGCACGGATGCAAATTCCTCACACCTCATTAGCATGATGGCTATGTCTACACGAGCCAAAAACTTTGAAATGGCCATGCAAAGTTTACTAATGAAGCGCTGAAATACATATTCAGTGCTCCATTAGCATGCGGCGGCTGCAGCACTTCAAAACTGATGCGGCTCACCGCCGCACGGCTCATCCAGACAGGGCTCCCTTTTGAAAGGACCCCAGCTACTTTGAAGTCCCCTTATTCCCATCTGCTCATAGGAATAAGTGGCCTTCGAAGTAGGTAGGGTCCTTTTGAAAAGGAGCCCCATCTGGATGAGCCGTGTCAATTTCGAAGTGCCATGGCTGCCTGCATGCTAATGAGGCACTGAATATGTATTTTAGCGGTTCATTAGTAAACTTCGAAATGGCCATTTGCATGGTCATTTTGAAGTTTTTGGCTAGTGTAGACACGGCCAATGTTACGTGATTTGGAGTGGATAATGGTGTTGTGCAATTCTACATAACGAAAATATTGAATGTGTTTGTTTATATTGTTTCAGGAAAAGTTGAGCAGTTTAAATTATTTGCATAATTTATTGTTGATCCAAGAAAAAATATTTAGAGTGAATTCCTGGAAGTCAAATATTTTGTCATCTCATGGCTCTTGAATTTTCTCTGCCTACTATAAATGCCTACTGAAGCAATTAATGAACCATATTTTAATTTTAAAATGCCTAAGAAGACAGTTAAAATAACTAATTAGCAACTTAATAAAATGCAAATGAGACATTTTCAATATAGGGCCTTTTAATATATATTGAATGAACTCTTTTGCAATGGTGTTTCTTTTATTACTCTTTTTGTGTCCACTAATATGATACAATCTTATTAAGAAACACATAATTATGTTGGATATTTCAATAGTCCAAATAAACAGCAAGCCTCCTTAGCAAATATACACTGGATGTGTAAACATGTAAATAAGGAGATTTAAGGGCGTATAAAGATGTAATTTCTAGCTATTTTATAATATAAAATAACAATTGGACAGGTGGAAAAGCAAATGTAACTTCCTTGCAATACTATTCCTAACCAAGTTGTAAAACTATTGTATTTTTTGCATCATTATGGCTACGTCTACACTAGCACACTACGTCGAAGTAGCCTGTTTGGACATAGGAACATCGAAATAGGCTACTTCGACGCATATCGTCTACACATCCTCCAGCGCTGGTGCCTTTGATGTTCAATGTTGAAGTAGCGATGGAGAATGTCGAAAGGAGCTGCCCCGGAAGGCAATGTGGAGTGTCCACACACACAAGCGCTCCCCATTGAAATAAGGGGACAGAAAAGCCCCAAGCCGCTCCCTTAAAGGGCCCCTCCCAGACACACTCGGCCTGCACAGCACAAGATCCACAGAGCCGATAACCAGTTGCAGACCCTTTGCATGCAGCATGGACGCCCAGCTGCAGCAGCAGCAGCAGCAGCAGCAGCAGCAGCAGCAGCAGCAGCCAGAAGCCCTGGGCTAAGGGCTGCTGCACGCAGCAACCATGGAGCCCTTCAGGGGCTGGACAGAGCGTCTCTCAACCCCTCAGCTGATGGCCGCCATGGAGGACCCCACTATTTCGTTGAATGTCGAAGTAGGGTGCTATTCCCATCTTTGGATAGGAATAGCGATTTCGACGTCTCGCCACCTAACATCGATTTCAACATCAAAATAGGTCACTGCATGTGTAGACGCGACGGATGCTATTTCGACATTGTGCCAGCTACTTCGAAGTAGCCGGCTAGTGTAGACGCACCCTATGTGTTTATTACCTATGGCAGAGAAAGAGAGAACTCTGTATGGGTTAGATGTCCCTTTTCCAGCACCCTTGGGATCTGAGCCTTTCCATATGAGGGAATTTTCTCAACCAGGGGAAGTCAGGCCATTCTGGACCACCCACTCCAGCCAGTGGGGCTCCTGGCCCCCAGTAACTCCCTGCCCAACTCCATGTTCCCAGCTGCTGGCAGCTGCCCACCCAGGATGGGCATCTGCTCCACACCCTGGTCATTGAGGCTCCCCACCAGAGGCCAGCCTCAGTTCTGTGCCCCTGGACTCAGGTGCTCCCTGCCCAGGACCGATGCCTGCCCAATATCCTGGGCCACCAGGGCTCCTGCCCAGGACCAGTGCAGCTTCACCAGGCGCCGGCAGTGGCTCCGTGCCCCCAGCCGTGGGGGCTTACCACACAGGGCCACCAGTGTCTCTGCTCCCAGACAGGGGGGCTGCCTGCCATACTGGCTGAGCCTTCAGCCTCTAGTGACCTCTATGGCTGGCGCTATCTGGTCCAGCTGGACCATGGATGTTGCTGGACCACAGAGTCTTGGACAAAAGAAATTCAACCTGTACAAGTCTACAATGCACTTTTCTGTTTACAGTATTTATCTGCGGTCTTGGTACCACATATTCTATTTACTGTGTGCCAGTTGCATTTCTCTAATCCATGTAGAGTCACGTGAGTGTTAAGATTTGGCTGATTTTCTGCTAATGGATAACTTTCCCTCTCCTCAGAGTGCATGGTGGTCCCTGCCTCACTTCAGCCAGCCTCTTTTGGAGGTTGTCCTCCATTTGTAAGCCAAAGACAGTAGGGGGGAATTTAGAGGAGCTGCTTTACACTTGTTAGCTAGGCAAGCACCGACACACATAGGCTCAGTGGGTGAATTCTGTTTAGACTTACACAGTTTAAATTGAAAGATATATGGAGAATACAAGTGTGGCTATTCATGGTCACCCACATGATGTCTTTCTAGGGAATGCAATTAAGATATAAATGCTGAAATTCTGGAATATTAGTTAGGTTTTCAACAACAAGGAGATAAGTCCTTCATTATGCAAATTTTCAAAAGATTTGATTAGTTTTAGTGAATACTTTCATTTGAATACTTAGTTGAAATCTTTACTTCTCGTACAATTCACAATTTAACATACAAAACAGATGTGACCCACAAAATAAAGCTGCCTAATACTGAGAATACTGAGAATTGTTTAACTTATTGTGTACCTGAGCACAGGTGGACCCAGCAACATCCAGGCCCAGGTTCAATTTCTAGGGGTTCCTCTCCATATATCCAACACAGAACTGGCTTGAGCTCCCACTCAATAACCTGGGGAATGCATATACCACCTCTGGGAGGCAATGCTTCCACAATGGGAAGAGTCTGAAAGTAGAAAGTAAACTTTTTGTAAAATTGAGGGAAGTAACTTGGCATTAATTTGGGAAAACATCACACAGTTCATAAACATAAACCATGAGCAAAAGTCCCACCCCAAGTAGGTTGGATGGTGTCCTTTTCCTCTCATGTTCTTAAGACCAGCAACTTCCATGCTCCTTTCACATGCCCAACCCTTCTGGACACCACTCACAGTTGCTACCCTTAGTAAGGGCAGACCCAGTGCTTAGAGGTGCATCCTCAGAGTTCAGCTTCTATTCTGGGAGGTGAAGAGGACAACCAAGCACCACTGGACCTTGGCGAGGGATTCTTCAGTAAGTACCCAGCAGGGCACACACTCTGGCCTGTGGGGTGGGGGCACCACAGCCACCAATGGGTCACCTACATGTCCAGCAGACCCAGGCTGGACACAGCACAGGTGGCTGTGGCTCCCAGCACTCTGCAACAGCTGACGGCGACATCCAGCACCCTCCACTCTGAGCAGTGCTGTGAGCTGCACGCACTGGGGGGCAGGGCCAGAATGTGGCTGGGGACTGCCCCACATGGGCCCTGTGGCATGTGCAATACCCCAATGGCCACCTGCCACTGGATGGGGACAAATGCATTTGGGGGTGGGGGAGGGGCATGGCCCTCATGCCATAACACAGGACTGACCATGTCTTCCTCTCCATCACTGCAGCCGTGCCTCAGGATTGCTGGGACAGCCTCAACCCATGCATGGTCCCAGACAGACCGGCAGAGGAGAGGGACCACTCATTACCCCAGCCACACCACACGGGGCTTGGAGTAGGAGGGCATGATGATGGGCCAGAGAGGCCAAGGCCACCCATCACCAGGGCAGAGCTGGCAGAGGGCCACGTGGGACTACATGCTGGGTCACCTGCAGGAGATGACCATGTTCCTGCAGGAGCACTCGTGGCTCCTGGCCCACTTGCTTCCTGCTCCTGCCTGCTCTGCTGACCCTGACTATGCCCCTGCTCCGTCCCCCATCATCCCTGCTGAGTCTGTTCCCGATGGACCCCGCCCCCACAGCCCTATGTCCCCATGCTGCCCACCCCTGCCCAACTCCACTGGGGATCCCGGACTGGGAGTGGGAGGGGATTCTGGGGTTGGCAGGGTTCATGTCCATCCACACCCACCCCAGAATGGTGCCCTCCTCCCGCCGAGGTGAGGTCCTCCCCAGTCAAGTACCACCCCTGCTGGTTGTGCCATCTGCCCCTGGGCCAAACTCCTATTGTACATAGTTTGTCTGCGCTTTCCACTGTATCTAGACTTGCGTTGCTGTTCATACAAACCACACAGTTAATAGTTATCATTAAAGGTTTTATTTTTGCACCACCCCTGTGTCCCATGCTCTTGTTTGGGGGGGCGGTGGAGGGTGGATGTGTTTGTGGGGGGGATACGGAGTGGTGTATCTGTGGGGGGACCTGCGTGGGGTGCTGTGGGTGGTGGGGGTTCTCTGTGGCCCATGTGAAAAGGCCTCCTGAAGGGCCTCCATAATGCAGATCACATTGCGGTGGGCCTGGTGGCTTGGGGCAGGAGTCAGCTGTTCAAAGCTGGGGCTGGACTCAGCCACCTGCTGTGTGCGGCGGGGGCAGGGGAATGCCTTGCCCTTGCCTTCCATAAGGTTGTGGAGGATGCAGCAGGTGCCCACCACCTGTGGGACATTCTGTAGTCTGACTTCCAGGCATGTGAGGAGGGACTGCCACCGGCCCTTCAGGCACCTGAAGGCCTGCTCCACCACTTGGCGGCCTAGTTCAGGCATGTGTTGAACAGCTCCTGGGTGGAGTCATGGTGGCTGGTATAGGGCCTCATTAACAAGGGCTTCAGTGTGTAGGCAGCATCCGCCACCATCCACAGGGACTTGGTGATGTCCCTGACCAGGTGCTCCTGCAGTGGGACATATGACCTGTCCTCCATTTGGTGGGAGAGGCTAGAATTCCGGAACACCCGTGCATCATGTGTCCAGCCTGCCCAGCCCACATAAATGTCCCTTGGGTCCACCAGTGCCTGGAGCACTACCAAGTGGTATAGCCCTTGCTATTTATGTAGGTGCCAATGCCCTCTTCCAGGGCAGGGATGGGGATATGCATCCCATCCAAGGCACTAAAGCAATTCAGGAAGCTGAGCACTGCAAATCCCATGATTGCTGAATCCATCTCCCTCACACAGACCGCCCTGTGCATCAGCATGGCAATGATGGCTCACATGACCTACATGGGAGGGAGGGCTTGCACTCTCATGAGGGTGTGACAGGGTGCACCCGGCCCCCTCCCCAGCCCCTTTCCCATGCCTCCTCCTCTGTGCCCCTCCTCAACCCCCTCCCCGCATCCCTACCCCATGCCCCCAACCACCAATGGTCCGCCTTGCCCAGGTCCCCCCCTCCCCGTGATGGGTGCAGGCCCCAAGTATGCCTTACCTCCATGGTGATAGCCCAAATGGGGGCCTTGCCAACCCCAAATTGCTACCCCACTGATCAGTAACTGTCCGGGGTGGCCAGCTTCCAAACGGCAATGACGACTCCTTTTTTTGAGGGGGACAGCTGGCCACATGTGGGTGTGCCAGTGTCTCAGGGTGGGGAGGAGCCAGTGGCAGAGCTCTTCAAAGGTCTGCCTGCTCATCTGGAAATTCCGCACCCCCCCAGCATTGTCCCAGTTCCTAAGTGCTAGCTGCTCCCACCAGTCCATGCTGCTGGGGTGGCTCCAGACACAGCAGGGCATGCATGGGGTGACATCAGCAGTATCCCAGCTTGAGGGGCATTAGAGCCCTGGTGAGGGGGATCAGCGCCAGGAGGAGGAAGTGGGGGGCAGCCATGAGCACTGTGGCCAGATTGCTGAGCGCAACATTGAGAATGGCCTGCTCAATGAGGAGGAGCTGCTGCTGGACATCCATGGCGACTGGCTTCCAGGCACCTTCAGGCTCTGCAGGGCTTGTGACAGCTCTGGAGGCCTCAGTGTGCACAGTGCAAGAATGCTTGGGGGGGGGCCCTTTAAGGGAGTGGCTGGCTGCTGGGCATGGGAGGGCTTGTCTTCCATGTGACACCATCTGCAGTTTCTTCTGGCCTGTTCTTTCGAAAGGGTGCATGTAGGTGTGTGGACGCTGTCTTTCAAAAGCGTGGAACACAATCTCAATCTGCCTTTTGTGTGTAGACACGCTTTCGAAAGGCAATCTTTCAAAGGGTGGCTTTCCAAAGAGCACCTGGCAAAAGCATGCTGTAGTGTAGACATAGCCTATGCACATGTAGACTAATTGGTTCAGCTTACTGTAAGTGTTCTGAGATATTCTCATTTGAATATGATATGTCCCAAATAACTAGAAAAGAAAATATTTTTCATTACCCCATGAGGTTTAATTGCTATAGTTCTAGGCAGTTATACCATAATAAAAGTAGATGCTGGCATGTTATTGTTTAATTGCAAGTAGCCAGCTGTGAACACGTATTCACAAGCTTCCCGTATTAGCCTCAGTACAACAATAAAAACTAAAAATATTAATCGGTTCTGAGAGCAGAATAACACCAGAATACCCGTAGATCATATACTCTTTCGGGGATGGTCAGTTGCTACCTGTATGTTTACATGGTCCCTATTTTACAAGTGGAGTGTATGGGGTGTCCAGGGAGGGGTAGCGCCTCTGGTGTGGGGACTTGTCATGACTCTTCAGGGGCAGTTCATGCACCTTTGGTTCCCACCTGGCACCCAGCTCTCACCTGTGGCTCCAAGAAGCTGTAGAATGCAGCAGCCACACCCCGATAAACTGCTTCGACAGGCGGGTTAAACCAGGTGAGGGTAGCTGGCAGGTTTGAAACCTGAGGTGAGATAGGGAATTGCCTATCCCAGCATGCAAATTTGGCCCCGGTGGACTGGGCGGAAGAGATCAACAGCAAGATCCAGTGACCAGGAAGGTAGTTCTGCAATGCTCTGTGGAGAGCGAAGGGCATGACAAGGCACCAAAGACAGCATGGCCATCCACTGCAGCCTAGGAAGTCCCAGCTGTGACGACTTTTCATGCCACTGGAACCAGGCTTCTGAGGTCGAGAGGGTGGAACTGCCCCTGTGCAACGACTTTTCCACATTAAACATTTTCCTGCACAAGTTCTTTGCACATTCTCATCACATTTACAAGTCCTCAGTTCTATTTCCTCCTCCACACTACAAATTTATGTCAGCATAACTATGTCACTCAGGGATGTGGAACAGGATATACCAACCCACCTCCTATTGCAGACAGTACCATATTGATAGAGGCCTTTTCCCATTGACATGGTCATTGCCTGTCAAGGAGGTGGTTTCTCCTGCTAGCACAGGTAGTTTCATCACAAAGTGCAACAGCATCGCTGCACTTGCTCAGGCACTATTACAGGGGTGGGCAAACTACAGCCCATGGCCCACTTCTGTCCCATCAGACCTGTTAATCCAGCCCTGAACTTTCCCCAGGGGAAAGGGGTCAGGGGCTTGGCCCACTCCACTTTTGGCATGGAAGCACGCAGCTCCTTGGAGCAGCAGCATGTCCCTCCCTGGCTTCTACACATAGGTGCAGCCAGGGGGCTTTGCATGCTGCTCCTGTCCCAAGCACCAGTTCTGCAGCTCTGATTATCTAGGAGCTGTGGCCAATGGGTGCTGCAGGGGTCAGTGTGGGCTGACAGGATAGCACACAGAGATGCCAGGGCATGTCACTGCATAGGAGCTGGAGAGGGGATTTGCTGCTGCTTCCAGGATATGCAAGTGGCATGTGACATCTGGAGCCTGTGTCCCAGAGCCCCTCCATGCTCCAATTCACTACTCCAGACCTAAACCCCTCTCACCCTCTGAACACCTTGGTCCCAGCTCAGAGCACTCTTCTGCATTCAAAATCTCCCATGCCTGGCCCCACACCACAGAGCCTGCTTCCCCAGCTGCAGCCTTCCACACCTCCTCATCCCAACTGCTTGTCCCAGGCTGGAGCCCCCTCCTGCATAATGAACTCCTCATTTCTGGTCCCATCCAGAACCTGCACTCCCAGCCAGTGCCTTCACCCTTTCTTGCATTCCAACCCTAATTTTGTGAGCATTCGTGGCCCGCTATACAGTTTTCATACCGAAATGTGTCTCTCGGGCCAAAAAGTTGGCTCAGCCCTCATTATCATAACGTAAATAATAAAGAAAAATAATAAATAACAGGAAGACACTCACAGACCTACACATTATTTTTATCTTGCTGACTTTATTTCCTTTTTTCATCATTATCATTTTCAATTTGAAAAAAATGTTTTGTTACAGCTACTACTTTTTAATATTATTTATTGAAAACAATTCTAATTAAGAACAGGACCATCTAGCCATCATTTGCTGCTTTAAAGAGGTAACAGATATACTGGAAGAGTATCAAACCTCAAAAGAACCAGGAATATTTTTAAGGCATGCTGATCAACGTTTCTTAAACTGCATTCTCACTGCAAGTTTCTGTTTAATAATGGAGCAATTCCTTTGTAGCATTCATATATGAAAAGATGCATAATATATTCCAGTCTGAATGAATCCTCAGAGGAACATATAAGAAGTAAAAGGAAAGGTTTTGTTCTGCGCATGGGACTCTTCTTGATTGGTATTTTCAAATACATCAAAGTAGAACTTTTACCAGTGCCTCTTGAAATAGGAATCAAGATGGGCTAAATTGGAACTGTTCAAACTTGGCTGAATTCTGGGGAGAAGGTGGGAGGCAGCTACAGGTCTCTAACGCAGTCTTGAGTTTGGACTTGAAGGAAAACAGAGTCATTCAGGGTCACCAACCAAACACTTGCCCATCCTAATAAATTACACATGTATTGTAAATATTAAACTTTTGGGGAATTCTAGTTTCATTAGGTAATAGAAAAGAATGTTGTTATTCAAGTGTGAACATGGCTTCAAATGTAGGCAGGAAGAAAAAACGTTGGGGAAAGAACAGAGAGAAGCGTGGGTTTATGTATGCAATTGTGACTGATAGCCTGCTCTCAGAACTAAAGGGATGCTTCTTGGACTACGTATTGATGCTGTGCTGTAAGTGCTGGATTCTGGGCCCTCTACCCAGAGTAAACAAACTTTGAAGCAGCAGGAGGAAGGCATAAATCCATGGCTGCAGCTGCTCCTGTGACTGTTATGAATCCCGTTTGAGGGAAGTTTAGTGGTGCATCCTTACAATTGAGAATCAACTGTCCCTGGATTCTGTGTTCCCAACCTGCATGCAAGCTGAATAGTCCCTCTGGGGAGAAAATAGGCCAGGGGAAGACACAGATAAGAATTTGACTGTCTGTGTGACCCCAGGGAGGGCCAGGTAAAGAACAGCAAGAAATTACATAAGAAAAGCTCCAGGAGAAGACAGCCCAGGTAAAACACTTATATGAACCCTAGAAGGCTGTGATTTTTAAAAACAAGGTAGATATGAATGAGAACTGACTCTGTGTGTGTGTGTATGTGTGTGAACTGAAGACTCCCCACCTCACCCACAGGCTATGAAAAGAGAAGTCAAAAGCCTGAAGTGCCCAATGCAGTGGAAGGGAAATAAAGAAAATAGGTAAAAGAAACCAGCCACACAGTTGCTTACAGTGCTAAACAGTGTCTATGAAGTAATTAGGGAACCTACACCAGAGACTGCTCATCTACAGAACCCCTTATGACATAGCCCTTTTACCAATCTATTCAACAACTATGTTAAAAAGGAAGTAGAGATAATTAAATGACATGGACAACAGTGCCACCAATGTCCTAGAAACACATAGGCCAGGCTTCTTTGTAATCCACCAGCCAATGATCAATGCTATTTCCCAGATGTTTCAGTGTCTGAAGAAACATGAAAATTGGATCCAAGCCAGCTGTCCAAAGTGCAAACAAAAAGTTGAAACAAGAGGAAAGGATTTTGAGAGAGTGACCACTAATTAAAAAGGCCACTTTTTTGGTGTTCAAGATAATGTGAAGATTTGGAGGCTTCGCTGAAGCTATTGTCACTGGACATCCAAACAGCGACTTACATTCTTCCGTCTTTGATTTGCAAAAAGACTTTCCTCTTAGATGAAGCACAAGCCGCTACGGTTCATGTTTTTTTAAATTTCCAAAACAGACCTCAGAAATTCACAGACTTGGTGCTGAAGGCCACATAGAAAGCTGCAGTTAGTACTCATGTTGTGCTCCCTAACTGGGAAAAGTCACCAATAATCGATTAATCCACAACCTGCACTGGCCACCCAGCTGATGTATTGAGGCCATTAGCTCCCAGGCTGATCAGTTGTGCCACACTCCTTCCTTGTGTCCCCTGTCAGGCCAAGGCATCTTAATGAAGGGGAATTATTTCTCTTGGGGGACACATATCCCGGAAACACATTTATGGAGCAATTTAAATGTCATGCTGGCAATCAAAAATTTGGGGATATCATTAACACTTGTGGAACCTCATAAGAATGTGCCTGCTGTAGAATTGGGGATCAAACCTTTTTAAGGGCAGAAGAGCAAATCATTCCAATACATGAAAAGGAAAGGAAGTATGGGAAGAGACCATCCTGGCTTAACCAGGCGACCTTGAATGATCTGAAAATCAAAAAGGAGTCCTACAAAAAGTGGACACTGGGTCAAATTACAAAGGATAAATATAAACAAATAACACAAGTGTGTAAGGACAAAATGAGGAAGGCAAAAACAAGCTCAAACTAACTAGAGACATAAAAGGTAACAAGAAACATTCTAAAAATATAATCAAAGCAAGAGGAAGACCAAGAACTGCTCAATGCTCAATTGCTCAATGAAGAGTAAAAAACAATAACTGAAAATGGGGGAACGACTGAAGTGGTGAATGACTTCTTCATTTTGGTTTTCATTGGGAAGATTGGTGGGGATTGGACACTGGAGAAAATGACTTAGGTTCAAAAGTTGAAAAAGGAAAAGAACTATTTAAAATTACTTGGAAAAGTTAGATGTCTTCATGTCACCAGGGCCTGATGAAATGCATTCCAGAAGGGACTTATTGAGAAGATAGCTGAGCCATTAGCAATTATCTTTGAAAAGTGATTCCAGAAGACTGTAAAAGGGAAAGTATAGCGTACATATATAAAACAGGGAAATAAGGACAATCCATTAAACTATGGACCAGCCATCTTAACTTTTGTGCCAGTTAAAATAAATGAGCAAATAATTAAGGAATTCATCTGCAAATATATGGAAGATAATAAGGTGTTAAGTAACAGTCAGTATGGATTTGTAAAGAACAAATCGTGTCAAACCAACCTTTGATGGGATAACCAGCCTTGAAGGTAAGTGGGGTGGTGGTGGTGGTAGAAGCGGTATACCTAGTACCTATACCTAGACTTTAGTAAAGCATTTGATACAGTCTTGCATGACTTCTAATAAATAAACTCTGGACATATAATATAGATAGAGCTACTACAAGGTGAGTGCATAATTGATGGAATAACCATTTCCAGAGAGTAGTTATCAACGGTTCACAGTCATGCTGGACGGGTGTAACAGTAGCACAGAGACTAGTTTATAGAGTTTGCAAAGGATACCAAACTGGGAAGGGTTGCAAATGCGTTAGAGGGTAGGTTTATAATTGAAATGAACTGGAAGAATGGTCTGAGGCAAGCAGGATGAAATTCAATAAACACAAATGTGAAGTACTCCACTTGGGGAGGAACAATCAGTTTCACACATACAAAATGGGAAGCAACTGTCTAGGAAGGAGTACTGCAGAAAGGGATCTAGGGGGTCATAGTGGACCACAAGCTAAATATCAGTCAACAGAGGGATACTGTTGAAAAAAAAAAAGGAAACATTATTCTGGGCTATATGAACATGAGTGTTGCCGACAGGAATCAAGAAGTAATTCTTTTACTCTACTATGTGATGATTGGACTTCAATTAGAGTCTTGTGTCTAGTTCTGGCACCACATTTCAGACAATCTATAGATAAACTGCAAAAAATTGCAGAGAAGAGAAACAAAAATGACTGAAGGTCCAGAAAACATGACTTGAGGAAAGACTGAAAGAACTGGGTTGTTTAGTCTGGAAAAGAGAAAACTGAAAGTGGAGATGATAACAACTCTTAAGTACCTAAAACATAGTTAAAAGGAGGAGGGAGAAAAACTTTTCTCCTTAACCTCTGATGATAGGACAAGAAACAATGGGCTTAAATTGCAGCAAGGGGGCTTAGGTTGTACATTAAGAAAAACTTCCCAACTGTCAGGGTGGTTAAGCTTTGGCATAAATTTCCTAGGGAGTTTGTGGAATCTCCATCATTGGAGATTTTTAAGAGCATGATTGACAAATTTCTGCCAGGGATAATCTAGAGGGTGCTCAGTCTTGCTATGAGTGCAGGGACTGGACTTAATGACTCCTTGAAGTCCCTTATAGTTCCATTATTCTATGATTCTATGACCAGGAAAAGTGATGTGTGACTGTTTCATTTACATTTAAATTAAGCACAGGGAATTGCTGGTAATTGGAGTTTTACCATCTTGCACTTTACCCATCATAGTAGTGATCCACCTATAATTGAGTGGAAATTTCTATTCTAATACTTTGTAGTTGCTCATAATTTCCTAAAACTTTCATTTTTCAATCTGAAGTTTTCGAGGCTTGGTTTTTCAGTGATTTAAGGAAGTTCGAGCTATAATAGCTCAGTAATATTCTAGAATGAGGGGTGAAGAAAAATATGCTTTCCCCTGATTAAAAACTGGTGACGAATTGTAAAATGTCTAGTTATAATGTGATTGGGGGAAGAATGATGAAATTTGGCAGGAAAATTGTTCTCAGAGACCAAACACACCTCTGAATATTCTAGTGCAAACTGACTTGGATTTGGTTGGTTTATAAAGTTTTGAAAATGGTGGCACTTTGAAGTATTCTGTCAGAATTTGAAGGGAAATTAGGCTGGACTGTATGCATGCATGGCTTTATTTGCTGCTCAGCAAAAACTGTTGTGAACTTGCACACTTGCATGCTGGGCTCTCTGTTGGAATGCGGGGGTCTGAATCTCCTTCCAGGTTGAATTCCAAATCACAAGAATATTATTAGTTGGTTTGAGTTCAGACGTAGTTAACGTTCTTCCGAGTCTGGCCCAGGATCAGGCAAATCTTTCAAATAGTCACAGAGAGGGAGCCATGCTAGTCTATACACTATCAAAACAAAAAGCAGTCAAGTAGCACTTTAAAGACTAGCAAAATAGTTTATTAGGTGAGCTTTCGTGGGACAGACCCACTTCTTCAGACCACATCCAGAGTCTGTTCTGGTCTGGCTATGGTCTGAAGAAGTGGGTCTGTCCCACGAAAGCTCACCTAATAAACTATTTTGCTAGTCTTTAAAGTGCTACTTGACTGCTTTTTGTTTTGATCTTTCAAATAGTTTGAGACCTGCTTGTCAGGGCCAAAGTCTTTCAATCAAAGTCTACATGCATCCAATATCACTGAAACTGAACCCTAGTTCTGATTTAACTTGAAGCCCAAACCTAGTCTGCATCTAAAAATCTTCAGAACTTTTTGGTGTCTGAAATACTTATGCATCTACTCTGTGCTGCTCTGAGCCATCTTCAGCTGGCGCTATACAAAAAGATCAAAATGTCAAAGCAAGTTAGTAATTCTAAAAAACTTCAGTCATTTTCCTTTGATTCCAGCTCCTCCCTTCCTGTAGCTCACTCTTTGGCTGTGTCTACACTAGCCTCAACTTTGAAATGGCCACACAAATGGCCATTTTGAACTTTACTAATGAAGCGCTGAAATGCATATTCAGTGCCTCATTAGCAAGTGGGTGGCTGCGGCACTTCGAAATTGACGCACCTCGCCGCCGTGTGGCTCGTCCCGATGGGGCTCCTTTTCGAAAGGACCCCACCTACTTCGAAGTCCCCTTATTCCCATGAGCTGATGGGAATAAGGGGACTTCGAAGTAGGCGGGTTCCTTTCGAAAAGGAGCCCCGTCGGGACGAGCCGCACGGAGGCGAGGCGCGTCAATTTTGAAGTGCCACGGCCACCTGCAAGCTAATGAGGTGCTGAATATGCATTTCAGCGCTTCATTAGTAAACTTTGAAATGGCCATTTGCGTGGCCATTTCGAAGTTTGGGGCTAGTGTAAACGTAGCCTTTGTGTGTTATAAGTGCAGCCCATTCCCTTAATAAACTTCTGGAGCAAAACTGTTATTTGAAGAGATATGGACAACTTCTGCTGTAGATAAGACATTGTGAATTCTTTAGATGGTAGCACACCAAACAGTTTGGCTGTGTCTACACAGGAGCCCGCCATTGAAAGAGCAAAATCAAAATTCAGAAATCGATATACCGTCTTTTGAAAGAACATGACCACACGGCAAAGGCGCATCGGAGTTCTGATCCACTCTTATGAAGACCCCATCCCATTATTTTGAAAGAGAGCATCCACATGCGTATGAGAGCTCTTTTGAAAGAAGGGAGGTGGAGATGCCATGGACAGGGTCGCATGGCCACCAAGCCCTTCTGGGGGCTGCAGCCAGCCTCTCCCTTAAACGGCCCCCCTTCACCTCCCCCGCCCTGCACTAGCTGAGGCCTGCTGAGCTGCCAGGAGCAAAGCAGGACCCCAGCGCAGCAGCACCATGGCTGACGACACCCTGCTTCTCAGACTGGATGCAGACATCATGAGCACTGTTGCCCACGTTGTCTGCATGTTCGCTGTAGTTGCCCCCCTCCTCCTTGGGAGACAGAATAACCCCCCTGAGGACATGGAGTGCACCCAGCCTGCACTCCACCCCCTGGCACCCCGGTGCCTATGGAGCCACCCCAGCAGCACGGACTGGTGGAAGTGACTGGTTCTGGGGCAATGGATGATGTCACCTGGCTCCAGAACTTTTGCATGAGCCGGGACACCTTCCAGGAACTGTGGTCATTGGTTGGCACCTGCATTGAGGCATCAGAACACCACTATGAGGCCTGTGATCCCCCTCAAGAAGCGAGTCGCCATTGTGGTGTGGAAACTGGACATCCCAGACTTCTACCACTCAGTGGGTCACCAGTTCGAGGTGGGCAAGGCCACTGTCGGAGTGGTGCTCATGGAGGTAAGCTGGGCCTGGGGCACACTCCCACCATGGGAAGGGGGAAGGGGGCCCATGGGCACAGGGACCCCTCGGGGGTCACCGGTCGGGGGAGCAGGGAGGGGAGTCTCTGGCTGGGGGGGCAGGGTGGTAGAGGGTTGCTAGCTGGGAACACCCTGCCACACCCTCATGAGAGTGCACGGCCTCTCTCCCTACAGGTTGTCCATGCCCTGAACGCCATGCTACTGCACCGGGTCATCTGTGTCAGGGACCTGGATGCTGTCGTCAAGGGTTTCTCTTCGTTGGGGTTACTGAACTGCTTTGGTGCCCTGGACGGGATGCACATCCCCATCCGTGCCCCACCACACAGTACCAGCCGCTATGTCAACCAGAAGGGCTACCACTTGGTGGTCCTCCAGGCCCTGGTGGACCACAAAGGCCGGTTAATGGACATATACGTGGGCTGGTCAAGGCGGACCCACGACACCAGGGTCTTCTGCAATTCTGGCCTGTGCCAGCATATGGAGGCCGACACCTTCATCCCCCAGTGAGATATGCCAGTTGGGGACACCACCATGCTGCTATGCATAGTTGTGGCTGCAGCATACCCCCTACAGCCGTGGCTGATGTGGCCCTATACTGGTCACCTCAACCCCAGCAGGGAGGCCTTCAATACTCACCTCAGCCAGGCCTGGCACGTGGTCAAGCGGGCCTTTTGGCGCCTCAAGGGGCGGTGGCCGTGCCTTCTTGCCCTCCTCGAGGTGGGACAGTGCAATGTCCCACAAGTGGTGGGTGCCTGCTGCATCCTCCACAACATTGTGGAGGCCAAGGGTGATGCCTACATCCAGGGGTGGGCAGCTGAGGCCACCATGGGGTTCGAGCGGCCAGCCACTGTCGCCAGCCACCAGGCGAACTGCAACAGTGTCTGGATCTGGGAGGTCCTTTGTGTAAGTCTCGCCCTGGGGCTGCACTGAGCACCTTGATGCCCACCCCTCACCCTGCCCCTATACATCCACACCGCATCACATGCACTGCCACCACCACCACTGCGCTGTGTCTTCTCCCCATGGGACCACAGGACATGGGCCGTGGTGCGCAATATAAACCTTTATCAATAATAAACTGTAAAAAACTGTGGTGTAAAAGTCCAACTATGTACAATGTGCCTGGGGGGACACCCCTGTATGTTGTGGGGTGGGGGGCCTGAATTCAGAGGGTGTGGGGAGGGGGCCAGACTTGAAAGGGTCACTCAGGCAAGGGGGTTGTGGGCTGAGAGCCATGCTGGCCCCGAGATCCCCTTGCCCCCCGCCCTGGGAGCGGGTGCCACGGCGGGGCCGGGATGGGGCAGGGAGCACTGGAAGGTACAGGCGTGGTGGGATGGCGGGGGGGCATCTGGGTGGGGTGGGGTGGAGGACTCTGTGGTGGGTGAGGGGTGAGCAGGGGACCCTGGGTGGGACCTTTCTGTGGGGGGGGCCTGTGGGGGCCTCAGTGGGTTGGGCAGCTGGGACGGGGTGAGAAGGGCCAGGATCCGGGCCACATTGCCCACGTGCTCCTGCATAGTCCATGGATGGCATCCAGGTGGGACATGAGCTGGTCCCAGGCCTCCCTCCAGCATGCCAGATCGGACTCCTCCAGCTGGAGCTGGTGCTCCGTAAGCTCCGCCTGGCGGAGGTTGGCGGGGTCATCCACCGGGGGCCACTGCGACCTCCGGCTGAGCACCTGGTGCAACTCTGCTGCTGAGGGTGCCTGGCCCCTGTCTGATGCCTCTGGGGGGCTCTTGGGGACCACCGACGCTGATAAGCTGCGTGGGCCCTTGCTTGCTGCACCTGCAAGGGGTGATGGACAACATGTTAGTTTCTGAGCAGGACCTCATCTCCCATTACCCCCAGGACCCTGTGCCCCCCAAGGCCTCACCTCCCTCGACCTCTCTGGAGCCTGGCCATGGTGGACATGGAACCCCAGTGGTGTCAAGTGCACGCAGGCTTCCCCCCGGGTGGGACCATCCCCGGGTGTGGGCTGGCCTGTAGGCATCCCACTGGGCAACTGGGTGCCTGGAACTGTCTACTGGTCCGGGTGCCGGGTGGAGCTGGCAGGTGCAGAGGGTATGTTCCGGGCTGTGGCTGACTGGAGTGTGTGGACCTGGGCCTCTGGGCCTGTGCCTGGGCCACTGGCAAGGGTGTCACCCCCGCCCTGCCTGCTGGGCTGCTGGCCCCGCTGTGCACTTACTGGGGGGACCTTGAGGATCTCCAGTGATGCCCAGCTCCCCATGGCCTGACTGGATGACTGCGAGGGGACGTTGATTATGAGGTCGCCCTACTCGCTGGACCAGTCCTGGGTGGTGTCTGCCCCCTGGCTTGGACTGGCTGGTCCTGGCTCCTGCAGCTCTTCTGGCTCAGGCTGGTCTGCTGGGCTGTCCAGGACTGCTTTCAGTGGGGAGCTGTCCCAGGGCTCCAGGATATTCATGGTGACCTCAGGAAACTAACTTCAGACACACTTACCGTAAATAATTTTCTTCCCCTCTTCACCCAGTGTTCTGAACTGTGTAGCTGATTTGCCAGTTTTCATTTAATTTTTTTCTATCTTTCAGTTAAATTCCTATTGTTCCAGTTTACTTCTAACAGACCTTCCAGATCTGAAGAAGTAGGTTTGTCTCACAAAAACTCATCATCTAATAAATCATGTTGTTCGTCTTTAAAATGCTACAAGACTGCTTTTTTGTTTTGTGACTTTAATTTAAACACTCAACAAGTGATAATTGATTGCAGCATAACACAGTGAGATCCAGACTTGAATGACAAAGAGCTATTATAAAGATGGGGAATTTTGCCACAAGGCTTTAAGTTGTATCCTGCCCAGCCTTGGATTAAATATACAGAGATATACATTAGAAGTGGAAGGGACCTTGAGAGGTCATTGAATCCAGCCCCCTGCCCTTTTGGCAGGACCAAGCATGGTACCTATGAGATTTTTTTAAGTTTATTTGCCGTAGACCCTTAAATGACCTCTCCAAGGATTGAGTTCAAAACCCTGATGTTATAAGGCTGGCGTTCTAACCACTGAGCTAATCCTCCCCCCTGTTGTAGCATCACAACTGACAGATCCTGGCTTCTCCATTTGGGCCCAACCTACCCATCCATTAGACTGTCTCAAGCTGCAGACCAATTACCATAACAACTCTGATGGGACTCTGTGTGTGTGTGTGTGTGTGTGTTGCACAAATGAGTGCACATGTTGGTATTCATATCATATTCTCAGTAAATGCAGCTGATTGCCTTATCCCCTGAAAAAGATCCTGAGTGCTGCAGATATAAGGAACAAAACAACTCTTTAACTACACAGTTTGAAGAGACAATGTGCAGCATGCACTGATAACCATGAGGCACACAAATCAGCTTAACAGTAGTGGCAGATGGTTGCCTCTTTCCCCACATGCTGCACAAGATCTGGCATTCTGAAGGTTTTGCAGTTTCACAGTTGCTTTGTAATGCAGCTACTGAAATGTGTTGATGGCCATTTCCTCACAAATTATGCTATTTATTAGAGATTGTGGCACAAAAGCAGTAATAAACACCAGAAGTTGTTTATTACTACATATTCCCTAGGCTCTGATAAGGAAATATTGGACACAAACATATGAATAAATATGTTTTCAATCACTGAGGAATTCATAATTTGAAAATTTTGTATCTTTCCTGTTCCTTCCTAATCAACTGATTGGCTCTGTAATGAAGTAAGGGCTCTCTGAGGCAAAGACTCTGAGTACACAGAAATTAGAAATGTGCTTCTGTGCTTTATTCTCTGAATGCAATAACGATTCTTGTTAATGAGCAGAAATATGTTATGTTGTCGTGGCACCAGGGAAGTAGGAAGAACCAAAACCCATATATGAATAAAATTGTGTAATAACTATTTGGAAACATTAACTTCGTGCTATCGTTCATCCAAATATAAGATTAGCTTGATCCAAACCATATGCATGAGGAAAATAGCTACTGTTTTAAATAGTTCTCCAGGCAGAAGACAAACTAGCTGTAAATCACAGATGGTTGGGTCAACGTGGCTTTCATAGTCCCATCAAAGTAAAACTAGAATCTTTAGAACATAATGTTTTCTGTGGTTTTGGTGTTAATTCAAGAGGATGGACAAACACACACACTCTTTTTAAATGTTATTGCTGTTCTAAATTGTTATTGCAGCTGATACCCATGTTTATTAAAATGTAAATACATGAGTAATTGAAAATCAGTGGTAATTATTTCCTATTCCATGGGGCCCAGAGGAGGCAGGGTAGCTTGCTGCAGAACGTTCGGCAACGAAGATCATTTCATTTATGCATTTGGTATAAAAAACAATGAATAATGGTAATCCATCCTCCTACCACATATTGGCTTAACAAATTATTATAGCAATGTTGCATTTGTACAACATGTAGGTTTTTCACCCCAAAAAGAACTGATTCTATTTGGCATAATTAGAGTCACTTATTACCCAGAATTCATAGGGGCCAGTGACTGTACATTGGCTCAGATGCTGCAGTGAATAAGACACTGTACATGCAGAGGTTTTAACCATAGACAAATGGAATGGTATGTGCTGCTCATCCCTTGGCTTGGGAGGATATCCTCACAATACATCAATGGCCCAGCTGTAGGTTACTTAATAGCCTCCCTCCCCAATCTCTGCACAAGTCCCAGTGCTTCAAGGATAGATTAGGGATCACTGCCATCCAGGCCACTCAAGGGAGCACCTGAGGGCAAGAAATCTCAGAGTGCAGTCAAATCACTCTCTTGGTAAATGTGAGGTGGTAGCTGTATTTCTATGTAATTTGATAACTTCATTTCATAGAATCATAGAACAATAGAGCTGGAAGAGACCTAAAAAAGCCATCGAGTCCAGTCCCCTGCTCTAAGCAGGACCAAACCCATCAGATCAGCCCAGCCAGGGCTTTGTCGAGGCGAGAATTAAATTTGATGGCAAATTCAGGCACTTTATGGCCAGAAGAGATCATGCCAATCATCTAGTCCAGAGGTTCTCAAACTATGGGTCAAGGACCCCAAAGTGAGTCACAACTCCATTTTTATGAAATTGCCAGGGCTGGCATTCGATGTGCTGGGAGCCAAGACTGAAGCCTGAGCTCTACTGCCCAAGGGCTTAAGGATTTGGCTTGGGCTTCAGCCCTGGGGAGTGGGGCTCCGGTTACAGGTCCCAGCACAGTATTGAATTCCTTGGGCTTCTGCTTTGGCGCCCCAGCGAGGGTGGTAGGCTTTGGTGGGATCATATAAGTTCAGGGATGTGATCGGTACTTGGGGATTTGTGACAATTTTTGTTCTTAGAAGGATTGTGGTGCAAGGAAGATTAAGAACTGCAGATCTCTAGTTTGACCTACTTATAACACAACCCATAGTACCTGGCCCAGTAATTTCTGAACCAACTTCTGAGTTATACCATACTCTTTAGACTCCAAAGAATGGAGAATCTACCACATCTCTAGGCAAGTAGTCCAATGACTAATTACTCTCAATTTAAAATGTGCGCTTTCTATCTAATGTAAATTTATCCAACTTCCTCTTCCAGTAACTCTTCACTTGATTAAATATCCCTCTACTCTTAGGAATCTTTTCACCATCAAGGTAATTACAGACAATAATTAAGTCACCACTAAATATTTGCTTGGATAAACCAATTGAGTTTCTTAAATCTCTTGCACTAAGACATACTTTCCAGATTTCAGATGCTTCTTGTAGCTCTTTTTGAAACCTCTCCAGTTTTATCTGCTTGAGCACATTTCACCAAGACAGTCCTTTAATTCTCTTTACTATAACTGTAGATTTATGGTTCAATAACTTTTGGATTGTTCAGCCCTCTGTACTTGTTATTGCTAGGAAGTGATTTTCCTTTGCAATTTTATGTCTAGGTCTAAATTACTGACATGGGAAATTTCATTCTTTCTGCTTGATAGTATTAGTAGCATATGGGGGCCGAATTCTTTTCTCAGTGACACCAGTGTAAATCTGGAGACCTTCAACTCAAGTCAGCATTCTAAGTTCTGTCAATTCTAAAGTCTCTTTGAGACTGTGTCTATGCTAGCAAGATTTTTTGAAAGATTTCTCGAAAGAAGGGGGTCTTTTGAAAGAGCCCACGGAGTGTCTACACCCAAAAAAGCATTCTTTCGAAAGTAAATCAGAAGAAAGTGGTGCTCCCATTTCAGGAAGAGCACCCCCTTATGAAAGCTACTGTTGAAAGAAAAATGTGTGTAGATGCTCCAAAGGGTCCTTCTTTCGAAAGACCGGTCTTCATTTTCGATCCCTGGCTTGTTCTTTTGAAAGAGCAGGGTCTGTGTGGGTGCTCGCATTTGAAAGAGCAGATCACTCTTTTGATCTGCTTTTTTTGTGTGTGGATGCTCTCTTTCAAAAGAAGCTCTTTTGGAAGAGATCTTCTGGAAGAGCTTCTTTCAAAAGATCTCTGTAGTGTAGATGTAGCCTGAATGTGAGATAAATACAAATGCTATCTGCTAGGCATTAAAATCATAGTCAGCAGTTCAATACACATGACAATTGGCTGCAATAAAGCCCACAAGTTATTCTAGAGCTATATGAATTGACTTCAGAACATTTTGTGAAGTGGATTTATTGTGTTGGTTGCTCACCAAGTATTTCAGTGATATCTCTGGGATTTTCTTTTTTTTCAGGGCTGGGCTTGGGAATGGTTTGACCAAATAATCTGAATGACGTTTTCTAAACTAAAATGATCAGCTCTTTTCTATGGCTCATTACAATTGCTATTAGTAGTCCACTCAGATCATATAGCTGTAATAGCAATACTTAGCACTTTAATGTTTTTCAGTTTTGCCTATGCAGTGAATCTCAGTCACACTGAATCAGGCCAGTAGACCCTCTGGTCTAGTATCTCCTTTGACAGTGATCAGCTCCAGATGTTTCAGAGAAAGACATAGGACATGGTGGCATATTTGGAATAACCTGCCCACAGAGGATGCTTGTTTTTCTGAATCCCCATCAATTAGTGACTGGCCTGAGGGCTCATATACTTTATTAAAATTCCTGTCAAATAGAATACTGTTTATTCTCATAATTGACCAGGTCAGATAGCCCAGGCTAGATTGGGTTTTGGGTTTGATCAATAGAGCCTAGATTCAGTCTTCACAGAGTACCAAACCCAAACCTTCTCTGAATCCCATTGAGCTCTTGGGCTTCATGTTGTATCATGGCAATAACAATAAATAGGTCTTTGCCAACTTGTCTTTGTCCACGGATGAAGCGGGTTTTTGCCTGTGAAAGCTTATGCTCCAAAAAAACCTGTTCGTCTATAAGGTGCCACAGGATTTCTTGTTGCTTTATTTTTTTTGTTTTTTGGATACAGACTAACACTACTACACCTCTGATACTTATCATGACAATGACAGCCAGAAGTTAATTGTATGTTGTTTAAAAGTATTTCCTGTTATCAGCTGTGTATTTATTATCTTTGCGTGTCAATGAATGCTGCTTTTAAAACAAAGGAGTAGCTGACAGACTTTCCTTACACCAGCCAGATCTTACTTTGCCCATTTTATTTACTTCCTCTGTAAACAAAACTCTGCTCTGCCCAGAGTGGCTCCTCATGTAGCATGGAGCCCTGAGCAAAACATACTGGAACAACCAGTATAACTGGCATATTTGAGTATCCAACAACCTGCCAGTTCCAGTTTTGCTGGATATCAGTTTATTGTGACAAAAGTAGGGGCCTATTCCTGCAGGCATCATTCATAACTTTTAGTTAGTAAAACAAGTTTCAGACCACAATCTCCATTCTGACATTTTGGGTGAATGCCGAGCCTCTCTAAACTCAACAGAAGTATTGGCACAGGCTCCAATGAGCTGGGATTTCATCCCATGTGATTCTCTCTTTACCTACTGGAAACAGGGGCAAGTTAGTAACATGGAATATGTTTGACCAGAAGAGTACAGTTAGGATATCCTGCTATACCTTGATTATACACCTACTGAGATTGAGGGGCTATACATATAAGCAATGCTTTATAAAATCAAATGTGAATCAATTATATTCTTAATTCTCAAGGATTAAGCATAACAGCACCTCTGGGAGAATGTTCTCCCTCATGGTGTGATGGAAGTCAAGAGAAAGAATTAAATTAGATAGCTGGCATCTTCTGGGTTTGAAAAAGAATTTACATTATTAAGGTGCCTTTCCTACAAAAACTATTACATATGCTTAAATTAACATTGGCATGAGTGTGTAAAGTTTTGGGTTGATATTTTGTTTTGGTTGTTGTGAACTCTATTTTCATGAATCTTTGATGATTATCACATTGTTCCCACTTTATTTTTAGAATGAAGACAATGATCGATAACACTTGCATTACGTCATGAAAAAATAAGGGTGATTTTTATTTACACTGACTTCTTCACACCATTCAGGTAATATAAGAGGGTCTTCAGGTGAACCTTAAAATTCTTCTACATTGTGAATGTAGTGAAATATGTGAACATTGGGCTTTTAATAAATAATAAGGAAAGAAAAATTATTGGCCCAGCTCCATTTTTGGTGTGAATCTATATAGCTTTAATAATTACTGTTATGGGCCGTGTCTACACTAGCCCCAAACTTCAAAATTGCCATGCAAATGGCCATTTGAAGTTTAATAATGAAGCGCTGAAATACATATTCAGTGCTTCATTAGCATGCGTGTGGCTGTGGCACTTCGAAATTGACGCGCCTCACCGCCGTGCGGCTCGTCCCGACAGGGCTCCTTTTTAAAAGGACCCCACCTACTTCGAAGTCCCCTTATTCCCATGAGCAGATGGCAGTTTCGAAGTTTGGGGCTAGTGTAGACACGGCCATGCTTCTTTTACCTTACCTTAACCATAATGAAAAAAAAAAGCTTGTTCCTCCCCTCATCATGAAATCTCCCCACTATGGTGTAGAATCCACCACAAGTAAAGCACCAACACAAAGGAATATGCCCCTGTAGTGTGACTATAGCATAGTGTAAATACCCTGCACTGGGGTAAATTTCACCCTAAGCATACCAACATACAGGCTATATCGACACTAGAGTAATCTGTTGACAGATGTTGCTGTCTGAAGAGATCGTCTCATGAAACCTCTGTCAACAAGGTGCATCCACACACGAAAGCAGATCGAAAGACTGATTAACTCTGTTGACAGAGAGCAGCCACACAGCCTGGCCACTGTCTTGACAGAACAGACCCTGGAACCTCACCAGACAAGGTTGCATGAATGGCAGTCCCTTCCAGGAACCCCATCCAGGGATGCCCTTAAACAGTCTTCCCTCACCCACGTTCCCTGCCCATGCTGAGGCTTGTCTCACTCCTTGAGGGCCAGCATAGCTACCACAGGGCTCACATACTTTCTGTAAGAGTTTCTGTTTTCCAGATGGCCATGATGCCAGAGCAGCACCCAGGCTTGCGATGGACCCACTCCGAGTTGCTTGAGCTGCCGATCACCCTGATCATGGCTATTCTCCATCTCCTCTGGTAGCATACGCCTAACACTGGGACTGAAGAGCACACCTTGGTGCCCCAGGGTCCCTCCCATGCCTACCTCCCCAGGTGACCAGGTGGGTCTGGGTGCATGGGATGACCAGCAATGATTCCATAACTTCCGAATGCAGAAAGACACCTTCCAGGAGTTCTCCGCTTGGCTTGCCCCTGCCCTCCAGAGACATGACACCCGGCTGCAGCCCACCATACCCCTGGAGAAGTGGATTGCCATCACCCTCTGAAAGCTTGCCGCTCTGGACAGCTACGTCTCCATTGGGAACCGGTTCGGAAGGGGGAAGTCCACCCTTGAGGCCATCCTCATGAAGGTAACACACTCTTGGGCTGCAGTCCCTGCACAAGGTGTGTGCATCCTGCCAAATGGGAACCCTTGGGAAATGGTGTTGAGGGTGCAAGGGGATGGGTTGAGGAGTGGGGGACACCCGTACACAGACCTGCTGCCGGGGGTGGCAACTTCATGTGTGTGTGTGTGTGTGTGTGTGTGTGTGTGTTCAGAGAGCCAGGGGCAAAGGGGGATGGGAGGGGACAAGCGAGCCCACTGGAGCCCAGCAACACCCTCCCTCACTTGTGTGTTTGATTTCCTCCCTGTGCAGGTAGTGACGGCCGTCAAGATGCTCCTACTCCTGAGGGTCATCTGCATCATAAACCTGGACACAGTCATAGCCTGCTTCACTGCCTGGGAGTTCCTGAACTGCTTTGAAGCAATCAGCAGGACCTACATCCACATCTGTGCCCTGGACCACAATGTGGCATGGTACATCAATGGAAAGGGTACTATTCTATCATGCTTCAGGCCCTGGTCAACCACCAGGAACAGTTCCTTGACTTGTATTTTGGGGGTTGGGCCAGGCACATGTTGCCCACGCCACATGTTCCACAACTCTGGCCTGTGCTGGAGGATGGAGAGAGGCACCTATGTCCCCCACTGAACGCTAGAAGTCAAGGATGTGCAGATGCCACTCTGTATCATGGGGGATACCGCCTATCCCCTCATGCCCTGCCTCATGAGATCCGACATCAGCCACTTGAACCCCACCCGGGACCTTTTCAACATCTGCCTCATCCAGGCATGGAACCAAGTTGAGTGTGTCCTGGTTCCATGGGGTGGGTTTGATGGGGTCAGGCTTGGCAGGGAGAGGAGGGAGAGCCTGGGGATGGGGGAGCTGGAATTGGCGGGGAGGCTGGAGGATAGGGTTGGCATGGTGGAAGGGCTGGAGGGCAGAGAGCATGACATGGTGGGGGGACCTGGGAGTAGGGAGGATGGCCACAGCCATCAGCCACCTTGCCATTTCTAGGATAGCTGGTGGGATGTCCAGCAAGGGAAGGGCAGCAGGGCCTGGGGGACAGGGATGGTAGGAGTGATAGTGTGTGTGGGAGAGTGGTGCAGCGGGGAGAGCAGGGGCAGCAGCCGTGGGTGGCTGGGCCAACTGATCCCATTGGGTGCCAGTGACAGCATCCAGGAAGCACATCAATTTGTCCCAGGCCCGTGTGTGTCACTCACATTCCCATGCCCACCACTCCTGGTCCTGCTGCAGCTGCTGCTCCAGGAGATCAGTTTGCCTCCTTAGGGTGGCTGTGTAGTCCTGCAGGGTGTTGTCAAGCCAGAGATGGCCCCTCCAGCAACGGGCCTGCCCTGTGGGTAGTGGGGTTCTGACTCTCTCTGGTGCTGCTCCTCTGCTGGCTGGCTGTGATCTCTGGATGGGTCTGGGTGGCCCTGGCAGTCAGGTGGGACTGGCCAGGCCTTTGGATAATGCAGCTGTAAGGGAGAGGAAGGAGCGAGGGTGAGTCATTCCCACCACAGAACCCGTAAGACCCTGTCCCACACCCATTGTAAGCAGCAGCCACCACCCCAGGGCCAAGGGAAGTGAATGACCCAGAAGCACAGGAATGTGTGCCCTGCATGGAGGGTCCTGCCTCAGGGGGGCCCCACAGCACCTTGGGGACTGGGCTAACTGCTTCACACCCCCACCCTCCTGCCAATGGGCTAGCAGCCCAAGGTGGTTATCTGGTTATAGAGCAGATCCCACATGGGTGGCAGGTGCACTCTGGTATGATCATATGCAGAATGGTGTGTCTGGGGTCAGGCTGTCACCTGTGTGGCTGGCCTGCTCCCAGTTGTGGCAGGGGCAGGTGGCCTCCCACTGGGGTTCTGGGGCTAGTGTGTCCCACTGTGGGGCTGACAGCAGGTCAATTCCTATGTTCAGAGTTGGCCTGCCAGGTCCAGGTGGACACACTGCCTTGTACATGGTTGCATGTGCTGGGACTGCAGCATGGGGTCCCACCCAACGCATCCTGGAGAGGTTTGCAGCACACCCCATCTGTGCACACCTTCCACACCCTGGAGTGTGTGACCTGAAGGGTACTCACCAGCGGGTCCCTCAAAGAGGTCCGGATATGCCCTCAGCATTGCCTTGCTGGAGAAGCCCATGTCCAGGGTGACGATTAGGGTCTTCTGGCTGGATTCAGGGTCCATGTCAGGCTCTGGCTGGGGCTCCAGGTGGGTTCCCAGCTGCTCCAGCTCTGCTGGCATTGTGGGGGCCTCCTTGGCTTTGCTGAGGGTGCCATTCTCACCCCCCCCAGGAGCTGGTGGCACTCCACATAGAAGGGTCAGGTGGCCATCTCTGCCCCCAACCTGTGGCGTGCATCCCATGTCCAGATGTACCCCTGGTGCAGTACAGGCAGGGTGCAGGCAGGGTGGCCACAGTCAGCCAGGGCTGTGACAAGGAGAATCCTGGGGTGTTGGCCCTCTTTGCTGAGGGGTCCAGTAGTACGGCCTCCTCAACCCAGAGGCCCAGCAGGTCCTGGAGCACCAGCCTGGTCCAGGATGGGGCCCACTTCTTTGAACACCAGAGTGGGTCCTGGGACCTCTCAGGCAAGTCCTATGAGGGGCCAGAGGGGGTCCTGGGTGGCTTCAGGAGTGGCTGTGTATCTGGCAGTGCGTGGCTCTGCTCCTTCCACACTCTCAGTCTCCTGCCACAGGAATTTCAGGGCTCCCTGCAGCTTTGCAGGTGGCCAGAGGCAGGGAGCATAGAGCTTGGCTTGCAGTGGACAGGGCATCCCCTGGCACCATGGAGGACTTACCTATTGATAAAAGCCCCCTCCCTCCTCCCCCCAGAGCAGCCATGGGGAGAGGCGGAGTGCTGTCAACAAAAGTGCCATGTTCCGTCAAGTTACTGTCGACAGAATGCATTTTTTAGTATGGACAGTCAGCAAATTTTATCAACAAAACTCTCACGTAGACATAGCCACAGAGGGCAGAATAAGATGACATGATTTAAGTGGCACTAATTTTCAGGGATCACTGGTAAATTGTTTGCTCACGTCATCCTTGGCAGACTCCAGAAGATTGCTGAGAGGGTGTATCCTGAATCACAGTGCGGCTTCCGCGCAGAGAGATCTACCATTGACATGGTCTTCTCTCTGAGGCAGCTGCAGGAGAAATGCAGGGAGCAGAGGAAGCCACTCTATATTGCCTTCATTAACCTGACCAAGGCCTTCGACTTGGTCAGCAGGGATGGTCTGTTCAAACTGCTCCACAAGATAGGCTGTCCACCACGGTTACTCAGGATGATCCAGTCTTTCCACGAAGACATGAGAGGAACCGTCCAACACAATGGCTCATTATCGGATGCTTTCAGCATCAGGAGTGGCGTCAAACAAGGATGCGTCCTTGCTCCAACATTGTTCGGGATCTTCTTCGCACTCCTCCTTAAACATGCCTTTGGATCTTCAACAGAGGGCATCATTTTGCACACAAGATCTGACGGGAAACTGTTTAATCTTGCAAGGCTGAAAGCTAAATCTAAGGTGCGGGAAGTCCTCATCAGAGATATGCTGTTCGCGGATGACGCTGCTGTCGTGTCACACACAGAAGACCAGCTTCAGAAGCTGCTGGATCGGTTCTCCAAAGCATGCAAGGGCTTTGGGCTTTCCATCAGCCTAAAGAAGACAAATGTACTTGCTTAGGACGTTGCTGATTCTCCATCAATCAGCATTGACAACTATACGTTAGAGGTAGTCCACGAGTTCGTTTACCTCGGGTCCACCATCACTAACACCCTGTCCTTGGAGACTGAGCTAAATAGGAGGATCGGCAAAGCTGCCACAACTCTGTCCAGACTCAGCAAGAGAGTGTGGAATAACAACAAGCTGTACACTCACACCAAAATGCAAGTCTACAGAGCCTGCATCCTCAGCACCCTCCTTTATGGCAGTGAGACTTAGACCCTGTATGCCCACCAGGAAGAGAGGCTGAACTTCTTCCACTTGCGCTGCCTCAGGTTCATCTTTGGAATATCGTGGAAGGACAGAGTGTCCAACACTACCGTCCTCGAGCAAGATGGAATCCCAACCATGCACACCCTTCTCAGGCAGCGGTGGCTCCGCTGGCTTGGCCACGTCCACAGGATGAATGATGGAAAGATCCCAAAAGACATCCTGTATGGAGAGCTAGCCTCTGGCAAAAGACCTCCCGGATGCCCCCAGCTGCACTACAAAGATGTTTGCAAGAGAGATCTCAGGGAAGTGGACATCAAGCCAGACAGCTGGGAGGAGCTGGCAGATGATCACAGCAGATGGAGGTAGGAACTATACAAGGGCCTTCAGAAGGGTGAGTTGAGGATCAGACAGCTAGCAAAGGAGAAGCGAGCCCACAGAAAGCACAGCAAGGACCTGCCAGACATGCATTACACATGCAAGAGATGCAGCAAGGACTGTCACTCTCGTGTGGGTCTTCACAGTCACAGCCGACGCTGCAAATGAGGATGCCAAACAGAACTACGAAGGGCGCGTTTCATAGTCTACGTAGACTGAAGGATGCTACTACTACTACTACTACTACTACTAATTTGCAGGGAACAAAATATGACAGTTACCAGTAAGATTCTCATGTATAAAGTCTAAAATAAATTGACCCAATTCTTTGGAAACATGTAATCTGATTAATTG
Source organism: Carettochelys insculpta (assembly GCF_033958435.1). Classification (NCBI taxonomy): domain Eukaryota; kingdom Metazoa; phylum Chordata; order Testudines; family Carettochelyidae; genus Carettochelys; species Carettochelys insculpta. The sequence continues at coordinate 150,803,396 of NC_134139.1, read as the reverse complement.
CTTTCAATATCTTTTGATTTTCTTTTGTTTGCAAAAAACAAAACAAAACAAACAAACCCCCAAAACAAACAAAAAACCAAAGACCAACCCCCCCATGAAAATAAAAACCCCTCAAAACCCTTCTATGCAAGACACATAATGAGAACTCTCTGCAAAGCATGATGCCTAGTAGCTAGCAATGATAAGGGAAAAGTATTATTTATTAATCTAAAAGTATAAATAATTAAATTATTCGGTGCAGTATGTTTTTTGCAGTACATGGCATATTTTCATCACTTATTAAAAGAAAAATGTGGAGGTTATCTTGTCTATAAATAAAAAAGTTTTTTTTTAAATCAGTAGAAGACTTTATATGAATCCACAGTTATAAATAAACCAAAACCAGAAATAACGACCTTTCTATCCCGCAGTATTGAAAACAGTTGTTAAATTGACATGGTTAAGTGTTAAAGGAAACACCAGGCACAGTCAATTCCAGAACAGTTTCTTATGCTCTCAGGAATGTAAAATCCATTTAGTCTGTGCAAGTGGAAAATAAGATCATTTTTAACACATGAATTTTAAAGGAAAAGCAAATAAATCTAGCTTGTCTAAACAAAATCTTAGTCAAGTCTCTCAAGCTTTCAGTATAATATATTTCTTTTCTAGCAATTCAACCTTTAATTTGAAGGGAAGCACACTTTAAATAGAGAGTGGGCTTGCAACCTGGATATAACTCACACTCTCCATCTGCAAAACTAATGCCAGAGAAGAACTAGGATTAATTTCAGTTCTTAAGAATTTTAGGTGTAGCTGTGTGATACTCCAAAACAAATTTTCTGACATCTCTGTTCACCTATGTTTTCCTGCCTGGGTTGCCTTTAATCCACTTCAACTTTGCATTTAGATAGTTACTTTCTCACTCATCACTTAAATACAGCAATCTCCAGAGAGGTTTATTCTTACTCTGAATCTGACAAAATGAACAGCAGTTTTTGGACAGAGAAATGATGAGTAACTGTTAGGAAAATTCAGGTAGTTGGAACGTAAGTATCCGAGATGATAGTTGACCAGAATACTTGTATAAATGCTATGAACTTTCCTTCATTTTGTGAAAAATGCCACAATCTTTAAGGGCAACAAATCTGAGTTTTGCTTCTCTTCTGAAAGAGGTAATTTCAATGGCATATCACCTGTAATTTAATGGTAGGGCATTGGTTCAGTGCTGACTGATGGAGCAAGAGAGCCATATACTGGATCTTTATCATCACTTCCTGTGGCACCTGGTTATGCTCTAAAGATCTCCAATACAAGTGCTGACCAGGCACTATCCAGTTTAGTTTGAGAAACAGCAGCTCAGAGCATGATGGTAATAGCAACATAGATATGTTACCTTTCTCTTTTTCAGCAGTTAAAAAATACACAGTTAAAAAGAGACCTACATTTCAATGACTTATGTAGTATCAAACCTAAATATTAATAAGATTTTAATTGCAGAGTCTGACAGAAATGCTTTTATGTAACACATGTTTCTTCCATAGAGGAACCTATTGGCTACAGCCACACTACTGTGGGTCGACCTTCTGGGGTTTCAGTTTGTACACATGGGAAATGATGATTTCAAGGTCAAAGTCAACCCCTGAACTCTTTGTGAGAGGTGAGGATTAAGGAAGGTTGAAGGGAGAAATGCTCCTGTTGACCTACCTCTGTGTAGACAGACAAGTCGACCACCAACAAGCTGATTTTAGCTATGCAATTGGCACAACTAAAATTGCATATCAGCAGTCAGCTGCTACGTCTAGTGTAGACGCAGGCTCAGTCTATCACCGCTGAAGCCTGTTAACCAACTAGGCCAAGTCTACACTACCACAGAAAGTTGAGTTAAGATACATGAGCCCAGCTAGGAGAACAGTGTAGCTGCAGTTGACATTCCTTAGGTCAAATTTCTGCAGTGTCCCTTCAGCAGGAGTTTGAAAAGAGAAACTCTCCCGTCCATTTCCCTTACTCCTTTTGATCTGGTGGAGTATTGGGGTCAACAGGAACACCATGGAGTAAGGACCATGGATCCTTACTAGACCCACTAAATCCAACCCCAAGAGATTAATCACTGGGTAAGTGAAGATAAACCCTAAGTATTCACAAGATGGGTACTCCTCTTTCAAATGTTGAAGGAAGCCCCCAGTAGTAACTAAACATGGCTTTTATGGTATGCTTGAGTGACCATATAGGCATTTTACACATTATCTTTTTCATAATTTAAGCAGCTCTTGGGAAATCATAATCACTATACAGTAAGATAAACTGGCAAAGTATCTGTTAAAATAAACAACAACATTTATCTCATATAAGTAAGTGGTTTCAAAATGATTATGGATTAAGGACCAGGTGGTGCAACCTTTACACTCATAGTTCTTAGTCCCATGAGAAGAGCTATTTGGGCACCATCTTATAGTAATATACCAGAGATCACAGTATGGCACATAACTTATAATATGGTCAAAGAAAGATTAAAATTAACATTACAATTAACATGTTGCCCCTATAAGGCCCTCTTCTAAAAAAGGAACACTGGTTATCTCTGTATTTACTATATGTGACTGTTCAAGAAAAATCATTTCTGTGTAATAGAAAGGACTTCTGGAGGTGTTTAATGGAAGCTGAGGTTTTTTCATGGGTACTGGATGTGGCTATGACTGAAGAAACAGAATTAATTTGGAGGCAAGACTTGGATGCTATCACAGTGAGAATTCATTTTTATAAATTATGAAATTACACCTTGTAAATTAAAGAGTTCTGAGGTATTCACAGAATCACAGAATCATAGGGCTGGAAGGGACCTCAGGAGATCATCTAGTCCAGCCCTCTGCTTCAAGCAGGATCAACCCAACTAAGTCATCCCAGCCAGGAGCTTGTCCAGCCGGGACTTAAAAACCTTTAGGGATGGAAAATCCACCACCTCTCTAGGCAACGCATTCCAATGCTTCACCACCTTCCTGGTGAAGTAGTTTTTTCTAATATCCAACCTACACCTCTCCCTCTTCAACTTCAGACCATTACTCCTTGTTCTGCCATTTGACACCACTGAAAACAGTTTCTCACCCTCCCGTTTAGAACTCCTCTTCAGGAAGCTGAAGGCTGCTATTAAATCACCTCTAAGTCTTCTGTTCTGTAAATTAAACAGACCCAGACCTCTCAGCCTATCCTCATAGGTCTTGTGCTCCAGGCCCTTAATAATTGTTATTGCTCTCCGCTGAACCTGCTCCAGCACAGCCACATCCTTTTCATACTGGGGGGCCCAAAACTGGATTCAGTATTCCAGATGTGGCCTCACCAGTGCCGAATAGAGGGGAACAACTACTTCTCTAGATTGTCTTGAAATGCTCCTCCTAATGCACCCTAGTAGGCCGTTAGCCTTCTTGGCTACAAGGGCACACAGTTTACTCATATCCAGCCTTTCATCCACCATAACCCCTAGGTTCCTTTCTGTTGTACTGCTGCTGAGCCATTCGGTCCCCAGCCTATAACAATACTTGGGATTCTTCCACACCAGGTGCAGGACTCTACACTTCTCCTTGTTGAACCGCATCAGATTTTTTTGGCCCAGTCCTCCAATTTATCCAGGTGTTCCTTTTGTTAGAAATATTTGCAGAGACAACCACAAGGTGAACCTGAAATGTAAGAATGGAGAAGTTTGTAACAGGCTGTAAGCAGGTCAGAGCAAGTGGGGAAGCTGCTTAGGGTGCAAAGCCAGTGCGATGAGAAAATGGAGTGGAAAAATTATGCAAAAATTAGTAGGTGGTACAAATATACTTGCTCATCCTATGCACTAAAATGTCTAGTTATGGTTCTGAAAAAGGGCAGAAAAGGACTTTGTCTTTTGGCCTGTCTAAAATTGCCAGAACGGGTCAAATATAATTTCCAGAATATTAGAGAGACAATGTGGATAAGGTAATCTCTTGAACCAAATGTTGGTCTAATAAAAGATATTACATCATCTGCCATGTCTGTGTAATATCATGGAACCATTTAATATTGTGGAACCATTTAATATTACATAATCCACCACGTCTGCATAATATCATGGTTACAACATTTCCAGAATATGCTATTTGGTGAATGTTGCTGCTGTTTGCACAATACCATATCCAATCAATATTTTTTGTGCAGGATAGTTTTAAATATTATTTTATGTGAGGCTGAGAAAGATTGTGAGGTAAACTGCCCCACAAATACAGCAAAAAGAATAGATCGTTCCAACAAACAAGACAATTAACTGAATCAGATTTATGAGACACATGAGGCAGGTGAATCACTAACATAAACTCAAGGCATTGACTTTGCCTCTAGTCAGGATGTGCTTGACTGGTCACACCCATACCCCCCACCTCCACCTTGCAGACTCACTGCCTCCCCCCTGAGTGCATCACAACCCTGTACATCCCCCTCCCTTCAGAGCCATGTGAACAACATGAATCCACTCTTTATGTCACTCTGGAAGCAACGGGAGGAAGTGGGGCTAATCAGTGGGGCCACCAGCGCATTAGAGGTACGGGGGAGGAGTGGGAGGGCAGCAGAGTGTGGGAGCTTGGCTGCCAGTGGAAGTGCAGCTCCTGCTAATTTTTTGGTGCCAATGGCAGGAACTGTGCAATCTCAAAACCCTAAAGGGTTTTAGAACTAAATTTTCAGAGCATCCTTCACCTGGAATCTATTTTTGCTCTGTCAGTTTTGGCTTCAAACATTGCGCACATGTTTAATTTTGCACATGCAAAATTTCATTGAAGTCACAGAGGTTGTGGAACACAAGAGCAGCTAAATATAAATCTGCATACAGCACACGCTTGACATTGTGTGTGTGAGTACTCCCATTTACCTCATTAAGTGAAAATGTATGTGTGATTGGGGCCATTCTGTTCAGGCAAGTTTTAGGTTTTCCCTGTGCATGTTCTGGAATATATCTGAATAATGACTACTGACGGGTCAACTTATTGAATGCTGATGTTCTGTGTCTACAAGCTGTCAACACTACATTTTAAAACAGAAGCAGAGAGACAGGGCCTGTCACTTAACTACTGTACAAAATCTGTATTTAATATAAATATTTAGTGTATAGTCCCTTTAGCTGAGAATAGCATTAGCTACTGGTGGGTGTAAAGTTAAACAAAAGTGCAAATATTTGCCAGATCAGGTACTATACGTGGCTCAGAATTTCATACTCTCCTAATTCACCAGAGAAATTACAAACACCTTGTAATTATTTTGTTTTCTCAAAAGTTAAAAAAAAATCAAACTGGTTCCAATCATTGCACTTGGCAAGTTTTCTGTCTTTGGGAATTATTTTTGGCATCTCAAGACTTTTCAGTGGTAGATATTATGTAGCTTTGTATTCAGATTACAGGAGAACACTTGAAGGTTTTTGTATAATGGTAGAAAGACACTTGAATGGAAAAAATTATGTGCATGTGGGTTATGAAAAATTTCTTCTTTCTATTGAATAAGCCACAATTTACTTGATTTGCTTCAGGTAGCTAATTGCCAAGGTTTAAAATGGAAATAGAGCTAAGAATTTTGGAAGTCCAAGAAGAACTTTAAGTGCTTTATTATAAAATGACCAAATAGATTAATGCACATTTTTGCCACTGGAACTGCAAAAATACTGTAGGAAACTTACTGAAAAAATTTTAGGGCAGATCCTCTCTCCCATTAAAATTAACGGGAACTTCACCATTAGCTTATCTAAGAGCAGGTTTGTGTCTATATTCCATGAGTTTCATCAGCAAAATGAGTAAGTAAAAAGAAAAGAATTATTTTTACAATTCAGGAAAACAAAAATCTGGTAATAAAAGTTCACAAAACACACGTTTAGCGATGGTGTTTGGCAGGCTGAGGATAAAAGACGGTGTACTGAGTAATAAGCAAGTGTAGCATGTGAGGAGATTATTATATGATACTTGCAATTAGTGGATATTTGAATTGGAATCCATGTCTATTGAAGATGAGCTAATACTTTTGTGTCAAAATGAACCGTAAAACATCATGTCTGAATCAAAGCAAATTTGAGGAATTATTTTTATTTTATAGACTTGCACAGTGTCCATTCTTGAGTTTCTATCTTAATTTTATAAGGGTTCTGTTTTCTGAACAAATGCTTGAATTGTCTCCATAAGTTCAGCTGTTGACTCTTAGGCTGCGTCTACACGTGCACGCTACTTCGAAGTAGCGGCACCAACTTCGAAATAGCGCCCGTTGCGTCTACATGCGTCGGGCGCTATTTTGAAGTTAACTTCGACGTTAGGAGGCGAGACGTCGAAGTCGCTAACCTCATGAGGAGATAGGAATAGCGCCCTACTTCGACGTTCAACGTCGAAGTAGGGACCGTGTAGACGATCCACGTCCTGCAACGTCGAAATTGCTGGGTCCTCCATGGCGGCCATCAGCTGGGGGGTTGAGAGATGCTCTCTCTCCAGCCCCTGCGGGGCTCTATGGTCACTGTGGGCAGCAGCCCTTAGCCCAGGGCTTCTGGCTGCTTCTGCGGCAGCTGGGGATCTATGCTGCAGGCACAGGGTCTGCAACCAGTTGTCAGCTCTGTGTATCTTGTGTTGTTTAGTGCAACTGTGTCTGGGAGGGGCCCTTTAAGGGAGCGGCTTGCTGTTGAGTCCGCCCTGTGACCCTGTCTGCAGCTGTGCCTGGCATCCCTATTTCGATGTGTGCTACTTTGACGTGTAGACGTTCCCTCACTGCGCCTATTTCGATGTTGGGCTGAGCAACGTCGAAGTTGAACATCGACGTTGCCGGCCCTGGAGGACGTGTAAACGTTATTCATCGAAATAGACTATTTCGATGTCGCAACATCGAAATAAGCTATTTTGATGTTGGCTGCACGTGTAGACGTAGCCTTACAGTGCTCTCACAGGGGCCACCCAGCCAGGGTGCCCTCAAACAGCTAATCACAATGGAACAGATGTGCCCTGCTTCACTTACCTGAGAGCCAAGAAAGTTGTCTATCCATTCCATCACAGAGTAGACCCACAGCCACGTCACATGCCTAAGAAAGGAACAATGTCCCCCCTAGGTTGTATCTACACAGCAAAGAAAATGGTGTGACTAGCCCATCCAGCTGTTGGGGGCTGGGCTGCAATGGTTTCATTGCTCTGTAGACTTACAGGCTTGGGCTGGAGCCAGCCTCTGGGAGCTGTGAGGAAGTAAGAGGTAACAGCTCCTTTCCATGATTCCTGTTTCCTTCTTCTGGGGACACCACATTGCTGATCATTCTCTCAGTTTCTTACAATGCTTCTGCTGGAATCTTCACCTCAGGTCTTCTGCAGGTGGGTTCCAAACAGCTTCCTACTTCCCAGGCCTCCCAGGCCCAAGAGTCCTTCCTCACTGTTTTTTTCTCCTGGTTTCAGCCTGCTCCAGCTTGAGCTAGGTTTTGCCCTTTTCCTAGGGGTCATGCAAATGTTTTGTTTGGTAGAGTTTGGAAGAGTCCTGTCCTTTTCTGTCCTACTTCTTTAGTTCTTTTTTATGAACCAGCTTTTGCCCTCCAGCAGCTCCCAATTCCAGCTCTTTCTCAGAAAGCTGGTAGGGGACTCAAGCCACTCTTTCCAGTGAAATGCCACCAGTTCCTTTCTTTTTCTGCTGATGCTTTCTGTTCTTCTGCCCCTGGAACTTCTGCCTAGTGTTTTTTTTTCTTTTTTGTAGAGGCTCCATTGGAAGACAGCTATTACATTACAGCTGAACTGCACAAATTGTCTTTTAGAGGGGCAAGTCACTCTGTGACAAATACATATATTTGTGCAGTAGTTCTTTGGTAGAAAATACAAGATAAAGGATTGTGATCTTGCTAGGTGCACCAGAATTCAGATACTACAGAAGCCTGTGAAACTAGGCAGGGGACTGTGCCATTAAAACTAAGCAGTTTCCCTTTTGTATTAAAGGAAACAGAGCACTTGTTCTAGGCTTTTAAAGTCAGTATTACACTTGCTGTTTTATAAAATCCTTTAGAAGCACAAAACTGTGTTCAGAGTCTTAATTTTTCTTCATCCCTTGAACACTTGCATGCCTGTTTCCTGTATTTCGTAAGAGCATTTTTTTTAAATATAAAGCTTCAGTAGATTTGACATGAACTCCCCAGATCTTTTATCACTGTGCAGAAGGGGAGGCAAGGGACAATGTGTTAAGAAACAAGAGCTGGCAAATAGAAGAGATCAGAATCATGAAGAACCCTTGAAGTTTAAGACAAAAAGCATAACATGGATGTGGTGGAAACATGGCAAGGAAGCAAAAGGATGCACAGATGGGTGAGTGGTTTAGACAAAGTGACACTCACGGAAGATAATTTTAGCAGCTGTGTTCTGGGTTGACCATAAGGGTGTTAAGAAAGCACATAAAAAGTAGGTGACTGGAATTAAGATGGAAGACGATGGATGAAGTGGACAAAGAAAAGTAGATCCCACCTACCAAAGTCACACTTTAAATTATATAATCTGTTCAATGTTTAGATATAAAAGGGCAAATTAATCTCTGATGTAGTTCTATTAATCAGTGGGGTTGTAGTAAGAATTTAATGCCCATTATCACTGTCTCATGATATTTATTTTATCATACAATAACATTCACTTTCTCTTAAGTTTAAATTATTCTACAATCACAGACAATAGACGCTTTTTCTCATAATAAAAGTTTGCCTACTAAAATTTGTAAATTGAGAATTATTTGTGTCAAAGAGAGTTCATTACAGCAGATTTCTTGATGTACAGCAGCTAATGCTTCATATGCAAGATTTCCTAGAAATGATAGTTTCAAAAATATGATATCAGTACATTTTCTCCAGATAACCTACACAATCCCAGTAACTCATTTTAAAAGTAAATATGTATTACATATTCAATAAATGAGCATATAGAACCATTCTGATTTATACCATGAGATGTACAGTTCATAACATGAAATTTCATGTTGCATCAGATGGATCTTGGCCCTCATTAGTTTGAATGGATAGTTTAAAGGCTGATCTGAGTATGACATTTTATTAGAATCTACTTTTTCTCTTTCTGAGTGGTAGGAGTTTCTTTATTCCTTGCATAGGCCGATGGACATTGTGAAAGGAGATTGGTTTTGCTATTACTCTCCACAGCCAAATTCTGCCCTCGGTTACATATGTGCAATTGTTATTCAGTTGGGCAGAAGATGTATATTAGGGAAGAATTTGTCCCTGTGTATTTCAACCCAAGGCTGTGCAAGAGGTTCATTTGCCTATATAATATTTCATTTATTTGAACTGTACTTGAATTATTATTATAAATATTGAATAATACTATGTATTACAAAACTTAACAAAAAAGGCTAATGTTCTTGGCTTTCATAATATAGAAGAATTGCTGTAAAGCTCTCCATCTGCTCCCTGTGGTCTTCAAAGAACCCATTTGGCATTCCCACACCGCACCACTAGGAATTCCTCTTGGAACACTGGGGCTCAACATCTGTAAGAAAGATTTTGTTCTGCTTTGACTCATGGTTCCAATCTCCTCAGCTCTGCTCTCCCATTCCTCAAGACCTGACTTTCCTGGCTGTCTATTACCCTTTAAGAATGGGGCAGATGAATTAATAGCTGCTGGATTGTGCCTAAAGAAGTTACATTATTAATTTATGGGATATATGTCTGTTTATATTTATATATAAGAAAAAAAGTAACCATCTAGATTGTATCTATTTCCTGGCCCTCTCTTAGGTAGAAGGGTTAGTTTGCTTAACCCTCTCCTTTAACTCTTGGGATTATTTCATAGAATTGCATGTAATAATCAGTCATGAACCAGAAACATTAATACACTGACATGAGTAAATCTGAACGTGACTGACATCCCTTCCAGCTATCATCTTCTATTTGGTCTTTCAGCTTCGTCCAGCTTCACTTGTCTGCCTGTTGGCAACACAACTAACATGTGCCCGTTGCTTCTCTTGTGCCAGGACTTGCTGGTACTGAATATTGGTACCTTGGCAGCCCCAGGCATGGGATTGGCTGAGGGATGGGGTGCAGGGAGCCAGCTGAGTGCCATCTCCTCTTTTCTTTTCCTTTTTTTTTTTTTTTTTTTTAACAAAAATGGCACTGTATCTGCCTATGCTCTTTGTTAACTGAAGGGAGACTCCAGGGACTTTTTGTGCTTCCACACATCAGAATCTAATTAGGTTTTCTTCCACTTGGGGATGTATGTGTTAAGTTTACCATTGTGTGACTAATTAAATAAGACCAACCATGTCTTTGGAACCTACATCTGAAGACCATGCCTCTGGGTCAGCATTCAAGGCCAGATATACTGTCCCTGACCCAGGGAAGCTACTCCTGCTCTCCAAACCAATTTTCTCAACTTATCTGTGTTGTAAATTCCTCTATAGAGAACATGTCCCTGGCCATGGGCTGTGAGGTTTGTGTGTGCCTTCCACTACCCTTTACCAGATAGCCTCGAGATGTCAAGCAGTTTTAAATTAAAAATAGGATTTATATGGACTTAACAGTCTTCCCCACTAATCTAGGTAAGAATAAATTTAAACTGTAAAATAATTTACTTCATAAAATACTGTTTAGGTAACCATATAACCCAGGTAAATGCAAGGTATAGGGAGTGACCGTTAGGGTTGCCCGTTGCCTATGCATATTCATAAGCTAATTGCCTATTCATGAGCATCGGTTTGAATTCAGATGCACGGATTGGACCATTTATGATGCTCATGAATATGTAAACGGAACGTGCATCCTGGTTGCCGGGGCAACGCAGGTGCGGACCTGACACCTGCGAGTGTTCAACCAGGTCCGCCCCAGCTCTATAAATTCTGGAGCGCAGCCCGGCTTTGCCAGTCCGTCGGGGAGCAGCGGAGAAGAGGACAACGGACCCAGAAGAGCAAAAAGGACTGAGTTTAGAGCTGGACTCAGCCTTGGCCGAAGATTTGACGAGAAGCGCTGAAGCAGACCCACGTGTCAATCTATGCACCCCAGCCACCGTGGGACGCAGAAGCCTTTTCGAAGAGCTCCGGCTAAGAAGCCTTTTTGAAGAGCTCCAGTGAAGAAGAACTGAGCTGAACTCACTAAAGTCCTCAGATTTTACCTGAGGCAGGCTCGCCAGGCAGACCGCGCCGGCAGGTGCCCTGCCTGGGGAGCCGCACAAGCGGCGGCCTCTGCTGGCCGGCGGCGGAGCTGCTGCTGCTTTTAGCCAGGGGTTTTTGTTAACCAAGCTGGCCTTTTCCCCTGGCCTCCTCTTCTTTTCCCTATCTATCCTATCTGCCTGCCGCGGCTGCCAGTAAAAAGCGCGCCGTGAGGGCTTCACTTCCTAGGTTCCTGTGGAGACCCTCGGGCCCGGCGCCCGGACTGACAGATCAGGAGGAGGATAGGTATTTAATAACTGCTCTCCACAAACATTAGGGATATTAGCTTAAATCACTAGAGTTAGGGTTTATATATTGTTAGCATTAATAATACTGATCCCTTATTGATATTACAAGGGTTTAAATCGTCTTAAATTGTGGAACCCTGTTCCCAGGGTTCTCATTTGTAAAGCACAGGAGGCGGTCTGCTGACCTAGCCGCTTTACCTTTTGCATACATAATAGAAGACTAGATAAGAATTTTAATTCATAGGGACCCAGAACTGATTGCTCCCTCCGCTGGGTAGAGCTCACCCAAGCGGGGGTTGAAGCATAAGGGGATAACCCGGTAAAGGGAGAACCCCAATTAGAATTTTACACATAATCTTAAACTAAAAGAGTAATTTAAAGGGACACCCCATTAAGGGGGTACCCATATTAAATAAATCCCTGTAGGGTTACATAAGACCTCAGGCGTTGCCAATAAGTCCTGAGGCGGCCGTAGGAGGCAGGTATCCTATTAACATTCATTAAGTGTATACATATAAGAAGTCCTAGGGTAGTAGCCATAGCCACTTTTAGAGGCCCCGTCTGCCTGGCCAGCAGGGGTAACCTCACCTAGGCAATTTTAAATTCCAGCTGTTCCCTTGGGTCGCTGGGGGACCTAGGGTAGAGCATCACCGGCCATTTTCCTAAAAGGCGAAAAGTGCTCTGAAGGGGGCGGGTGCCCTGAGTAAGAGGAATATAATATTGTATAGTTCCTCCCGAGGCGGGGCAGTAAAGGGGCTCCCTTATTAGGGGGTCCGACATAGGCAGCTCTCGGGAGGCGTCGTATTATAGTCCCTTTAAGCCCAAAACTACCCATAATTAAGCGTTTGGGACGCTGAGGCGAAGGGAAGCCAGCGCAGTCTTATTTTATTGCGCTGGGGTCTTTTCGGGTAAAAATATCCCATAAATCTGGAAGCCCGTTACCAGACTAAATAACCTGGCATATTATATGTATACATAGACATTCTGGAAGCCCGTTACCAGATTAAACAACCTGGCATAATTAAATATATAGAAACGTATTAATATATAACATAAAGAGAAACATAAAGATATACACATATTTAAATAGATACATAAGGAAATATATAGCAGAGTTGTTGTTATCAGTTCTGGTTTATTTCTTTTCCCTTATAGCACACGCACAGAAGAGCACCAAGTTGTGCGTCCCAGTGGAGCCAACAGTAAGTCTAAAGAAGGGTATAGTTTAAACGTTGTAACTACACAAATACAACAAAGGGGCTATTAGTCAACTAGTTCCAAATCCTGTGCTGAGACTCAGGGAACAGGGAAGGATATAGTTGTAGCTTCTAGAGATATTAAATAGATACATAGTAAAATAAAGTGTGGTAACATAATAAATAAATAGGAAAGAGAAAACACTACATTGTAAAAACCTAGCTCTTGTTAGAATAAAAAGAAACTTAGTTGTGGACAGTTGACCCCTTGTCTGTCATCTTTTCTGGGGAACAAACGGGCTCTGTCACACACCCTGTAAACCCCTGTGGATCAGACACCGTTGACATCGATCCAGGTAGCGGGGTAAAACCTGGGCTGGTGCTTGGTGGCTGGTGGAAAATCTTAGGCAGCCTTATTGGGCCCTTGGTTGTCTCTGTATTGGCCACTGCAGCTTGACCTGTGCCAGCCATTTAAAGATCGTTAATCTGCACACACAGAAATTACTTCATTCCCTAGGATTTGGACCACTGAGGAAAAGTAAGCCCTAAAGGATGTTTAATGATCACCTTTCTTGCTTTAGATAGATCAGATATTAGATTAGGTCAGGCCTCTTGTGAAACAAATCCAGGCATTTGTTTCTCTTGACAAAAAAATGAGATAGACCTCCAGGACACTGTCATGTTGGGCAATTGAAAAGATACCACAAAAAGGCTGCTTCTACACAGGCCACTTTCTTCAAAAGAAGTATGGTAATACATGGCCCAAAATATGCTAATGAGGCACAGATGCAAATTCCCTGCACCTCATTAGCATATGGTCACGTGATTTGGAGTCCGGAACACCGTTCTTCCAGACTCCAAAACTCCATTTAGAAGTGTGGCCTCCGGTGGGGGGTCTTCCGGAAGGAAGTCCTTCTTCCAGAAGAAGGGGCCTCCAGAAGAAGGACTTCCTTCTGGAAGCTCCCCTGGGGCCACGCTTCTACACAGCGTTTTGGAATCTGGAAGAACAGTCTTCCAGACTCCAAATCACGTGACCGTATGCTAATGAGGCACGGGGAATTTGCATCCATGTCTCATTAGCCTATTTTGGGCCGTGTATTACCATGCCACTTTCAAAGAAAGTGGCCTGTGTAGAAACGGCCAAATAGTATTCAGGTTTCCACAAAGAGTATGACATATTTATTTCCGTATCTCAAACAACCCTCACAATTTTTAAATTTGCAGCCCTGGACATAGACTTCATATTCCTCTCTTGTTCTTCACTGTGTCAAGAATACTGCTGATGGTCTATAAACAATCAACCATGTCTGACTACTAATTTATTCAAACACATCACATGACCCCTTGCCTTTGCTCCTTCTTTATTCAACTGTTGTGTGTAATGTATAGTCTAGATTGGGATCCCATTAATGCAGGGATTGTTCTCAGTTTAGCCGTTTTTACAGTGCTGAGCAAGAGGGCTCCCTAGGTATTACTGCAGCAAATAAAAAATAGCCTGAATATATTAATTAATTATTATTATTGCCATCATCTAAATTAAATAATAATAATATAACTAAAATTATGACTTATAGACAACGCTTCATGTGTTCTGTAGCGATCTTAACCCATATTCTAAATTCTTTGGTATTCTCGTGCAGCAAAGTAGCGATTCTTCATCAGTTTCAGATACATTTCAAAATGGCATTTTGATTGTATTAAACATGAAAAATAGATTCATTACAGCAAACATTGTGTCTCTGAATTGAAGTTGAATTTATTTTACGCTGCCATTCAAATGGCTGCCCAACACTGTTCTGAAAACGGAGTGGCATAGTGCCTTCCAGCACATCCTAATGCAGCAGTAAATCTGTGTAATGCTTTGACATCTGGAGACAGTCAGTATGCTCAGACTGTCCATATTTTAAATGCAGAGAACGATAAGAAGCAGGTGGTTTTGCACATTGTGCTATACCCTCATTTTAATAGGCCTAAGTGACCAGCCTGTGCCCCTCTAGACTTAAAACATCAGTGGTGTTTTAATTATGTTGTGCAAGTTAACTATTTAGGGCCTGATTCTCATTTTTTCATGAATCAGCATAATTCACTGACTTCTGTGAAGCTACAGCAAAGTATTGCTGCTGAGAATTGGTCCCTAAATCTCATGGATCTGATAGTACTTTCATTATTTTCTCATTTAGGACTGTAGCTTTTGGAGCAAATCTTCACAGAGCGTGAAGCCAGAAGGAAACACTGTGATCATCTAGTCTGGCTTCCTGTGTAACACAGACCACGGAACTTCCACGAAACATGCCTGGGGAATATCATTTCGTATAGGGCCGTGGAACCTCTTTTGGGTTAGGAGTCACTGACCCACACAAACCACCTGTTGGGAGGAAACATGAAGGTGAGAATAAAAAAAACCAAACAAATTCCACAGACAAATCCCCCAGCTCCCTCACAGAAATGCTGCCGCCCCAGCTAAGGCTAAATCCTTTTGTGGGGCCCTCATAGGCTCTGGAGTGGGGACAAAATGTGGAGTTTACTTCATGGGAGGGGGATGCTGGGGAGTGGGATGGAGGGTATGTGCGTCTGGGCAGGAGGTGGGGTGCAGGAGTGGGTTGTGGCAGGGGTCTGGGAAGGAGGCAGAGTGCAGAAGCAGACTGGGGTGTGGAAGGCCTGGATGGGAGGTAGGGTGCAGGAGTGGGCTGGGGGTGTGGGATGAAATGTGGGCAGGAGAGAGAGTGCAGGCAGGCAGGGGGTGAGAGGCCTGCTTAGCGGGGAGGGTGTGGGAGTGTGCTTGGGTGGAGGTGGGGGACCTGGGGAAGAGGAAAAAGCAGGAGAGGTTTGGGAGAGCGGGGTCTGGAAGCAAGGGGATGAAGGGACAGTGGAATGGATGCCTACCTGGTGCAACTCCAGGAAGGCGGAGCACACGTTGCTCCATGTGGATTTGCAATCTTCAGGGAAGGCAGCAGCTGGCACCTCCTCCTGCCTCTAGCACTGTCTGTGATTCAGCCAATGGGAGTGACAGGGGACGGTGCCTACACAGAGCACTTCCTGTACTGCAGGAGCCACCTCCTCCCCCAAACCCTCCAGGTACAGCCCGTAGGCTGGGTCTTTTTTACTGTCCTTAATTCCCAGGGCGATAGATTTGTCTGTGTCCCTTTACACCTTTTTTCATTTCTACAATTCCTAGCTTCTGATTTTTACTTTTTAATATAAAATTTTTGCCTCATACTCTTCTATCACGTTATCAGAAGACTCAGAATCAGGCTTATCTTTCACGAAAAGACATTTAACCTGGCAAATGCGAGGCTCTAGGGGCTGCCCTGGCCTCCTTTGTAGCCTGTAGGCTCTCCATTTGCGGGTAGATGAGGGTGGGAACAGGTTCTGTGCTTGGGGCAAGGAAGTAACACGGTAAAGCGCTAGCCCTGCTGGCCTCTTTCTCGGTTCTGCAGTTGCCACTCCCCCAGTGGTCACTCTCAGTACTGCCTCCCTCCTGTCTGTGCCCCTCCCTTTCACCTCCCTCTTCCTTCTGCCCCTTTCCTTCCCATGTTCTGGGAAATCCTGGGCTTCCAGGCATTTCCCACTTTCCAGAAGCAACCAAACCCTGACCTTGGTTTAAATTAGGTTAAGAGGACACTGCATACCAAATTTTGTGATTGTAGCTCTCACAGTTTAAGAGGAGCTCTTGAGCAAACATGGGACCGACAGACAGACATACACTCTCTGTAAAGCGTATATAGATTATTATTATTTTTAACACAGTTTCAGCAATGTGTAGATTGTAAAGAATGATATGATGAACTTTAGCTTTTCAATGATGATGGCTATGCTGTGCCGTAAAGAGGATGGCAGATAGCCCCAAGTCAAGTTTCAGCAATTTCAGAGCTCATTCCTGAGGTGCTCAGGATCTTCTCAAGTGTTTACTGTTGGGGTTTCCTTCAGTGAGTGGGTGTGAATATTAAAGTCCTCTAAGCAGACAAATTTTCTTCATGAGAAACCCACTTCCTGAGTATATTCTTCATCTCTGTTACTGGCATGTCTACTGCAGCTGGCTCGTTACATGCAGATGTGTAATAATTAGTTCCAGGCCTCCCATAGCTCAGTATGTTTTTTCTTTTATTGTAACTGGAAAAATTGCCAATAGACCTGAAACTATCTTCGGGATAAAGGAAAAAATGGTTATCTGCCTTTAACCTTTTTGTAAAGTAAACAGTCTTTATGAGGGTTCATGATTATAACTAACTTGTCTGGTTCTTGTCTTCTGTCGAGTTCCCTGCCACTATTATTTTCTATTACACCACAAAACTGTTGTTGTTGTGGCACTTTCCCAGATGGTTGAGTGTGGATTGAACCACAGCTTAGAAGGGTCCCATCCACTGGCTTCTAGTGACATATTCCCTTTCCTCCTTCTTCTCCTGTAAGTCCTCCACCTTAAATGTGTTTTGGTCATGTTCAGATTCCAGAGATACTAGTGTGTCAGCTGCTCATACAAGTTGTGCTCACAGCACTGAGAACAGCACATATTTCTCAGTATAGGGCACCTCATTAAGGTTCATTTTTTTGTATTCTTATGTCTCTTTGGAGAGGATTGGAGTTTGGAAAGGGAAAGAACTGCTTGTTTTCCCTTGCTGCTAGGCCAGTCAAGTGATTGTTCTTCCTTGCAGTCTCCTAACACCTAGACATAGCTAACCTGTCCCAGGTTCATATCTGGATTTGGAATCAGTACTCTCTAATTTTTTCCCCAAACAGCTTTGTAGCTGCTTATTGCAAGAGAATGGCTATTTTCTTTTAATGAGGGTCTTTTCCACACAAATCATTAACTCTCCATGAATGCTACTTTACTTAGCGTTTACAGCTATATGTGCCCCTGAACAGTGTACCACTGAATCAAATTCAGTTTTCAAGCACATGCCCAAATATGAATATTCCCTCTCATCAGGTCAGAAGGAGCCACATTTACTCTCCTTGAATAGTGTTCTGCTCTGTGGATTGTTTCATTATGTGTTAATTGAGGTACGTAAGGATGATAAAATTGGGTCTTAATCTATGACACTATTTGGACTAAATTGCTGCCTCATTGAACAACTCAATGAGAGGGAGATTGGTGCAGAGACAGTTCTGTAGACCCCAGTCAGAGCATTCAGTCAGCATGGGAATGGGTATGTCCACTGTCAGAATGAGCTGCTGCCCTGAAATCCCATGAGTCATCCTCCCTAGGATCGTCCACAGGGAGGCTCTGCATCTTTGAACAGGCTATGCTTCTATGTGCCATTCCTGCCCCCTGGGGCCTTGGCTTCAACTCATCTGGGGTAAGAGGTTCTTGCCTCTGGCAGCTGTCAACAGCCACTTAGAGTGAAGCACACTCCAGGCAACGTGCCCCACAATCTGCCTTCAGCCTGAGCTCTGCCAAATCCCAGAAAGGGTGGTGGTGGGAGTCATAATGGTGACAGACATCTCTTCCCCTTTGCATTAGATGGTGGAGATCTGGTCATGGAGATCCCTGTTTGCATACAATAACATGCTCTTGGCTTTATAAAACATTCTGAAATGAGAGTGAGAATTTGGGATGGAAAGAAAGAGAAAAAGGCAAATGCAAATTTTCTGCCTGGTGAGCCTGCTGATACTTTCAAAATTCAGAGAGTGAAATTCATTTATAGAGTATTAAACTCAAATGAACTCAGTGGAGTCACATCCTTGGTTCATACTGATCGGTTTCTTTTTTCCAAAGTCTCACAGATTGTCTCAAAACACCAAACCAAGGCCAGATTTTGCTCTCTTCTATGCCAGTGTAAATGTAAAAGAATTCCACCAGCTTCAATGGAGTGAGTCTAAATATAGATAACTGAAAGCAGAATCTGTCCCCCACATTGTATCTATGGTGAAGAGAAATTAGAGAGACCAGGTGGGTGAGGTGACACCTTTTGTTTGACCAATTTCTGTTCATGAATGGGACAATTTTTTTTTAGCTTACATGGGGTCTTCAGGCTTGTGTAAGCTTGAGAGCTCATCTGTCTCAGCCAGCAGAAATTGTTCTAACAAAAGATGTCACTTCAAACACTTGGTCTCTTTAATGTCCTGGGACCAATACAAATACAATAATATTGCATTCAAGGGGAAATAAATAAAACAGATGATGTTTAAGTCTCAGTATGCAGACTTACAAAGTACTCTTTTGGCACCTAACATACAGTAATAATACTAAGTACATGTACAATGCTGTAGCTATGTTAAAGTTTCCAAGGCTATTGGGATGCGACAATGAATTTTTCTCAAAGATTAATTTGAATACTCCATTCAACTTGAAAAAGTTATAGAGTTATTAACTGGGAAATTTATTTGGCTATTATTTTTCAGTGTTTTTCTCTTCATGGCATCTTCATCTTATCATCTTATCATCTTCATGGCATCCCATCTTATCACTTACCTGCAATAAATTGTAATCTTGTGTCTGTGGTGACAGTAGTCAGTTGCAAAAAAAGGACTGAGGTTTCCCAAACTGACCATAGGATAAGCTTCCAAGAAAAAAAATAGTTCAGGAGAGAGCAAGTGCTTATAAAGCATAAATTCCTTCAGTAACAAGTAAATATGAAAAGCTAACAAGTGAAGAACTATGCCCATTGTTTGATGTGTTGGAAAATACTTTTGGCCTCATGAAAATAATGGAACAATCGGGATACAGGTAGGCGTTATTCTAGTAGGTTATAATCACTTTTCAGCATGTGGATTTTGGAAACTGCAGTGTGCCTTAAAATATTTAACACCATCACTTGCACTATAAAAGCAACACAACGTACACCTACACAGGGATAAATAAAAAAACCTTGGCCTGGGACTCAGGCTTGTAGGGCTCTTGTTGAAAACTTGTTCTGTAGATGTTTGGACTCAAGGTGGAGCCTGCAATTCAAGACCATGAGAAGGTAGGGTGTCCCAGAGCTCCGATTCCAGCTTCAGCTCAAACATTTAAACAGAGATTTTTTAGGTACTCAGTCTGAGCCCTGTGAGCTTGAATCAGCTGATCCAGGCCAGCCACAGCCAGGCTGTGGGTTTTTATCCCAGTCTGAACATACTCAGAGAGGCCCACATTTTTCTAATGTGGCCATACAAGAGCGCAGGTATATTTGGGCTGCGACAGATTTCTGTGCATGTCATCTTCTACGTGTACCTGGACCAAGGATGGTAAGTGGGTGGGCAAACATAAAAACAGGTACATTTTTGAACATGCACTTTTGAACAGCTAGGGCAGAATGTTTAGCATTTACTGAAATTCGTTCATTATATGAAGAATTTTGTAATGAGAATCTCTTATGTCCATGCACTGCAAAAGTCACAGGAAGTTTGCAAAGCAAGGGTTTCGTGGTATTCAATCAATACCAATGAGCCAGGAACAAAGTTAAATAGGTTTAAAATACACTACACTGAGTTTTTGAAAGCCTGACACAGTATCTCATTGAACTGAGTTTCCGAAGACTTGACAAGAAGTAGAATCTTATGTGAGCAAAAAAATTAATATTTCTAATTTCTATTAGTAGATGAGTCTGAAAAGTGTGTTTTAAAGGGAAGACCTTCCCTATTCCCCATCTGACTATATATTTAGCACTCTAGCTCAATCTGCAGTTTAAAAAAATAAACTTCTCTGTAACCAAAACAAAGGGAATTTTCCATTTGTAGATCAAAAGTGCTGAGAATGAAAAGGTTATTTGTATTCAGTCTACTCATTTCTGAGAGTAACACTGAAGTAAAATGAAGTGGGTTAACCAGGAATTTATTTTATTTAAAATAAAAAGGGATCATCAATTTTTTATTCCCACACATCCATATTGAAAACCTGTGAAAACAAAAATATAAAAAAAAACTCATAAAAGCAAACAACCAAATAAATGTCTTACAAACACTTTCTCTCCGCACCCCCACACAGCAGGAGTTAATGTGGGAATTGTATATAGTCAACAAAGTCAGACAACATATAAGGCCAAAATTTCAGCTGGAGTAAATCAAGCATCATTGAAGTCACTGGAACCATGTTTATTTAAGACAACTAAAAAATCTAGTCTACAAAGTTTTCACTTTCAAAACACAGCACTTTTTCCTGCTTAGAAATCTAAGCTTCCTTACTGTCTTTGAAGAAGCAATGTGGAAAAATCAGTGACACTCAAAATCTTTTTCCCCTCAAACTGAATATACATTGCAGCATTTGTGATGTTTTGACAAAGTTGAAAATATTCTTTTTATGATCAGATAGCATAATTATTATATTCTGCTCATGTTACTTGTTTGGGAATAAAAGCTCAAGTTCTTTCACAAGACACATGGTAGTGGTTAAAATAATGGTCTTTGAACTTCTACAATCTTTATACATTTGTTAAAATGAACACATGCAGCTGCTTATGCATTAAAATTTAGAAAAATGTTTTCATAACCTCATTAACAGAGCTATAATCTCAATTCTAATTTCTTTTTATTACAGTTTCATCAAGTATTTATGAAGATAGATGGTATCTTACTGTAACTGTCTTTCCAGCAAGCAATATATATTTTCATGAACATCAGACACAGATCATCTGTGGACTTCTATAGCTCAGCAATTACAAAGCACTGAGTTAGACAGGCCCTCCAGTGAGTCATATAATTAATACCCTTGCATCATGGCAGGGCTGATTTCATTATCCTTTAACCATCTCTAACAGATACATGCCAAATCTAGCCTTATACGTCTCCAGGGAAAGAAATTTCACAATCTCCCTTGGTAATTTGCTCCATTTTCTAACTGTCCTTTTACAGTTTTCCATTAGGCTCAACCTACTTTTTTCCCTGTTGTAACCTCAGCTAATTTCTTCTTGGTCCATCCTCATTAACCAACTTAAGGGACAGAATGTTGTCTTGGCTACCACTTTCTTACTTTGGACTTTGGCTGCAGTTTCCAAGGTGTTGAAATATATGAAGCTGGGAGGTGTGAGGCTGAAAGGATGGGCAGCATACATATGTATATTTTTGAGACTGGTTGACTGTATAACAAATGGATGCAGATCACTCACTTGTCTTTTCAACTTTTTACTAGGCTCACAGAAGATTTGCCATGTACCCTGGTACCACCTTGAATTAATTTGTCCCTAGAGAACCAAGTATATTTTCTTAAACTCGTGCCTGAATCATATGAAATTAATCCCAAAGACATTACTATCTTTTATTTAAACATACATTTTTTTAAAATAATGCAGTGAAGGGCTTTTTGTTTTAATTTGGATGTCAGGACCAAAGCTTATATGTCTATACAACATTATAAACCGAGGGTCAACTTTGGCTGGCATCCTAATTCTATTAACCTCCATACACAGATCTTTTCCGACAGGTGAGCAAGTCCTCAGGAAGCCTAGAACCCAGCTGGTCTTGTCATTTTGCAGTGTGGATGTGGGTCAAGCTGCAGATCTGTGTGGTGGGTATGGATACATTAGCATGGCCGAGAGACTTAGGTTTAGCAACTGTAAACCCAAGTTTACAATGCAATGCAGATGCTCCAGCACAAGCTTATGAATAACAAGCTCACAAACCCAGGTCCTACAGACCTGAGTTTACAATGCAGTGGGGACATACCCAATGTACAGTCACTGTATTCAT
This sequence comes from Carettochelys insculpta, assembly GCF_033958435.1. NCBI lineage: Eukaryota > Metazoa > Chordata > Testudines > Carettochelyidae > Carettochelys > Carettochelys insculpta. The sequence goes on along the minus strand of NC_134139.1, from coordinate 150,781,246 downwards.
AGAAATCGATGACCTTGAGCCATTCACTGAGGTTATTCTCTCATTGTGACAGTACCCTCATAGGTCATTCTATTTTGACCTGGGCACAGGCACAATGTTTTACTTTCTTGTCACTTGAAAAAAGAAACTGGAACATAATTTTATACAAAGCTTTTAGACTAAGCCACAGTTTCTGCCAGGAGCCCTTCTCAAGCACAGGAATGGAGGGCAGGTTCCAGAGGTGGGAGTACACCCACAGCACTTAACATTGAGAAGATTCTGGGTAGCTGGTGATGCAGGAATCAATCAGGGGCCATTCGCAGCTTGGCCTGCTGCTCACAAACAGGGAAGAACTAGTAAGAGAAATAGAAGTGGGTGGCAACCTGGGCTGCAGCGATCATGAGATGGTGGATTTCAGGATCTTGACGAAAGGAAGAAAGGTGAGCAATAAAATACAGACCCTTGATTTCAGAAAAGGAGACTTTGACTCCCTCAGAGGACTTCCCCTGGGAAACTAATGTGAAAGGAAAAATAGTTCAGGAGAACTGGCAGTGTTTTAAAGAAGCCTTATTGAAGGCACAGGAACAAACCTTCCAGATGCACAGTAAGAAAAGAGAATATGGTAAGCAACCAACTTGGCTTATCAGGGAATTCCTTAGTGAGATTAAATTCAAAAAGGATGCGAATAAGAATTGGAAACTTGGACAGATGACTAAGGTGGAGTATAAATATATTGCTTGAGAATGCAGGGGTGTAATCAGGAAGGCAAAAGCACAATTGGAACTGCAGCTGGCAAAGAATGTGAAGGGCAGCAAGAAAGGTTTTTACCAACATGTTAACAATGAGAGGGTGATCAGGAAAGGTGTGAGGCCGTTACTGGGTGGGGGAAGTAATCTGGTGACAGATGATGTGGGAAAGGCTGAAGTACTCAATGCTTTTTTTGCCTCTTTCTACACAGACATTAGAGGTCACCCATGAGTTCGTTTACCTCGGGTCCACCATCACTGACACCCTGTTGTTGGACAGTGAGCTAAATAGGAGGATCGGAAAAGCAGCCACAACTCTGTCCAGACTCAGCAAGAGAGCGTGGAATAACAGCAAGCTGTACACCCACACCAAAATGCAAGTCTACAGAACCTGCATCCTCAGAACCCTCCTTTATGGCAGCGAGACATGGACCCTGTATGCCCGCTAGGAAAAGAGGCTGAAAGTCTTCCACTTGTGCTGCCTCAGGTGCATCCTTGGAATATCGTGGAAGGACAGAGTGACCAACACCGCCATCCTTGAGCAAGCTGGAATCCCAGCCGTGCGCACCCTCCTCAGGCAGCGTCGACTCCGCTAGCTTGGCCACGTCCACAGGATGAATGATGGAGGAATTCCAAAAGACATCCTGTATGGTGAGCTAGCCTCTGGCAAAAGACCTCCCGGACGCCCCCAGTTGCGCTACAAAGATGTCTGCAAGAGAGACCTCAGAGAGGTAGACATCGAGCTGGACAACTGGGAAGAACTAGCAGACGACCGCGGCAGATGGAGTCAGGGGTTACACAAGGGCCTTCAGAAGGGCGAGATGAAGATCAGACAGCTAGCAGAGGAGAAGCGAGGGCACAGAAAGCACAATAAGGACTTGCCAGACACCCACTACATCTGCAAGAGATGCAGCAAGGACTGTCACTCTCGTGTGGGTCTTCATAGTCACAATAGACGCTGTAAATGAAGTCCTCAATTGAAACTTTAAAGGGTGTGATCCATAGTCTATGCAGACTGAAGGATGCCTACTACTCTACACAGACAAAGTCAGATCCCAGACTACTGCTCGAAGCAATTCAGTATGGGAAGGAGGTGGGCAGCCCTCAGTGGGAAAGAACATGTTAAGAGCTATTTAGAAAAGCTAGAGATACACAGATCTATGGGTCCAGATTTAATGCATCCAAGGGTACTGAGGGAATTGGCAAATATCATTGTAGAGCCTGTGACCATTATCTTTGAAAACTTGTGGAGATTGGGAGAGGCCCTGGATGATTGGAAAAAAACAAATATCCTGCTCATCTTCAAAAAAAGGAAAGAAAGATAATCCAGGGAACTGTAGATCAGTCAGCCTTACCTCAGTCCCCAGAAAAAATCATGGAGGAGATCCTCAAGGAATCCATTTTGAAGTACTTGGAAGAGGGGAAAGTGATCAGGAACAGTCAACATGGATTCACAAAGGGCAAGTGATGCCTGACCAATCCGATTAGCTTCTGTGATGAGGCAACTAGTTCTGTGGACATGGGGAAGTCAGTGGATGTGATATACCTTGACTTTAGCAAACCTTTTGGTACAGTCACCCCCAATATTTTTGCCCATAAATTAAGGATGCCTGGATTGGATAAATGGCTGGTCAGGTGGATAGAAAGCTGGCTAGACAGTTGGGCCCAAAGGGTGGTGATCAATTGCTCTGTGTAGTTGACAGTCTGTTACAAGTGGAATGCCCCAAGGATCAGTTCTAGGGCTGGGATTAAAACAAAAAAGCAGTCATGGAGCACTTTAGAGACTAACAAAATAATTTATTAGGTGATGAGATTTCGTGGGACAGACACACTTCTACAGATCATAGCCATATCAGAACATACTCAATATATAAAGCACAGAGGTCCAAAAATTGTTATCAAGGTTGACATATCAGAAAAATTGTAATCAAGGCTGGCAAATCAGAAAAGCAGAGGGACGGGGTGTGTGGGGAAAATTAAGAGTTAGCTAAAACATCAACGTATATGAAAGAGTCCTTATAATGGGTCAGGAAATTGCTCTCCCTATTCAAGCCATGTGTTAATGTGCTGAATTTGAATATGAATGTTAGTTCTGAGCATTCCCTCTGTACAAGGTTGTTAAAGTCCCTTTTCAGTAGAACACAGACTGTCAGGTCTTTAACAGAATGGCCCACTCCATTAAAGAGCCAGCTGATAGGTTTGTGTATTTGGAGATTTTTTACGTCTGTTCTATGTCCATTCACTCTTTGTTGAAGAGTGTTTGCACTCTGTCTTATATACATGGTGCATCGGCATTGTTGGCACATGATGGCATATATAATGTTAGTTGAGGAATAGGAGAAAGTGCCCATGATTCTGTAATTAACATGGTTAGGTCCAGTGATGGCATCTCCAGAATAGATATGTGGACAAATTTGGCAATGGGGCTTGTTGCAAGCAAAAGTTCCAGGATTAGTATTATTGTGGTATATCCTGTGTTTGCTAGTGAGTACTGTTCAGCATCTTTATTAACGGTATGGCTAAGGGGATGGATCGAACCCTCAGTAAATTTTCAGATGACACTAAGCTAGAGAGATGGTTAGACAGGTTGGAGCATAGGGATAGGGTTCAGAGTGACTTAGATCAGTTGGAGGATTGGGCCAAAAATCTGATGAAGTTCAACAAGGACAAGTACAGAAGAATCCCAAGCATTGTTACAGGCTGGGAACTAGCTAGCTACATAGCAGTGCACTGGAAAAGGATCCACTGGGTGAGAGGCTGAATATGAGTCAACAGTGTGTGCCCTTGTAGCTAAGAAGGCTAATGACATTTTGGGGTGCATTAGGAGGAACATTTCTAGCAGATCTAGAGAAGTTGTTATTCCTGTCTATTCAGCACTGGTCAGGTCACATCTGGAGTACTGTGTCCAGTTCTGGGCTCCCACTATACAAAGGACATGGATGAACTGGAAAGAGTCCAGCAGGGGGCAACAAAAATGATTAGGGGTCTGGAGCACATGACCTGTGAGGGGAGGCTGAGGGATTTGGGCTTATTTAGTTTGCAGAAGAGAAGGGTAAAGGTCAATTTGATAGCAGTCTTCAACTTCCTGAAGGGGGCTTTAAAGAGGATGGAGAGAGGCTGTTCTCAGTAGTGACAAGTGGTAAAATGAGGAGCAATGGTCTTAAGTTACAGAGGGAGAGGTGTAGGTTGGATCTTAGGAAAAACTATTTCACCCGGAGAGTGGTGAAGCACTGGAATGTGTTACCTAGTATGGTGGTGGAATCTCCATCCCCAGGGGTTTTTAAGTCTCAGCCTGACCAGTTCCTGGCTGGGATGATTTAGATCATGTTGATCATGCTTTAGGCAGGGAGCTGGACTCGATGGACTCCTGAGGTCCCTTCCAGCCCTAGCATTCTATGATTCTATTAAAACTTAAGCAGCCTCCCTTTTAGATGTTCTAAATTAGGGTCAGGGCTGCTCCAGCCATAGCAGAGGGGATGAATCAGGAGGATACCTCAGTGATTTAAAACTGTGATGCTATGCCTCTTTACATTAAAAATGAAGAAGGCTTCATAAAGGTGTAGCACGGAATTTCACCACAAGGGGTACAGTTCTACACTTCACTTTAGTTGCCATTTGTACAGTGGTTTTAATGAATTAAACGACTCCAATGAGTAGTGACAACTCATGAGTTGTGATTTTGTGGCGCTATCAGTTTTTTCAGAATCTTGCTTCAGGGGGTTGAAACTTACAACTAAACCTCATCACAACCTAAATAAAAAGGGCTGAAAAGTGGAGCGGTAAAGGAACTGAAATTTCCATTCTGTGGGAAATCTGGACATTTTGAAAATAACTGTTCCAAATCAGAACAAAACAGCCAAAATTTCCTCCAAAACAAATTTTGTTTTCAAGGTTAGTTTTGTATCACTTTTCAATGTAATGAAACTATTTAATCTTTTCAGTGTAATTTTAATTATACTTGATATTTATTTTATTCCATTATAATATAAATAATAAGCCTTGAAATTAATCATCCAAATGTTCCATTCCCATTAAGTTCAAATTCTTCATTTGCCTTTTTTTATTTTTTCCAAAATATTATTTGGTCATAACTGACATTCTACAATATCTTGAGATCACTTTCTGCCAATTCTGCTTGTAAAAAGAGAATAAGAGGGGAGCCAGTGTATCTGTAAAAAAAAAAAAAAAGGAGTCTTGCAGCACCTTAGAGACAAATGGATTTGTTAGGGCATAAGCTTTTGTGGGTAAAACTCACTTTATCAGATACAAGTGGGTTCTACCCAAGAAAGCTTATGCCATAATAAATCTGTTAGTCTCTGAGGGGCTACAAGACTTTTTGTAGGACGAGTGGCAATTACTAAGAAGGACTGGTCTGGTGCAATGTAAAATGGAATGATAACACTTTGTGTGGCACCCAAAGTAACGGGAATAAATTTCATTCTCTGAAGCACAGGTGTAACAAGCTGTATTTGAAACGCGGTACTAAGCTAGCAGGCATTTGCTGTTGAAACTGACATTTTGGAAGGGTCTACAAAGACAGCCAGCCCAGTGGAGCCCAGATAGTGTGTGGGGCCCAAGCCTGCATGCTGGCAGCTGGCCTTGTCTGGTGGGTGGTGGATGCTATAGACATTTGGAGGGTGGGACCCTGAAGGTGTGGGGCCCAAGGCAACCACCTTGCTTGCCTTGCCCTAAGGCCAGGCATGCCTACAAGGGTGTCCTAGATAGTGTAAATAACGAGTAGACAGTGTGGTTAGCAGATAGTAGATAATAGTAGATAGTAGTGTGGATAGTTCTGAATCTGAGCGGAAAAGTGTTAAAATCAGGGCCAGGCATGAAAGGGACAAAGCATTTCCAAGTGTTGCCACTGACTGGGAATACAGGGTATTCTCAGGAACTCCAGAATATGAATTAAAACCAACTCCACAATCCTAACAAAAAAGGAAAAGCTGAAGAGAAATGTTTGCAGAAGTGATTAGTGGTTAAAGGTACTTTCATTTTTGGCTTTACAATGATAACACTGTAAAGGGTCCTGATTTTCAGAAATTGGGTAATTCCCCAAAAAAGGAGATGGTCAAAATTGCTTATTTTTGACAACCTCAGCAAACATGATTTCTGAAGTTTTATGAATTCTATCACACCTGTTTAACTAAGTAATCATTTAAAAGGTCCTTTGGAGAGGATGAGTCTTTGATGGAACAAATGAATAAATAAAAGCAGGAAGTGCTATTAAGAATCTTGAGTGAGAGTCAAATTGCTCTTTGCTTTATAACTTGGGAAGGTTAGCTTAAGGAAAGGCCTTCCTTTACTGTTGCACACAAAAGGTAGCGTTTGTACAGTTTACTTATGGTGCAAATGTTAGGGCACTATAACATTTGCAAACTGTGGGATAGACAAAATAAAAAGCGCAGCCGGGCACGCGTGTGTGGAAACAACCATTGCTGAATAGTTAGAAATGTAATAAACAATGAGCAATAGTTACAGAAATGAACACTAATGAAAAGTAATACAGTCACTTATTACGAAGACACAGAACAATAGTTTTACAGGAGACACTTTTATTCTACGTAAGTAGCTAAACTCAGACAAGACTGGATTGCAACATTTGCAAGACAATAAACTGATTTCATCCATGCAGTTTTAATTTTAAAATGTTTGACAATATGCAGTACATGGACAATCCTAGACTGGAAAAAAGAACTCTCAGAAAGCTGATCAGGAATAAAACCTAAGTAATTATTAAAATAGAAGAACGTTTCTTGCCCTTTTTTACTTGTTTTCATTAGAACCTGAAAAAAAATTCTTTTTTACAGACTCAAATGCCCACTTGTATGTAAGCATTTTTAGGACTTCAGAACATTTTGCAACAAATTATTTGTTAAATGCATATTTTAGCACAAATCAAACTACAGAAATACCCAACATACAGAAAATTCTAGTCCATTTAAATGTTTGTGTTATACTCAGCAGTGAGTTAAGGCGACATATTTCCTTTTTTATTAACATTTTCCTTCCTGTAATATTCAGAGTAGAAATTGTAACTACTATGCTTACTGTTAAATGGAGTTGCTTCTTTTATTTCATATTCTCTTTCTGCTAAATCATTCAGCTCTTCATACCCCTTTTATAAACATATGTGTTCAACTTTTCTGCTTGTAGCTTGTGGAAATGTATATTACTTGTAACTCTATCTGCTAAAACACATCATGTTTTCCCCATATGTGCCCTTGAATCCTGCTAGTTTTAGCCTTTTGTAAAGCTGTGACTTAATGCAAACTTGTCTGTGCATTTAAATCTGGCCATATTTATAGGTAAAATGATTTAGGAAAATACTCAGCATATTTCTGACATATGCGCATATATCTTCTGTTGTCTGCAAATCGTCCTCTGTGTCAGGCACAGTACTCTGGCTGCCTGTTATTCTGCCAAAAAAACCATTCAAAATACATTACCATACACAAGCCTCTTGGGACTGCTGTTTTACTAATTAAGGAGAGACACCCCCTTACACAGACAGAGCTGACCCTAAAAGTTGTAGCACAATATACAGCAGAATGTGCATAATCTGTGCATTGGGTCACATCGGCCACAGAGGATTTGTGACAGGAAGTAAAGTTAAGCATTAGCCACAGCCTTCCACACTGAGTAAGAGCAAAACTTAAGTCGCAAGCACATTCATTCACTCACATGCAGGCTCGCAGGTAAGCAATGGCTGGGGTGATTGGAGAATTGGTGTATGAGAGTAAATATGGAAATCTGTGCAACCTCGTGATCAGTTTATCAGGTATTTATCCCCATATTCCCTTTGAACTTTATTTAAGTGTATGAAAAACATGATGGAAATAATGCTGTGTTGCACTTATTAAATGTGTATGTATTTATTGAGGGTTTTCATGGCCCTTACTGTGTTAGTGCCTTAGAAACATTAATACACTTATGTTTACAACATTCCCGTGAGACAAATGTCTCACCTGCCTCATTGGGTCATGACTGAGAATACCAGATTCAGGACAAACTGTGGAGACATGGGAAAAAATTGCTTCAGACTGGTGGTCATTCTACCATTAGCTATGACACTTTAGGAAAAAAAGTAGACTTCTGTCTCACCAACGTGATTAACAAGAAATCAAAAATAAAGTCTCCCTTCGGCATCCCAGCCCTTGTCTTATCATCCAGACACTAGACTTTCTGATGAGCAGTTAATGGAAAACCAGTTTCATCAAAGGGCTCTTCTAAGAGCAGCCACATAGCTAGATTAACATGAAGCTCAGATTTTTCTCAATGTCACGCTCCTGCTGTCAACCCTTTAGTGATCAAATCAAATGATTATTCATAAGAGAAAAGAAATAGAGAGTTCAAATGGTTAAGAAAATCGTAGGCATGCAAGTGACTGCAATGTTCTTATACCAGTGTTGAAATAACTGCCAGTTTGCAAAAGTCTTTCTGGAAATTACCCAAACAGCTGGGGAATTATCAATCCTTGTTCAGAGCTTCCTTTCAGAAGTCCAGTGCAGAGAAATGAAGCAGGAAGTGAAGACAAAATGAGATGTTTCCAGGGTCTTCCCCTCTCCCATGTGGATGGAATTTTGCTGTCTCAAACAAGGCACAAGATGGAGCTCAGGATCACATGAGTAAGTCATATGCCCTTACATGCTCTGAGGGCTTACAGGAGCATCCATTGCTTCTAAAATCTCCACAGGAAGACTGAGCCTCATTCAGACAGCATCACAGAGGTAAACAATGTTGTTTCTTTCTTACAGATAGATGCAGAGAAAAGTTCAATGGTTTGTGCATTGGTTGGCCAAAGTCAGCAAAGTCCTGGAATTCACAGCTGGATTCATGTCAATTTACTTCCCACCCTGAAAGGGGCATTTACAGCCACAAAGCCCAGCTCACCACTGTTGCTGTTGTTGCTGCTGCCTTTCCTGCTGTTCACCACTGATGCCGACTCTGCCTCTACTTGTGATGCCGTCTTCTGAGGTTTCACCAGCTCTTAGCAAATTCAGCTCTTAGTGCTTTCACTGGGTAGTGGGAAACTTCACTGCTGCTGCATTCTTTCCATTGTCTTTCATGGCACTGTCAACAATTCCCCTCTACCTGCTCATCTCTGAGTTCAGCCCTTGTGATCAATAAGGATAAACAAGATCTCTGCTCAGCTCTGTCTTTCAACACTGGAGATGGGGTGGCAGTGGTGGTCAATGTTTTAAATAAGAATGTTTTCTTAAATAAGAATGTTAGAATGTTTTAAGTAAGTCCACACAATCAGATAGGAGCACTTTCATTTATATTTGGCATCATTACCCTCTTCTCATCATGTGAGCTTAAATTTAGGTGAGCTCCTCAACTAGGGCATATTAAGTACAGTTCTTTTGCCCATTAATTGTACAATGAGAATAACAATATTTCTTTACCCCCTGCCTCAAACACTAAAGTGAATTTTAATCTAAAACAGTCACAGCTGATCGTTTTGGCCAAGCAGGTGTGCCTGCTGACCTCCTAGGCGCAGTAGGAATGTCCATGCAAATATAATCTTCTCCTGAGGGCTTTTCCCTCATTTTCTCAAGAAAGAGCAGGGGAGAGACCCTTCAGATTCTGCTTACATATATAACCCCTAAACATATTTATAAATGAAGAGGTATTGACGGAATTTCCCCATATTCTATGTAGCTCCCAAGGGCTGGCTCAGCAAAAACTTTTTCAATAGCTTCTTTGTTTTCTGCTGACATGGCAATGCAGCAACACTGAGGCTCAAAAATGAATACATAGTTTAAACGCCCCCCACCCCAAGTGTTTCTGAAGAGGAGCTCAGAAAAGGGAGTGGTTTCTCTTCTCCCAAGCCGCTCACAAGATTAATTAAAACTGACAGTTCATTAGCAGAACCAGTTGCTCAGCAATAGAATAGAAACTGGCAAATAAATTAACTGACATCTAGGTTGGAATTGAAAAAAAAATGGGTGAGAATCCAGACAAAAGATTGACACAGTATTCTCCCTTATTTAATTTCAGGTTGAGGAAAGTGAAGGAAGTGCCTCATAGTTGTTCAAAATCAAGATACTATTAATTAATTTTGACTGCAAAATGCCAGTCATTTGGCTACAGACAGTCTCTCTGAGTGTACATTCAGAACCAGTGAGATTTACGAAAAACTACAGTTAGTAACTGGGCACACGATAAGACTAATGGAATGTCTGGAAAATGTCTGGCTTGAAAAGAAGCACCATGCTAGATCTCTCAATTCCAAGCTGTTCCAAACCTTGGCACGGTTAATCAGAAGGGCAATAGATACTGAGAAATGATTTATGGTGTCCCAGTTCTCAGTTGAGAAGGAATTCTTTACTGCTGTTTCTGTAACAAAGGGCTTTTTCTAGGTCAGGGTTGTTAGCTCTGAGCCAAACTCCCAATCCTGGAGGATCGGTGTGCATGCTATATCTCGCTCCTCCCAACTTGACCTTTTCAGCTTGGTTGAACCTACCAGGAGCACTAAACTCTCACCAGCATAGCTCCTGGGATCATAAGAGCATGCAAGCTACACACTGGCTCCCCAACAAGGCGCATGCACAAGGGTAGGATCATCAGACAAGATGGGGGCATAAGAAGCAGTATTCAGAGCAGACAGTAAAGTCAGAAATGTCTTCATCAGTCTGACTGCTGTATGGAAGTCATCACAGCACAGCATCCACACCAAACCGAAGTTTTATCAGAGCTGTGTCTTATCAACATCATTATATGGATCAGAATGCTGGCAGATGACAGAGTATGACCTCAGCAAATTGTCAACTTATTACACCTGAAGCCTTTGGAGGATCCTCCATATTTTTTGGCCAAGAATAATTTAAATCAGGGCCTGCTTGCATGGTGCAAGCAAGATGACATGGCCACCATTGTTATGAAAAGATGCTAGAGATGGATTGGGCACGTGCTCTGGAAAGATGGAAGCTCCATCACAAAGATTGCACTGGACTCCTTAAGGGAAGTGGAAGTGAGAAAGACCCAAGACAACCTGGCTCTGGACTGTTGAAGTAGATGCGAAGAGCACACTTGGGGCACTATTGAGAGGCTGGCCAGTGACAGACAGAAGTTGAGGACCTTTGTTGCTGCCCTACATGCCGATAGGCATAAAGGACAATGAAAATGAGTTCTCAGTAAAGGAATATTTAAGAGTCGTGCACACTTCACTGGAACAAATGAGGAAAGGCATTAAGTGCTGAAAAGTGATCACATTTTGGTAACAATGCCTCCAAATCTGAGTCCAAACCTATGGCAGTGGCCACACTAGCAAGTGATGTCAACAGGGGTAATCCCGATCCATCACTTCGAAGTGAGTCGCTTCAAAACCAAGTGACTACACACAAAACTCAGATTGATGTTGCAATCTGCAACATCGAAGAGCCCCCCGTCCTTTCAAAAGGGAGCAGCTACACAGCCCAGAGCCTCCTTTTGAAATAACGGGGCAGAAAATAGTGAGGGAAAGGTCAAATGGCAGGCAAGCCCTTCCTGGAGCACAGGCCAGCTGCCCCCTTAAGGGGCCCCTCCCAAACACTCCCCCACCATGCACATGCTGGTGATTCAGGCTGCTTGCATCGTGCAATCTCCAACTCAGCACTAGCAGAGCCTTGCTCAGCCCCAGCATTACAGCCTGGCATAGACCCGCTGCACTTCACGGATGGAGATGCCCTGGACATCCTGGCCAGCCTGATGGCCATCCTGGCAGCATGCCACTTCAGGTTCTGTGATGTCTGCCACGTGGCTGGCCTCCTGCAGGCTCCCCCCTTGGTGCATCTGGAGCAGCCCTTCCCTGGGCCCACCATCGCCCCTGGAGGTACCCCACCAGCAGGGAATGGTGTAACAATGTCGTCCTGGAGGACTGGAAAAACAAGCGATGGTTCTGCAATTTTAGGATGACCTGGGCCATCTTCATGGAGCTGTGCCAGTGGCTAGCACCAGCACTCTGCCACCAGAACATCCGCATGAGGCCTGCACTCCCCCTGGAGAAAAGGGTGGACATCGCCGTGTGGAAGCTGGCCACCCCAGACAGCAACCACTTGGTCGGTCACCAATTAGGGTGGGGAAGGCCACCATCGGGGTAATTCTTCTAGAGGTAAGGCAGCCAAGGTCATGCACCCAGGGCAGGGCCTGGGGATGGTGTCCCAGGGAGGACGTCCCAGAGTGGGGGTCCTGGAGAGAGGGTCTTGGGAAGGGTGTCCCGGGGAGGCGGTCTCAGGGAGAGAGTCCCCATGCATGCCACCACACACTCATGGGTGCCTGTGACCTCCATCCCGTGCAGGTCATTGACTCCATCAGCCGGATCCTCTTGCATCAGCTCATCCACTTGGGGCATGTGGACGCTGCCATGGCCAGGTTCCAGCAGTTAGGATTCCCCAACTGCATCGGCGTGTTGGACAGCACCCATGTCGCCATCTGGGTCCCACCACCCTGCCAGGGATGGTACGTAAATCGGAAGGGCTACCATTCTGTTGTCCTCCAGACCCTGGTGGATACCTGAGGACAGTTTACAGACATTTGTGTGGGCTAGCCAGGCAGGGCCCACAATGGCCTCATCATGCAGAACTCATGGCTCAGGTGCAGGATGGTAGAGGGCACCTATGTTGCCCCATGGAAACACCAGTGGGGGGACATGACTGTGTCCCCATGCATTGTCGCCGATGAGGCCTACCCCCTCCAGGCCTGACTAATATGCCTCTACCCAGGCCACACCAATGAGAGCCAGGACTGCTGCAATGCCTAGCTCAACCATGCCAGGAACATGGAGGAACGGGCGTTCGGGCATCTGAAGGCACGCTTCAGGTGTCTCCTGATGTGTGCCCACGGTCATGGGCATGTGCTGTGCTCTCCAGAACCTTACAAGAGCTTGTGCTTTTTGTGGCGTGCTGGGCAGCTGAAGCTGTGCTGCGGTATGATCAGCAAGGTGTGGTTCCATGCTGCCAGGCACACCAGGATGGGGTGAACTTGAAGGGGGCACTCATGGACGCCTTTGCCTGGGGTCCCACATGACCCGGCCCTGGCCCTGGCCCACCCTGAGCAACCCCCCCACACTCCTGCCCCCACCTTCATGCCACCAGCACCCCTGCCCAAATGCACATCCCTTACCTTCCCCACCCGATCCATGAAACAGACACCGTCCAATAAAGTTAACTGTTAATTGTTCAAAACCATACAAGTCTCCAACTATTTACAAGGGTGGGAGTGGGGGGTGAACGATTTACAAGGTGGGGAGGGGGGCATCACTCCTCCATAGGGGTGAGGGGATGGGAGCCATGTTGGCCCCTGGAGCCGCCACTACCCTGGGTCCAGGGTCCCCTGCGGGGCTGGGACAGCATTAGAAGCACATGGAGGTTGGAGCGCGCTGGGGGTGCGTTGGCCTCAATCTCTGTGCTCCAGTGAGGGATCAACTTTGTGGAGGACTTGTGATTTTGAAATGGTGGCCAGGGGAGTGGCTACACGTTTCTGTTCGACATTGACATCTAAATGGGGCATTGTTCCCCAGACAGCAGTGGAACAACGCTTTTGAAATGGCTGCCTTTTTATCCTGATGTTGATTTCGAAATGAACAATTTGTATGTAGTCGCTCTGCTGCTTGTTTCAAAATTATCCCTCATTTCAAAATCACTTTCAAAATTACTTGCTAGTGTGGCCACAGCCTATGTGTGTCAAAGCTTCTCACTTTCCCTTAAATTATGATGTTGTGTACAGTTGAGTATCACTGACAGAATATTCTCCGATACAGGCTGAACCTCTCTCATCTAGCACCTTGCGAGCAGACCAGTGCTGGATGACAGAATTTGTCAGGTTGCAGGAGGTCAATGTTATCTAGCAACATCAAAAACACTTCCACTGATTACTGGGGTCTTAGAAGACATTTAAGTGTAAATTATGGCTAAATAACAGCACAGAATACTGACAGCCAGGACTAATGGCTGTAAACAAACTTTATGGGACCACGGGAAACTTGGCCACCCCCAAGATAAGTGGCTGTCTGGCTAATTAAAATCATGCCTGATTACAGATGTTGCTTGAAAACAGAGTTCAGGATAACAGAGGTTCAACCTTTATGGGAATTGTTCTTCAACGTTTCTGAAAATGTTTTTTGAGATTTTACTGCTACGATGAGTGATTGAGCTGGATACTCTGAAAATCATACACCCTTATCCTCAGCTAACAGAAAACATCAGGCTGTTCTGGTCCCTAGGCATATGTCTACACTGCAATAGAAACCCAGGCTTGAACCCCTTATTTCTACTGCAACTGGGCTAATCAGGGCTTGGACCCAGAGTATGAAGAAATTTGAGTCAAAGAGAACCCAGAGTTCTAGCCCTATTGCTCTGAAGTGTAGAACATATGACTTGGGAGTCTGTCAACTTCCTTAGTCCTTTCTATCTGAACAATCTTTAACCAATGCTCCTGAAAATAGAAGCCACTGCCCTTCCCTTCGCGTATGGCAGCAGCTCAGGTCAATATTAACCCATTTGCCTGTGATCACCAAGTTGCAAGCAACCTATTGGGTGTTTGCAATGGAAATCATACAGTGCAATATTTTTTGCAAACTGTGCTACTTCATGGTCATAGAAGGACCACCACATTTTGGAGAATCTCTTTGCAAAGCCACTAAAACTGTGAACTTCAGTGGAAGCATCAGGAATGACCACACATACCAGCAGATATTTAAAAAGCTGGCAACTTTGCAGCTTTTCTGGGGCTTGGAGCATATTAAGAGGCTGAACTGCAAGTATCAGAAGACTGGGGATAAGAAGGGTATACTGGGCATCCCGCTAATGACATGCCTGTATTCTAAGGAATTTGACTGGGTGCAGGCTCTGTGCTCAGCATGGAGTCAACCTTGCTTCATGATAATACGCTCAGCAGGGATGGTGCCCTGCTGGACCCTGAATCCAGCATGGGACTGACGGGACCCGGGTGAAAATGGCTTTCCTCAGGCTTCACAAAGAGTGTAGAAAGCATAGCAAGGCCCTGTGATGAGGACGCAATTAATTACATTGCCATCCAAATGGGTTTGTATACATCTACAATATATCATTTTAATATGCTAAAAAGCACATTCAATAATCATTCTACATCTGCAATTAAACCATCTTTTTCTCTGGACTCTGAAATCAAGACACAGTTTCATAAGCCAACACAGAGAAGGGTACACACAGGGCCCTGTATAATACTGTTGGGATCAGTAACTCCATTTATGTCAATGCCATTTAGTGGGAATAATATTCCAGCTGGTCCATGAATGTAGACTCCCGAGCAAAAACTCTGGCATCAGCCCACAATGGCATTCATAAATCTGCCTCTGTGGTCCATGAGGACTTGCATAACTATGGAGTTTATGTACTCATGTGCCCCTTGATGAAGGCAAACTATGAGTGCGTGAATTCCATTAATAGTCCCACCACAGTTCGGAAACCCCCTAATCTCAAAGTCAGCAATTACCTCTGAAATATGTTT
Source organism: Carettochelys insculpta (assembly GCF_033958435.1). Taxonomy (NCBI): domain Eukaryota; kingdom Metazoa; phylum Chordata; order Testudines; family Carettochelyidae; genus Carettochelys; species Carettochelys insculpta. The sequence continues at coordinate 150,766,052 of NC_134139.1, read as the reverse complement.
AATGACCTCCATCTTGGGGTAAACCACCCACCTGTTTGCCCAGATATCTCCACCATCACTTCATCCACAGTCAATTTGCTAAACCCAAACTGGTTGGCAATGGACCTGTAGCAGTCCGAAGTAGACAGCTTCCAGACAGTTGCAGCAACCCACTTTTGGACCAGCCAGAGTGAACTCAGTTGTGTTTCTTTACACTGAAGGGTTGAGGCAAGTTGCTCACAAAGCTCCAAAAATATAGGCTTCTTCACACAGGAATTATGGACCCACTGCTGGTCATCCCAGGTCTGGGGGATTATGTGGTCCAATTAATCTGTACTTGTGGCCCTGCACCAGAAGTACCAGTCTATGCAGGGGGCATCAGCAGTTATGTTAATTATACTGAGCAACATCTGCCAGTGTGAGTCTCCCCTGCCAGGGTGCTCCGTCCCCTGCAGCTCCATCCAGAAATCTGTCAGGTATCTTTGATGGGACAGAAAATGCTGAAATGCAAGCCGTGTTTCCTGGGTGCTCTGTGAGTGTCCTGACAAGGGAATTAAAAGAGAAGTTCTTCAAAAGGTGTCTCTGTATTGCTGACTTTTGGGAGCACACAGACCAAAATGTTGAATAGCAACAGAGAGAAAGCCATGCTAGTCCATATACTATCAAAAAAAAAAAAAAAAAGCAGTCCAGTAGCACTTTAAAGGCTAACAGAATAACTTATTAGGTGATGAGCTTTCATGGGATAGACCCACTTCTTCAGACCATAGTCGTACCAGAACAGACTCAATATTTAAGGCACAGAGAAACAGAAATACTAATCAAAGCTGACAAATCAGAAAAATATTATCAAGGTGAGCAAATCAGAGAGTAGAGGTGCAGAAAGGGGAGAGGGTCAAGAATCAGATTAAGCCAAGTATGCAAAAGAGTCCTTATAATGACCTAAAAAATTCCCATCCTGGTTCAAACCACGTGTTAATGTGTCAAATTTGAATATAAAAGAGAGTTCAGCAGTCTCTCTTTCTAAAGTAGTGTGAAAATTCCTCTTCAGTAAGATGCAAACTTTCAGGTCATTAACAAAATGGACCACTCCATTAAAATGCTGGCTGACAGGTTTGTGAATCAGGAGTGTTTTTATGTCTGTTTTATGCCCATTAATTCTTTGTCTAAGAGAGTTTGAAGTCTGTCCAATATACAAAGCATATGGGCATTGTTGGCACATGATGGCATATATGATGTTAGTTGAGGAACATGAGAATGTGCCCGTGATTCTGTGAATAACCTGGTTAGGTCCAGTGATGGTATCTCCAGAATAGAGACGTGGACAAAGCTGGCAATGGGCTTGGTTGCAAGGAAAAGTTTCAGGACTGGTGTTCCTGCGGTATAAACTGTGGTTGTGGGTGAGAATTCTCAGAAGGCTGGGAGGTTGTCTGTAGGAGAGAACAGGCCTGTAACCTAGGACCTTCTGGCGTGTGGCATCCTGATTAAGGATAGGTTGTAGGTCTTTAATAATGCGTTGCAATGGTTTGATTTGGGGTCTGTAGGTAATGACCAGTGGTGTTCCGTTCTTGGCTTTTTTGGACCTGTCTTGGAGTAGCTGGTCTCTGGTATTCATCTGGCCGTGTCAATTTGTTTTTTTATTTCCCCGGTGGGTAATTCAGGTTTATGAATATTTGGTAAAGATCTTGTAGTTTTCGGTGTCCGTCGGTAGGATCAGAGCAAATGTGATTGTACCTAAGGGCTTGACTGTAAACAATGGATCTAGTTGTGTGTGCAGGATGGAAGCTAGAAGCGTGTAGGTAAGTATAGCTATCAGTGGGTTTCCAGTAAAGTGTGGTACTGATCAGGCCATCCTTGATTTGTACTGTAGTGTCCAGGAAATATATCTCTTGCGTGGAGTAGTCAAGGCATAAGCTGTTAGTTCTGTTAGTCTTTAAAGTGCTACTGGACTGCGTTTTTGTTTTGACAGACCAAAATGATTGCCTTGCAGGCTATTGGATCTGGTGGGCTGTTCACACTTCTGATGGACAATAAAGTTTCCTACAGTGTGCATCGTAGTCCTAGGGCTGGAGCAAAATGTTTGGAGGATCCTAGGGAATCTAAGACATGAGGGTTTGACGTGGGTCTGTGCACTGCAACGTGGACACCAGAGCCCCATATTCCAGCACAGCATCTGAAAGTCTTAACATTAGGTTAGAAAACAGCACAGGTGCTCAAAGCCTAGGTTCCTTAACATGAGTCAGGTGACTCAACTCCCACTAACCCATGGCTTATATTGGCTACGTCTACACGTGAAGCCAACATCGAAATAGCTTATTTCGATGTAGCAACATCGAAATAGGCTATTTCGATGAATAACATCTACACGTCCTCCAGGGCTGGCAATGTCGATGTTCAACTTCGACGTTGCGCGGCACCACATCGAAATAGGTGCTGCGAGGGTACGTCTACACGCCAAAGTAGCAGACATCGAAATAAGGGTGCCAGGCACAGCTGCAGACAGGGTCACAGGGAGGACTCAACAGCAAGCCGCTCCCTTAAAGGGCCCCTCCCAGACACAGTTGCACTGAACAACACAAGATCCACAGAGCTGACAACTGGTTGCAGACCCTGTGCCTGCAGCATGAATCCCCAGCTGCCGCAGCAGCAGCCAGAAGCCCTGGGCTAAGGGCTGCTGCCCACGGTGACCATAGAGCCCTGCAGGGGCTGGAGAGAGAGCATCTCTCAACCCCCCAGCTGATGGCCACCATGGAGGACCCAGCAATTTCGACGTTGCGGGAAGTGGATCGTCTACACGGTCCCTACTTCGACGTTGAACGTCGAAGTAGGGCGCTATTCCGATCCCCTCATGAGGTTAGCGACTTCGACGTCTCACCGCCTAACGTCGAAGTTAACTTCGAAATAGCGCCCGACGCGTGTAGCCGCGACGGGCGCTATTTCGAAGTTAGTGCCGCTACTTCGAAGTAGCGTGCACGTGTAGACACGGCTATTGTCAGTTAGACATACCACAAGAGACCAAACTACAGCTGTGCGCAATTAGAGTGCAGAAGCAACCTGCCCATATTCTTATTCCCTGGCCACGTTCCAATATCATTGCCATCTACGAACAGCGCACAATGCTGCTACCCTCTCATCCACCCTGTCCCACAGAAACTCTCCTTTTGTCAGGGAAATTATGGCAGATTCCTGAATCAGAAGGTTCTGGAATCTGAGATCTAGAAATCATAACCTGCTGCATATGGCTATCAGCACACAGGAATAAACAGTGGGAGATGGAATGTGTGGTAGAGTGTTTTAAATAGGCGAGTATCAAAAATAATTTAAAATAATAGTCCATAGAAACAAGGAATGGAAAAATCACATCCTAATTGTCTCATAATGCCAACTCGTAGTATCTTAGAAAGGCCAGCAGGAGCTGTGAGCAATCGTAGCTGCAGACTTGCGTGTGAATGAAATGTCTGGTAGCCTACCAGGAGCTAACTTGGCAAAACACATGTAGGCCATGGGCGGCCACTGCCTTATGCTTTGGAGTAATGGGAGGTGGCACGGGCTGGGAAAAGACCATGGTACTTGCTTTGCCTAACCTGTTGCTGTTGGAATATTTTTCTATAAAGAATGATGTATGAAGTATCAGATGAAACCTTCTATCATAGTGGTGCTTGTGAGCACTACATGGCTGGCTTGCAAGAAGCTATGCTTACCTACTAAAAATGAGTTTTAAACTATGCAGACAGGTAGAGTTGACAAAGAGGTGTTTAATAGGCAGGAGATAAAGTGTATATCTCTCTAGTGCATATGTTAATTAAGCCAACAAAATGGAAGTTCAATCTACATATGAAGTCAACAGGAAACAAATGTTGAAGGATGTTATACCAAGCACACAGGATCACAAGCAACAGGGAGAAGACTCTTGTTTGGGGATGCACTTCAGAAGGGGCCTTTCAGAAGAAGGAACTTACCCATTTCACTTTTGATGGAGGGAGGCGATTCATGAAGGTGTTAAATATTGGTTGGATTTAGGGTTGCCAACTGTTGAATCACACATATCCAAACAACCTTTCCCCTCTCCTTTTCAGCTGCCCTGGCCCCGCTCACACCATCCCCACTCTGTCTTTCATTTGCTTTCTCCTACCTTCACTCGCTTTCACCAGGATGGAGCAAAAGGTTGGGGTGTGGGGTGTGGGCTCTGGCTGGGGGCTAACAGTTTTAGAGTATGGGAAGGGGCTCAAGGCTGAGCCTACGGAAAGAGGTGGGGTGAAATGTGTGAAAAAGTCTAAGACTATGTCTACACAGAGCCATGCTGCTGGCAGCATGATGCAAAGGAGGGCTCTCAAAATGCAAATGAATGTTGATTTTCATAGTCACATGGATAATTTGCATATTCCCGTGGGCTTCCCCTGCTGGCAGAGGCTGCTGTCATCAGAAAATGCACCATGTAGATGTGGTTCTGTCAGCAACCTCCCCACCCTTTGTCAGCAGCCCCTTATCCCTTATTTAAATTTCTGACATTTTCCAGCCTTCTGGAGTTCCCCCAGTATGCCAAGACTTACAAAAAGCTAACGTAAGTGGATGTGAGACCGTCTCAGCAAACTCTTTCAGGATTCCTGAGTGCAAGTTATCCAAGCTGTTAATTTTAAAATGTTTTCCCCTATAGATGTGTTTAACATTCTCCTTAGTTATTAGTGGCCTGGGTACCTCATGTAATGTGAATATATTAATCTGTTTCTTTCCAAATACAGACGAGAAATATTTTTGAACACTAGGTGGCTTTTCTGCTTCTTTAATAACCATTTTACTATCGCTATCTAGCAATAGGCCTGCTAGGATTTCTTTTGTTCCTCATAAACTTTTTCTTGTTGTCCTATTATACTTAAATGCTTTCCAGTTGTTCTTATTGGCATGTCTGCCAGCCTTGGATTTTTCCCCACTGTCTTTAGCTTTCTTATCAATTTTGTTCACTTCATTATCTTTAATTCATATTTACACACACAAATCAACACACACACACATATAGATATACATATATTTCTATCTTTGCCTCCATACTTAACAAGGATGGGCTTTTAGCCAAAGTTCTTGTCTTTAACTTTGTGGCATTGTGACTTTTTGAATATCTACTAGACCCATCTTAAACCAGTCCCAATTTCTATTCTCATTTTTCTATTTTTTTCTTTTCATTCAACTTCATCCATATTTGTTCTCAGCTCTGGGAAATAGCCCCTTTTGAAGAAACTAATGCATCTCTCATTGCTTGGGTCTCTCCTGTGTTTGTATTTAATAAGCATAATCAGGTCACAATCACCAGTCTCTAGGCAGCCACCAACTTGTAGCCAGAGATCAGTTTATATTTAGCCATTACGACGAGGTGTTAAAATAAAGTTACTTCAAACTGGGTTCAATTTTCAGACACTACTGTGTTATTTTACTGCTGACTACATGAAACTTAAAGCATGTGTGTCCCAGACTGAAGTCCTCCATGATTACACAAACTTTCTTTCCACAAATTACAGGCAAGGTCTAAAGAAGCAATTAATCCTGCTCTTCTGGTCTTTATTAAAAAACCTTTTTTTTTGAAAATTCCACCTCTTTCCTTCTTAGTCAACAAGATTCTTTAGTCTTTGCGGTGCTTAATCACATACTTGAATGGCAGAGTAATCATTGTGCTTTTTTAACCTTTATCATGCTCGAGGAAAACAAAAATAATTGAAGATTGTCTAATAGGAAAGAAAGGATAGAGTGGTTAAAATGCTTACATCAGGTGCATTTTGTTGGACCAACTGAAATCTGAGAGGTTTTTTTTTTTCTTTTTTTGCAAATGCTTGTTTGAAATATGCTTTTGGAAAATGTACCTAAAAACAGAAAGGCTGGTTATGTTCATATTCACTATGCAAACAATAATATCATACTTTGATAGATAACCAGGATTTCTGTTCTATGCTAATAGGAAACGTGGAATGAGTGATGGAAATCTCTCTGTATGTCAGGTTTTTGAAAACAGTATAAGCTATTTTGACTACCCGTGGTAGAGCTGGTGGCTAGCTATAAGTCTGTTTTTCTGCTACTGTTCTTTTGCAGAAGTAACATAGGCCTCATAACTGAACAATACAACTCCCAAAGATATAAGTAGCGTTCATTATTTGACAAAGTATCTGTGAAAGGATGTATCAGACTATAACATTTCTACGCTCCATGTGCATACAACATTCCAGCTGAAGTTAAAGACTCACAGAAACATGGGATGGGAAGGGACCCAAAGAAGTTAGGTAGTCTAGCTCTCTCCACTTAGAAGGGCCAAGTAAACCTAGGACATCCCTGACGTGTAGTTTTTTAAACTGTTCTCAAAAGTACCCAATGCTACGAATTCCACAACCTCCCCTGGAAGCTCCAGGATATAAAATACCTTTATAATTACAATGCTTTTCCTAATATCTAGCATAAATCCCCCTTGCTTCAGATTAACTTGGTCACTTCTTATCCTACCTTCAGTGGACAAAAGAGGAATTGATCACAGTCCTCAACATAGTTTAAGACCATTATAAGCTCCTCCTCCTGCAGTGTTCTTTTTCAAACTAATACACTTTTTTAAAGCTTTTTCTCATACTTCAAGTTTTCTAAATCTTTCCTGAGTTTTGTTAGTTTCCTGTCAATATTTTCCAATTTCTCCTCATCTTTCCTAAAGGACACAGCAAAGGACACACTACTCCAGCTGAAGCCTCACGAGTGCTGAGTAGGACGGGACAATTATTTTCCATGTCTTGCATACGACATTCTTGTTGATACATACCAGAATGATACTAACCTTTTTTGCACCCTGGTGAGTTATATTCAATTTGCAAACCTCTATAATCTCTATAACCCCAGATCCTTTTTCAGCAGTACTATCACCTTGTTAGATAGTCCCAGTTTTGCAGTTTTGTGTTTGATTTGTTTTTCCTTCCTAAGCCAGGGCCTTTGCACTTGTCTTTATTGACTTCCATCTTGTGGAAGGCATGCAAGAAATACTAGATCAGATCCATTGATTTTAAGTTAGAACCTAATTCTGTAAACCATTACTCATGTGAATTGCCCTGATCCCCGTTAGATTGCATCTCTAATTAAAGATAACACTTATGAGGAAAAGTCTATAAGATTAAACCTAAAATTCCAATTCTGCCACTGGTAGCTCAGTGAAAGGAAGGATGCTGTGACAAACTTTCATCCCAGAAATACATTTATATTGTCAAGACTGTCTTCACAAGGAAAAAGACTAAAAATAAAGCTGGCTAGCCACCGACAGTCCTGTTATGCAACCGCTTTTGAGGTTATGAAATATGTTTTTATTCTTCATTGGATTGAAAACAAAACCTTGTGGATGTTTGTGTGAACAGGGAGTGTTTCAAAATGGCCATTTTCCAGTCAAAAAGGACAGATTTTTGATGGGGGTCTTTCTCTGGAAGTGACCTGAAGGATGATGCTGGTCCCAACAAAATCTACCGCATCAAAATCAATCTAGCTCCACAAAATATTTAATTGTCAACAAAATAGTATACTTCAGTGCCAACAATATTCCAATCAGCTCTAGCTAGCTTTTTTGTTTTTTTAAAGGGAACTTAATATTAGCTTTGGGAGTTGGGTTGTCTCCAGAACCAATGGGACTAAATGAGGAGCTATGACAATAGGTCCCAATGTCTGGCTCTAGAAAGCTGATCTCAGGCTGAATTTCATAACCCTGCATGGACTCATTACCAGTGCATGCAGCTCTCAAGGGCATTTCTAACAAATCATTGTTCTACTTGCAAACTTTATAAGGTATATATACCAAAGCATTGAAGTCCATGTTAACTGTCCTGATTTGGTAGCAAAACTGAAAAGAATTGGTATGCTCCACTGGTGTAGTTAGTAGTAGTCCTGGAAAGAGTAGTCAATGCCAAGCTTAGAAAAACATCAGGTTTACAGTGTGTTTGGTGGGGTAACACACTGTCCAATGTTACTGAAGCCGAGCATTGTCCTCTGCTCCTCGTACACTCGGCATTTTAGTGGCCTGTTGTTCCAACCAACAATCAGGAGCAATTGCTGGAGAAAGCTGATGTAGCAGCGAATGTCTTCATCCAACAGACTTTCCCACTAGTGTGTCTCAGTACCAATGTACTGAAATTGCCTCCTGCTCAACAACATCATGCATCAGTAAATACCAAGCCAACTGTACTGGGCTCAGATTCAAGGAGCTGCCACAAAATAATACATGTGCACTGAGTCTAACAAAATTGTGTAGAAAGTGCTATAGTTAAATGTATAAAGTTGACAGTTTAATTCATTTAGCTAAACGCTAATCCTCTATATTACAGTGTTTACTCTATGACACTGGTTAACTGTATTCTCCATGTTGCTGTAGGGAATTATGAGTGATTTACACTAGTGAAAAAACATTACTTTATGAATGAGTTCACAGTGTGTGGCTCAATTAGCTAATCCTCATATAGTGCCTTGAAGGTTACCTGCTAACAGCTATTTGTATTGTATGATGTACTTCATCCAAACAGTCTTAACAACGGTTTTAACATATTGTCTGAGTGTCTGAAGTGGCTCGTGACTGGGAGTGCCTACTTCAGGCACTGTGGGCCACAGGGACAAGACGGCGCTGCTTCTTCCAGGTCCAATCAGCTGGGAGCAGTGAACCGCAGCCACTGGGAGCTGTGGGAAGCTGTGCAAGCAGACAGGTAAAGTTAGTAAAATGTCTCGCAGCCCACCAGCGGTTTCCTGTGGTAGGCCATGTGTGGCCCATGGGGCCACAGGTTGCCCACCATTGCTTAGGCCTCTCTAGTGTACCTTGACACCCAGGCTAGCTGGAATTAGTGATAAATGGTCACTTACACCAGGGTGAGCAGACTTTTTATGTTGGGCCCCCACTTTTCCTTCCTGCAATTAACCTGTCTAATGTAATCCGACCTGAGGGAAACGTTGGTTATGTTCGTTTGAAAAATAATGATTTTGGGATTCCCTCCCTTTTCACTGAAAATAAGTATGTAGATCATAAAAACTTTGTCAGTATATAAATGTGAACACACATCCATAAAACAGTAACATATTGCAACATTTTGAATGAAACGGGTGAGCCTGAGACCATCAGCCAATTGTGCTATGCCTCCTTCTGGAATTTCCTGCCCCCCCGATACACCAAAAATCACCCCACATTTAGGTTGTTTCCAATCCAAAGATACCAGTTATTTACCCCAGATCAGTTGGTACTGCTTAACCTTACACCAAAGACAACACCTGTAGCCAACTCTGTAATAAGTTATCTACATGTTCATTAACTAGGAAAAAGAAATGAGAGTTAGTTACTGATCAAAGCAAGCAGGCACATAACACGAGTGAGCTGCAATCTAAATCCTAAGATTGAAAAAGGTTTAGTGATCTGTTGAGTTAAAATGTCTGTCTGGGCAATGGGATGGATAAGCTAGGGGATCTCTCCCTTCAGTTTAGAATGCCTCGCCCTGGGACAGGTCAAATGGCAAAAGATGAAAAATTCTTTTCTGACCCTGTTTTATCTATTACATTTAGCTTTCCAGTCTTTGAGATGAGCTCCCTTGCACATAACATTTCTAAAGTGTGACAAGATAATTCACCAACAACACTTTGTAATGTGATGTTCCTTAATGATCTATTTAATCTTGCTAGGCCTCTGTAATGCACGGCATGGGGTGGGAAGGGGGAGGAAGTGGAAGGTAATGGTCCCATGTCTGGGGTCACGAGTTCAGGACAAACATTTTCAAAGTGTTTAGCACTCCTTACATATCACTTCACAGCATGGATTGCAGACATTACAACTTAGATTAAGGCAGGAAGGAATTGACAAGTATTTCAGAGTCTAAAGACTAAATACATTATTATTAATACTATTTTGAACGAAACTAACTTACACATGAGTTGACATACTTTCCAGCATGAGTTTTTTAGTTCTTAGTTAACACCAATGGCCTGAGCCAAAGCTGGTAATTGGCTCAGAAGTGTTACACACATTATTCTATGCAGAAATAACTTCATCACTACAGGTTGGACCTGACCAGTCCCGAACAAGGGAGTTTACCGGACCAGGGGAGGTCAACTCCCACCCCTTTGCTGATGGACGCTGGGTTCTGTCATTCAGACAGGGCTGGGCTCCCCTCTGGGATCCACAGCCTTGGTTAAACTCTGCTGCAGGACCTGGCTGCCAGCTGCAGCTGGCTGCTCCAGCAGCTGGAGTCCCTGCCCCGAAGGCCTCTGGTCCCAGCCAGGCTGTACTGCTCCTCTGGTCCTCATGCTGGGATTCATCCACCATCTGGGCTCCAACACCAGCTCCAGCCCTGGGCTCCTCATCCCTGGCTACCAGGCTCCACACTCGCGGCCAGGCTCTGCTGCCAACCCTGGCACTCGGTGTCTGTAGCTGCTGGCTCCTCTCCTGGCTGACAGCATCCTGGCCCAGCTCCTAGCTGCTGACACCCAGGCCTCTCTGATCCAGGAATTCACTGGCAGCGCCCTCCCTGGTCCTGTTGTGTGCACAGTGCTACATGATCATTTAGGACAGAAAGTACGCACTTTGTCTTGGACAATTTAAGAACAAAGAAAAAAACATCCATTTCCATAAACCTGCCCTTTCTGGGAGTACCATGAAGATCACATTCCAGAAATTATTCCTGGGACCCCCCCACAGGCCCTGCACAGCTGCCCACAACAATGAAAGACAGAACTCCTCTGTGCTGTGGGAAACCTTGTAATAACACTTTGTCATCACACAAAATAGCTCCTTAAACACTAGCCATTGTATTGCTCCTCCACCTCAATGTTTCACTTTGGAAAGTTCACAGTCCTGTGTACATGCAAGATTTTCTACTGCTATGAATCCAGCATGTCCTCTTCTTCTTCCATAAATCTATTTCAAGGAGTATTTCTAATATAACTGAGGATAATAAATGATAGATCTGTGGTTAAAGTTCTAAAAATAACGTAATGACTTTCTGATCCACCTTGATAGCTCTGAATCTCGGTGTTATAAACGAGGATACAAAACTAGCTGCAAATAATGTACTTCTAGGTGAATCAGTAGCATCACTGGCTATCGTTCACACTGGGCTGAAGGAAATTGTGGACATCTCAGGTGACATGCGTGGGTGCACAGGGAGCCACATGCACCCCCTGCACCACCCTACCCCCACTCACCATGAGTGACGCACATCTTCCCATGAGTACAGGCCAGTCTCACCACGCCCTCACAGTGGTGTGGCCTGAAAGCACAACTCCTAGACCACACCACTCCACAGATGGTGGGGGGACTGCCCCCACATCCACAGAAAGTGGCACACCGCTTCCCTGGGAACAGGTGAGTGGGGGCAGAGCAGGGGTGGGGAAGGGTTAGGGCAGGGGTGGGAGTGGCATGGGCAGAGAAAGTGGTGGGGCATGGGCAGAACAGGGGCAGGGGCACTTGGCTTGGCATCCTCCCTGCAATCCCCACACCGGTTGCCTCTGGTGGACATCCATCTCTTTCTAGAGGTGGAGGGATGGAAATATATATAGAGACAGCCCAAAAGAAATGAAAAAAAAATCACTGGGTGATATAACGGAAGATGATATGGCAACTTCATGTTAGCTAGTAGAATTAACGATAAACCTTAAAATAAACTGCATGTGAAACACACCCTTGTGATGCAGTTCAGCCAGGTGGTGTGGCATAATCGTATGGCTAAATGTAAGTGGGGGAATGGTCCCACTACCGTGGGCAACTTTCCTGGATTCTATGCTACTGTAGCCAGACAAAATCTCCCCCCATACAGACCAGCTTTTGCCTCCCCTCTAAGGTGCCTCAGAGCACTGAACAGAAGTTAAACAGCACAGTCTTTGATGTCTTCCTAAAGGGGCCCAGATGTGCTGGCTCATCGTGACCCTGAGAAACAGAAAACACAGATAGAGGGTTAGCAGGCTAACCGTTAACGGGGGGGGGGGCTCAGGAAATTACCCCAGCTGGCATTGATGGATTTGATGCGCCCACACAGCCACCCCAGAAGAGAAATCTCCGCCCTTGTAAAAGAATGTCCTGTACTCCCAAATTGCTTATCTCTTGCCTTACAAGTGCAAATTAAGTAAGAATTGCCCTTGTAAACACTGGAGTCACAAAAGACAGACCAGTACAATCTGACACCATAGATAAGAAAGAGAATATGTGACCCAGTGGGTATAAAGATGGGCCCAGCAGCACTCTGACTCTGAGTGCATTCCCACCAACTACCTGCTGGTCGGGTCAGGCGATTGCCTCCCGAGGTCCGCAACTGGGGATGCCCAACCTCGTATTCGTCTTTCCGCAGAATTGAGTGACCGATCCTGGCTTGGCTACGCTGGTATCGAGAGACGCAAGGAGGGTAAGATATACCCATATTAAAGAGGGTAAGATGTACCCATATTAAGGTCTCCTTTTGGTGCGCACAATTAAAGAATTAGAGCTCTATAGGTAGATGCTGTTGCATTAAGACGTCGTGGTATTGAATTGTAATGTAACCTGTTAACACCTGTACTCTGCTAGCATAAAGAAGTAGACAATAGCCTTTTGTAACTGCACACTTATAACTGTAGCTTAATAAACTTGTAACTAGTTAAGATCTAAGCCTGACAGCTGTTACTCTCTGTCACTACAACACAGCCGGCACAATAAAAAGAACTTTAACCGTTTGGTTACCACAGCCTGGCCACAGGTGACAGTGCTAGGAGCTCCCTGCTCTAGCAGTAAAAGACTCGGGTGTTTAGGACCCTGGGGCACCCATCAGTCTGGCCCAGACTGCCCACTGCGACGGAGCCCTGCGCTCTAGCGGTTGAAGACTTGGATGGTAACAAGGGCACAGTTGGTACCTCACTGCACATTACCCGGCCACCGGCTAACAGCTACCCCGAGGACATGGGCTAGCAAAACGATCTGAGTGCCATCTCCCACTTCCTTTACCCAGAGGCCTCCCTGAGCCTGAGGTCTCCTTTTCCACTCTCCAGTGTGACAGAGTACTTGTAACCTCAACAAGGTTGGGCCCAGGATTCCTGCCATGCTTACCCCCCTACCTTGCTATAGCCACTGAGGGTAGGGGCGAGAGTAGTAGCTGAGGTGTCCCTACTGTGGGGTGCTCTCTCCACACTGGATGCTTCCCTGACCCACTGGTCATTACATACAGATCAGAACAAATACGATGTATTAAATAGCAACCAACTTTAAAAAAAGAACAAACAAAAATAGGAAAGGTTAAAGGAGAACACATAACCCCACTCAATGGCAGGGGACCTCACAAACTGTTTCTGGAATGGCAGTTCAGTCTGTTACTCACATGTTCAAGGCCTCCTTCTCAGCCCTCACTGTGCTGCATTGGATGCTTGTTCTGGTGGTGGCCACACACTGTCAGGCTCCGGGTGGCAGGACCCTTCTTCCCAGCATTAGCCTCCCTGACGGGGTTACAATCCTCCTCCAGGTCTGGCCTGCAAGGCCTCTTGCTGGCAGTATTCCCCTGCCGTGGGCCCTCTGCCCAAAGTTCCTCTTGCTTTTCCCAGCTGCTCATCGCACCTAGCTCCAGACTGTCCAATCCCAGCTCCAGACTGCTCCACCCCCCACCACATCCTGCTCTGCCTCCAGCTCACTGGGCTGCTTCTCTGGCCCCTCTGGCTCAGTGGCTGCAGCCCAGCTCATAGCATTGGATTTGCTCTCTGCACTGTCTCTATGGCCCTGGCTGGCTGGCATGACTCTGCTCCCCAGCTCAGCTCAGGACCCTGCTCTCTACTTATCTTAGCCAGCAAATCCAGCTCAAAAGGAGCAAGAGACCTTGTTGGCTTCCTGACTCCCTCAGTAGCCTGTCCACCATGTCAATCAAGTTGAATGTGGACTGTTGACGTCTTCCCATTGTTCCTGGGCACTGTCAATCTAAGGGTCCCAATTTCTCATGCACCCTTCCCTTTTCTTGTGGTGCAGGGAGCTAGCCAGCTAACTGCCCCCACTGAGTTTTACTAAAGGGCCAAGAATCTCCATACGTAACGAAATTGAACAGGTTCTAAGTCTATAGGTTTTTGCATGGTCGGACATTCTATGGAAGAAATTCTTCATATGACAATGTTTCCTAAATTTTGTGATTGATTGTTATATTTCTTGGAGTGCCATAAAATGACTCTACAATGTACACATCCAGCCAGCTCCTCTTGTGTGCCCCTCTACTGTAATGAACTTTTAACACACCATAGATGGATTGTTTTCTTTCCGGGTTCAGCCTCAGACCAAGGCCATGTCTAGACTAGAGGGATTTGTCAAGTGAAGTTTGTGTCAGAAGATACCTTGCAACAAAACTTCTGTTGGTGGATCATGTCCAGACTGCCAAAGTGGATCAAAAGAGTGAGACACTCTGCCAACAGAGTGTAGCTGGATTGCCTAGCCACTCTATTGGCAAAACAGCCAATCAGGAGCACAGCAGATAGGGATGCTCGGTGTCCCAGAAGCCCTTTCTGTCACCAGAAGGGGTCCGGAACATCCAGACTGGCTTTCTGTCATCAGCTCTCTGTCTACAGAGGTGTTCTTCCTCATGACAAGCAAGGTACAACTGTTGACAAAAGTGCTGCATTCTGTCGACTTACTGTCAGCAGAGTGCTTTGGGAATCTGGACACTCTGAGGGTTTTTTGGGCACAGCTGAGAGGGCCAAATCAGGGCAAATTCCTAAAAACAGGGTGACATACAGCCCAAGACTCAGTGTCCTCCACTATAAAGCACAACAAGCCAGTCACACAGAGCACTTCTGTTACTACACTGGCCAGCAAGAAGTCAGACAAACAATTCCCTTGCATCCTCCAGGTTCCTGTGTGCCACAACCAGTCACCCTGCTTACACAGATGAAAGGTTATGAAAACTAGTTTTACCAAATCCAAACAAGTTCTTCTGGTCCCAAAGGACCAGCCTCATTCCCAGATCAGTGTATACCTCAGATCTTACCCAAAAGACCAAATTGTGCCCATCCATTAAAATCTAGAATCTAAAGGCTTATTAAATAAAAAGAAGAAACAATAGGTTGAAACTAAAATTATGAAAGCAATCCAATTATACACACCAATCACAAAGTTCTTGATGCAGGCTTGCAGCAGTGGTGGAGTAGGCTGTTACATGAGAAGTCCAGGATGGGTCATTAATTCTTTCAGCCTCAAGTTCATAGCAAAAGATGATTTTGAAGTGATAAGCTGAAGTGAAGACAAATGGAAGAGCTCTCAGTGCCCCCTTTAAACCCTTCCCCATGTGGAGGGAATTCCATTGTTCTCCCTGTGTGGAAGCACATCCAAAATGGAGCCTATCACATGGACAAGTCACCTGTCCAAGTCTTTTTTAGGCAATCAGCCATTTCATGCCTGCTGACCTGAATGTCCACAGAAAAGTTCCTCAAAGTCGATTGGAATCTGATGAGTCCCTTCTCTGTCAAGGACTGCTTCACTTGACCGGGAACCCTTTCACAATAGGTTGCCGAGCCTCCCTTTGAGGTCTGCCAGAAACTCAAATTGTAAATACAAGAACAGGGCCAATACTTATGACTTCAGATATAAAGATGATACACGCACATGAGTAGTAAAAACAGAATCAGTGAATTGTAAGTTTTCAATAGACACCTCACTTGGCCCACTTTACGCGAGATTTGTTTTAAACCTAAAACAATGACTGCAATAGTGTTTTGCATGTTCATCTCAAAAGCCAATAACATCACAAACTGTTTAATCCGTTACTCTATGGATGATTTTAAAACTATTATTCAATTAGTTGAATTCCAGTGAATAGCAGAATTTGGTGGAAATTTCTATTGCACAACAGTCTGTGGAAGATATTCCTCTACAATACTTCTTGTTTCCAACTGCTTTTCTTGGCTGGGTACATAATATTTTGTTAATAATAGAAAGAGCTATTACAATATTTGTAACAGATTTTTAAATAGAGCACGTAAAGGAAATGTATATACATGTACACAGCGTATGCTGAAATGTATGTTTTAGAAGGTATTGTTTATTTTTGAAAACTATTCCTAAGATACAGTAACTAACATACATAAAAATGCACACTGAGTCCACCCTGGAAACACCAGAAGGACAAACAAGAAGATATTTACTACTGAAATGTATTTGACCAAAGTTGAATTGAAGGTGACAAGAGAATCTGGGTGTATAGAACTCAGTCTTTAACACAGACTCCTGTGTTGTGGTCCAATGTGAGTGGAGAGCACATTATTGGCCAGATGTGGAAAGAATGAGAAGCAAATAAATAGTATTAATAAATAAATAGCATTAATTAGACAGAGGAGCTTATTTGTACAACACAAATTCCGATCGTGTAAAAAAAGGGCAGGAGAACAAGCAATTTTATTACAGAGTTATGGAGTTAGATTAGAAATCAATGCCTTCAGGAAGACATTTTTCCAGTTTAAGACCTCAATCCTGCAAACACTTACGCATGTCGACAGAGACTAGGAATACGTGTAAAGTCATTCATGCATACACTAGGAGGATGATAATCTAAAATACAAATCTTGTCTGTGTTCTTTATGGACCATCAGAGAAGAAGACAGAGTGGAGATAGGCAAATAGTGGTGTCCCCCCAAGTGTCTGTACAGGGACCAATCTTATTCAACATATTTGTATATGATCTGGAGAAAGGGGTAAAGAATAAGGTGGTAAAATTTGCTGATGGTACTAAACTGCTCAGGATAATTAAAAACAAACCAGACTATGAGGCACTTCTAGATAATCTCATAAAACTAAGTGATCAGGCAACAAAATGGCAAATGAAATTTAATGTTGATAAATGTTAAGTAATGCACATTGGAAAAAATAACGCAGCTATACATACAGAATGATGGAGACTAATTTAGCTATAACTGCTCAAGAGACCTTGGAGTCATTGTGGATAGTTCTCGGAAAATATCCACTCAATGTGCAGCAGCAGTCAAAAAAGCAAACAGCATACTAGGAATAATTTAAAACACCATAGGGAATAAGACAAAGAATATCTTATTGCCGCTATATAAATCCATGGCATGCCCATGTATCAAATACTGTTTATAGATGTGGTTGCTTCATCTCAGAAAAGATATATTGGCATTGGAAAAAGTTCAGAAAAGGGCAACAAAAATGATTAGGGGTTTGGAATGGGTGTTGTGTGAAGAACGATTTAAAAGACAGAGACTTTTCAGCTTAGAAAAGAAGAGAATAAGGGGTGATATAATAGAGGTCTATCAAATCATGACTGATGTGGAGAAAGTGAATAAGGAAAAGTTATTTATTTGTTCCCATAACAGAAGAACGAGGGGTCACCAAATGAAATTAATGGGTAGCAGGGTTAAAGCAAACAAAAAGAAGTTTTTCTCCACACAGCACATAGTCAACCTGTGGAACTCCTTGCCAGATGATGTTGTGAAGAGCAGGACTTTGTCAGCGTTCAAAAAAAAGTTAGATAAATCCGTTGACATTAGGTCTATCAATACTTATTAGGTAGGATGGGTAGGCACAGTGTCCATAGCCCTGTTTGTCAGAGGCTGGAAATGGATGTCAGGAGAGGGTTCACTTTTGTGATTACCCATTCTGCTCACTCCCTGTGGGGTATCTGGCATTGGCCACAGTCAGAAGACAGCATACTGGGCTAGGTGGACCTTTGATCTGACCCAGTATGGCCATTTTTATGTTCTTATGTTTTAAACAAAGTCAGAGCTGAAAGAAGCACATTAAAGAAGAAAGAAGAAAGCAAACCCAAAGTGAATCTTTTCACGGGGAGAGGGTTTAGAGAGAGACCAAATATTTAAATGAACAGGACATTGCAGTATGAATCCAGAAGTGATCACAGGGTTTTGAATCCTGGGAAAAAACGGGAAAAAGCCAATGTATCTGTGAAGAAGTTTGCTAATCACTGATGCCCTCCTTTGGTCAGACAAAGGGCATTCTGCATATGCCCAGTTGACAACCATTCCAGTCCTATAGAGGTATCCTCTTCGATCTTATGTCCCAAACCTCAAAGAACTTCCTTTAATTAGATTTCCAAGATTATGGATAGACTTTTGTCTTCAGCACCCCTTAGGGTGTTGATAGGGAAACACTCTCACAATGTGGTTCCAAACCAGAGCCCAGTGGCAAACAGCTAAGTGTTGTACCCAAAGTGCTACATGTTTCCCTCCCTGTATCACTTCTTTACCAGTATCTTCTCTTTCCACCAGATGAAGGAAAATCAATCAATAGCTGAACTCAAAGATAAAGTCTCAAAACTTCAGAGTGATAAGTCCCTCCTTCAGGATCTTAACCTAGTCATGGTATCTAAATTTC
Source organism: Carettochelys insculpta (assembly GCF_033958435.1). Taxonomy (NCBI): domain Eukaryota; kingdom Metazoa; phylum Chordata; order Testudines; family Carettochelyidae; genus Carettochelys; species Carettochelys insculpta. The sequence continues at coordinate 150,747,769 of NC_134139.1, read as the reverse complement.
AGGGAGCAGGAGCTTCAAGTCTGCTCCATTGTCTACTGAGATGATCTGTCTCCCTTTTACATGCCTTTTCATACTATGTATGTTTGAACCAATTTGTCTAGGCAACGACTCTGTAGATGCCTTTGAGGAACAGTAGGCTATCTCCTTGGCATCCTCCTCTAGATCCCCCATTATTACACTTTGACCTTACTCTCATTCCTGTTTTCTCTTTCTTTGTCCAAAGTACCCATTCTGACCTGGGCCTTGTGGTTCCAGGCTCTTAGCTGAGAAAGCCAGACTTTAGCGTAGGGAGAACACAGACTGTCCAGTCTCTATCCTCCAAATGGTATAGCCTTCTTCCTAACTATTTTACAAATGACTCCTATTCCTTCACTAGGCTCCCATCACTCTTCCTTCACTACTGCTGAAAGTAGATCCCTTAGTTTTGTGCCTAAATAGCTGCAGAATTCTCTTGAAAATCTTACCCTTACTCTCTGCATGGATCAGTTCTCCACTTGTAAATGAGGGTTTGTCACTCCCCTCTTTCTCTGTTTAGGCCTTATGGCCTTTGAGGGCAGGTAAGGTATGTCTCTTACTGTGAATGTATACAGTGTCCAGCACAAGAATGCCCTAGTCATGGCTGCTATGCTGTAACAGAAATTAGTACGGCTTCTATTAATAATAAACAACAATAATAACTATAATAATACATTTTCCGGATCTGTCTTGCTCCAGTTGTCTTGTCAGAGAACTTACTTGAGATATTTATTGCTCATTACATGAAACACTCTAGCTGTCAGCTTTATTTAATCCTTTTATTTTTTAGGTGCTAGGTCCTAATTTTTTTCTAGCTTTTTTATTGCCTCTTAATCACTAGCAGACATCAGCACCAAACCCTCTGCTATTGTTTTCTCTATGGAATTTATTTTCCTATTAGTGTCAGTAATTCATCTGGGCCTGGAGCTTTCATCATTGCTAGTAATTCTGATGATCCCATTTTCTGTTCTCAGGCACTGATAAAAGCCATTAAACATGCCATTTTTTAGTTCTTGGAAATGGATTCCAGTCTTTTTGGGAGATTATTCATTTCTCTGATGAATCAATTAGGCAAAGGCATAATTTAAGTCACAAATATCAATATTGTCTATGAAGCGTTACACAATAAAACTTCTCTTTCTGCAACATTAATCATTTATTTTCATGCCTGCTATACGTGTTACCAGCTCCAGCTATGCATTCAATAGATTTTCCTTAAACAAGCCACAAGTTCTTTTCTCTCTCTTTTATGTTATTGCAGTTGATTTTAAGTAGCATACCCCGCATCTTAGCCATAATTGACTCTTAATATTGGCAACTAAGAAGGGCTCCAAATCCAACAGTCTGTTCAATGGTGCAGTGTTTCATGCCTTCACAGAGACTGCAGAACGCACAATCCCTATGGGCACTGGAAACCACCCTGACGGGAGCACTTTCAAGACTGTGGCCATGGTTTAAGAGACAGAAGACCAATATAATTTAAAAAAATGGGAAATAAAAGAAAGACCCTTTCAAATGTCAAAATGTAAATACTTCACCTAGTATATTTACCGCAGCAATGTTAGCAAGTGAAATTGGCCAATAAAGGACATAGCCTGCTCCCAAAAGAGAACCCAAAGAAACTCATTGTGTGGCAGATTGGTAATTTCCAGCAATATCTTTGGATGAACATACAGTATTAACAACAAGAAGTCCTGCGGCACCTTATAGACTAACAGATTTTTTTGGAGCATAAGCTTTTGTGGGCAAAGACCTGCTTTGTCAGATGTATGACATTAAGAATGGTTATTTTTAAGGCCAATACTAATAATTTAAAACTTGTATTTAGTGCTGGACTGCATCTTTAAAGCTAAAAAGCCAACAAAAACAACAAGAAGTCTTGTGGCAGCTTATAGGCCAACGGATTTTTTGGAGCATAACCTTTCTTGGGCAAAGATCCACTTCATCGAATGCATGATGGGTCTTTGCCCATGAAAGCTTATGCTGCAAAAAATCTGTTAGTATATAAGGTGCCCCAACACTTCTTGTTGTTTTTGTGGTTACAGACTAACATGACAACCCATCTGATACTGTATTAACTGTGTGATTGGTTTATGTATCATTGTGGGCCTTGGACTGTGTACACTCCACAGTGGGAAGGGATACCACATCTGCTCCAGGAAGTGAAAGCAGTAAGGGAAGATTAAAGCAAATCATACAGTCTAAGGCTGCGCTATTGTTTCTATTTCCAGATACATTTGTATTCCGAATTAGAAATTGCGCAGCCAAACACCGCGATCAAACCAGAAGAGCTATTTTGAGCATGGAGTTCCATTCTCAGTAACCCTCGTCATACAACAGCTCCCATCAGGGTGGATTCCAGTGCCCATAGGGATTGTGCATTCTGCAGTCTCTGTGAAGGCATGAGACACCACTCCATTGAACAGACTGTTGGATTTGGAGCTTTCTTAGTTTCCAGTGTGAAGAGTCAGAAAGAGTCAATTATGGATAAGATGCAGGGTATGCTACTTAAAATCAACTGGAATAACATAAAAGAGGAAAAGAGGAAGTGGTGGAGTGTTTAAGGCAAATGCAATAACTTACTTGGAGCCAGGGCTACAGTGTGGCCCTAGCCTCAGGGTAAGACCATTTCTGGAATGAACCACTTCCTGGGGAAGCTCATATCTTCTGGTTCAAACTGGATTCTCCAGAGATGAGCACACAAAGAAAGAGTTTTATTCCTGAGCTTTGTTCTGATCCTTGCTCTAATGTCTCACATGAACCTGTAACCCAGGGAAAAACCCAGTTGTGGGTTTGAATAACTAATAACTGGTAGGTAGGGAGTGACCTCTGATAAGCTTTCTACCATGAGAGTAGGTTGGCTAATTGTTTTATGTGCTTGGTATATAATATAATTACCTTAAGACTAAATGAGCATGCTTAACGGGAGTGAGTGGTGACTTGAAATTGCTGGAATTACACTGTTCATAGCCCTCAGAGAGAAAGCAAAGCACAGGAAATGGAAATGTCGATAGACTGGCTTACTGGGGATTTCACAGTGTAGGTCAGGGTTCTGTGCAGCCTTAAAACCCCTGGTCAGAACAGAGTGAGACGCGGGTCTCCACTCAAGAGAGGTGACAGTTGGGAGCCTGTGGGTTTCAACCTTTAAGTGGATACTCTCAGGGGATCACAGAGGGGAGAGACAGATGCAGGTATCTTGCAACTGTAACATGCTATTATTCCACCATTCAGTATTTACTATTTCCCATTTAACTCTTGCAGCTGTCCAGTGAGAGAGCTGAATGCAAATTAGTTTTTACCTCTCTGTTTGACCTCTTTTTTAAGATGCTTGTTGATTCTGCATCCCACCTTGTCAAATCAATAGGCACTTCCTCATTTGACATTCTAAACACTGATTTTCCCATGTCTTCCTCAGGCATCTCCAAAACCACATCAGATTAGCAGCTAAAAGGAGAAATGAAGTTTGTGAAATGGAATATTTATTTACCCCAAGACAAACAATAAGTACTTGGCATAACTATGCTTCTGATTCAGGAAAACAGCATGAATTTTCTTGTTTGTATGACAATAAAGTCCCAAAGGTTTTATTTTTCAATTTCAAAGTCACAATTGCTGGTTTTTTAGCTTTAGAGATTCAGCCAAGCACAACATAAAAGTTTTAAATCATTAGTATTGTCCTTAAAAATAACCACTCTTAATGAATGGGCTATTACAGTGTCCCTTTGTACACACTGTATATACAAACAGTCAATGATTGCTTAAAATTAGTCACGGAATTGTAACTGTAAATATAATTTCAACTCTATGAAAGTCTGATTTTGATGTTTGCATTTCACCCCCAGCTTTTCTAATTGTTTCAAAGTCATTCTAAAAATCGTGTTAAAATATATTTTGCAAACCATCTGTGGTGTGAAGGTGAATTGTAATATACAATGGGGTGTGAAGTTACAATATGAATAAGCCTGATTTCAAGGGAGTTGCCAGGGATTTGATTGAAAGGTGAGTAATCTCCAGCACCTGAGAAGCTTGTAAGCTCAACAACACTCTACTTGTGTGACCCAAAGTATAAGAGATGGCCACAAAACAGGGCTGTAGGCACCAACACTTCCAAATGCCCTGGCTGACCTTATCTGCATAATGGACAAAATCTTCTTTGACTACGAGTGTGTATAATGGGCTAAACCAAAATTCTAATTACGGCCACTCACATTTTGGGAATGTTCACTCTAGGTTCTGGATTTGGATTCAAACCCCATGGTATAAGTCCTGCTCTCTGATGGAAAATATATATATTGTTATGATTGCAAGTGCCAACTTTTGGCACTTGGATTTTATGTTTGCATGTTTCCATAATTATATAGATCAGGTTGCTTTCCACAAACCAAGAAACTTTGTAAGAAAAAATACTGGTGAAAGCAGGAGTGTTTATGTCTTGTGACTCAAAGATTAATCAGAAATTAAAATCACATGATTTTTTTTTAAAAGAGGGGCAGCTGTGTTTGCTTCAGCAAAAAACAACAAGTAGTCCTGTGGCACGTTATAGGCTAATAAATTTATTTGGGCATAAGCTTTCCAGCCCACCAAAACATACACCCAAATAGATTTGTGGTCTTTAAGTGTGCACAGTACTACTCATTTTTTATTTGGAAAACAGATTTGCCCTTTGAAGCCTTTCTTCCAAGTAAATGACGTTCATATGTTTATGTGTATCCTTGCAGTAAATTGGAGTTCAACACAAACCTCTTATTAATTGTTGATTATATCTTTTTATTTTCTACGGCAGACTCCAAAAGTCTCAGGAAGAGTTACATGACATCTTCGTCATATGGACACATGGTAAGGAGACCCTGGAAGAATTCTACAGGGATTTCAACAATTTCCACCCCATCATTAACATTCACATAGACCAGTCCACAGAAGCGATCCACTTCCTGGACACTACAGGGCAAATCAATGATGGTCACATAAACGCCACTCTGTATTGGAAACCCACTGACTGTTCTTCTTGCTTACATGCCTCTGGTTTCCATCCAAGACACATCACATGAACCATTATCTACAGCCAAGCCCTAAAATACAACCATATCTGCTCCAATCCCACTGACAGAGACAAAATCTACAAGATCTTTATCAAGCATTCCTCACTCTCAGAGACCTTGGGAGACAGACCAGTCCTCTCCTACAGACAGATGCCCAACCTCAAGAAAATATTTACCAGCAGCCACACCCCACAACACAGAAATACTAACCCAAGAACCTGTCCCTGCAACAAACCCCATTGCCAACTTTGTCCTTTCCTATAACCTAGTGACACCATCATAGGACCTTACCACATCAGTTCACCATCAAGGGCTCATAAACCTGCAAACCCATGAATGTGATATATGTCATTATGTGCCAACAATGCTCCTCTGCCATGTACATTAGATAAACTAGTCTGCATGAAAGGATGAATGAACATACATCTGACATCAGGAATTTGAATATACATGAACCTATAAGGGAACACTTAAACCTCATTAGACACTCGATACTGGACTTAAAAGTAGCTGTTCTTCTACAAAATAATTTTACCACATGATTACAGAGGAAGACACCTGAATTGGAATTTATTTACAAATGTGACATGTTTAATCTAGGCCTGAACAGAGATCTTACGTATCTTATGCATTACAAGAGTAATTTTCCCACCTGTGATATTTGCAGGAATGGGAGACATCCTACCTAATTTGCTTCATTAACTGGTCCTCCTGTTGATAAGTGACCTTTTATCCCCCTTCCTTCCCTCCTCTCTCTGTTATTTAAACCGTAGATTCTGGTTTTCTAATTCCTTTTTTTTTTTCATCTGAGGAAGTGGTTTTTACGCATGAAAGCTCATGATTGACCTAATAAATTTGCTATTCTCTAAGTTGCCACAGGACAGTGTTATTTGTAAAGATACAGACTGGATTAGGAAAAAGCATTTCCCTCCATTGCAAGGCACAGAGCAAGCAAATGTGCTGGGTGAAATGTGACTGCGAATTACAGAAAAAAGGAAACAGCCACAATGTATATTACCCTCGGTCACATAGCTATAGGGGCATTTCTTTGTGGCAAGGCTTTCATACATATTAATTAAAATAGAGAAGTGCCTAGTCACAGTGGGGTGGATTGTGGCAATAATCCAACAATACTGATACAAAGTAGTGAAGGGAAAGCCCTCAGGGAAATAAGGACTCCAATCATATGTTCAGGGACTTCAGGGGGAAAACCTCCTCAGCAGCTTAGATGCTTACGCATAAATGTAAGGAGTAGCAGGAATAATGAACAGGACATATTGGAAGTATTAGTTGATAAACTGAATTATGACTTAATTAGTATCACTGTGACATTAGTGGCATAAGCCTCACGAGTGTGATATTGGAGCAAAAAGCACATTGGGGAAGAACATGCAGGGTAAAAATTGAGGTGTTGCATTATACATCCAGGCTAGGGCTACATTGTAGCCTCAGCTCAAAATAAGTTATGCAATTTGTATTGTGCAAATGGCATAAATTACTTCGAGGCATCTTATTTTGAACCCAGAGCAGGCTACACTGCACCAGCGTTCAAAGTATGGGCTTATTTCAAACTTCCTGCTAACCCTTGTAGGACAAGGGTTACTGGGAATGAAATACCACACTCAGAATAGCCCTGGTATTTCATGGGCAGTGTTTGGCCATTAGGTTTCTATTTTTAGGGAACTGCAGCTGCCCCCACCCAGCCCCTCCAGCATGGTGGCAGCCTCCACAGGGCAGCCGCCACCTGACTCCCAGGTAAGGTGACCATCTGTCCCATTTTGGTTGGGACATTCCTGTGTCCTGTATCTGGCTGTGGGGGAGGTATGGTCACTCTAAGCGCAGGGGTGGCTGCCGCCTGCTTCTCAGTGTTCTGAGGCTTGGGGAGGCCAGGAGGAGAATCGTCAGCTGCCCCCCACTTCCCAGTTCCCCAAGCCTCTTGGAAGCCCGCAGGAGAATGGCAGTTGCTGCCTCCTTCCCAGCTCCCTGCACCTTGGTGGAGCCAGGAGGAGCCACTCCTTCCCCCATATCTGCTTCTTACAGGTTTGGGATAGGGAGATAAGATCACCCTTAAGATGTGGCACCACACTAACACTGCAATGCCAGTTTTTCAGGCCTTTTGCAGCCTGGGAATAGAACCTGGACTTACTTCTTACTAAATCTGGCAACTAATTTAGTGCACATGAAGACCTTCAATATGTTGTAGACTCTAGGCTACATCTAGCACCCTTGTGAATCAGAGGTTGTGAGATACAAACTTTCAAATAATTAAAGTAATATTATTTGCCTGCCATGTGTCTTTAATCTTACTGGCATAGCTTTTAGAATATGCATCCCTGCAATACATGTTCGGCAGGTGGCTGATGTTATGTCAGTCACAAAAGGGGGAAGTTTTCGCAATACTAATAAACACACACATAGTTCCTTCTTATACCTGAGTGCTTGACACTGTTTCCCCCTTCTTACAGTTACTGCCAAAAAAATGTAATGACTAAGGGGCTGCTCACGGGCACACTGAAATCAATGGAGAGCTACCAATGACTTCAGTAGATTTTGGCTCTGGTCTTTCAAGCACAGACAGGTGCAGCTTTGTCATGGCGTTCTGCTTTTTCTCCTCAGTCCTGAAGGACCAGATTCTTATTTTATTCCCAGAAGGAAACTATGTCAAAGTGGAATTCAGGATAAGAGTTCCCCTCAATAATTTAGGTTAAAGAGAAAACATTTATATGGATGTTGCAATCATCCCCAAAACCAAGTACTGCACTACCTGGGAATTCAGACTTCTTTTTACACATATAAGCAATATAAATATATTAATGTGTGTCAATGTACAATTAAGACTTCTGTCATGAATGAATGCCTGTATTTCCTTCTGAGAGATCCCCCAGAGGCCCTGCTTCTACATGCTGTTTTGGAGTCCAGAAGAGCTTCTTCTGGGCTCAGAATCATGTGACAGTATGCTAATGAAGTGCTAGAAATTTACATCCGCACCTCATTAGCACTTTCTGGACTGTTTATTAGCATGCCGCTTTTGGAACAAGTGGCACGTGTAGAAATGGCCAGAGAGAGTTGGTTCTCTGTTGGGAAGCAGCCAGGTGAGCCAATGGGAAGGGAAAGGCGGATGATTTTTAACTGAAGCAATTACCTGCTGAGGTAATTTTGTGTGTTCAGAGGAGAGAGACAGAGATGTTTAAGCCTGAGCAGGCTTAAGGAATTCAGTAAATATCCAGGCCACAAGGAGATCTGGGCACACAGATATGTAAGTAGAAAGAAAATATTTAATCAGATGTAATCAGATTATTTTTTATATTGGGTTTGGTGTAGGACTTCTTAGGCTGGCTGATGTACACCCTTGTACACTGTAACTTTTAAACTGGATCCCAGGGAAGTAATTCTGTTGCTTTAACCTTTTCTTTTCAAAGTTGCACTGTAAAACCAAGTATGCTTTACCACATAAATCTTTGGTTTTGTTGATAAATCAGATTTGATTTAAAGGCAATGATTTCATTCCTATATCCTAGAGAAGGATCTGTGCATATTCATGTCTATGACTGAAAGGTCAGCTATCAGATTGCAGCTTAATTTCTTCCTCTTTTTTTTTCAATCTCTCACCTAAGGGAGAGTTCGGAGCTTGGAGTTACCCCACAGGGAAACATCCCAAGTTTCTCTTCCTGGGTTTTTAAGAATGGTTTTCTCACTTGGGTGGTGACAGTTACCTCCAGGGGCAGGTAATCTGTGGCCTTGGGAAGCTTTTAAGCAGAAGCCTATAGAAGCAATGAATTTTTAAAATCTCTTGCCGCTTCCCACCTTCTACACTTGGAGTGTTAAAATAAGGATCAGCCTTGACACCCTCAAACAATCTCACTGCTTTGTAATTCCAGAGCCACAAGCAAATGTTCATAGTCCCATAACAAAGAGGGTGAAGCCTTGTTTTAAGAGAAAATTTTGACTTAAATTGAACTATGGAGTAATGACCAAAACTTCCATAATTACTTTCTTTTCAGTAAAGTTTACAATTCTGCCAACCTTGTGCTGTTTCCTTGAGTGATTTTATTTTTTGGTTTTGTTTTTTGTTTCATGGAGGACACAGTAGTCTACAACATGGGCTATGGACTCAGACATCAAAAAGTGGAAAGACCCAGAAAAAGAGTTGGGAAAATTGCAAAGGAGGAAGAAGGGGAAATGCAATGAACATTTATCTCAGTAGGAACACACAAGGAGTTGGGGGAGATGGCCCAGTGGCTTGAGCATTGACCTGCTAAGACCAGGATTGTGAGCCCAATCCTTGGGGAGGCCATTTAGGGATTGGGGAAAACAGATGCCAGAGATAGTGGTTGGTCCTGTCAAGAGGGCAGCAGCCTGGACTTGATGACGTTCATCCCTTCCAGTTCTGGGACATGTGTATCTCCAATTTAATATATATATATATATATTATAGTATATATAAATTACTATAGCAACTTTATGACAATGTAGTTTCCAGATAAAATTAAGAAAATAACCCAGCATAAAAGCAGCCCTTGTACTAAACTGAACAAAACTACTTCATTGCTATCAAAACAAAAAGCAGTCAAGTAGCACTTTAAAGACTAGCAAAATAGTTTATTAGGTGAGCTTTCGTGGGACAGACCCACTCTTCAGACCATAGCCAGACCAGAACAGACTCACTATTTAAGACACAGAGAACCAAAAACAGTAAGCAAGGAGGACAAATCAGAAAAAGATAATCAAGGTGAGCAAATCAGAGAGTGGAGGGCGGGGGAGATCAAGAATTAGATTGAGCCAAGTATGCAGACGAGCCCCTATAGTGACTCAGAAAGTTCCCATCACGATTTAAACCATGTGTTAATGTGCCGAATTTGAATATAAAAGTCAGCTCGTCCACTTCTCTCTCTAAAACAGTGCAATAATGTCTCTTCAGTAACGCACATACTTTGAGGTCATTGACAGAATGCCCCATTCCATTAAAATGTTGACTAACTGGTTTGTGGATCTGGAGTGTTTTGATGTCTGTTTTGTGCCCGTTGACCCTTTGTCTAAGGGAGTTAGAAGTCTGTCCAATATACAAAGCATCTGGGCATTGTTGGCACATGATGGCACATATGATGTTAGTAGAGGAGCATGAGAAAGTGCCCGTGGTTCTGTGAGTAACCTGGTTAGGTCCAGTGATGGTATTTCCAGAGGAGATATGTGGACAAAGCTGGTAGCGGGCTTTGTTGCTGGGAAAGGTTCCAGGACTGGTGTTCCTGGGGTATAGACTGTGGCTGTTAGTAAGGATCCTCATGAGGTTGGGAGGTTGTCTGTAGGTGAGAACAGGCATGTCACCCAAGGCCTTCTGGAGTGTAGTGTCCTGATTAAGAATAGGTTGTAGGTCTTTAATAATTCGTTGCAGTGGTCTGAGTTGGGGGCTGTAGGTGATGATCAGTGGTGTTCTGTTCTTGGCTTTTTTGGGCTGATCTTGGAGTAGCTGGTCTCTGGGTATGCGTCTGGCCCTGTCGATTTGTTTTTTTACTTCTCCTGGTGGGTAATTCAGGTTTATGAATATTTGGTAAAGTTCTTGTAGGTTTTGGTCTCTGTCAGTTGGATCAGAGCAAATGCGATTGTACCTAAGAGCTTGACTGTAAACAATGGGTCTAGTCACGTGTGCAGGATGGAAATGGTTTTCCGGACCTGGAGAAGATCTCCATTTAACTAAAGCTCTGAGGCTAAACTAAATCTTTCAAAGGTGACTTGAGCCACTAAACACCAGCCAATCAGCAATCACTCTCAATGGCAGACCACTTTGTCAAAGCATGTAATTGTTCATGAGGTACTAGATAGGACCATTACATTCATTTTAATTGTCAAGTAAAATAGAATTCAGATCAGCTCCCCAAAGATGAATGTCTTGTATAGGAACATAACTTATCCTCTCCCACCTACTGTCAGAAATCCAACCACCGTACACCAGATATGGCCTCCCCTTGATCCAGGTGCCAGGTCACCATGTCTCAACTGAGCCATATCTTTACAACAAACAAATAAAATCATATATGTATCTAGTGAAACTCCCTTTTGTAACCTGATCATCTCAGTATTAAAGTTTCTCTAAGGGAAATTTGCCCTCAAGCATGCAGCTAAATTTACTGTTAAGCAGGCTGAACAAATTTCCTGGCTATGAACTCAGTTCAGCACAAGCAATGCATAAAGGTACAAGCTGCACCTTCCTGGGTTGGAGGGGCTGCTGTGCCCAAGGGCATTCAGCTCCAAAAGGGAAGAGTTCACACTGCTGTGCTCTCTCTAGTGTTCCACCAAGGATGCTGTAGAGGTGGAACCAGTATGTCCCCTAGCTGATGCACACCAGACCATTTTGGCATGCTGGGGAAGTTACAGTAGTATGCAACTTTTGTTACTGAAGTTCTCCGTGCACTTTCCACTATGGCTGGCCAGAAAGCAATAACTCTGCCTTGGAAAAATGTAGAGGGTTTGATTTGGTCTTGTTCCACTGGAACGAAAACTAGAACTTTGGAACGAATTTGTGCAGAAACTGAATCTATTACCTTAGGGTAGCCAACAGACCAGAGACTAGGAAACTCATTGGGGCTGGCTATGGGGCAGAAAAACTCATCAGGGTTGGGTGTGGAGCAGGAAAACGCCTTAGGGTGGGGCAGGAAAACTAGGTTCATCCTGCTTTAGGCAGGCGGCTGGACTGGATGACCTCCTAAGGTCTCTTTCAGCCCTAGGTTTCTAAATTTCTACTTTGCCTGAATATGCAAATGCTCCACTGAACAATTCCAGCCAGCTCTCCATTCTACCAATGTAATAAGGCCTAACCCAGGGCTGATTGCAGCCTTAGAGCTGCAGACCCTTGGGTGGAACAGACCTCAGACACCTTTCTATAAACCTTGCTGTTAAATCATCTCTTTTAAAAGCTCTCTGTAAGTTAACATGTTATAAACAGGAGAGGGAAATTCCATGACTAAAGGTGAGCGCCCTTTCCTCACAAGGAAGAAAAATTACACATATTCTTTAAATGAAATGAATAAGATTACTTTCAACTGGGATGAGCACAGAGCTGATTATATCCTGTGAGTTCTGCCGCTACTCACATTCTTGCTTCTCATAAAATCATGTTGGACAATAAATGATTGTATCAGAATGGTGTGTGGAAAGGGGAGACAGATGGTGTCAGGGCTCGTAGTAATACAACTTACAAAGAGACAGATATTACAGGTGGTTCTGGATTTCCAAATCTGCACCTATCTTTCCCTCACATTTAATCTTCTGTCGAACACAGCAGATTAATCTTAATACAATCCAAACAGACAAGAAAGAACTTTTTAGTTTTTAGGCTAAGGTGGATATAAATTTTTATACAGACCATATGTTCATGTTTGCTTTAACAGCTGGCATCATCGCTGTAACACTCCAAGCATGACTGTTTTACTAATGGACTGCGAAAATGATGAAACTAGAGTCTCAAGGAAACCCAGTTTGCAAAGGTGGGATTGGGAGCCTGTTCAATAAATGTAGCTTTCAATTTCCACATTAAACTGAAATTGTAATTCATGTTTTGCCCACTAATGCTGAAAGAAAGAACGTTGACCCGGGGAATTTCCCTTCTCCCCCAGTAGATTGCAGTAGATGGTCTAACCCAAACTGAGTCTTGCATGCTATCAATAGTGGCATAAATTACTCATTAGGGAACAATGTAATGATGTGAGTGTAAATTGATGGGCCTTCCATGCCAATGGGACAGAAGACCAGGCAAGTAGGAGAAAAAGTAAGAAACATAGGCATAGGTGAAAAGAATCTTGTTTTATCTTATGCCTTCATTTCGGTTCATTTTTCTGCTGTATACTTGCCCTTCTGTGCTTGCTCCATAAACATGATAGCTGCATCTACAGAGGTGTTAGTTTGACATTATCTTCATTGACACCCGTTTGCATCATGATTTTTGTTAGCTCTCTGTTTGGCCCCAAGTATAATGTAAGCACATGAGCAAGAAATTATAAAACAACTGAGAAATCTGATGTGATCACCTGCTCTTGGATGGGATACTAAAAAAAGCCCTCCCTATGAGACTCCCTGCTCTGACTGGGGACATCTGACTTTACTAACTTGCCTGCACTGTGGAATAAGCCCTATAGGAAGAGTCAGTCCCAGGAGTCCATCAGGGAGGAGACATCGCCATGGAGGTTGCTGACTCCCACCTCCATGCAGAAAGGGTTTGAGCTATAAACAGAGGGAGCCTTCAATATGCAAATCAGATGGGGACAATCTAGGCATCTGGCTTTACAACCACCACCATTATCATTCTGTTTTTGCACTCTGCTCTTGTATTTAAGGTGGAAATAGTTCTCTTACTGTCACACCCACAAAGTGGATCTCTCTCTCCTTCTTAACTCGTGTTACTTTTTTTCTTCTGAATAACACAGCATTTAAATTAGCTATACTACAACAACTAGCACTACCACAAGAACTGAGAAAGACCACAAAACTCTGCTCCAAATGCAAAACCCAGTTCTGTGACCTTGCTTCCCTAAAAAGCAGCACATAGAGAAAGTTCTGCCTCCGAAAGCTATACGAGTAGATGTGTCCACTTCCATTGGAATGAAAAGAGGGAAAGGAGATGTTATTTGACGGATGTAATGGGCTTATGTTTGTTTTAATCTCGTGAAGCTGCTATTATGGTGATGTGCACAATACAAAAACTTTAAGGAAATAGAAGAGGTGTGTGCCCCATGCCTCATCTTTTCAATGCTGGAGGTCATAAATAAATAAATAAATAAAAGGAATGGGACTATGACAAAATGACACATCCCATCATGGACATTATCATTCTTTCCACCGGTAGAAACAGGGAAGTCAGAAAGAAGGTGAAGGAAGTGATTTCAATTGGAGGCAATTCAGGGAAAAGAAACAGGATGGATTAGGAACACAAGACTGTGATCTCTGAGGTTAAAAGATGGATAGGTAAAATTTTACCTACCATTGGTGGCCAAGAGGATTTTGCCATTGACTTCAATGAAGATCGAATTACACCCTAAATAATATACCTTGATAATCTGATGATTAAGGAGGTGATATGGTAAGAGCTGACAAATATCTGAATGGTATAAAAACTAGGGAAGGAGAGAAATGATTTAGTGTATGTTAAATAATCAAATTAATAAAGGAAGCATTTGGGTTAAAGATTAGGTAGAACTTCATGATTGTGCAATGTATTAGACTGTGGCACAGTCTACCAAAACAAGGGGTGAAGGGAATCTTAGTTTTGGACATTAAAATGTAAAGGGGCTAAGTACAGTAGAGAAAAATCCTGCAGTGGCAAGGAGACAAACTGGATGACCTAAAGGGTCTTTTCCATCTCTAACTCCAAAAAAAAAGGTGTGTTACAACTTCCCACCTCCTGGTATTGAATTTTTTTTCTAAAAGTTGGGTTTGGGCCAGTTGGTTGTGATCTGTGATTAATTTGTAACGAAAGGGGTGTCTGGACTATGAACTTCCAGGCACAGAAGGGCTGGGGCTCGGCCAGGCAAGCCTTGGTGCAAATTAAGCACTGGTTACAACAGTCACAGAGAGGTAACCATGTTAGTCTGTATCTTCACAAAACAAAAACGGACAACATCAACAAAAAATCCTGGCTCTGACAGTGTGAGTAGCTTAAGCTCAAGACTCACCGTTCTGTAAGCATTGCCACTTGAGCCAACACACTGTGATAAATGGTTAAGCACCAGATGATTAACTAATTCACAAGGACATTCAGCTTTTCAGTTAAGAAAGGTGAAAAAAGGGACAGGAAGAGGCAGGAGCCAGGAGACAGAGGCAGGGAAGGGGAAAGATTGAGAACTAGGGCAAAGCAGCTTAGGACCTCAAAGTGAGAGCTTTCTCTCCCTCCTGTTGCAGCTTGTTAATAGGTAAAGGCATGGGGAAATCCTTATGCCAAAGAGACCAAACATTAGTACAGGACATTTTAAATAATGCACTTGATATACAAATTGCCACTGGTAGGCAGGAAATCTGTTTGAAGCTAGGAAGCTAGGGTGAGGAAACTCCTGTAGAATTTCTTTGGAAACCAGGCACTAGACAATACATAGCTGGTTTCTTTTACACTTCCGTCCACTCAGTGATACTCCAAACCTGGAATTAAGCATAAACAATAACATTTGTATTCAAGCTCTGTTCTGGGGAAAGCAGCTGGCCACAAGCTGGAAGTGATATACTGTGTATGTCACCTCAGGTACCTCAAGCATGCACAGGACTGAGAATTTAGGTGACAGCCACCCTAAATTATTGGTATATGGAAGTATTTCCTGGAGATTTACATTGAAGAGGGGCGTATTTCTTGACCTGGTCTACTTTACAGAACTTGTCAGAAAATTAATGGACTCAGGATTATTTATTGGGAGAGTACAACATAAATTCACTTTAAAAAACCTATTCATCCTTGAGGCCTCACTGAGCATCTTCTCCTGAGTCATTAGCAAGAAGCTAGAAATAATCTTGATTGCCCAATTGAGAATCCTTCCTTCAGTCAAGGAGCACTTGAGAAAACAAATGTCTGTTTAACTGCCTGACTTTGTATGTTTTTTCTTTCCTTCATTGACATGGCCCATGAGGGGAGAGGGCAGGAAGTGAAATATTTCTTCATTAAAAACATGGAATTGGTTTTCATTTTGTTGTAAAGACTTCTTGATACTAGGCTATCAACTTACGTTACTTTTCCATCTGTATAAATGGTGCCTGTATATGCGTTCCATGCTGTTAAACACTCGCAGTAATTCACATCCCCCCATGTCAGAAAAAAAGCCTATTGGCAGCTCTGGAGTTGCATAAAGCAGTATGATGCACAAAAAAAGAAAGTGACTTTTGTTTCCTGTAGTTCCTGCGGATTTGGCCCTGTATCCACGTCTGATTCCTGCACAGAAAAGTCAAATACAAACTGAAACAAATACAAGTTTTCCAAAAATTTGGAAGGAAATCCCTATTTTAACTGAATTCATACCTGGTCTGAATCAAACTATACCCACCTCACTGTACTAGGATTTTCTGTTTCTGTCTCCCTGGGAAGAGAGTTTGCACCCAGGGTGCATAACTAATATACAGGCTGTGAAGAAGCTGGAGATTTCTATACTTGTTGTGAAGCAAAAGTTGTTGCTGATCATTTAATCTTGCTTCTTCTATTTTCCATCCCACCTCGGGACAGCCCATTCCTCCAACCAAGAAAACGGTGTTAGCAACCAAAGTTACTTTTCACAACATTGGGTGGATATTTTTAAAAATCATATTAAGTTGATAAGCAGCAAAGTACAGCATAAGCATTGCAATAGGGTTGCCTCAGAACCACAGTCTGCACTATTGGGCAGCCCCCAGAACCCTGCAGAGCTCTACCCCAAAGCAATTTGCACAGGTCCAGGGGGACATTTGTGTAATTTTCAGGGCAGAACCAAGGCTTGAGATAATAGAAATGCCATATAAAGGATAAAATACAGGCAGATATTTACTTTTCCCCCCAAAGTTCTTAAAATAGTTCATTTTTAAAATTTTAATCAACATTTCCTATAATAAAGTATCTTGTTCTTTGGAAAAATTGAAACAAAAAATATCAGTTTTTGAAAACAATGTCCAGTTCTAATGTTATTTTTACTACTATTATTTATAACTCTTTCAGTAATAATTTTTGATTAAGGTTTACAGTCACAACATTTTCTGTTTCTGGGGGTTTTCATTGAATAATCAGGAGATTTTAGGCTTCTGAAATATCAGACTGAATGTTGTGAAATATTTCGTTTCACATTAAAATTAATTCTCAGTTCTAATTCTGTTTCAATGGCAAAATTTTGACCAACTGTAGTAGGGTCAGACATTTATGTTGGTGTCTATTTTCAGAGGTCAGGAACAGCAACATTAGATGTTATCCTAGTAGATGCATTGTGAGACACATGGCCCTCCATGTAGGTGGCAAAATGGAGGGATGAAGGAAGCATCGCTTTGTCGTCTCATGAACAAGAAAAAAGAGAAGAACAGGTTGAATCTCTTTAATTCGGCACCCTCGGGAACTGACGGGTGGTGGATGAGAAAATTTGCCAGACCATGGTAGGTCATATTATCTAGCAGCATTATCAACACTTCCACTGTTTACTGGGCACTTAGAAGACATTTAGGGTTAAATTACAGCTAAATAACAGCACAGAACACGAAGAACCAGTACTGGTGGCTCGGAACAAACTTTATGGGACCATGGAAAACATGGCCATGCCCATGATAAGTGGTCATCCAGCTAACTGAAATCATGCTGGATTACAGAGTTTGCCAGACAGGAGAGTTCTGGATTCAACAGGTTCAACCTGTAGCACAGTAATACGGTGAAAAAGCCTTCATCAATTTAAAAAACTCAGCTCTTTGTATGATGAGGTTTTGCTTCTACAGTTCTACAGTGGCTTCCTCTTCAGGACACATTCATTCTTGTCACTTTAACTGAAAGAAGTAATGGCTCTTTTTGCATAGGTATTGTAGGGTATACATTGCTATATATATCCCATTCAGTATGTATGTCAGTATTAATGGTTGGAAAAACATAATGATCAGCTTTTATCGCCTAGAAGCCTTTTTTTCATTACATTCATAGTTATGTCCTTTCCTTTGATTAATGAATTTGTAGATTCTTCTTTTGGTCAAATTAAGAGTCCCGTTTTAGAGGAAACAGTATATGCATGACTCAAGAGTGTCAATTTATAAACCACGCTTCAGGTAGGACTTGGAATAGCTATTTCAGCTGACCCTCAGACAAGCATTACGGACCAGATCCAAACTCACTGAAGTCTACAGGAAGTATTCCATTGACTACATGGGTTTTGGATCATGTGAACAGGATCATTATATTATTAGGATGTTAAAATATTTGATCTGGGGAAAGTTGGTGTGTGTGTGTTTATATATATATATATGTATGTATTCACTAGTATGTACCTAGTAAAATGCTTTGCAAAGGGAGTAATTAAAGTATACGTTAAACAAAAAACAGTCCTGCAGCACTTTTAGTAGTAACAATATAATTTATTAGATGATGAGCTTTCATGTGACAGACCCACTTCTGCTAAAAGTGATCAAAACTGGTGGAATTTTTTAAATTTAATGTGAGATGGCTGAAGGTGGCAGTAGGTAGATTTGCAGGTAAAAGGCTGAATGTAAGGCTGATTTAGTGTTTAGGTTCTAGTGTGCATTCACATCTGGCAGCACAAAAATAGTGGCAATCCCATGTGAAAGCTTTTTTTCTCATGTGACTTCTTCCATGTTATACGCAAAATCTCATGAGAATATTTAGCCAACCATGAGTTGATTAAAAAAGGCACTGTCCTGTTTCGGCTTCAATATGAAACCCAAATCACAGGGACAGATTTAGTTCTAGAACTTCATTTAAGCACCAAGTATGGTCAAATCCTCCTAACACCAAACAGCATGTCATTTGTTGAAGTTAGAAATAAAATTTATCCAGAGCACTTTAAGTTCATATGTTTCCAACCAAGATATATCCCATGAGTCACTGGCTTCATGGGTTAAATGCTCCATGTCCATGTTAGACCAGACATTTTTCATCCACACATTAACTGTCAGAATAGTTTGGAAAGCCATTTACTGGTAATGGTGTGTTTGGCAGCTAGTAACAATTGTATAATCAGCTGTCATTTTCCAGTGACCTAACAGAAGAAGCATTAGATTCCAAAGTCTCTTATTTTTATTTTTTCTTACATCCACTTGCAAACGGCTATCAAGTACAAAATGCTTTTAGGGTAGGATTAAAATATACATAGAAGTAAAATATACATAATCTCAAACAGGAGTAGATATATATCTGGGGATACTCAGAGGTCTTCCATGTGGTACTCATTTAGAGTTTCTTGACCTCTGTTCATGTGATGGATTTAGAGAGGTTCCAAATGCAGGGTTGTCATTGGGACTTGGCAGGCAGTGCTATAGTCCAGGGCCCCATTTCCATAAACTCCTTCCTGCTGCCACCTCAAAGATAAAGTATAGGTTCAGCCCTGGGATGCAGGTTTGAGCTCCAGCCCTGGGCAGGGCTTGGGCTTCAGTCAAATTTAACAAGTGACAACAGGCACAGTACAACACACTAGCTGTGTCTACACGTGCATGCTACTTCGAAGTAGCGGCACGAACTTCGAAATAGCGCCCGTTGCGGCTACACGGGTCGGGCGCTATTTCGAAGTTAACTTCGACGTTAGGCGGCGAGACGTCGAAGTCGCTAACCTCATGAGGGGATCGGAATAGTGCCCTACTTCGACGCTCAACGTCGAAGTAGGGACCGTGTAGACGATCCGCGTCCCGCAACGTCGAAATTGCCAGGTCCTTCATGGCGGCCATCAGCTGGGGGGTTGAGAGATGCTCTCTCTCCAGCCCCTGCGGGGCTCTATGGTCACCGTGGGCAGCAGCCCTTAGCCCAGGGCTTCTGGCTGCTGCTGCGGCAGCTGGGGATCCATGCTGCAGGCACAGGGTCTGCAACCAGTTGTAGGCTCTGTGTATCTTGTGTTGTATAGTGCAACTGTGTCTGGGAGGGGCCCTTTAAGGGAGCGGCTTGCTGTTGAGTCCGCCCTGTGACCCTCTCTGCAGCTGTGCCTGGCACCCTTATTTCGATGTGTGCTACTTTGGCGTGTAGACGTTCCCTTGCAGCGCCTATTTCGATGTGGTGCCGCGCAACGTCGAAGTTGAACATCGACATTGCCAGCCCTGGAGGACGTGTAGACGTTATTCATCGAAATAGCATATTTCGATGTTGCTACATCGAAATAAGCTATTTCAATGTAGGCTTCACGTGTAGACGTAGCCACTGAAAGGTAAATGCCACATTTAAGCTGTGTCTACATGTGCACGCTACTTCTAAGTAGCGGCACTAACTTCGAAATAGCACCCGTCGCGGCTACACGCGTCGGGCGCTATTTCGAAGTTAACTTCGACGTTAGGCGGCAAGACGTCGAAGTCGCTAACCCCATGAGGAGATAGGAATAGCACCCTACTTCGACGTTCAACGTCGAAGTAGGGACAGTGTAGACGATCCGCGTCCCGCAACATCGAAATTGCCGGGTCCTCCATGGCGGCCATCAGCTGGGGGGTTGAGAGACACTCTCTGCAGCCCCTCAGCTCACTGGTGGCAGTGTGGAGCGGCCCCTTAAAGGTCCCCTCCCCCGCCCTGACTCTGCAGGAAGCTGAGGCAACGTGCAGGCTGCAGCCTGCACACGCGGGCAGCCTGCAGAACCCTCAGCCCACCACACAGCGGCGATGGCGAGCCAGGAGCCCCCCCAGCGCCCCCAGGGGACCCCCCCCAAGGGGAGCCAGGGCAGCCAGCCCAGCCAGAGGGCCACCCAGTCTGGGAAGCGGCAGCGGGGCCCCTCCTGGACGGAGGCCGAGCTGCGGGACCTGCTGGGGCTCTGGAGCGAGGAGGAGGTGCTCCAGGTAATGGGGAGCAAGAGGCGGAACGCGGATGCGTTCGCTCGGCTGGCCGACGGCCTGGCTCCCCGGGGTCACCCTGCCCGCACTCCGGACCATGTCCGGAGTAAGGTGAAGGAGCTGCGGCAGGGTTATGCCCGGGCCCGGGATGCGACCAGCCGATCTGGGGCCACCCCCGTCACTTGCCCCTTTTACAGGGAGCTCAGGGACATCCTGGGCTCCCGGCACACCTCCTCCCCTCCGGCCACCCTTGACACCTCGGCTGACGAGCCCCAGTAGGCCCTGCAGCCGGAGTCCGACCCAGAGGCAAGCCCCGCACCCCGGGGGCCCCCCCGGAGGCCATCCCCGGGACATCGTGGCAGGAGGAGGAGGAGGAGGAGGAGGGGGGCTCCTCCTCCGCAGAATCCAGCCTGCAGATCCTCCTCCTGCCATCCCGGAGCAGCAGCAGGGTCTCCGACCCCCGGGGATCTCTGGACCATGGGAGCGGACCCACAGGTAGGTACCCCTCTCTGGTGGACACCCCAGGGCTTGAGGGGCGGGGGGAACAGAGATGTGTCTAGGGCCCCCCACACGCTCACATGGCCATGGCCCCAAGGACACCAGGGCCATGGCCCTCACAGCACTGCAGCCGTCAGCCCCTGCCCCCCCGCACCCTGCATGACAGTGCCATGCCCCATCCCCGGGCCAGGGGGGAGCAGAACCTCGAGGGGCCCCCGGGAGGAGGGGGTGGGACACCCCGCAGCAGCAGCATGTGATGGAGTGAGGGGAGTGCCAAAGGGAGACTCAGGCTACATATGAGCCACAAGAGCCGAGGAGCTCCCAGGGCCAAAGGAGCATCCTGGCGCTACAGCTGGCAGGTGACACCTCTGCCGTGAGTAAACAGGAGGGAGGAGCCGAGCTGGCTTGGAATTGGGGGGCGAGGGCGGGGGCCACAGGTAGAGGCTAGGGGAAGGGAGAGCTAGTAGGCAGCCAGCCAGAGGAGGGGGAAAGCTGCATCCCAGAGGGGCCCCCCTTGGGATCTTCTCCCCACGACGGGTTGGAAGGACTGTCTCTTCCGCCAGCTGGTGCTGTCACTCCTACCAGAAACTGGGCATCTGTGGCCTAAGAAACCTCTCCTGCTCTCAGACCCTGCAGGGTGAAGTGAGAGTCGCTCCCACCAGGGGACGGGGTGCAGGGCAGGGGGACCCCTGAACCCCATCCATCACAGCAGCATCTCCCGGGGACGGGGATGGGGAACCTGCAGCACAGGGCGGGGGGGACAAAGGCCACGGCTCGGGGCCCACTCTAATGCCTGTCTCCATTCTTCTTTCCCCCCTCCTCTCCTGTGTCCTGCACCTGCACCTGCACCATCCGAAGGACCGGAAGAGAGCGCCGGCGAAGCCTCGGTTGTCCCGGAGAGCCCTCCGGGACCCTCGCTCCAGGGCAGCCCCTTGGCCGAGGAACGACCGGCCCCGCGGAGGGCAAAACGGCGGACCCCGCGCCTACTACCGCCGGCGGCGACGGACCCCCAGCTGCTGGCCATCCTCCGCCGGCAGCTGGAGGTGTCGGAGCAGCACCTCCAGCTGCAGGAGCGGGCGCTGGCCTGGTGCCAGGAGGCATGGGGGGCCTATATGCAGACATTCAACCGGCTGGTTGATTACCTGGCCCCCCATGCCGCGCCGGCCGAGCCATTGCCTGCCCTGCCCGCTCCTGCAGCCCCACCACCAGCTGCTCCAGCCGTCGCCGGGCCGTCCGCCGTCGCCCCACCACCCACCCGCGAGGGCCACCGCGCCGAGGGACCCCTGGAGCCACCTGAGACTCGCCGGCGCCGATACCTTCCTGTGCAGCCCGCTCCCACCCAGCCGCGGACCAGCCTGCAGGCACGGCGGGGCTCCCGGCCGGGCACGCCCAGTGCTGGGCTCTAGGGGCGAGGGGCCCGGGACGTGGCCCCCCCCTTGTTGTATATAGTTTGAATGTTTGTTTTTGGTGCCCCCGTTTGCCCCGTCCCCCCCATGTAAATAGTTCTCCCCGTTCTCCTCCCTGCTTTTCTTTTTTGTTGATGGCGTACACTTCTTTGCTTTGTTGTTGTATTGTTTTATTTGTGCACATTTTGCTTTGGTTGAACGTTTGTCCCTCCTTTTTGGTTTGTGTTTCACATATTTATTTATTTACAAAAAAAAAAATGTTTCGTAAAGACGAAAAAAAGGTTTACGTTCACCCACAAGTTCGTGCTGTCATTTGTCCAGGACAAGAGCGGGGGGGGGGCGGTGGGGTGCTCCATGGCGTGGGCGTTGGGGCAGGAGTGTGGGGGAGGAAGGGGCGGGCAGTAGGGGGCCTGGCCAGAGTTCACCCCGCGGCCTGTTGGTCGAAGTGGGCCCACAGGGCCTCCCGGACCCGGGTCCCCTCTGGGTCCACCTGCCGACTGGGGGCAGCAGGTGGCTGCACGTGTGCCCTGCCGGCCTCCGCGGCCCAGCCCTGCAGAAAGGTCTCCCCCTTGCTCTCCACGAGGTTGTGCAGGGCACAGCAGGCACCCACAATCTGGGGGATGTTGTTGGGGCCCGCATCCAGGCGGGTCAGGAGACATCTCCAGCGTCCCTTCAGGTGGCCAAATGAGCGCTCCACCACCTGGCGCGCACGGTTCAGGCGCTCGTTGAAGCACTCCTGGCTAGCGGAGAGATGGCCCGTGTAGGGGTGCATGAGCCACGGCCGGAGGGGGTATGCCGCATCTGCGATGACGCAGAAGGGCATGGTGGTGTCCCCCAGAGGGATCTCCCGCTGGGGGATGTAGGTCCCCGCCTCCAGCCGGCGGCACAGGCCCAAGTTCCGAAAAACCCGGGCGTCGTGGGTGCTGCCAGGCCAGCCCACGTAAATGTCCTGGAAACGTCCCCGGCCGTCCACCAAGGCCTGCAGGCGACAGAATGGTAGCCCTTCCGATTGAGGTATCGTCCTCCACTGTGATGCGGGGCGCGGATGGGGATGTGAGTCCCATCCAGAGCCCCGAAGCAGTTGGGGAAGCCCAGGGTGGCAAAGGCGGCGACAGTGGCATGTGGGTCCCCCAGCCTCACGAGCCTGTGCAGGAGCATGGCGTTGATGGCATGCACGACCTGCAGAGAAAGCACATGGGACAGCCTCAATGAGGGGTGAGCAGGGTGTGTGTGGCCCTGCCCTGCCCTGCCCTGCCCTGCCCTGGCCCCCCTGCCCTGGCCTGGCCTCCCCCCGTGGGTTCTCTTACCTCCATGAAGACAGCCCCGACGGTGGCCTTTCCGACACCAAACTGCTGCCCCACGGATCGGTAGCTGTCCGGAGTGGCCAACTTCCAGACAGCGATGCCGACCCGTTTCTCCACAGGGAGGGCACGCCACATGGCAGTGTCCCGGTGCCTGAGTGCGGGGGTGAGCCACTGGCACAGCTCCAGGAATGTCTGGCGGGTCATCCTGAAGTTCCTGAGCCAGTGGTCGTCATCCCACTCCCCAAGCACCAGCCGCTCCCACCAGTCGGTGCTGGTGGGGTAGCTCCACAGCCGCCGGCGTGTGAGGCGGGGGGTGGAGCAGGGTGCTGCAGGGGTAGGGGTTGAGCCCTGCTGCCCTGGGGGCATCTCCTCCCCTGGGGCAAGAAGGTAGTCAGCTGCCTCCCACATGGCATGGGCCAGGGCAAGCCCTGCTCCTGCTGGGAGGGCTGGGTGGACCTCTAGCTGCTGCTGCTGCTGCTGCTGCTGCTGGGGGTCCATGACTGCGGCGCCCAGGGTCTGTGTGCCTATGGCTCCTCAGACCGCGTGCTGTGCAGGCTGAGTGTATGTGGGAGGGGCCCTTTAAGGGAGCGGCTAGCTGTTGCCCCGGAAGCGCTAGTCCGCCCGTTGACCCTGTCTGCAGCTGTGCCTGGCATCCCTATTTCGATGTGTGTTACTTTGACGTGTAGACGTTCCCTCGCTGCGCCTATTTCGATGTTGGGCTGAGCAACGTCGAAGTTGAACATCGACGTTGCCGGCCCTGGAGGACGTGTAGAGGTTATTCATCGAAATAGCCTATTTCGATGTCGCAACATCGAAATAAGCTATTTTGATGTTGGCTTCACGTGTAGACGTAGCCTTACAGTCCAATGGTTTTATTTCATAATTATATAGTAAAAATGAGAAAGTAAGTCATTGCTCAGTAAGAGTGTGCTATGGCACTTTTGTACTTTTATGTAGGATTTTGTAAGGAAATAGTTTTTCAGTGAGGTGAAACTGGGGAATCTCAAGAAAAATCAGACTCCTGAAAGGGATACAATAGCTTGGAAAGGTTGAGAGCCACTGGTCTAACATATCAGAGGATAGCTGTGTTAGCCTGCATCTGCATGAACAAAGGATCCTTTGGCACCATACAGACTAACAGAATTATTTGGGCATAAGCTTTTATGGGCAAAGACCCACTTTGTCAGGTGCACAAAGGAAAAATAAAATCATGGAGTGTGAATTACAGAGGCAGGCACAAATATACTTGCACATGAAAAGAAGGGATTACCTTATCAAGTGGAGGACCAGTACCAGGCAGGCCAGCTCAGCTAGGGTGGATGTGGCCCACTCCCAACAGTTGATGAAGTGTGGACCACATCCACACATCTTTAGAAACAGAAAGAAGTAATAAGAACACAGAACATGAATCTGGAAAAAAGAAATTAGAACTGGCAAAGATGGTCCAAAAAACATCTGCTTACTTTAGTAAACTTGTGAGCACTCACCTTATGCCAGCTGGACAGGGAGCTCTGTACACATTATTTTGCCATAGATTTATTCTATTTGCTTTGTCTAACTCTAGTTTTTTCCAATTCCCTGTCCTCTTTCAACCTCACAGTTTTCCTGTGGTCCCTTCCCTGCTCTCTTTTGGTCTCCATTCACTGTTTTCCTGTTCTTCACAATCTTACAGTGACGCTTCCCTGATGAAAAGTCATCCTGCCCTCAGTTCCAGAGTGTCTTTCCCCTCCTCCAATCCTAGACTCCTCCTAGAATCATAGTTCACCTATCCAACCATAGTTTCTCAATATTCAGAAATACCCTCCTACCATGCAGGCCTATTCTCTTAGCTTCAGTGATTTCCTTTCCCCTTCCAACAATCCCATCAATGAAAGAACTTGGATGCACAAAGAAGATGTCCAAAAACCTCTGTTACCTGAATGTAGGCCAAATATGCACACATCAGTTACATGAAAACTGATTTTCCCCTTATCCAATTCAATTTCTTTCACATGGTCCATTTAGATATGCTATATGCAGATCTACTGGATAAGAATCATTGCTACAGCATGTCATTTTGCAGCATGAAGAATAAGTGCAGCTAAGCCTAAAAAAAGAAGCAATCTGAAGAAGCTTTAGTTGGCTCAGAGCTAACATGTTAACATATTTTTTGCATGCCACATCATAAAATAGTTCCTAAAAATCTCATTTCTGAGCTGCTTATCAGGCTGTGGGAAATGGACCAAAGAATTATGTCTGGTGAAATATTAGTTCTGACATGATGTGGTGATTCCAAGTAAACGGGAGTCGGGCAGGTGGAACACCATGGTTACGTCTACACGTGCACCCAACTTCGAAATAGCTTATTTCGATGTTGCGACATCGAAATAGGCTATTTCGATGAATAACGTCTACACGTCCTCCAGGGCCGGCAACATCGATGTTCAACTTCGACGTTGCTCAGCCCAACATCGAAATAGGCACAGCGAGGGAACGTCTACACGCCAAAGTAGCACACATCGAAATAAGGGAGCCAGGCACAGCTGCAGACAGGGTCACGGGGCGGACTCAACAGCAAGTCGCTCCCTTAAAGGGCCCCTCCCAGACACACTTTCATTAAACAGTGCAAGATACACAGAGCCAACAACTAGTTGCAGACCCTGTATATGCAGCACGGACCCCCAGCTGCAGCAGCAGCAGCCAGAAGCCCTGGGCTAAGGGCTGCTGCCCACGGTGACCACAGAGCCCCGCAAGGGCTGGAGAGAGAGTATCTCTCAACCCCCCAGCTGATGGCCGCCATGGAGGACCCCGCTATTTCGATGTTGCGGGACGCGGATCGTCTACACGTCCCTACTTCGATGTTGAACGTCGAAGTAGGGCGCTATTCCCATCCCCTCATGGGGTTAGCGACTTCGACGTCTCGCCGCCTAACGTCGATTTCAACTTCGAAATAGCGCCCAACACGTGTAGATGTGACGGGCGCTATTTCGAAGTTACTGCCGCTACTTCGAAGTAGCGTGCACGTGTAGACGCAGCTCATGAAAGCATGTTTTTCAAGACACATGATTGTGAAAGAATGGGCTTTTGTTGTCTATTACTACAAATAGTTTTCTTGTGTATGCAAAATAAACTCAAGCATATAATTGGAACAAAGAAGAAGTTTTTTTTGTTTTAATAATTAGTCCAGACATCAGTCTAATATTTTAGTTGCATAAGAAAAATAAACAGGTGTGTAAGTTGAATGCCAAAATAAAGATATCTCTAAATTACTTATTAATTTAGTATGAATTCCAATAACTTTTCTGGAAAAAAGAGTTGTATGAAAAATGCAATATATTCAACAATTATGAACTATAGAAATAATAGGAATTTTGATTTTTTGAAACAATGACAAAACCCAATGTCCTATATTAAAGTTTCCAATAAACAAATGCTTGACTTTTTCAGCACCTTAAAATTATTGTTATTTCTTTGTATTACAGTATCACCTATAAGCTCCCCTCAGGTGAAATCAGGTCTTTGTTGTATTAGGTTCTACGGGCACACTTAGTATGAGATACATTGTATGACACGCAGAGCTTATCATTTAAATAGACATGTCATAGAAATTCAATTATTATTATCCCCATCAATGGATGAAATGCAGATAAAAATCCAGAATATTTTTACCCAGTCAAACAGAAATTGCTGTTCATGACTATGCTCTGTTATTATATTCAAAATGGGAGAACATTTTGATCAACAAATATTGTAAAGAGACATTACAGCCAGCTGATTTTGAGTTGCACATTTCAACACATTTTTTGCTTTGTTTCCAGGGATTTACTTTAAGGGTATGTCTTTCCTTACATGAAGATCAACACTCTGGAGGTCAATCTTCTGTGGTTTGATTTAGTGTATCTAGGAGGAGCATGTTAAATTGAATATTCAGGGCATCCCTGTTGACCTTGCTATTCCTCACAGTCACAAGGAGTATGGGAACTTCACCATAGACCTTCTTCTGTGGGACTGTAAAGAAAGTTGGCGTAAGGTACATCAACTCCAGCTATGCTTTCCAATAGCTGTGGCCGTGCATCTTAGGTTAACTTTTTCCCCTAGTGTAGACTGCCACAGGTTTCAAATTTGTTCAAACTCAACGTTGTAAAAGTGAATCTTAAAATGGTCATTTTTCATAGAACTCTTTGTACTGTGAGTTCTGGAGGTCTTATATGAGTTCATAAGTTTCCCTCTGACCCCTTTAAACCTCACATGGGACCAGCTAAGCCAAGAGCGAAAGTAAAATCAAACTCATGTTCTGATTGTGTGAACACTTGTGCGTATCACTGGTCCTTCGACTCCAGCCAAAGTTAAACACATCCGATGCATTTTGCAGGCTCAAAGTTTCAGTCTTGATGTGATAGACCTTTGCTTTGAATTCAGCAATGGTTCACAGGCCCAAGAACTTTGCTTTTTTTATTTTCCCAATGTCTGAATCTGAAACAGACTTTCACATCATCTAGGCTTGAGTTGATTGTGAAAATGTTCTCACAACTTTCCCTTTGAGTTAACAAAAGATTTGGTATATTTTATATCATATTCAGCCAGCAAAAAACTTAGATGAATTGATTAACTATTTAACAAAGAATTTCCAGGCTTTATTTGGTGAGATTTTGAAGAAATATACACTTCAAGTAAATATTACATATTCCAATGCTTTCTACAGTTTTGAAAATGATAAAGGACTGAGTTCTACAACTTACTACCATCTTAAAAAAGGAAGGGTGACAACATCAATTTTAACACCTGGACTAGAGTGAAAATATTTGGCACATCTGAGTGTCCATAGGCATCCCAGAGACTCAAGCCTCATCTCTCCAATGCATTTTAAGGTTGTGGGGAGGGAGTGACAGCTTCATTCTATGTAGTATCAACACAGTCTTGATTTTTTAGGTTGTCCCTGGCACTGTGTGTGAATGAAGTAGATTAGCAATGGCAGATTGTAACTGATGCCCCTTTCAGATGGTATTTTGGAATTAACTTCTGGCTGCTTTTACACTACATTCCCCTTTCAGGGGAGGAACGCCAATGAGGGAGATCAAAAATATAAATGAAGCACTGATTTACAAATCTCATGCCTCTTTTGCACATTCTTTTCCAATCGTGTTTCTGGAAGAGATTTTTCTGAAAACAAAAACAGCTGTGTAGACAGGGTTCCCTTGGGAAAAAAGTCCCTTTGCAAAAGGACCCTTCATCCTGAAACAAAATAGGAAGAAGGGTTCTTTCGAAAACTTGAATTTTTTATGAAGAAACACTATCTACATGGCTGTTTTTGTTTCCAGAAAAGTCTCTTCTGGAAACTCAATTGGAAGAGGTTATGAAAATGAGGTATGAGATTTGTAAATCAGCATTTCATTTACATTTTCAATCTCCCTCATTTGCATTCCTCCTCTGAAAGGGGAATGTAGTGCAGATGCAACCTCTGAAAGCAACAGGTCACATTGGAGACAAAAGTTTAAAGATACCGCAAACTGTTGCTTACTTATTTTTGGAAACAGGAAGAAATCATCTGTTACCCATAGAAATATAAGGAAAGAAAGGCACCTGAATGGATACAAGAAACAATGTCCTGAAGCATGGCAGCAAAGAATATTACAGCATATGGGCAGCATATGGCAGCAGTAAAAAACTTATGTCAGTCTGGAGAAAATAAACATGAAAGTATTTAAACCACTTTCCCACCAGCTACAAACAGTACGCCAGGCTTAGTAATACAGGAGAAAGCTTTATATAACATAGCAAGTTATTCAGTTTGGTTTGCATTGTGTCATTTAAAAAAGTAAGGAAGAAGACACTGCACTGTTTCTATTAGTTCCAAAAATTCCACTGAGTGCATACAGAACATGTAAACAACAAAAATAAACAAGTCATTTTCCCTTATGTGTTTTAGCTGGTAGGCCCATCTCTTTGTCCCTGACCTACTCCTTCTCCACCATGACCACAGAAGTCATTATTAGGCCATGTAGAGGGGCAGAATAGCCACCCACTGACCTACAGGGGGAGAAACCCCTCTGGGAACCCATTTTGGAGTGAGCCTGACCCCTCCTGGTCACCAGACCAGAAGTCAGGAGGCAGGGCCAGAACTGTAAAAGCCCAGCCTGAGGACTCAGTCTGGGGTCAGCCTCTGGGGCAGCCAGAAGTCTTCCCTGTACTTCCTGCCTGGGACATTGAGGACCTGCAGGCAGCTGCAGACTGGTTTGTATCTTCTGGACCCCAGCTGACCCCAAAAACTCTGAGAGATCGACTGGACACCCTAGCATGTGCCAAGGAGGAGACCAGGAGTGGTCCAGGGGATTGTGAGGACTGTTACAGGGCCTTAGGTCAGCGTGTTTCTGTCTGGATTCCCCACTGACCCTCACAGCAGACTGTGCTGCTGTAACCAGGGCCCTTGGGCAGGGACACAATAGAGTGGGTGGGCCTGCGTCCGCCACCCACCTGCCAGGTGGCAGTCTTCCCCTCTCCGCCAACATAGGCAAAGTGCCTGTGCCCCTTCTGAGACTGTTTGCTGCCTGGCCCTGACCTATGGCCTGAACTCTTTGATGGCTGGTTGGCTGCCCCCACCCTGCACCAGGGCCCAGGCTCACTGAGATTGTGCATTCACTGCCCTGCCTGAGAGCTAGGCCCCTGGCTGAGGCTATTTCCCCTGTGGCCCACCTGAAGCAAGGTGGGAATGTGAACTGTTGCCTCTCACATGCCTGTTGCAAGGCCAGGCCTGAGAATCATCACTTTCGCCTACCTGAAGCAAAGCTGGACTTAAGAACTAGTGACTTGATGGTTTTGTTTTAGTACCCATGGCAGTGGGGTGGAGTGGCCATCCACTGACCTGGAGTAGGAGAAGCCCATCTGGGAAGCTGGCCCAAGGAGGTTGGAGACACAAACTAGGAGCAGTTGATCAAAAATCTAATTCCCAAACAGTAGATTTTCTTCATAGGTATCAAGAATAAGGTGCGATAAGTATCATTATTATTTGGATGTTTGCAGGCCTACCATCAGCGGTGTGTGGTGTAAAAGAAAGAAGCAGTTGCTCTGGGACCCAGTGGTTTAAAAGGGCTTGGAGCTCAGGCTTCTGTGCCTTCTACCCTTGGCACTGCCCCTTCAGGGAGCATGGAACAAGGCTCCCCTCGCCATGTCTTGTTCAGGGGCCATGAAGGTTGTTGGCTCCCCTAGATGTTTGCCATTTCATACTTCCAGACTCATGTAAATGAACATGCCATGTGTTTTTAGAATACAAGAATAAATGCTTTCACAAACATAGACATCATAAAATAATAACTTATACAGATGAGGACTGTATCCCATCTGTATCTAACAGAACCATGCAGATTTCCTCCTGTTGAAGATCTGGCCCAACTGAAGCCATTAAGTTTGCTGGACCTGTGTTGACTTGCCTTACCTGATGATCAGGCCCAATATCCATTAGTGATCTTAATACATTTTCATATTTTTGCTAAATTGAGTATATTTTTCTTAGGTTGTCCTGGTTATATTTGTATTTATTTTTATTTTTATATCCTAGAATGTTCCAATGAAATAACAGACTCCACCAGTGTTAAAAAGTAGGTAATCCTGCAAGAAACGCTAATTCTGATGACCAAAACCAGCCCATTTAAAAATTAATATCAACCAGTCCCTGTTTACTAATGCACTTGCATTCCTTATAGTTACTCTCTTTCTTCCCATACATCAGTAGAAGCTCTTTATGTTCCCCATACGAGTTGGGCTACTAGCTGTGGTTTTTTAACTTTTTTGATTTTACTGGCAGCTTTCACCGAGCTAATGTTCTTCCGTGGTGATTCCCTACTTTTTATTTACAAAGCAGGGAATCACCATGGAAGAACATTAGCTCAGTGAAAGCTGCCAGTAAAATCAAAAAGGAAAAAAAACACAGCTAGTAGCTCAACTCATGTGGGGAACATGAAGAGCTTCTGCTGATGTTCGGGAAGACAGATAGTAACTACAAGGAATGCAGGCGCATTAGTAAATGAGGATGGGTTGAAAATAATGAAAAATGTCTGTCTTTAACAAGAAAAATGTAGACAAAAGGTCTGAGCAATTAGAACCAAATCCTGGTGTCCCTGAGGTCCCTCTAGTGATAAACAAACATAGGCTAGGAAGGGTGCCTGGCCTTTCCTCTCATTATTTTCAGTCTTTCTGTTCTTACACAATGAGACAAAGCTCATTTGTGGATTAATACTCTAATAAACAGCCTTAAAACTTAATTCCGTACTTCAGTGTGGAACAAAATTCACACTTCTCTAAGACTATAAAACAACCTCAATATTTGATCTGTCTCATATTTACCTTGCCCCTAAGTATGAGAACATCTGGGCACTCGATCACATTGAAAGAACAATACATACATTTAACGATACACCTGGGCCAGGACTTGGCAAAATGTGGAGAAAAGAAAAGAGAAGGCTGCACAGCAAATACGGATGTTTCAAAGAGACTACTCTATTCTACCCTCTAGCCTCATCATGGTGTCACTGCCCTACCCTGGACATAGATTTTCAGGGATCTCTTATGCAGCTGAATGCTGCAGTCTACAGGGGCACAGATTCTGTATGTTCTTTTGTTATACTTCTTTCCACCACTGCTATGGAGACCTTTGCACCTATGGATAATGGACAGGAGCAGAGAATAATAAAATCGCAGGACTGGAAGGGACTTGAGGAAGTCATTAAGTCCAGCCCCCTGCACTGTAGTAGGACTGAATAAACATAACACATCCAAACAGGTGTTTTTCAAACTTGTTTTTGAAAGAGAGAAAGCTGTGCTGTGCTATCTACTATCAAAACAAAAAGCAGTAAAGTAGCGCTTTAAAGACTAACAAAATAATTTATTAGGTGAGCTGTATGTATTCATTAGGTGAGTGGTATGGCTATGGTCTGAAGAAGTGGGTCTGTCCCACGAAAGCTCACCTAATAAATTATTTTCTTAGTCTTTAAAGTGCTGCTTTACTGCTTTTTTACTTTGTTTTTAAAATTTTCCAATCATAGGGACTCCAGGACCTCCCTTGGAAGCTTATTGCAGAGCTTCACTAGTTACAAAGCTTTCCCTAACATCCAACCAAGTCTTCCTTGCTGCAGATAAAACCCATTTCTTCGTGTCATATCTTCACTGGAGGTGGAGAACAACTGATCATCATTTTCTTTATAACAGCCTTTAACTTATTTGAAGAATTATCACTTCAGCCTATCACAGAGTAAATGAATGGACTCATATACTGCAGGGCTACATCTATACTAGAAGTATCTGTCGAAAGTAGAGTCTGTCAACAGAGTTGTGTTGACAGCAACTCTGTTGACAGACTGCATCTACACACAAAAGCAGATTGACAGAGCAATCTGCTCCCTTGACAGAGAGCAGCCAGACTGCCCTTCCCTCTGTCAACAGAACAGCTGACCGGAAGTTTTGCAAACAGGGCTGCGTGGTGAACTGGAAGACTGCTCCGACGACAGAAGTGTCTACAGTGCACTTCTGTTGATAGAGCATTATTTCTCACAATTTCAAGGTATAATACTATAGAAACAAATGCAGAGTTCCATTGATACTCTGTCAACAGAATACTTCATGGGTGTAGATGCTCCCTGAGCTATGTCTTCTGTTGACAAAATTCTGTGGTGCAGACACAGCCCAGAGGTCTAACAAAACAAACAAGCAGTCATGTAGCACTTTAAAGACTAACAAAATAATTTACTAGGTGATGACTTTTTAATGGGGTAGATTCACTTCTTCAGATTTGGCATGACATTTCCAGTACAGCCCTATCTCCAGATCTGAAGAAGTGTGTCTCCCATGAAAGCTCATCACCTAATCAATTATTTTGTTTGTCTTTAAAGTACTACATAACTGCTTTTTTTGTTTTGTTAGGAGACATACTAACACAGCTACCTCTCTCTTACAATTCAACATGCAGGAGTCTAATGAAACTAATATTGTGGCTGGCTTTTAAAAAAACCAATGATTTCATGACTGCATTTTCTGATGTAAGGGATGTGCCAGCAGGAGCTCAATACTGCTGAAGGAGTTAGGGAATGTGTTCTGCAGAGATCACTTGCATGAAAATACAAAGGTGTGCTGAAGGAGTTTGGGAATGTGTCCTGCAGAGATCATTTGGACCAGCATAAAGGGGGCATTGCCTCAGGTTCAATGAGGGAATGCATCATGCTGATGTGTCTGGGCCTGCATGGACTGGACCAAGTTGTGAGTGCAGCGTTCAAAAAAAAGGAGGTTGTGAGCAGTTTGCACATGGGCCTGTGTGGCCTAGGGGCTAGGCCCCCTGGCCAGGGCCTGCTGGGTGGGTCCGCAGTCCCCACCCAAGCGTCTATGGGTTGAGTTTGGGGTGTGGCCCTGAGAATCTTGTTTCCCCTTTTGGCAGGAGAAGGGCTCCCCGAGGAGGGGCTCCCTGCTCCCCTCAGTACCTGGGGGAGGGTCCTGGGCTGCACCCTCCAGCGGCTAACCATGTGGCAGCTCTGGCCTGGGGCCTCCTGGGGCAGGAGCCTCTTCACTGCTCAGCCTCAAACTGAGCTGGCTTCCTCCTTTTATACTCCTCCAGACCTGACACTGGCCGCAGGTGAACCAGGTTGGAGCTGATTGGGCCAACAGGCCTTGTTTAACCCCTACCTTGCCTGGTCTCCCTCTCACCCTCCTACAGGGGTATGAAGAAATTTTGGGTGTGTGGAGTGCCTGGTTACAGTATTGTACTGGTGAGCCTGAGAGGCAAGGGACACTGCTCACTCCATTTGAGCTGGGACAATTACTTGAGGTTATGGACTCTGGGTGAGGTATTTTTCCAAGCTTATGCCATATGACTTTCCTGACTTTTTCATTAAGGTCGTGTCTACACTAGCCCAAATCTTTGAAATGGCCATGCAAATGGCCATTTCGAAGATTACTAATGAGGCACTGAAATGCATTATTCAGCACCTCATTAGCATGCCGGCAGCTGCAGCGCTTCAAAATTGCCGCTTTTCACTGCCACATGGCTCGTCCAGACAGGGCTCCTTTTCGAAAGAACCCCACCAACTTTGAAATCCCCTTATTCCTATCAGCACCTCATTAGGAATCTTTTTTTCTGTTATACTGGGCCTTGGTTTATGTCATAAGCAGGATATCTGCATAGATTGAGCAATATCTGGCAGAGCCACCGTGTCCCATATGGTCACCACACGTGGTGAATGGGACACCATGGTGTGGTGATTCAGCTCATGGAGCCTTTAAATGCAGCTCCTCATAGAGCTGCAGCCCCCTGCACTCAGACACAGTGGCAGCTCCAGCAGCTTCTCTGGCCCTGGCTGCTCCAGTCCTGGCGGCCCCAGCTATGGTAGTAGCCCCAACCACTCTGATGACGCCAGTCAAAGCGGCAGCTCCAGCTCCAGTGGCTCTGTTGAGTTGCCGGCATTTATCTGTGGGGTCGGGGGAGCCTGGCTGGTGGTGGGGGTGGAGCGCTGAGGCAAATACAGAAACATGCCAGCCACAAATGTGGCAATCTCTTGGTTCCCATTGGACACCATTGTGATAGTGTACGGCAATCTGTATGTTTCTTGAAGGAAAATCAGAATCATGACCATACTCCCTTCTGCTGGATATTTGCACAGTGGAACCATTAGGCTGTGTCTACACTACATTCCCCTTTCTGAGGAGGAATACAAATGAGGGAGATCATAAATGTAAATAAAGCTCTGATTAACAAATCTCACACTTCATTTGCATAATCTCTTCTGATCACGTTTCTGGAAGAAATGCTTCTGAAAGCAAAAGCAGCCATGTGGATGGGATTCCTTTGGGGGAAAAAAAACAACAACTTGTTTTCAAAAGAACCCTTCCTCCATTTTGTTTAAGGCAGAAGGGTTCTTTCGAAAATGGGGATTTTTTTTCTGAAGGAACCACGTCTACATGGCTGTTTTTGCTTTCAGAAACGCCCCTTCTAGAAATGTGATCACTTGAAATTACGCAAATGAAGCTCAAGAATTGTAAATCAGTGCTTCATCTGCATTTTTGCTCTCTCTCGTTTGCATTCCTCCTCTGAAAATGGAATGTAGTGTAGCCTTAGTGTTTTCATGTACAGCGGTTCTGCTGGCTACCTCTGTTCTGCCCTGACCGTAAGACTACTCCATGCCTTGTATGGATTGAAGGAGGAAGAACTGCACATTCATTGGTAGCATCTAGGCATACTTTTAAAGTACGATTTATGGGCTTTTATTAATGAAATAGGAGAAGAATTTTGAATATTTAATAACAATGAATTATTGCTGTGGAAAGAAAATGAGAAGAAAGAGAAACAAAACATCATGGGGCTGCTTTCACTTACGGAAGCATCTATGAGTCACGAAAAACATTTTGCTCTGTCACTGTTACATATCACAGAGAAGTCATAGGGCTCCTTTCTTCCCTTTATTTTTACGTATCTCACTTAGGGTATTGTACTGCTGCCTGCAGGGGGACTGGCAGACTTGCCAGGCCCCTAAGAAGGCAGCAGGGGGAGGTGGTTCTGTGATCCCAGAACGGGTGTGACTTTGAGCACAAGGGGTGGGGGCAGGGGGCAGTCAGCCCTTAGCAGTGTCTGGAGCACACCACGCCATAGCCCACCCTGCCCCAAAGCAGCCCCCAGAGTTTTCAGAAGTGATTAAAAGGGCCCAGGGCACTTGCTGCTGCAGTAGCAGTGGCAGCAGCTGGAAGCCTCAGGCTCTTTTGAATTGCTGGGCCCTGAGGCAGTTCCCCCCATTTGTCTCTCCCCTTCGGTGGGACTGGCTGCTTGTCACCGCAGTGGTGATGATATTGTCCTTTGCGATCAAAGATGACACTGATGTCACTTTCCTTTCTGCATGAAATGCAAAGGTACTCAAAGCCAAGCAAGAGCTTACAGTCTACACCTGCTTACACACCTGCTGATTCTGCTGCGGTTTATGACTCAGCCTTTGTGCCTTGGGATCCTGGTGGCAATTAACCCTGAAATGGTAACCCCCGCTGTTGACAATTACTTGCCAGAGTGGGAGCTCCCAGCTGTCAACATCTACGTTTCATTCTTTCACATTATGCTTCAGGATGTCCTTGAAGTATTGCTTCAGGTGGCCTTGTATGTCCTTGTTTACATGATTTTGCCATACAGCAACTGCATTGGCATTCTGGTGTTGGCCAGCCTCAACGTATGACTTAGAAAACAAATTGGAAATATGCCTACCTCATCGAGGTGAAAGGGACCTTCAGAGTTCATGGAGTCCACCCCCCTGCCCTCACAGCAAGACCTATCACAATCCCTGACAGATTATTTTTTAAACCTGTTTGCCCTGACCCCTCAATGACCCCCACAAGGATGGAGCTCACAACCCTAGCTTTAGCAGGCCAATGTTCAAACCACTGATCTATCCCTCTGCCTAGCTCAACCTGTCACACAGTAAGCAAGGCTTCAATCTCTGTGGAGTGGCTAAATTTCAGAATCTCACTAATGGTCATTTTATTGTGTCATTTGGTGCTGCTTATGTCATACAGATGTTGTAATGTTGTAAATGGAACTTATCTAGCAGCTTAATGTGATGCCTGTAGCAGGTCCAGGTCTCACACCCTTACAACAAGCTGGACAGCACAACTAATTTGTAGGCTTTTAATGTGGTTTGAAGTTTAATAGCACGTTGCCGCTAGACTCTGCCTCATAGTCTGCCAAATGATGAATTGCATTTGCTATTATATCCTGTCAGCCCCTTGTCTACATTAAGACCATTTGATGATAAGCTACCAAGATAGCAGAAGTCTGTGACAGCATTCAGCTGTGTGTTACTGCTGATGGTGAGTGGTGGTTTTGTGTAGGGTTTCCCTGGCACAGGCTGATTGATACATGACCTCCGTATTTTTCAGACTGATTGCCAGCCCATGCCTTTCTGCAGCCTTGTGTATCAGTCTGTAACAATATCTCTTTTAGATTATGTGCCTCTGCAGCATAGCTTTTGACATGCAGCAGCTCATGAGCAGCTGTAATATGGAAATATATCTAACTCATAGAGCTGTAAAGGACCTTGAGAGGTCATCAAGTCCAGTCCCCTGCCCTCTTAGCAGAACCTATTACCATCCCTGACAGATTTTTTTAATCTGTTTGCCCCAGATCCCTAAATGCCCCCCTCAAGGTTTGAGTTCACAACCACTGAGCTATCCCTCCTCCACTTTCCACTGCCTTCAAGACCTTTGTGGATGTTCATAGCCTGTTCAGATTAAAGAATTTTCCAGAGACTCAAAAGTGTATCCTGATGTTGCCATTCCGGTCTCCTGTAGCATTACCTAAGATAATTAAGCATTGCTGCGTAGAAGAGATATTTCAGTTTGGTATCTCTCTTTTAGGGTTTTATGCCTCCACCCACCACCACAGTATACACTAGGGATACAGCCATAAAAACTGTGGGCCAAGCATCCTCTGCAAGCCCAGTGACTTTAATGGGACTGCTTGAGGTACAAGATTTTGACCCCAAATCTTTACTAAGAATTCATCTGTTGGTGTCAGCTCTTGTCTATCCACTGAGTGGAACACAGAGGATTGTCCAGGCTCAAATGAATGTGGGCAAGGACTCCATTTCTTTTTGCCATATTCCCTTCTTTTCCTGATTCTCATCACAGAGACCATCCTTTTCTCTTCAACGCCTTTGTTTCCTCTACATTGCCAATCAGCTGCACAGATTGCTCTGTGACCCAACAGCGTTCTGGCTCACTTCCTCTTTGCATGTGCCAATGCACCTCTGGTTTCATCTTTCCTCTGGCTATGACACCAGGTTTCATATCCCTGCTGTGTCACGTCCTGGTTCTCAGTGTTCCACTACCAGGTCCAGCAGATCTGTGCGCAGGGCTGCTGATCTTATGTGTTCAGAAATCATGACTCTGTCTTCAAAAATTATGATATTGACTAAAAATTATGAATTTTCTCTAAAAAAACATGATCTTGGGTTTCCTTTTATGTGTCTTCTGGTTTCTGAACCATACCGCCTACTTATTTTTTTAAATGAGAGCTGAGATTCTCCAGTAATGATTTGAACCTAGCCGCAGCCTTGGGAAGATGCCAGATATCAGGAGACTTACGATAAAAAAGTGATATGGCACCAGTGTGATTGCCTCTCTGCTAGGACCCAGCTACACTCAAATTCAAACATCCTGCTTTTGGAGGGCCTGTGGAGAACTCTGTATGAAATGAGAGTATGGGAAACTGTTAGTAGATGCTAGGGACCAATACTTCCAGCTGCAGAAGCTGTTATGAATCATAAGGGCTAATTGTGCTGCTGAGAATTTTCAGAATAAGAGTAGCCTATGGCAAGGCTGCAAGTCAAGAGTAAGGGGACATATTGGGCAGTGGGAAGGAGAAGAAGTCAGGACATTTGTGAAGGGGGAAGGAGTCAGTCTCCTAAAGTTTAGTTAATTTGGGACCACTTTGGATACTTTAATATCTGAGCTTTTGATGCTTATTCAAATGAAAGCGAAGCACTGAACTTGTTGAAATCATCTTATCCCAGGTTTAAATCCTCTTTTTGTGAGATTGCAAATATTTCCATGGTGACAAATAGTGGCCTTGCAAACAGAATAATGACTTCAAGTGGGCAATAAGCAGTATTCGTGGTCCCTTAAAAAACAATGAACCTGCTTGATGGATAAGGTATTTTAGTAATAAATAGTATGGGTGAGGTTTAAATAAAACCTTTAAGCAGAATTGTCTCAAAATTAATGTTTTCCATTTTGTGAGTTATCTATTGGGTGATATTATATGAAAAATAGCTTTTGTGGACAAAGCTTGTTTGTTCCAATGGTGCTGACTGAAGATAAGATCATCTCTGCTTCCCACATGCCTTTTTTTTCTTCTTTGCTAAAGGATTTTCCTGTGCTTACTTGTGCCTTCCATAGCTTATTTTATATAACAAATAGCTGAAACACTACTACCCACAACTTTGTTTTTATAACATGCAAAATAAAAAAATAAAAGATGATCTTCTGCATGCTTGAATTCGTGGGCACTCATTTTTGGCAATTAAAGTTGCTGAGAGGCAGTTGGAATCATGCCTGGGTCTCTAGCACAGAGGAAACCTCATTGTTATAGCTGATGGAAAATAGAATAAAATGTTTTTTTTAAATGTTTTCTGAGAGGCTTGCAGTTTGAAAAGCCATCTGCCTCTCAGCTTCCCTTTTTCCCCACCTCCTCCTTCTCTGACCTCTTTATTTCTGCTTGTGGAAGAATCCTCTTACTTTCCAGAGCACCTCCTCGTGACTGGGAATAGTGTAGCCGGTGTGCACCTTTCAAGTACCCCTCCCCGCCCATCCCCCACCAACTGTCATTCTGGCCCTGCGGAAATCTCTTTCCTCTAGCTTGGACTCTTGGCCAGGTCATGGTTTAGTTCCAACCCTTTAGGAAAAAGTCCAAAAAATATAAGTCCAAATGTTCTTATAAAAAGGACTTTGGTCCCAGTTCTGGGTCCTGTGATCCTCACACCCTTCTTTCAGGTTCTTGTCACCCTTGTCCTCTGCTCCAGCCTCAAGCAGAACCCAGGCCCTCCCAGTCCACTAGACTCCAATTCACAGACCCTGTAATCAGCAGCCAGAGTCTATTCCTTCAGTCAGCTTGGTGCTGTCTCCTTGGCCTGCTTCTTACTGTAGTCTGTAAACAGGCCTCCCCCACAGCCTCTCTGTATCATTCTTCTTTCAGGGCTTTCTTCAGGAATCCCCAATAAATCACAAACCAAAAGTGCAAATTAATCAATATTTCACCTTCCTCAGACTTGGCCTTTCATGTCTCTGAGCTTGCCTGGCTTTGTTCCTCCACTGCACAACTCCCAGTGCTCTTTCCCTGGAAGTGAAGATTGTGGCGAATACCAGGGCTTGTCACCATGGCTGTAGCTCTACTCCCAATGGCTGCTTCACCGCTTTCTTGATTTCTTGCCTGCCTCTTTTATTCCTGAGAGGATTCCCACACTCCCTGTCTATGGGATTCCTTCGTGACCCTCCTGGGTTCTCCTTTCTCAGGTCCCAGAGAGTGACTGCATAGTTCTTCCCTCCCTCCCTATAGATTCCTCCTGCTCTAAATATCATCCCTTTATAGTCCTCTCTGAGCTCCTCACCAGCTGGGCTTCAGCGTCTTCAAAGTCTGACTATGTCCTGGTGGATTTATTGGGAGTGGCTTACTTCTTCTGGGGCAGGGAAGAAAGTCTCACCATTGTGCCAAACAGTTCCCTGTCTCAGGTGACTACAATTATGAAACCACAGAACCAGATATTGTTTAAGTCCTCAAAAGTAATTGATGGCAATTCTATAGAAGTGTATAGTGTTCCCTTTCCTTCAAGAGAAGGCTTAAGCCTAGGCTGCTTCAGTCTAGGTCACAACTTCATCAAGGTCTACTTCATCTACTATTTATTTTAGAAAGTGTGTGTGTTTCTGTGCATCTGTTTGAGTCTGTTTGTTCAAGAACTCCTTCTAAACAGTAAGAGTTAGGACCACTGTCTACCTCTTATTACGTTAAGCAAGGAAGGGTTTGGTTGTGCTAGGGCAATGGAATGTGCCTGGAATTCAACTGATTCTCATAAAATGGAAAGGAAGGGATTGGTGGGAAGGACAGTTATACTGCAGAATTACCATAGGGTGGCAGCAAGGGGCCAAAGATGAGGACCAGGACAGCTATGTAAACCCACTGGTCCAGCAGATGGCAGGGGTGCAGAAAGGGACAGGTATCTACTATATATTTTAGAGAATTTGTCTGTCTGTGCGTCTGTCTTTCCCACAGTTGGTGGACATGCATCTCTCCCCCAGCTGTGCCCATGGACAGGCACTTCTCAAGTGGCCCCAAGCTGCTGCAGTGAGAGAGGTCTGGGGTTATCCTTTCTCCCTGGGACAGTCTGCACACTGAACCCATCACCCCAGCTCCAGCCCCACCCCAGAACAACTATTTAAATGAAAAAAAAAACCCCAAAACTCATTTGACATGGGGGGGGGGTAACCGTGTTAGTATGTATCTTCACACATAAGGGGTCCTATGGCACCTTAGAGGCTAACAAATTTGTTAGGTCATGAGCTTTTGTGGGTAAAACCCAGTCCATCCTGGATTCTCTTTTTCCACTCCATTTTCACCTGAAGGGGGTTTTATTCACAAAAGGCCAAAACTTGTTTCAGTTAAGGACCCGAGCAATACCAGATAAATATTCTGGTAGTTTAGTAGTTCTTAATTTCATAACTTTTTAGCCACAGGAGACAATTACATCAAGCCAGACCTCTGGCATATTTCATGCTATTAATTTTCATCCATGAGTAACAAAAGAGCCACCAATGTCTGAGGCCACATGGTATCAAGGAACTGATTAGAGAAGCCAAACCCAGATGATTTCAGAAGGCAAACAAAGCAGCCACTCTACATAACACAAAGAACTACAGTTACATGAAATGGCTGGCTCTCAAGGGCTACGCCTACACTTTCATTCCTCTTTCGAAAGAGGCATGCAAATGAGGGAAATTGCAAATGCAAATGAGGTGCAGATTTACATATCTGGTGCCTAATTTGCATACTCTTCTTTTGAAAGAAGAAAGGCGTGTAGATGCGGCTCTTTTGAAAGTAAACCCCATCTTCAAAATAGCCCTTCTTCCCTTTTTTCATGGGAAGAAGGGTTCTTTCGAAGATGGGTTTACTTTCAAAAGAGCCGCATCTACACTGCCTTACTTTTTTCAAAAGAAGCTCTTTCAAAAGGAGAATATGCAAATAAGGCACCAGATATGTAAATACGCACCTTATTTACATTTTCAATTTCCCTCATTTGCATGCCTCTTTCAAAAGAGGAATGCAAGGGTAGACACATCCAAGTAGAGTTATGTAAAATGAGAGTGCTGTGCATAGGATGTTGAAATGAAAGGGCCTATGAGACTAAAGCCTATAAGAACACTGCAGGTTAACCTTTGATGAGATGGTCTCTGCTCCAGGAGCACATTAAGTACTGCTATTTTGTAAGCCTACTGAAAGACAAAGATTGCAAGAATCGTTCCGATCTCTCACTTTCCCACATAATCCATTTGCTGATATATTCCCTCACTCCTGATTTAGCAGTGCTCCACTGCCTCCTTCAAGACATGTTCACTCTGATGATAGGATGTGTGTACCCTGATCTGGGCAAGACAGGGCTAACTCCATATTATGGGTGGAGGAAGCCTTGCCCCTCACACTATGCTGGGTATGATTCAACTGCTACCACTGTATAAAAGGGGACAGCCCAGCTCATTCTAGGCTGACTGCCAAGGAGAGAAGCCACTTGGTGGAGACTCCAGGACAGCAGCTGCTGCAGCCACAGACTGTAAGAGCATGGGGACCAAGAGACCAGACTGGTATCCTGCAACCCCCAGAGAGTGGATGGGAGCCAGGAGTCAGTCCCACCAGGGAGTCTAGAAGTCCTGATGTCGTAGCAACTGATATCTCAGATACTACAGTAGGAAGTGGTCCAGGTGGCAGGGTGTGTGTGGTATCTGCCACTTGAGCAAAGTCAGCGTTGTGGTAGGATTCTCTGCTGACTGGGTGATGACCAATCCTGTTGCAGCAGGGTCCTGGGATGGGACCCGGTGCAGAGAAAGGCCCTCATGCCCCCACTCATCCCATGTGGGCAGCTTGCTTTCCTGACTCTGGCCACAAGGACCTGACCCCAAGGGCCATTATGTGGACTCTGATCACTTGGCCACAGAGCCCTGACCCAAAGCCTCTTCTGTTGCCTCTGGCCACTATGCTGTGCTGTTTTCGACTGGAGGACTGTGGCAGACTGTAACCCCAGTGGGATAAAACCTCTCCCTACATCAAAGGCAGGTAGGGTGCACATTTTCAGATGGCAATGGATATAGGTAGCAGAAGACAGCATAATGACAAATTACAGGTTTTCCATTACATTTTCTTTCTCTGTAATATGTTATCAACTGATTAAAGACACAGCCAGTTACTAGCGTGGAAGCTCTCCTTTTCTTTCACCTACCTAGAACTTTTAATTTCACACCCTTCTTCTAGAAAAGACAGATTTTTCTTTCTGCTGACACTAGCCATGTGGATTGAAGAGTCAAATAGTTTGGTGGCATAAAAGAAGTGGTAGGATTGCTGGTTATGAACCTGGTAAATTCACTTGCTGATATTCAGTTGCCCAAAGTGAAAAACAGAACATTACAACTGGGCCACTCATCCAATGTAATCTTCTTTTTAAACCTATCCTGATTTGTTCTCTAATGAACTCTCTGGAAACCATTGTAACGAAATGATAACAGAGGAAAAACACAGAGCACTGGACTAGATGCCTTGATTTAAGATTTGAAACAACTACAGTAACAACACAGCCCAAATCTCTGGCAGTTTAAACCATTTGGTTTAATTAGTTTTTCCCTGACTCTGGTTTTAATTTTTTTGCTATTTTATTTTTTTAATTTCCATCCCCCTTTTTTTAACCACTTCAATCATTTATTTTGCTCATTTATACAAAGGTTTATTTTGGGGATGAGAATTGTCCTTTTGATGTAGGCCATTGAAAAACAAAGATTTTCCCATAGTATCAAGCTACCAACATTACTTGTATATTTAGATTTGTAAATATATATTTATTAATTCTGAGCTCCCTGTGACTGGTCTTTGATTTTTCCCCAAACTCTTTCACATTGGCAGTTTAACTATAACTGAGTAACTATAGCCATTAAATACCACACAAGTTGTGCTTCTGTCATGTTGCATTTTAATTTTTAAGATTTTTTAAGAAAACATAGCAAAAAAGTATTTATGACAAATGTTTTCATTCACAGAAAGTTGTGGTTAGATTTTGTTCTATGGCAGTTTTCATATGTCTACACAATTAAAACAGCAGGACCAAATTCATTTTGTTGAAACTCCATTGACTTCAATTTCCCAACATGATCATGAACCTGACCAACATGCACTGATATTCCATTCAATTTTTGCATGCATTCAAATGGCACAGAACATACAATTTAACTGT
Source organism: Carettochelys insculpta (assembly GCF_033958435.1). Taxonomy (NCBI): domain Eukaryota; kingdom Metazoa; phylum Chordata; order Testudines; family Carettochelyidae; genus Carettochelys; species Carettochelys insculpta. The sequence continues at coordinate 150,703,097 of NC_134139.1, read as the reverse complement.
CTCAAGAGCTAGGGCAGACTCTCTAGGCTATTAAGTTCATTGTGCATGTATAAACTCTTCCATGGAATCTCTGACAACAGTGGAAGCTAAATAATGAGAGGTTTGCCACTGATATAATTGGGGCCAGGATTTCACTACTGGAGCCTTAAAATTCCTCTTCCCTTGTTGAACTGAACTACCTTTTTGTTAGAGGAAGACAATGTGATCCAGTGGAATTCACCAGAAAGGACAGATAATACCCTGCGGGACAGGTACTTTGTGCTATTCTTATCACTGAGCATGCCCCATTTATATTAATGTTTATAAAATTATTTATATTTATATTATCGACAAAATTACCTTTGACTTTTATCAGGCTAGGATTTCACTCCAAGTCGTTAGATGGGACTAGCAAACAACAGCATTTTAAATCTGGAATAACTTCCCTTTTGTCAGTAAAAGTATTCCAGATTTATATCAAAGTAATTTAGTTCAGCATCTGGCCCACACATAGGTAGGTAGATTATTAGACAGATAAAAGACAGAGTAGCATGAGACCCTAGTACACTCAAATTCTCCATGACATAACAGTTTCTTGAAAATAACTAGAGTGGGAAGGAATCTGGGTTTTTGCTTCTCTTGTTTTGTGATCCGAATAAATCTCACTATATCATAAACCCCACCCACCCTTCAGGGTCTCTAATTGCTCTGTATTACAACAGTTGCTCAAACTGTAGAAAAAGCCATGGTCAGCCTTACCACTGCATAGATATTAAGCTGCTGAACTCTGTTTACACACTCAGGCTCTGTCTACACTAGCATTCCTGTCGAAAAAGGCATGTAAATGAGGGAAATCAAAAATGCAAATATTCTTCTTTTGAAAGAGCTTCATTCAAAAGAAGAAAAGCAGTGTAGACACGGCTCTTTCGAAAGTAAACCCCATCTTTGAAAGAACCTGTCTTCCTAAAAAAAAAAAAAAAAGAAAGGATTCTTTCAAAAATGGGGATTACTTTAAAAAGAGCCACATCTATACTGCTTTTTTCCCCAAAGGAAGAATATGCAAATGAGGTGTCAGATATGTAAATCTGTGCTTCGTTTGCATATTTATTTCCTTTATTTGCATGTCTCTTTTGAAAGAGAAATGCTAGTGCAGACATAGCCTCAGAGTTTGCAGTTCATTTCACAAATCATAACACAAAGATTTCCAACAGGAAGACCCTTACAGAAAATGCACAGGAACTTTGCTCTTCATAAAAAAAAATAGTATGTGTTTGTCTAGCTATTTAGGCTTTTTGAAATACTGACCTACTGTTGATTATGCCCCGGACTCTATTCCTTCCATTACATTCCCTCACAGAGTCTTCTGCATTTCAAAAGCATCTAGAATCCCACAAAATACTTCTAAGTTCAAAGCAATCTTTGATAAATCTTTTCTGGAGCTAGTGGGATGAAGCAGAAAGTCAGAATTCCAACACGGCTGATTTGTATCCAGGCAGCAGCAGTTGTTTTTCTATGCAGTTAGGGCTTCATTCTGATCTTGCTCAGACCAGTGTAAACTGGGAGTAACTTCAACAAAGTCACTGGAGTTGTCCTACTTTTAAACCAGTATAACTGATGACAGAACGAGTTTCTGAGAATTTAAAAAAAATCAGTCATTCAATTATAACATTTTTATGCATTTTTTTCAATTATGCAACCCAATCACCATCCATGTTCCCTTATTGTTTTCTCATTAACACTTGGAACTAAAGTGGCCCCTTTTTCTGTTTTCTCTGCCATTTATCAGATAAAAATAGAAGAACAATAAAAAAAGATGATGAATAGCTTCAAGTTAAAGACCAATGCCCCAGAACTATGTCTTGGCTTAACAGGTTTGTAAATTATAATCTATGTAAGAAGCCGTTTTTCAGGTGTTTAGTGCCACTGTTCTCTTTTCTGTGGGTGATTGAGACCCAAGGGTTGAAGTAATTTGAACCTAAGTGAATGCATTTTAAAGAGTGCAGTGAGGTGCAGTTATGTATGAAATTGTAAAATGAAACAAATTGTAAAATGAAACAAAAAGAAATATTTTATAAATACAAAGTAAGAGCCTAGATCAGTTAGAACAGGAATTTTCCCTACCCAATTATGTAGCTAGGTTTTGTCCTGGAACTGTTATCTGTGCTCATAATTCATGCTATACTTGTCAACCATTTGCTGCTTAACATCTCTCTCTGAATTTGTGCACTTTTAAAAATTTTTGCACCAAGATTACTACAAGTCTTATAATCGATTAGAGTCGATAAGGAAACTTGAAATAATGGATACTGGTGTTGAAGTATAAAGTAACAAATTCAGCAATAAGGTGGGTGAGGTACTATCTTTTACAGGACCAACTAATGTTGGTGAGACATGTTTTTGAGCTCCATAGAGCTCTTCTTCAGGTCTGGGAAAGGTACTCATGAGTTTGCAAGGTGCAACAGGTGTTTAGCACAAGTAATATTGCTGCAATTATAGGACAAAAAGAGGGCAAGTAGAGGTTACAGCTTGATGCAACAAACCAGTGATAGGTCAGATACAGAATTTTTGCTTTAAGCTCATCCTCAGATACAAGATCCCACTGACTAGGACATACTAACACAAAGCAGAGTCAGACCCTTCCAGAACAACAAATGCAAAACCTGTAGCTATATGTCCATTGCTACAATAATGAACACCTCCTACAACACACTTTTCAAGATTCATGGATCCTAAACATGACTGTCACAATGCATAGTGTACCTGACCCAGTGCACTCTAAGCATCAGTAACTATGATCTCAAATGAACTCACACAGAAAAATGATAAAAGACAGCAACACCTTTCACAAAACAGTCACTCTGTATCTGACCTATCAGTCCTTATAGTTGAAATAAACCTGCACAATACTTTCAAAAGATGAGCCTGAGAGCTTAAGAAATTACTCTATTAGGCATTAAAAATCATGAACAGAGACACTGGATTTATGGTTTATTATAACAATCTCTAACCCTCTAGACTCCCTTTTTTTTCTCCTGTGATTGTAGTGGTGTTATCAGGTCTCTCTACTTTGAATGGCCTCTTAGCATATGTGCTAACTACTTACTCTAAACGATCTATTCCATCTTAGGTTTATCTGTGATACTTAGAGTACCTTTTCCAGACTTGAAGAAAAGTCCTGTGGTAGTCAAAAGCTTGTTCCTCTCACCAATAAAAAATATTCTTTTATCCACCTTGTTTCTCTGAGGCTTTGTCTACACTATGAGATAAAATTGAATTTGAAGGAGTTAGCTTGATATTAAAATGTCACTGCCTTCTCAATTAATACTATTAGCTCGATTTATTGGGTTGTAATATCAATAACAAAATATTGATATTACGGGATGAGTATAGCATCATTTTCTAATTTAAAATCTTGACTAAAGGCTAGTATGGAAGTGTCATGTCCTTAATGTGAATTTATTAGCCTCCAGAACTGTCCTGCATGTATCCCACAAAGCTACACAGTGACCCTCCATGTATGGCCACTTCTTTGTATGCTGCTCTCCATCCAGATGCACAGGAAGAAGGTCCTAGGAAGCCCATAAACTTTTATTGAATTGGAATTCAGCAGCACCCAGCCCTGCAAATATAAAGGGAACCTATTATGAAAAAATTCCTTTGCCCTTTGCATCGCACCGCATCAGTAGCCATCGCACCCCATCAGTATTGAGTGCATCGTTAGCAATTTACTGAAATCCGGAGCACTTAGGGTAGTGATCCGCCTAGTTCTTCTCAAGGTCACAAGACAGCACCAGTGCAGACCCACCAGGAGATTCTGGATCTTCTTGCAATTTAGGGAGACCAGTCAGTGGCAAAGAGACTTCAGTGGCCAAGAGAAATGTGGCAATCTATGAATAGATGTCCTGTGAGATGATCACCTGAGGTTACTCTTGGAACTCAGTGCAATGCTGGGTGAAAGTGAAAACTCTGGCAGGCCTGCCAGAAAGCCAGGGAAGCCAACCAGTGGTCGAGGCAGCTCCACATACATGCCACTGTTATGAACAGCTGCACATGCGTATGGGGAGTGACCCAGAGCCTGGTCTGAATTACAACACTTCTGGAGGCCTTGGTATCAAGTTTGGGATGAGCCTAGAGGAGCTAGATGTCCTGGAGTAAGAGGGCAATGGAGAGGAGGAAGGGGGCAATCAGCAGGGAACTGAGGAAGTTCTTCCAGGCAGCCAGGAGCTCTTCATCATAGACCTGGCACCAGTCCCCTCCATGCCAGGCCTCTCCAAGGTGGTCCCTGAGTTGCCTGGACCAAGCTGTTTGGGTGAGTATTTATTCTGCATGCTACAAGCACATGGAGAGGAATGAAGCTAAGCACACCAAGCTGACAAAGAACACTGTTCAGTGGAGTCATAGTACATCTCAGTGGTGTCAGACAATGCTTGACTTCCAGCAGCAGCAGCAGCAGCAGCAAGCGGCAAAGCAGACTGAGGCTGTGGCTGAACTCGTAAAGGCAGCGACTGAGCAAATGAAGGTCCTGCACTCCCTGCTGCAGCTGCAGAGGGATTCCCAATACAACACTGCAGAAGCTGACACCTGGTGCCCAGAGTCCCCTGAAGAAAGATTGCCCTCCACCCTCCTGTTGTCATGATCCCTGAATGCACGGATGGAGGGCAAGGACAGCCTGCAACTGCAGGCCCAAGATCCATGACAAAAGCACCCTTGACAAGGCTCCTTTCCCCTGCCACTGAAACCTCTCCTCTCCCAAGAATAAAATAATTCCTTTGAGTTTGGTGTAATTTTGTGGCATGCAGGAGTGGTGGGTAACACTAATCATAGTGGGAGTTGTGGGAGGGCTGAAGGCACAGTTGCCCACTGATACTTCCAGGTCCACAGCAGACATGTGGCTGAGGGGACCGGGTGAGTTGGGGAAGGGCTGAAGGCACAGATGTCCACTGATACTCCCAGGTTGCAGTAAACATAGCGGAGGGAACCCAGGCAGGTTGGAGGAAGATTGAACACATAGCTGTCGGCCACATGCGTTCTACTTACTGCATCTTAACCCCTTCCCACTAAGTAAAAGCATTCATTCATTAAGATGGTATGATTTACTGGCATTATGTCAGAGAAATACATCAGTATTACGTGCAATACAGATCATTCATGAAGCTATTTTTTGAAGCATCCCTTATTGCTGCTGCGTCAGCATGGTTATTGGTGGATGGTTGTGTAGGCGGCTGCAAGTAAGCCCTGCTTATGGCCTCAGCTTTGGAATTGTAAGTGGATGGGAAAGTTTCCCTCCTGGATTCATGTATGTTGACCAAAATAGCTCATGCTGTAATAATGGTGGGGATGTTAGTTTCAGAAAAGTCCAAACGGGTTAATAAGCATCTGAACCTTCTTTTAAATGGCCAAATGCACATTCCACCACCATTCTGCATCTGCTGAGTCTGTGATTGAAGTTTTCCTTGCTGGGGTCCAGGGCTCCTGTGGAGGGCTTTATAAGGCAAGGGAGCAGAGGGTAAGCAGGGTCACCCAATATAACAATAGGCATCTCAGTGTTGCCAATCATGATTTACTGGTGGGGAAAAAAGTCCCATCCAGGAGCTTTCTGTACAGTCCAGAATTTCGGAAGATGTGTGCTTCAAGAACCCTCCCTGACCATCCAGTTTTGATGTTGGTGAAATGGCCTTTGTGATTTACCAACCCCTGCAACACCATGGAGAAGTATCTCTTTCTGTTTATATACTCAGAGGCCAGGTGGTCTGGGGCCATGATGAGGATGTGTGTGCCATCTATTGCCCCACTGCCCCTGGGGACCAAAGCCATTCAATATGGCCTGTACATCTCCCAGGGTCATTGTCTTCCTGAGGAGATGTTGACAGATTGCAAGGGCCACCTGCATCACCATGGACCCCACTGTAGATCAGCCCACCCCAAACTGATTTGCCACTGACCAGTAACTGTCGGGCATTGCAAAATTCCACAGTGCGATTGCCACTCACTTCTGCACTGTTAAAGCCAGATGCATTCTAGTGTTGCTGCACTTCAGGGCACGCATGATCACATAACAAAGCTCCATGAAAGTGGACTTGCACATGCGAAAGTTCTGCACCCACTGCTGACCATCCAAGGACTCCAAAACAATGTGGTTCTACCAGTGTGTGCTGCTCTCACCAGTCCAAAACCACCACTCCACTGTCACCAAAACATCCAGGGCAGTCAGCAGGTCTGAGTTCTTGGATCACAGTTGGGAGATTTGCTCTTCCAAACCATCGTTGTCATCATCATCATCATCATCATCACGATACTGAATCATCACTGAGCTTTGTAATTGAAAGCAAAATTGCTTGACAGCCTGTGTGGTTGCTGAAATGACGTAGGCCGTGGGTGTCCAACCTTTTGGCTTGCCTGGGCCTCATTGAGTGAAGATAGTCTTGGGCCGCGTGCAAAATATATAATATAGTTAATGTATATAAATCACATAATAATGTTAAAAGTTTACGATCTTGTGGGGCCGCATTACTAGCTGTCCAGGGCTGCATGCGGCCTGCGGGCCGCAGGTTGGACATGCCTGATGTAGGCAATGAGTTGAAGCTTTTGGAGATCTATGTGTAGCACCCACAGGCACTGAGATCTCATCTGGGGTGAGTGAAGTCTCTGGTCTACAGCCATGGCTGAGAGCCAGCTGGTCTTTAGCTCATGTGGTAGAGTGCAGGACTTTAGACCCTATGCTCATGGGTTCTGTCCCTGGGGCTGGCACCCTGGGTCTGTTGGCATTACATATGCTTGTGCTGGAATGCTGCAGCAGGAAATGGCACAATCTCTAGCTCATTTTCATGCGGTTACTGATGCTCTGAATTCTGGCATAGTGCTTTGCATTCTGGGATTCAAACATGAAATGCCCACAACCAACTGGAGTCAAGGCACTATGGGATAGGTACCTGTAATGCACTGCTCATGCTGTTGGACTTGCACAGGGCAAGGGGGATGCGGAAACTTGACACAGAAAAAAGGTGGGTTGAATGTCAAAAAGCTTTGTGGACCTTTAATTTGAATTCATAATATTGAGGTCAAATAACTGAATTTATTAAAAATCAAGTTTATCTCATAGTGTACATGCAGCCTAAGGCTTTGTCTACACTATACAGCTCTTAGTGACATAGCCGTGTCACTAAAAGTCAGGCTATGTATACACTAAAGTTGTATCTACACAGCCCCTCCCTTTCAGAAAGGGCATGCAAATGAGCACACCAGAAATGCAAATGGGGTGCATATTTAATTATCTTGTGCCTCATTTGCATATTCCCGCATGATCTGGCTTCCAGAAGAGCCATTTCTGGAAGCCAAAGCAGCTGTGTGCACAGAGTTTCTTCAAAAGTAAGCTCTCCTTTTGAAAACCCCCTTCTGTCTATTTTGCTTCAGGAAGAAGGGGGCTTTCAAAAGGGGAGGTTTCCTTTCGAAGGAACCCTGTCCACACAGCTGCTTTGGTTTCCGGAAATGGCTTTTCCAGAAGCCAGATGACGCAACAATATGCAAATGAGGCACTAGATATTTAAATATGCACCTAATTTGCATTTCCGATGTCACTCATTTGAATGCCCCTTCAGAAAGGGAGGGCGAGCATGTAGACACAACTTAAGTGTCAACAAAAAAAAAATCAACCCTTATGAGCAGAATTAGCGCTGACAAAACACTGTTTGTACTAGAACTTGCCGTGACAAAGATTCATCCTTTGGGCAGGGGAAGGGTGGATGGGGAGGGTAAGCACCTTTGAATGACAAAATCTTTGTCACTTCATTGCCAGTGTAGACAAAGCTTAATAACTTGGGACCAATCTGAGTACAAATATAATGTATACTAAATGAAATGCGCATACAAAATTAATTCCACAATAGGCATACATGGAAAATTCCACAAACTATTCCATGCCTTTGTGTACTCTGTTTCTAGCATCCACCTTCTATGGAAGCGACCAACCAAGACCACCAGGTAAGTTCCACAGTGCACATACAACTCAGGTACCACGATGAGTGTGGTAGGGAATACACAACATTTTGCAAAGTTTGTATAATTCATTCAGACCAAGTTAAGCAATGAATTCTAAAATGCATGAAACTTCAAGAATTTAAATGAAAAATACAACAGTTGGAGATGCCCAGAACATATCTTACAATTTTTTGGAAAACCAGAAACAAATGGCCTGTGCACCATATGCAATAATGCATTTAAAATACTGTGTTATTCTGAAACAGAAAGTTCTGATCTTAGAGGAAAATGGAAAGTCAGTTATGTTGAGTCGTTTGTGGTTCTTATATGATATAAATAGTAATACCCATTCCCAGAACCGCATAAATTATACTTAAGATATGGAACTGAATTTCACTTGTGGTCCTAAAGATGACATATTCATATATTTTTCTCCTTATGTCACCAATGTAAATGCCTCTGGTGATCCGATCTCAGTCCCAAGTGGACATATGTCTACATCAAAAAAACTGCTCTGTAATTTGGTAAGTTTTGAAAACACTGGCAAAGAGAATATCACAGTTGGGACAGCAAAGATTTTGCAAGTTAGGATTAGTTGTTTTAATACAATGAACTGTGGGTAGAAAGTGCATAATGTTCACTACAACATTTCGCGTACCACATTCACCACAAATAAAAGAAAGACACATACACAATACTTGGATATCTTCCCTTATTCCATATGAATACATGTAATTTAAATAATGTAGACCAGATCCTTAGCGGGTATAAAGTGCCATAGACCTACTGATGTGGTGGAAATCAGAACAGCTCCACTGAATTCAGGACAGCCACACTGATTTATACCTGCTCGAGATCTAGCCTAAATTATGGTGGGAATGAGTCTGCTATATAAAAATTCTCAAATCCACTATCATGATAAATATTTAAATATATTTATATTCAGTAATATTGTGCCTCCAAGGTCTGTTTCTGTACTGTGTAAGTTAATGGGAAAGTTGACACCGATTTCAGCTGCAGCAGAACTAAACTTTGTCCGACAAGTGCTCACCCCAGCACCTAGCTTGAGTACATGGGTCGGGATCTGAGCAGGGAAGTATCAGGAGAAGCATCTTCTTTTTCAAACTGCCCTTGGAGAGGTGGGCTGGTAGGGACCATGCAGTGGCAGATACTCCAACCCCATCACCCTTTGCTCCATGCTTTGGCTGAAGAAGGAACTTGTGTGGAGCAGGGCTTCATGGGAGGATATGCATACTCCACCCACCAGCATCAAGCCCCACTTCAGCGGTAGGGCTAAACTAGAGAACAGAAGCACACAGGAAAGGGTTAGATTGCCTCATTGGAGCTATCAAATTTTCAAGTATAAAATGCATGTGCTATGATTCTTTTGCAAATATTGTAATCAACCCAAACTCTGCCCTTCAGACATGTGTATACAATCTTATGGACTTTATTGGAAGTTGTTTGTGTATATTGTATGTATATCGAAAGGCACAATTTGAGTCTCTGTGTACATATGCCATTTAAATTCCTACCATAAAATTGCTCAGAAATACCATAGTTTACAAGGTGCATGCTGTATTGAAATTCATCTGTTGTAAAATAGTTATTATGCACTAACAATTATTCACAAGTGCTTAGAATGTATGAACCATACATATTACATATATTGCCACAATAACCCATGATAAATATAACTTGTTTTTGTTATTTTCTTTTGTTTTTTTTGCTTAACATGTCTGTCTGAATGCAACTAATAGAATGAAGGTGTTATAAAACTGGGATTTAAGGCCCTAACTTGGCCCATGTAAAAAAATAAAATAAAAAGGGGGAGGCCCTAATTCCCAGTTTAAAATAAGCTCAGTCTACTTACTTGCATTAAGAAGTCAGTGGTTAGAGCATTGGTCTTATAAACCCAAGGTAGTGTGCTCAGCCCTTGAGGGGGGCCGTTCAAGGGTCTGGGGCAGATTAGATTTAAAAAAAAAAAATCTATGAGGTATGGTGATAGATCCTGCTGTGAGTGCAGGGGACTGGACTCGATGGCCTCTCAAGGTCCCTTCCAGTTTTATGAGATATGACATTTTCACAAATAAATTCTCATCTTGTATAAACATTTGCTTCCTGAACTCAAGAGCTAAGCTGCATAAAGAACATTTTTGTCTTTATTTCTCTCAGAACTCCTAATGGTGGGGGGAGGATGATATACATACACATACATACAGAGCAGCATGGTAGAAGAATTACACACGTAAATCTTAAAATTCTCATTCATAATGAAGTAATTACCCTGTTTCCTCCTTGGCAAAAAAGCTATGAAGTCTGAAAGCCCCATTTCAATTAAAAGGTGAAATATCCTTTTTACACTAGGAAATTTCTGCATTCGAAATCCTGGTGCCTTTGTCCTAACCGATCTTGGGTGTTGTGACCAGAATCCCATAGGGCAGGCATAATACTCAACAGTGGTACATAAATTTGACTGGAACAAATGAATAGAACAGTTCGGTTTTGTCCAGTAGCCTGGCAGTTCCAGTCTAAAAAAATAGTAATCTGTATTGATTTTGCAAAGGAGGCTAAGATAAAAGTTTGCCTTATGATGTACAGCATGAAAGCAGGGATGAACTGTTCGCTGACAAGGGTAAGTGAAAGAAAGGATTATAGAGAGGGGCATAACAGAGAAAAGCGGAGTCGGGAAGGGGAAAGACTTACTAGAAAGCAAAGATTCAGAGTCATCATGTTAGTGCATGAAGTGTTCAGTTAGGTCGAAGAAATTAGCAGAACTTACGGCTTGATCTTGCACCACAGAAGCTTTTCCATTGACCTGAAAGGGAGCAGAAGCGTGCCGTTATTCTTTATTGTTTATTATTATTATTTATTTGTTATACTGCACGTGAGGAGACTCTAAGATTTAGGGATACTGAGCAAAGTCCATGTGGGGCTTTGAAAATGAGGACAAGGAGTTCAAAGCTGATGCAAAATGTGACAGGAATCCAGAGAAATGGCATGAGTGGAGTAGCAGGTATACGTGGGCTGCAAAATAGAGAAATGGGAGTTGTTGGGGAACTTCGGTGAGTTCAAGGACTTGTGCAGTTAATTTGAAGGAAAGGAACTGCAACTGTATCAACGAAACATATAAGAAGATATTCAAGCATCAATATTCAACACAACAGCATGTGTTTTCCTTTAATATTACCAAAAATAACTGCCACATTTCAGATGTTACTCTGACTAAAAGTTGATTTTTGAGGGGAGCCACTGACCTTCCAAAAACTGTCCTAACAACACGAAAAAACGTGTTCAAGAATAAAAAAAAAAGATAAGCAGATTCAAAAGCATACCATATAGTGAAATGCTGGCAAAAAACAAAGGGACAGATTGGGTAGTGACTTTTTCTGCTAGTCCACAGTTGTGACTAACAGGGTGTTGTATCATTGATTTAAACCCTACAATATTAAAAAAGCAGAAACACAAATCATTTTCAACAGCTATGAATTGATATTCTAATTTATCAACCCTAGTATTATATCTCATCCACCCTAGGGTGGCTGACTGCTGGGTTCTGTAAAAGAGTCTGAGGAATATATAATTAGAGAATCTGACTCAAGAGTGAAGCTGTGGATACATAAGATAACGTTGGTATGTTTAATGCCAAAGCTGTAACATAATGTATAAAAACCCACCTGTTATTTCAAATTCCCTGTACACTGCCCCACATCAGAAAACCTGTCGGGAAGTAAAATGAACTTGCCAAGTGTGCAATTTAGAAGTCACATAGACATGGCTGATTGTGGAATGGTCTGGATCAGAGATTACTCCTGAGATACGAAAGGAGGGTGCAAAAGCAGTAAAAAACATAAACTTGGGTGAACAGTGGAGGAGCCTCCTCCATAGCCACTATGCTATATCCTCCAGCTCCATCTCACAACTCAATATTAACTCCATTTTATATGTCAAGTTTCAGTTGGATTTACCTAACAAACATGAGGCAGTGTTGTGTTTAAACCACATATTGCTGGGACCACATCAGTGGTGCTAGAAGCATCTCACTATATCCCATGGTGACCTCAACAGACACATTGTACATGAAGTGTGAAAGAAAAGAACTTTGCTGGTTCCCATGTGAGATTTCTTGAGGCACATGATTAGAGAGCCAAAAAAAATGTACTCTTTAAGATCTTCCAGAGACTAGGACACCAGCTGAATGGTTGTTGTAGTAAGAACCTTAGGTTTTGCATACTAAAGATTTTCTCTGTGGTTATAACTGGATAAAATATACAGTCTCTTCTGTATTGATTCATTAAGTGATATGACTACTGTTAGTTGCATTTGTTCTCTGGTCTTCTCCCAACAACAAAATGCACGAGCAGTACAGTGTTTTATTTATTTATTTATTTATCATATCAAGGGGGTATGTGTTTGTGTGCATGTTTGAGTGAGACAGAAATGTGCCTTTCACTTAGAAAGGTTTCTTACTTCCTGGGGGAGGTCTAGGGCTTTCCCCTGAGAAAGCTCTTTCTGAAGTACAGATGAGCATTACTCTGAAAGCTCCATTATGCCAAAGGAGTGAAGCTATCAGTTATGGTCCTGAATGATGCTGTATAAAATATAAGTCGCTATAGGTTGCACCTCCGTGATCGGGCACCCTTGGGACCTGAGTGATCCTAAATGAGGGATTTTGAAGGACCAGGAGAGGTCAATGTTCCCCTGCAGCCTGCTGGCCCCTCTCCTGGGTGTTGGCCTACTCCTAGCTGTCAACCCAGCCATTGGCCCTCCATCCTTTGGCTTCCCATCCCCAGCCATGGCTCCTGCTCTCAAGCCACTGACAGCTTCCCAGCCCTAGCCATGACTGCGGCTGGCTTCATGGCCACAGTTTCTCAGCCCCTGGTTGTGGTGGCCTGGACCCGGACTGTGGCTCTCCAGCAACTTCCTGGCCTCCCGCCATGGCTCCCAACTGCTGCTGGCTTCCCAGATGCTGGACACCAGCCTGGTTTCCAGCCTTTATTTTAGGCAGAAGGGGCCTTCGAGGTCAGGGGGGTCCTTTTGAAAAGTCCCATCTACATGTGTGGTGTGCATTCCAAAAGCAGCACTTTCAAATTGCGCACAACTGCCATTTGCTAATTAGGTGCCGCATATTCATGTCAGTGCCTCGTTAGCATCTTCCAAACTGCTTCATTAACATCCTGCCTCCAAAAGGAGCTTTTCTGTTTCCTGATCAAACAGACAAACTCCCTAAACTATACAGTAGATTATGATGTCTTTCGTATATTTCCATAGAGGTACAAAAGCATATTGAAATGAAAATATATTTTTATACTCAGGCTATGTCTAGATTACAGCCATTAGTCAACATTAGTTTTTGCTGAAGATATTGTCTGACAAAACTGTTGACAGATTGCAGTCAAACTGCCAAGCAGATAGCAAACTGCCTGGCCACTATCTCAACAAAACAGCTAACTGGAAGCACAACAGACATTGCTACCCTGTGTCCCAGAATCACTGTCTGTCAACAGAGCCCCCCCCCAACCCCAGAATGTCCAGACTAGTTTTCTGTTGACAGATCTCTGTCCACAGAGGCACTATGTTTTGTGGGAAGTGTAATAAGACTGTCAACAAAAGTGCTGAGTTCTGTCAATTTACTGTTGTCCAAGGGCCTTAGGAATGTGGATACTCCCTGGGTTTTGTCAACAAAACCCTCTGGTGTAGACATAGCCTATGTGAAAAAGGGAGTTAAATATTATACTACAGGACTTGCTGATTATTGAATGGCACAGAACCTTGAACATGTTAAACATCCCTTCAATTTTAGAGGATGGGCAGCATCTTATTACTATGGTAAGTCTACTATAAACAAAATCAGTTTTGTGTTTTATCATGGAAACGTAAATGCCCTTGAATCTTTGCTCAGTGTCTGTATTTCAAACAAAAAACTTGGTAATCCTTAGACACTGGCCTAAGATGTCAGTTAGCATATTCCTGGTAAAGGTATGTCTTTTGCAGAAGAATAGAATCTAAAATCAAATTTCCAGAATCTTTCAGAGCCACATTTAGATCTTGGGCAAAAATGTGATGTTCAACACTCCCATAATAACATACACTGTTCACAAATCATTCAACTGTTGCACAAATTCAAAGGAGTTGGTGTGGATTGCCTAGGTGATTTTTAAGACTATATTTTGTCACTTCTTCAGACCACTTTATTGCATTTTAGTTTTACACTGCAATCTATTGTAAATGCCACTGTAGATATTGAACTCCATTTTAACTCCATCAAGCTAAAAAATTATATTATGCCGGCATTGCTTGGCTACTTATTTTAATTAATTTTTTATTTTTGGAAAATAAAATAAAACTGTACAAGGTTAATTTATATCATTGCTATGAGGTGGGGCTTGGCATGAGGGGTTCAGTATGAAGGCCACCTCAGAGAGAGAGCGCTACCCCTGTCTTCTCTCATTGCAGTAGCTTGAGGCCAGCTCCGTGGGTGCTACAGCTCCAGTGGGCACAGCTGCTCTAGGTTTGACTGCACCCTGTGCTTCTCAGCTAGAGTGGAGAATGCAGCAAACTGTGTACTTTTCCCTCACTCCCTGGTGAAGGGAATCAGCCATTAATGTTCTCCTGTGAATTGGGAGGGTACATGGTGTGACAAAGTCAGTCCTATTCCTGGGCCTCTGGCCTCTGTTCAGTCCATTGGGCCACTCAAGGGCCCGGTTGCCCTTGCTGAGGTGAGGGGTGGTCTGGGGGGAACCTGGCCCCCATCCATTCATGCTAGGTTCTGGCCCAGGACCCTATGCGACTGCTAGGGGGAAGGTCTGACTCCCTCAGCCCTTGGTAAAGCAGCTGTTCACCCTGGGCCACTCCCCCAGACAATCCCCCCGGTACCTTCTCCAGGCTGCAGCTGTAAGGAGTACCTCTCTCAATCCACTGAAGTGCCTCACTCTCCCTCTGCAGTTCCTGGTGTGCCTGTTCCTTTCTTCTGATCCTTTCCAACCTGCTCTCTCCCACCACTCTGGTCTGCTCACCTCTCTCCACTCACCTCTTGCACTCTCCCCACCCTTCCCACCATGAAGAGTTTTTAAAGGCCTCTTATTAGTCCAGTCACTGGGGCCAGCTGGCCCCAGTTAGGCTGAGCTATCTCCCAGCCAGCTGCCTGTGACTGTCCTGCAGGCCCTTCTGTTTGTTTGGGCTCCCTCTGAGGGGCCCTCCACCCTGGCCCTGCCACAATGGGAAGCTCATATATATATATATATATATGAAATATACAGTAAAATATATGTTATCTGGTACATGGGAAGCTCAAGCCCTGGGGCAGTCCTGGATTGGGGGAACAACCCCAGCCAGCCCTGTTCACTGACCTTGTGGTTCTGACTCTTTGCTGCATGGTTTTATGAGAAGCAATGCCATTCCAGACATATCCCATTTTCCTAGTACAAATAAACCCAGCACTGCTCTGCGTTAAGATAAAAGGGAAGCTGCATACCAAATTTGATGGACCTAGCTCTTCCTCTTTAGGTGTTCTTGAATAGACAGACAGACTCTCTCAAATATATAGTAGATAACAAGAGAGTCCACTGAATTTCTAATTCAGTAGAAACTTAGTTATCTGACATCCTTGGGGACAGGGATTGATAGATAATCAAATTTGCCAGTTACTAGGCTGACACTGGTGAGGGGTGGGGGAGTGCACCACACCTGAGAACTGTCAGGGGCTGCCCCACTGCCACTAACCTTGGTAGCGCAGCTGCCCCTGATCAGCTGGCCTCAGCTGGAGGAGCGTGGCTCTGCAGCAGCCGGACCCAGCTGGGAAGCTGGCCCCACTCAGCCAGCCGCAGCTGTGGGAGCCACCCATGGCAGCCAGCCCTGGCTGGCAGGGAGGCAGGCCTGCTCAGCTGGCCCCAGCTGGGGCAGGCTGGCAGGGAGGCAGCTCTGCAGCAGGTGGTCTTGGCAGGGCAGCCAACGTTAACAGAACGTGCCAGTTATTTGCATTGAAGGTAACATGGCTTTTACTCTATATTTGCTCATCTGAAACCAGCCAAACCAGGACATTCTAACTATATTGTATACTCTGCTATCTGCTGGA
This sequence comes from Carettochelys insculpta, assembly GCF_033958435.1. NCBI lineage: Eukaryota > Metazoa > Chordata > Testudines > Carettochelyidae > Carettochelys > Carettochelys insculpta. The sequence goes on along the minus strand of NC_134139.1, from coordinate 150,687,070 downwards.
TGTAAAATATACTGTCACAGTGCAATGTTTCTGGATGATGAATTTACAGTGACATATTTCTCATAATAGTCCCCCTTGAAAACCTAACATAATATTTTCTATGCCAATGAAAACACCAAAAAAAAGGGGTTAAATTTTAAAGCCTGGTCTATTGAATCTGCAGGGTCTTGTTACAATCAGGATTTAAGTTTACTCCGTGCTATAGACCAGAGGGAGCAAAGCATTTGGGTTGGGTCTCTACAGCGCTCCCCCTAGTGCTGCTGCTGGCAGAGCTATGCACAATGAGCTTCTCAGGAATGCAAATGGCATGCCATTTGCATACTCCTGAAGCTCATTACCATAGCCCCATGAGAATTCAGCGTCATTAGAGGGGGGGGCCAGTACTGCAGAGGCCATGTGGTTGTGCCTCTACCAGCTAAATCCCGCTCTGTTGCCAGACCCTTATGCCTCAGACGTAGGGGTTTAGCTGGCAGAGGCACATCCACACGATCTCTGTAGCGCTGACACCCCCTTCTGACAACGCCGAACTCTGGCAGGTCTATGGTAATGAGCTTTGGGAGTATACATATAGTATGCCATTTGCAATCCTGAGAAGCTCATTTTGCATAGTTCTTCCAGCAGCAGCACTAGGGGGAGCGCCGTGTAGACATAGCTTTGGAGAGCAAAGACTACTTAAGCATTATTTGAAATCAGAGCTTCAGCTACTGAATTGTACATCTATATTTCTGTGAAAATAGATATGAAATTAAAGTGATTAAAGATTATGTCATCACAATCTTTCCTTTACTGATCTCCTTCTACCAGAGAGCTATGGGTCTGGCTTAGGGGGGAAAATCCTTTCTTGGTTACAACCAAGAGTTTCTCCACTTGCTTCTTCTCATCTCCCATCTTGGCTGTTAGGTAGGAATGGGAATGCCACCAGTCATCCATGAGAAAGAATTTAGTGATTTCTCTCTGGCAGGACTGTCCTATAGATAGATTCTGCAACAAGAATCACGTGAGTGGATTCTAGCCACACTGTCCTCTTGGCAGGACTGGGATCTTCATTCCAACTTAGTCCACACCATGTCTGATCAACCACTGCCATCTGTCTTCTTAGGCCAAAGGGAAAAGGGTTTAACTTTTGAGAGAGCTTGCAGAGCTATCGTAGCGTCCCCTCTGCAATCCAAGCAAATTGGAATTCTCTCTATTCTTGATTGTAGGAATATTGTAGACAAATGCATATGATTGGGAAGAAATAGGACATTAAGGCCACAGTTTTCAAATCCGGGTGCTTAATATTAATGTGTCTGGTCCACATTTAAGTCCCTAGATTCACAAAGTAAAGACATAGCTATATGGGGACAGTGAAGAAAATTAATGTAAATGAAATAAAGTTGTGAATTTAAATTGGATTTGCCAAGGCATCTTAAACCTCTATGTGGACACCAAACAAAGGCCACTATAAGTCTGAACAAGAGTGTCTACACAGGGACATTATATTTTTAACTTTAAAATTCCATTTGGATTAACTTACCTCAATGTTCCTGTGCACGCTAGCAGTAGAAGGTAGGTTACAATAGTAATTTTAAGGGAAGCATGCTATTGTACATCACATTGGAATTTACTGAGAATAATTCTAAAGCTAATTATAGAATTGAACCAAAGAACTGTGGTCCAATGAAGTGAGCATGGAGCTGTGATTCAAGATGCATGAATTCTACTCTGAACACTGACAGGGATGCTTACCCATTCCAAGCCTTTGTAACTAGAAATAAATAATGTTAATCAGTTTAGTAAAGCATTATTAAATAAGAAGCAGATAAATGCAAGATATTGGAAATGGATGAGGTACTGAAGATGAACGAGTGAGCTGTGGAGTTGGTTTCAGTTATATTCTCAATATATTTTAGCAACCTACCTGTATCTAGGACTCATGGAAAAAAATTCTGTTGAAACTATTTTTCATCAGCATATTGAACTATTGGCAAAATGAAAACTTCATCAAAACTCAGATGTTTTCATTGGCATTTTTGACTTCATCAGAAACCTAGAACCTTTTCAGCAAAAGACTGAAACATTTTGATCCAAAATCTTTTTGGGTTTTGGGCCAAAACTTTCTTTTGACAAAGTCAGCATTTTCTGGGGGAAAACCAAAACCAAAACTATTTTTTCCAATAAGCTCTACGTATATCCTTCTTTTTGGTCAAATATCTTTTTTTCAAAATCATGGACATTTTTTCTTTTTTTTCTCTTTTCTTTCTTTTTCTTCTTATAATGACAGAGAATTATCTTTTCATAAACAGATCAGTTTCTGCCAGTGTTTTCTGATGTCTCCTGAGTTACTTTTCTGAAATGTCATAAATTAGATCTTCTGAAATCACAATTTTTAAAAAATAGACAACAGGCCAGATTTTTGCTCAGCAAAAAGGCCTTAATCCAAAACCACATCACTAGAAAGACTGCCATTGATTTCAGTAGGATTTAGATCAGATCCACATGCACAATCTTCTAGTCATAGAAGGATCACCCCTATACACAGATGATATTCTGCTAGCATTGAGCCAGTCACCTTCTCTGCAGTGTTCTGTTTGTCCCAGGATCTTATATCACACTCATCTCCACAGTATCTGAGCAGCTAGCACTTCATTATTTACAGCCATGTATGTCTTCAGGGAGAATTCAACTAAATCCCATGCATGCAAAACTATATTCTCTGTAGAATACAAATTACAGCTCCACATGAAGTGTCATATTCAGTATGTCACCTGTTATGTCTGACAGTAATTACTACATTATAAGGTATTATCCAATCGACCAGTTTTTCCAAAGTATTTTACTATGAACATATTTTCCTTGAAAGCCTCAGTGAAGATGCAATTCACTCATGTTGAAGTGTATATGCCACAGAAGACCCATTTAAGCCCCTAGGCTGCACAAAACCGTTTGCCCTTAACACCAACAGGAAGTTACGCACAGAACTTTGCATAAGCTTGATGCACTGGGTGGGTTTCTCCTTCAAGTTTTCCCTTATGAATCCTTACAGAGGCATAGTTCACATGCCAGAAGCCTGGGGAACAAACAGGAAGAATTAGAGGCCCTGGCACAGTCACACAAGTATGAGGTGGTTGGAATAACGGAGACTTGGTGGGACGATTCACATAGCTGGAGCACAGTCATGGAAGGTTATAAACTGTTTAGGAAGGACAGACGGGGAGAAAAGGAGGAGGAGTTGCGCTCTATGGCTACGTCTACACGTGCACCCAACTTCGAAATAGCTTATTTCGATGTTGCGACATCGAAATAGGCTATTTCGATGAATAACGTCTACACGTCCTCCAGGGCTGGCAACGTCGATGTTCAACTTCGATGTTGCTCAGCCCAACATCGAAATAGGCACAGCGAGGGAACGTCTACACGTCAAAGTAGCACACATCGAAATAAGGGAGCCAGGCACAGCTGCAGACAGGGTCACGGGGCGGACTCAACAGCAAGTCGCTCCCTTAAAGGGCCCCTCCCAGACACACTTTCATTAAACAGTGCAAGATACACAGAGCCAACAACTAGTTGCAGACCCTGTATATGCAGCACGGACCCCCAGCTGCCGCAGAAGCAGCCAGAAGCCCTGGGCTAAGGGCTGCTGCCCACGGTGACCACAGAGCCCCGCAAGGGCTGGAGAGAGAGTATCTCTCAACCCCTCAGCTGATGGCCGCCATGGAGGACCCCGCTATTTCGATGTTGCGGGACGCGGATCGTCTACACGTCCCTACTTCGATGTTGAACGTCGAAGTAGAGCGCTATTCCCATCCGCTCATGGGGTTAGCGACTTCGACGTCTCGCCGCCTAACGTCGATTTCAACTTCGAAATAGCGCCCAACACGTGTAGACGTGACGGGCGCTATTTCGAAGTTACTGCCGCTACTTCGAAGTAGCGTGCACGTGTAGACGCAGCCTATGTGAGGGAGCAGTATGATTGCTCAGAGCTCCAGTATGAGGAAGGAGAAAATCTAGATGAGTGTCTTTGGGTTAAGCTTAGAGGTGGAAGGAACAGAGGTGATGTTGTAGTTGGTGTCTGTTATAGACTGCCAGATCAGGGAGAGGAGATAGATGAGGCTTTCTTCAGGCAGCTTAGTGAAGCTTCCAAATAACAGGCCTTGGTTCTCATGGGAGACTTTAACCATCGGCACATTTGTTGGGAGACCAACACATCAGCACACAGACAATCCAGGAAGTTTTTGGAGAATGTTGGGGATAACTTCTTGGTACAAGTGCTGAAGGAACCGACCAGGGGCCGTGTGCAACTTAACCTGCTGCTCACAAACAGGGAAGAACTAGTAGAAAAAATAGAAGTGGGAGGGAACCTGGGCTGCAGCAACCATGAGATCGTAGATTTCAGGATCCGGATGAAAGGAAGAAGGGTGAGCAGTAACATACAAACCCTTGATTTCAGAAGAGCAGACTTTGAATCCCTAAGAGACTGGATGAGCAGGATCCCTTGGGAAACGAAGATGAAGGGGAAAAGAGCTGAAGAGAACTGGAAGTATTTTAAAGAAGTCTTACTGAAGGCACAGGAACAAACAATCCCGCTGCGTAGTAAGAAATGCAAACATGGTAGGCAACCAGCTTGGCTTAACAGGGAAATCCTTAGTCAGCTTAAATTCAAAAAGGATGCATACAAGTAATGGAAACGTGGACAGTTGACAAAGGAGGAGTATAAACATACGGCTGGAGAATGCTGGGCAGTAATCAGGAAAGCGAAAGCACAATTGGAACTGCAGCTGGCAAGGGATGTGAAGAGTAACAAGAAGGGTTTCTACAGGCATGTGAACAATAAACAGGTTATCAGAGAAGGTGTGGGGCCATTATTGGATAAGGGAGGTAACCTAGTGACAGATGATGCAGGAAAAGCTGAAGTACTCAATGCTTTTTTTGCCTCAGTCTTCACGGACAAAGTCAACTTCCTCATGACAGTCCTAGACGATGCAGTATGGGAAGGTGGAGGGCAGCCATCTGTGGGGAAGGAAAAAGTTCTGAGCTATCTAGAAAAACTAGATGTGCACAAGTCCATGGGTCTGGATTTAATGCATGCCAGGGTACTGAGGGAATTGGCAGAGGTCATTGCTGAACCTTTGGCCATTATCCTTGAAGACTTTTGGAGATCGAAGGAGATACCAGATGACTGGAAGAAGGCAACCATAGTGCCCATTTTTAAAAAAGGAAAGAAGGACAATCCAGGGAACTATAGATCCGCTGCCTTACCTCAATCCCTGGGAAAATAATGGAGGGAATCCTCAGGGAATGCATTTTGGAGCACTTGGAAGAGGGGAAAGTGATCAAAAGTAGCCAACATGGATTCATCAGGGGCAAGTCCTGCCTGACTAATCTGATTAGCTGCTATGACAAGGTAACAAGCTCTGTGGACATGGGGAAGTCAGTGGCTGTGATATACCTTGACTTCAGCAAGGCTTTTGATACAGTCTCCCACAACATTCTTGTCCATAAGTTAAGGAAATATGGACTGGATCCTTGAACTATAAGATGGATAGAAAGCTGGCTTGATGGTCGGGCCCAGTGGGTAGTGGTCAATGGCTCACTATCTGGATTGCGGTCTGTTTCAAGCGGAGTGCCGCCAGGCTTGGTTCTGGAGCCAGTGTTATTCAACATCTTTATTAATGACCTGGATAAGGGACTGGATTGCACCCTCAGCAAGTTTGCAGATGACACAAAACTAGGGAGAAAGGTAGATTCATTGCAGGGTAGAGAGAGAATCCAGAGGGACCTGGATAAATAGGAAGACAGGGCCATAAGAAATCTGATGCAGTTCAATAAGGAGAAGTGTAGAGTCCTGCACCTGGGGTGGAAGAATCCCAAACATTGTTACAGGCTGGGGACCGACTGGCTCAGCAGCAGTACGATGGAAAGGGACCTAGAGGTTATGGTGGATGAAATGCTGGATATGAGTAAACAGTGTGCCCTTGTAGCCAAGAAGGCTAACGGCATACTAGGGTGCATTAGGAGGAGCATTTTGAGCAGATCTAGAGAAGTAGTTATTCCTCTTTATTTGGCATCGGTGAGGCCACATCTGGAATATTGTGTCCAGTTCTGCGCCCCACCCCCCCGTATAAAAAGGATGTGGATTTGCTGGAGCAGGTTCAGCGAAGGGCAACAAAAATGATTAAGGGTCTGGAGCACCAGACCTATGAGGATAGGGTGAGGGATTTGGGCTTGTTTAGTTTACAGAAGAGAAGACTTAGAGGTGATTTAATAGCAGCCTTCAACTTCCTGAAGGGGAGCTCTAAAAAGGAGAGGGAGAAACTGTTCTCAGTGGTGTCAGATGGCAGAACAAGGAGTAATGGTCAGAAGTTGAAGAGGGAAAGGTGTAGGAAAAACTACTTCACCAGGCGGGTGGTGAAGCATTGGAATGCATTGCCTAGAGAGGTGGTGGATTCTCCATCCCTTGAGGTATTTAAGTCCCAGCTGGACAAGGTCCTAGCTGGGATGATTTAGTGGGGGTTGATCCTGCTTGAAGCTCCTGAGGTCCCTTCCAGCCCTGTGATTCTGTGATTCCCTTGCACAGGATTTTTAACAGAGGAAACAGTCAGTAAGGACTCCGAGATGTCTCACAATTTGTGAATTATGAGGCACAAGACTGTATTTTAAATATATGTTTCTCTTCCAATAGTTTTGATCTATCAGGTCCTCTTTACATAGCTATAAATGCAAACTTTATGTATATTGTTATTGTGAAGTCTTTGGCAGAATAATTGTTTTTTGTTACAAATGAAAATGAGCTGCTTTAAAAAAAAAAAGCAAATAGCCATTAGTATTGCATGACACCAATCTTCCAAGATCCAAGCCCATAAGTTACAATAAGGGAGCAGTGACATTTGGACTGGAAATGAAATACTCATCTTCCAAAATATTGAAATTTCCATAAGCAAGTTAATAGCTAACTATATTCATTTGGAATGCTGATGTTGAATTTGCTGTCAACCATCTTGCCTAATAAGGTAAATCACACAGTCTTTGGTCAGTTAAACTAAACGGAGGGAAGGCTGTTCAGTTTAGGTTCCTTTGGCCAGAAGACTCTCACAAACCACATGTTAAAGCTCATATTTACCAATAATATACTGCAGATCCAAGAAGAAACACAGACAGGTTATGCTTGTTTGCCTTTGAAAGAAAATGTAACATTACTTCTAAGTGACTACGTTGCATTGGAACAGTTACGTTTCTGACAATTGCCAAAGCTCACCCAAATCATAGCTGAAACATGGCGTGGTATTAAATGCTATTGTTGCTGAAGAATTGTTTTCTTGCTGTTGTTTGGTTAGTTGTCAGGAGGGAGACTAACCATTTGGATTTGGTTTTATTGTTGGAGATGAGGAGGAATTGGCATTACCTCTAACTGCCTGTCTAGAATCTGACCAATTCTTGCAAGTGTGACCAGTTGGCAGTGGCTATCTGAGAATTATGCTATAGCACTAGGCCAACTAAAGGTGTTGTGTACCATTTTTCAGGTTTTAGTGAAGGAAATGTTTTGTACAGATAAGCGTGCAAGTATCTGCAAAGGCATTTTTCTCCAGTAGAATATACACAGATACTGGGTGTGGCATTAATATGTCCATAATTAGTTGGTGAAGAGTTTCAAACATTAGTAGATACATAAGGAGAGCTTCAGTGGTAATGTATAAAATGGTGTAAGTTTTAGAGCTTTCTTGAACTCCCTGAGGTCTACTAATTTTGTAAGGCTTTTATATTGTCAACCATCACCAGGTTATCTAAACGTCTTCCATGTAAATGAAATATCAATTGAGAAGTTCTTAGTGGATTTCATGGAGTCTCTGGGATTTCCATCTCTTTGGTGTAAAACTCTGCTTGGGATAGGAAATATGGTTTTGAATTTTTAGATTTTACTGTGATCCTCTTTTTCGTTTGGTAGGATTTTCTTGTATTGAAAGGGTAGTCAGTGTCATTCTTATGGTGGAATGGGCTCTCCAGTGATGTTGGTTTTACCTCATTTTCTGATGATGGACAGATTCTGGCTTCACCTCCTCTCCAAAAGATTGTTCCATAGCTGGATCCCAGCTTTGTACCAAGATTTAACATGCTTCATCCTGACTTTGTGATCTGCATTGTCCTGTAGGAGCACAATTATTATGGAGTCAATATATTAAAATGTGGTTTTTGAGTATTTATCATTGGCTCTCTGTCAAAATGGGAAGATGTATTAAGGGGTTCACACAGCAGTTCTGGGTCTGGTACTACAAGATGATTCCACTAATGTCATATACAGAGGTAGAGAACATGCTTGTAAACTTTGCAGATTACACCAAGATGGAAGCATAAAACTCACTTTGGAGGAAAAGATTAGAATTCAAGATGACTTTGACAAATTAAAGAGTTGGTCTGAATTTAAAATGATGAAATTCAATAAAGACAAGTGCAAAGTATGACACAGAAAGAAAAATCGAATGTGCAATACTCACATTACAACTGAACCAGTATTTTCTTAAGCTAAGTTTGCTTTGCTTTCCAAAAATGTGGGTTGAGTTGTACTCTCATTTAAACCCACATAAATCCAGAATGATTTCATTGGCTTCAAGTGAACTCATTTTGGCTGTTTCTACACATGACACTGTGGCATGCTAATAAATGGCCTCAAATATGCTAATGAGGCACGGATGCAAATTCTCCGCACCTCATTAGTATAAGGACACATGATTTGGAATCCAGAAGACGTTCTTCTGGACTCCAAAACAACATGTAGAAGCACGGCCCCCGGGGGGGGGCGTCTTCTGGAAGGAAGTCCTTCTTCCGGAGGCCCCTTCTTCTGGAAGACCCCCCAGGGGCCACACTACTACACGTTGTTTTGGAGTCCAGAAGAACATCTTCCGGACTCCAAATCATGTGACCTTATACTAATGAGGTGCGGAGAATTTGCATCTGTGCCTCATTAGCATATTTCAGGCTGTTTATTAGCATGCCACTTAAGTGGCATGTGCAGAAACGGCCTTTGTGTCTCATCACCCTCAAGGGAAATTCCTTGCACAGATCTGGGCCAATTGATATCTGTAAAGGTGCACAAGGAGGAGATGAATAACCATCTCTGTGGTACCTGACCTTTCTTGCTCATTATTTGTGAAAAGATATTTATACAGTCGAGACTGGGACCATAGTCTGCACAGGTAGGAATACATGTCTTCCTTCCCACTCAGCAAGCATTATTTAGGCTACCAAAACTTACATGCAGTCTGAAGGTCCCTTTTATTGAAGAAACCCACTTTGAAGAGGGTCTCCGAGAATGTACCACTGAGGGAAGGACTTGCTGTATTTTCAGTTGGAGCCACACTCCCAGGCACCAAAAAAAGATATATGTGGGTGGGGCAGAGAGGCAGTAGAACTTCCTGGGGATGGAATCTAGAGGGTCTATAGAGGTTGAGGACCAGTGAGAATCGTGGCTTTATAAGAGATCTTAAAATCAAGCCATTTTAACAAGCCTAAATTTGGACTTAGGTGCCTATATTTACTCACTCCATTTTGAAAATGTTGCCTTAACATTCTTAGAGGCTGCTGAAAAGACAGGCAGATGCTGACTAAATATTTCTTTGAGTCATCTGTAGTTTTCCATTTGCAAACCTGTGCCCACAGTTGCTCGTATACATTTTTATCACTCTTGTGGATTCCTTTTACACATGTATGTTCTGTAGTAACATACTAATCAATATATTGCAGACTACTTTTCAGAAAGAAATCTCCTCTTCTGCAAATGTGAGGCCCAGTCTGGGACATGTGTCCATGAAGATCCCAATTGTAGGACTAGGTATAGATTGAGACCTTCCTTTTGCACCCAAAATTCCATTCTGAGCATGAATTGCAGATCTAACCTTTCCCACCATCATCTGGTCTTGGGGAAAGATGACAGAGAAGAGTCAGAGAGTGCTGCCAAGAGGACCAGATGCAGTCATAGCAGAGACTGCTGCACTGCGGGGGAGGGGGATAAACTTGGATCCAGCAGAGCCAGATGTCTCTCCAGCAACCCCAAGAGCCATTACTATACAGAAAAAACTCCTGTGGGCACAGGGACCCAGATGGTGCCCCTACCTCACCTACTACCCAACCATGTGGTGATGGAGAAAGAGTGCAAGCTTCAGAGAGACACTAGCCAGAGGCCTCACTGGCAGAGGCAGAAGCAACCAAAGCAGGAGCCATTCAATATGCAGAGAACTTTCTGAGACTTTGACTGGACTTTCCCTGTGCAGTGGTGATTGGCCATTGAAGGTGGTAGGTGTGAATTCAACCTTTGATTAACGTAACTATAACCTTCAATTAATATAACTATAAACTTAAGCCCCACCTAAGACAGAGCATGTGTGTGAACCCACTCAAGAAATTTTGAGCTGAATAATGGTTTGGGTAGGTGTGTGTGTGTGTGAGTGTGAGAGCACACACAGATATAGAGCACAAACAGGAACAGAGACAGAAGGCCAGTATACACAACAAAATTAAATTATCTTAACAATGTTGCTCAGGGTGTGCAAAAGTCTACACCTCCAAAACAAATAGTTAAGTTAATCTAACCCCATCATAGACAGGTTGAAGAATCTAGGTATTGCCTCTTGGAGGGTGGTTTATCTACCTCAGTGGGAGAATCCCTCCCGTTGTGAAGGTAATGTCTACTTTCAAGCACTATAGCAGCAAAACTGTACTGTTACGGAATTTTAAGTGTGGACACATCCAAAAATTGGGGCAAAAAGGCATGAAAAGCCAGGCACACATTGACCCTGGAAAATCTTAGACAGTTTTTGGGTCCAGTGTTGGCTACAAAGGTTCTGAGGCTGTAAACTAATTGCTGCTTTTGTTCTTGGTTCCTTCTGCACTTGCAGACACAGGGCTTTGTACATTCTTTGTTAATTAACAAAAAAAATTCCTTCTAGTTGTTAAGAACCCATGGTCTTCAGATGTTGATTAGCCACTCAGGTCAAAAGGGACAATGTGAAACTTTTGACTGTTTCATGCTACAGGAAGTAACCAGTCTATTAAAAACAGAGAATTAAGGGGAAAATCATGCATTCAAATATTTGGGTGACTAAAAGGATGATAATATTAGTTGGCACAACTTTTCCTACTACCTTATAATAATTGGTAGATAGCTTGATTTACTTGTTTTGAAATGGCGTAACAAATTTGCCAAGCATGCAAATCAGTTTCAGGTTATATTATTGTATTTCAGTTTTATATTAAACATACAAATAGCACAAAAACCAGACATGCACTTAATTCTAAAGTGTTTCATATACTCATTTTTTCCAAACAAAACCAATGCTTTTAAATTTTAGCCATTATTCCCTTCAGAAAACAAACCGTTCACCTCAAGGATGCAATGTGCACGGATTTAAGAAAAAATCAATAGGCATTTGATGAATGCGTGAGAGATTTTCAGTTTCTTGTAATAAAACTGCAGGAAATGTGTATTTCACTAACTTTTTATAGGCATCTTGGTTTTATTACGTTTGTTTATCATTGCTCCAGATATTTCTTTGTAACAGCTCTTAAATATAATACTGAAAGTCTTTAACTGAAAATGAGGAAAATAAAATACATTAGCTATTTAGGCTCTACATGGTCATCAGCAAATGTATTAAAGGTTTTGAAGGAGGAAAACCATCATCATTACAATGCAAATTATTCTTGAGCCTTACATAGTATCTCTTAGTATTTTGAGGGTGAAATACATCTCCATGAAGAAGACCCAGACAAGGCCAACGCACAGTTTCATTCCTATTTTGAGTGAATATGGGAGTTAAATGGTGTTCAGGAGGGAATTTCACTGTTCAGTTTTGATATGGCTGGTTTGATATTAAAGCAAGTTAGGAAACATTATCTGGGAATAAAACAAAGGCCAAACAAGGCCTTGTGCACCGAAGTCCCCTTTCTGTCCCATACCAAGGGTGAATGTCGCTTAATTTCCTGATTATTTTTGCTAATTTTTTTCCAATTACCCTTTCCTCCTATTCACTGTAGTACAGGTTGAAATTCCTTACTACAAAACATTTTCGTCCAGCAATATCCATAATCCAGCATGATTTTAGTTAGTTGGACAACCTCTTATCATGGGTGTGGCCAAGTTTCCAGTGGACCCATAAGGTGTGTTTATGGCCACCAGCCCTGGCTTTCAGTGTTCTGTGCTGTTATTTAGCTGTAATTTACCCATAAATGTCTTCGAAGAGCCCAGTAAGTAGTGGAAGGGTTGGTAATGTGCTAGACAATATTGATCCTCCATGGTCCAGCCAATTCTCTCATTCGGCACAGGTCAGGTCTGAAGGGTGCCAAATAAGAGCAGTTCAACTTGTACACTTAGAAATTGAATCTGAGCTCCACAAAAACCCAGCTGTTTTTCTCCCTTGCCATAGTCAAATTCAGCCTATTATAAATGTATACACACAAAAGAATGTGTTGTGCAGTGACTGAGTGACCATCAAGAGCTAACAAGGTTAATTCTCACCAATAAGACCCTTGCTTTTAGGCATAATGGCTATGTCTACACTAGCCAAAAACTTTGAAATTGCCATGCAAATGGACATTTTGAAGTTTACTAATGAAGCGCTGAAATGCATATTCAGCGCTTCATTAGCATGCAGGCGGCTGCAGCACTTCGAAATTGATGTGGCTCACCACCACGCAGCTCATCCAGATGGGGCTCCTTTTGAAAAGGACCCCGCCTACTTCAAAGTCCCCTTATTCCTATGAGCAGATGGGAATAAGGGGAGTTCGAAGTAGGCGGGGTCCTTTTGAGAAGGAGCCCCGTCTGGACGAGCCGTGCGGTGGCGAGCCACATCAACTTCGAAGTGCCGTGGCCGCCCGCATGCTAATGAACCACTGAATATGTATTTCAGTGCTTCATTAGTAAACTTCGAAATGGCCATTTGCATGGCCATTTTGAAGTTTTTGGCTAGTGTAGACACAGCCAATGTAGTGTAGACAATTTTCAGATTGGCTGGTGAATTGCAAGATCTAGTTCCAAACGCCACTATTTGGAAACTAGTGGCTCTGCAATAGAGTTAGTAGAAAATACGCTGTTTAAATGTTGTGGGGGGAGGGATTAGATTGATAGATCATGGGGGTTTGGTTAAATGGAAGCTTTCATCAAAAAATAAATGATTTTGTCCAGCCACTCTGAGGATATTTGATTTTATTTCAAGCAAAAGAAAGACAGAACTTTTTGATTGCAAACATTCTTTCAGGTTTGGTGCTCAAAGAATAGAAAAGAAATCAAAGTGGGGTTTTCCTTATACAAACCCAAACATTTTGAATAATTATTTTTTTATAATGAAATAGCTTTTATATTAACTGACTGTGTTTTCTGGAATAGAAAGTGACATCTCCTGCACACTGCAGCATACTTAACCTGTAGGCAGTGGAGAGAGGACTCGTGAAAAGAGAATACATGTTTCTGTGGCAATAACTGAAACAATAAGGTGGACTCTAGGATGCTCTGAACATGTTCCCTGTTGTCACAGCCTTCCCTCTCAAACTGCTCTTCCTTCTCCAACAGATGCAGCAAGTAGGGCAGAGCGATATGGGGCATTTTTCAAGACCGCAAGAAAGGGAATACAGTACATAGAAAATCTGACATCTACCACTCATTTGGTCCTAAGTACTTGCATTTTAAATTGTTACAACAATGAAGTAGCAGTCTTTTGAAATAGCTAATAGTAGTTGAATAGCCATGGAGATTTCCTTCAAGGCTGGAAAAAGAGCAAATCTGTCTGACAAACGAAAAGATGACCAGTGCTAAGAATTACTTTTCAGGAGGTAGAATTTCTTTCATTGTAAAATAATTCAAGTGATATGCATATAAGAATCATTAAACACCTAGGATTAAGGGAAGTGTGAAATGTAATCAGCAGAAGGTTATAACAAATCATACCAGGAAAATTAATTAGTTTATTTGATAACACTACAAAAGTAAAGTCAGATTGTGATAACCATTTTCACTTTGAGATGTATCTTATTTGCAACAGAAATAACCCTATTCAAGGGGACTTGTTCAGAGTCAGGTAATAGTGTGAGTAAGACTATCACAACCTGACCCTTAGTAGATGAAGGGGCTTCCTTAGATACTACACATCTGGATTTTTCATTTAGCTCTTAATAAAGTGTCCCATAAAAATCTTAATATCAAAATTAGTGCAATTTAGTTTGGACACAAACCTTTAAACAGTCCAGAGAATCATAAGAAAAATGCTACTGATAAATAGTAATGCATCGGTTTCTACTGGGAAACTCTTGTGCTGCCCTTCCAAGTGACCTTCTCTTTCTAGGTTCATACTCTCAGACTCTGTCTTGTAGAATCATAGAATCCTAGGGCTGGAAGGGACCTCAGGAGGTTATCAAGTCCAGCCCCCCGCCTAAAGCAGGATCAACCCCATCTAAATCATCCCAGACAGGACTTTGTCAAACTGGGACATATAAGCCTGTAGGGATGGACAGTCCATCATCTTTCTAGGTAACACATTCCAGTGCTTCACCACCCTCCTGGTGAAATAGTTTTTCCTAATATCCAACCTACACTTCTCCCTCTGTAATGAGACCATTGCTCCTTGTTTTGCCGTCTGTCACTGCTGAGAACAACCTCTCTCCATTCTCTTTACAAACCCCCTTCAGGAAGTTGATGGCTGCTATCAAACCACCCTTCACTCTTCTCTTCTGAAAACTAAATAATCACAAATCCTCCTCCTATAGGTCATGTGCTCTAGCCCTCTAACCATTTTCACTGCCCTTGCTGGACCATCTCCAATGCATCCACATCCTTTCTATACTGGGGGGAGGGGCAGAACTGGACACAATACTCCAGATGTGGCCTCATCAATGCCAAACAGGGGGGAATAATAATTTCTCTAGGTTTGCTGGAAATGCTCCTACTAATGCACCCCAATATGCCATTAACATCTTGGCTACAAGGGCACAATATTGACTCATATCCTGCCTGTCATCCACGGTCCTTTTCCAATGCACTGCTACTTAGCCAGTTGGTCCCCAGCCTGTAACAATGCTTGGGATTCTTCTGTCTCAAGCACAGGACTCTGCACGCATCCTTGTTGAACCTTGTTGTCTTCACTAGAACCTCGATCAACATAGTTCATACGTGAGTAAATCACCTCTCAAGTGACATTAGTTATATCAAAAATAAGCGCTTGTGCACACATTCCTGAGATCATAGATCCTGACACTCCCAGAGTGTTATTTTACACTGGTAGGGGCATAGAACATTGTCACGAGATGGTCTGCCTCAGTACAGCGGCCTCTGTGCTGATGTGCCACTGCGCACTCACAGCCTGTTCAAAATCTTGAGCCCTGACTTTGAGCAGATTTCATATACATGCCATACAAACATCTCACAAAGCTAGCATCTGACAAGGTTCTGCATCCCTGTTTACAGTGGCCATGCTTCAGGCAGCAGAGTGCCTACACCAACAGCAGCAACACTCACCAGGTAGCTGAGTAGCAGCATGCATGTTGTTTCTGCTGGAAGCTACCAGAAAAGATGTATCCGTTCTTTTCTGGGTTTGGGGAAGGCAGGATGTCTCTTTCAATAGTTGTGTCTGGCTCTCTTTGAGCATACTGATGGCTGCTCAGAATACAGGATTTTAAGTAGGATCTGGTCCTAAAAGTTCCTGTTCATGTGTACTGAATATTATTGTTTATTCTCCCCAGCTATGGAAAAGTTTTTTGCTTATCTAGATTGGGTCTATAATTACATATCACATCTTCTCCTCCTCTGGCACTTCTCATGTGAATTTGAATGTGGAAGTCATCAGTCTTTAGAAAACACTCTTCAAGATGCTTTTGTTATGCTTTAAATGCAGCACACGAGATCTTTTACAGGGGAGAAGGCAGTATTTGGAGTTAATTGATAAGCTGAATAGTAACAAGTCTCCAGGACCAGACGGCATTCACCCAAGGGTTCTGAAAGAACTCAAATGTGAAATTGCGGAGTTATTAACAGTGGTTTGTAACCTATCCTTTAAATCCACTTTGGTACCAAATGACTGGAAGACGGCCAATATAACACCAATATTTAAAAAAGGCTCTAGAGGAGACCCTGGCAATTATAGACCGATAAGTTTAACATCAGTACCAGGCAAATTAGTAGAAACACTAGTAAAGAATAAAATTGCAAGGCACGTAGAAGAGCACGAATTGTTGGGCAAAAGTCAGCATGGTTTCTGCAGAGGGAAGTCGTGTCTAACTAATCTATTAGAATTCTTTGAAGGGGTTAATAAACATGCGGACAAGGGGCACCCAGTGGACATAATATACCTAGATTTCCAGAAAGCCTTTGACACGGTCCCACACCAAAGGCTTTTATGTAAATTAGGCGGTCACGGGATAGGAGGAAAGATCCTTTCATGGATCGGGAATTGGTTAAAAGACAGAAAACAAAGGGTGGGAATAAATGGTAAATTTTCACAATGGAGGAGGGTAACTAGTGGTGTTCCCCAGGGGTCAGTCCTGGGACCGATCCTGTTCAACTTGTTCATCAATGATCTAGAAAATGAGGTAAGCAGTGAGGTGGCCAAGTTTGCAGATGACACCAAGTTGTTCAGGACAGTCAAAAGCAAAAGGGATTGTGAAGAACTACAAAAAGATCTCAGCAAACTGAGTGATTGGGCAGCAAAATGGCAAATGAAATTTAATGTGGGTAAGTGTAAGGTAATGCATGTTGGAAAAAATAACCCAAATTACACGTACTACATGATGGGGTCAAATTTAGCTACGACAGATCAGGAAAGGGATCTTGGAGTTATAGTGGATAGTTCTCTGAAGACATCCACGCAGTGTGCAGCGGCAGTTAGTAAGGCAAATAGGATGTTAGGAATTATTAAAAAAGGGATCGATAATAAGACAAAAGATATCATACTTCCCCTATATAAAACTATGGTACGCCCACATCTTGAGTACTGCATGCAGACGTGGTCTCCTCACCTCAAAAAAGATATATTGGCATTAGAAAAGGTTCAGAAAAGGGCGACTAAGATGATTAGGGGCTTGGAACGGGTCCCATATGGGGAGAGGCTAGAGAGACTGGGACTTTTCAGTTTGGAAAAGAGGCGATTGAGGGGCGATATGATAGAGGTATATAAAATCATGAATGGTGTGGAGAAAGTGAATATAGAAAAATTATTTACCTTTTCCCATAATACAAGAACTAGGGGACACCAAATGAAATTGATGGGTAGTAGGTTCAAAACTAATAAAAGGAAATTTTTCTTCACACAGCGCACAGTCAACCTGTGGAACTCCTTGCCCAAGGAGGCTGTGAAGGCCAGGACTCTATTAGGGTTTAAAAAAGAGCTTGATAAATTTTTGCAGGTTAGGTCCATAAATGGCTATTAGCCAGGGATAAAGTATGGTGCCCCTAGCCTTCAGAACAAGGGCAAGAGATGGATGGCAGGAGATAAATCACTTGATCATTGTCTTCTGTTCTCCTTCTCTGGGGCACCTGGCATTGGCCACCGTCGGCAGATGGGATGCTGGGCTGGATGGACCTTTGGTCTGACCCAGTATGGCCATTCTTATGTTCTTATGTTCTTATTGGGAATATAACAGTAGCATATGCTTTTCACACACGCACACACACACACACACCATGCACACAGTCCCGCCAAATGGTTATAGTTACCAATCCAGAATTTGGATCAATCTAGTGGCCAGCTAGCCTGATCACAGAGGGGGAGCAGGGCCTTGTCGGTCACAATCCGATGCTCCCCTGTAGTTGGTGGCAAGATGAACCCAAAGTCCCATGGCAAAGCACCCTGATTTTATAATCCTTTCCTCCATTGAGGTTTGCTGTGTCAGTCTGTGACTGGTATGTTATCTTTTGATACCAATTGTTCTCATAGCATCTGCAAAAGGGTCATCCTGTAATCAATTGTCATTAGGGGTGCCTGCTCCATGCTTTAGAGTCGTCAATCTGCCAATCCAATCATTTCTTGATTTGGGGTACGCACTGATGGTCCTTCTCTGACGCCATGAAGTCTGTCTTCACCCACACTTTGCCCCTCCTTTCTTGGCCATCTGGCTCTGGCTCAGTAGTAGTTCTGCAGAAAGGACCTTGGAGCTGTTGTGGATGAGAAGCTGGACATGAGTCAACAGTGTGCCATTATAGCCAAGAAGGCTAATGGCATATTAGGTTGCATCAAGAGGAGCATTGCCAGTAGATCCAGAGAAGTGATTATTCCTCTTTATTCGGCTTTAGTGAGGCCGCATCTGGAGTACTGTGTCCAGTTCTGGGCCCCCAAGTATAGGAAGGATGTGGATACACTGAAGAGGGTCCAGCAGAGGGTGACCAAAATAATTATGGGGCTGGAGCATATGACCTATGAAGAAAGGCTGAAGGAATTGGGACTATTTAGTTTGCAGAAGAGAAGACTGAGGGGGGACTTGATAACAGTCTTCAACTTACTGAAGGGAGGCTGCAAAGAGGCTGGAGAGAGGCTGTTCACAGTGATCATGGATGGCAGAACGCAGAACAATGGTCTCAAGTTGCGGTTGGGAAGGTCAAGGTTGAACATTAGGAAAAACCTTTTCACTAGGAGGGTGGTGAAGAATTGGAATGGTCTACCCAGGGAAGTAGTGGAGTCTCCATCTGTGGAGGTGTTTAAGTCTCACCTTGACAAAGCCCTAGCTGGGCTGATCTAATGGGTTTGGTCCTGCCTAGGGCAGGGGGCAGGGCTTGATGGCTTTTTTAGGTTTCTTCCAGCTCTGTTCTTCTATGATTCTTTGATAGAGTGTCCACACAGCCTCCCGTCTTTTGAAAGAACAGGCCAGGATTGAACAATTCAACGCCATGAGGACGTCTCCTTTGAAAAAAGGGTCTGCAGAGTGTCTACACATGCTTTTTTCCAAAAGAAGCTTTCGAAAGGAGGTGCTCTTCGTGATCCCAGGTGCAGAAGTGGGCTTCCAGAAGAAGATCTGCGTTCTCTTGATTTCAGATCACAAGAGTGCATTTTGTGTGTTCTTTCAAAAAATGGGCCTGATTTTCCAAAAGAACTTGCTAGTGTAGATGCAGCCCAAGTGAACAATATCTCATTTCTTCTACAGAAGAGCCCTGAACCAAAAATCTGAGTATGGATATTCCATATTTGAAGGGCAGGGTGCCAGAAGGAGGGAAGGGAGGAATCTGGATTGAGACTTCTTTTTGAAAGCCTGTCTGAGTAACTGGCCAAACCAACCACATGGGGATGAACATACCCATATTTTGCAGCCACAGAATATGTGATTTTTTTAAAAGTCTCAGAAATAGAGCACTGTATACAAAAGGGGACCGTCATATGCTATTTTCTATAGCACCTTAGCAGTTATATGCTTTGGGGCAACTTCTCAGTTACTGTAAATGTCAGGACTTCATTGAAGTCAGAGGTTCTATGGCAATTCACTCCAACGGAGGAGCTGCCCATTATATCTAGCTCATGCTGATTAGTTTACTGAAACAGTACAAGCAGCTGTTTCAGCTGTTTGGTACACGAAAGAAGCAAGCATAAAAGAATGCTGATGGGATCTTTTATTTCTTTCGCTAACTAACAGTTCTCTGGTTACTTTTTTCTGGAGTATAGATATAATGTTTCCTCACATAGTTCGGGGTCAGAAACCAGGTACAGATATGTGTTCCTCTGCACTTAGTAATCACTTTTGGCCTGGGCCACTGCTAGATCTGTAGTTGTGCTGGCCAGAAAAAAAAGGAGGCTTTTATTACTTCCTGTGTTAAGCATACGTCATCTCATCCCTGCAGTTAGTGGGATTCAAAGACATAAAAGTTTCTTTATATCATTGATAGTTCAGTGTTGTGGCGGCCTCTTGAGCTTCCCTTTTCTGGTTACTATTAAATCATCTTTGCAACAGATCATTTGTTTGTAGGGTTCATTAAAATACTTTGGAGGAACTTTGGGTACTCTTGTCTTTGGAATTTTCTCCCTTACAACAAGATCCAGAGTTTAAAAATGTCCCAGTGGAGAGTATCTCTGAACTACCCTAAAATTTCCTCTCCTCCTCTACATCTTAGTTTCATAACACAACAAATCGCAAACTGGGCTAATATTGTGAAGCAGTTGTGCCTCTTCACATTTAAGGTTGAATTCTGCAAGCTTTCATTCTGATCTTAATTCTGTCCCCTTTTGATAAAGCCATCAGCAAAAAAAAAAAAAAAAAAAATTCATCAAATCTATCATGTGTTGTCCGTGGCCAGGGACAATTTTTTAAACCACATTAAAGATTATTCTGTTTTAAAAAGGTATGTTAATTACAGTGTCAAAATTATCTTTTTGGCCATATCCTATCTCCAATTCAGCTTGGTAGAAACACTGAAAACAAGGTCCGTCTCAAAGACCTGAATATAGCCTTGTGCAAACAACTAAATGTAAGACCCCAAAAGAAACGCACATTTTGTTCAAGGTCTGGGTAGGAACATCAGAATGGCTAAGACTTTGTAAGGTTCACTGGAGTGCCAACGATGAGACTTACAAAAAATTGCTTGAAAAAGACTATAAGTTCCCCAGACCATAGGTTTGAACTACAGTGTACCTACAAAACACCCAAACGCAGTTAAGGAGCAGCAGACCAAAACAAATCTACTGAGTATCAGACCTTGTAATTCCCTCTTGTTTCAGTTACTGCAGTTACTCCGCCTGAAAGCTTTAAGAACTTGAAAGCAGCATGTGAAATTTCTTATCTCTGAGGTCCACTACCTGTTCATCTTTTGGCCTTTATGAACTCTACTGGAGGAGGGTGAAAGGAAATGTGAAACCTTGCAGGCTAGCTGTCATGGCTCTGTCCCTTCTGCTTCAGGCTCCACCCCTTCCAGGAGTATGGAGCCACCACTCCTTCCCACCTTGCCCAGGGACCGGATGGGTCTGTCAGCTCATCTGTAAAGTACAGACACTGCAGGCATAGTCAACATGGGTATAAATAGCAGTGTGGATGGTGATTCAGATCTTAGGTAGGTAGATTAGCGTGCCCCCACATGTATGAACCTTATTGTATATACCCCTACATGGTTCTGTGCGTGCCCAACAATGTTTCCCATGTCTACTCGGCTATTTTTAGTGGTAGAGTGTCTTGCTGCTTCCCCGTTACCAGCAAGAACAGCTAGACTTTCTACTTCTTACTGAGAATATCAATTTTTCAGCTTTAGTAAGCGATCTGGAGATGCATCCAATTGGGTGTTCTCAAACATCCCTCATGTTATGTGACAAAACTGTCCCTGCCGCAGATGAGGAAGTGTCATGTGTTAAGTTTAATACTTTCTCTGGGTCAAGATGAACAAGGGCTTGAGTAGCTTGTTAGGGCCCTGGAAACTGCTTCTTGTCTCTTTCCACAACACGAGGGGGGTCGCGTTCCATAGAAGTTAATAAATGGGTTCTCAAAGGGATGAAACATTTGGAAGAAATCTGTGATGACTGAATATTCTTACGTATGAGCATGACTCAGTTGTGTCAGACTCAACTTTATAGAAGATTTTCCCTTTACAATGGCATTAAAATAACTCCAGATCCTAAAAATTGAAAAACAACACAATCAAGCCACTGACCTCAAGAGTTAACTATCAGTAACAAGGCTGATAAATATATATCTGACACAATAAAGATTATTTTCTGGGAACCAGTGGGGCTAAACCAAACAATTTCAGTCAGATGCAGAGAGGAACCAGGATAATCTTTTTTTTTTTCTTTTATCTGTCTATCTCCTGGCAGGCCTTAGTTTCATGAGCTTTCTGGAAACCAGAGAAATAAATGCAGGAGGCAGAATGTAAATGCAAGGCTTTGACTACACAGAGAGAGAAATGTGTTTCAACTGGCAGCATTAGCATTTCCAGCAGGTCACATCATCCAATCTAAATAATAGGTTGTGATATAAAGCAGCTTTTGTAAAATCATCTTGCAGTGTGATTGCAAACATTCTCTTGTTTATAATGCATAGTAAGACAACACTTTCCATGATTTGTACAGGGCCCAACAGATATTTTTAACAACGTGGAAGTCACTTACAAAAACTTTTAGACAAGAATCTCTAGGTTTTTCTGCTTGAATTTCTCATCTCTTTGTAACAAGAACAAGATGTAGTACTAAAGCCTTGTATATCTCACCTTCCTATTGTCCTTATTTCTGCCAAACAGGGACAAGTTAACTTAGTTCACAAACCTCATTTGGTAAAGGTTCAGACAGCTATGCCAAGCTGAGATATTTATACTCAGTGCTATACATGAGAGCCTTGAGCTAACATCCATCCTATTGCAGATGGATGCAATTCTATAAACATAAATTATTGAAACTGGAATGGAATACAGACTAGCTCTGACATAGAAAGCATACAGTTAATGCTTTATAGGTATAGCTGACTCAGAGTGATGGGACATGAGGGCACTCGGTGCTTGTCATCAAATACTCAGCAACTTGTGGGACAAGGCCCCAGATCATCATAATCCTCACTGAAAAATGTTAGAAAGCTGAACATTATTTGTCTACAATTAAATGAATGTGGGAATTTAGCAATTAGGTGCTATATATAAAAGCAACAAATTATATTGTTTGTCACTGCCCAGGAGCTTACCGGCTTCTCAATAATTTTCAGGCTAGATCTACAATGGAGATGTAGACTCAGTGTTAAAGCACCTAACTTTTAGTTATCCCTCACCTAGTGGACTCTACAGGCCCTGCACTATTGACACATTATTCCAGAATAGCTTATTTTGGAATAATAACTTTAGAATAATTTATTCTGGAATAATGCCTTAGTGTAGACATACCCTTAGAATTCACAGCTGTTAATTCTTCTCCCGGAGTTGGGTGCCTAAACCAGGTGAGCCCTATCTCACACAAACAAACTCAAGGAGGCAGCAGTAGCTACTCTATACCCTGTAGTGTTGTAGCACAATGGTTAGGCCAATTATCTAGCATGCAGGAAACCTAGGGCCAAATGCAAACGTTTGTTGATGTGCACTAAGGCCATTCCTACACACTCCACTTGTTCCGAAAGTGGCATTCTAATAAATGGCCTGGAAAACACTAATGAGGCGCGGATGTAAATTTTCAGGAAGATGGGATTTCTGGAAGGAGGATTTCCTTCCAGGAGATCCCCCAGGGGCCACACTTCTACACGCGACTTCGAATCATGTGACCGGATGCTAATGAGGTTCCGGAAAATTACATCCACATCTCATTAGCATTGGGACGTTTATTAGCATACTGCTTTCAGAACAAGTGGCATGTATAGAAATGGCCTAATAGTGCACTCAACTGGGAGACCTTTTCCTCTAATGAATATTTATGTAGGTCATACAATGTGGAACAGCTTCAGCAAGAATCATGGGCATGGTTAAGTTTCCCATGATCCCATAAAGTTTGTTTGCAGCCACCAGTCCTGGCTCTGTGTTCTGTGCTGTTATTTAACTGTAGTTTTACCACCAGATTTCTTCTAAGAGCCCAGTAAGCAGTAGAAGTGTTATTAATGTGTTAGACAATATTGACCTCCTGTGGTTCAGCTAATTCTCTAGTTCAGCCCTGGTCAGGTCCTGAGAGTGCCAAACAAGAGAGATTCAATCTGTACACCTGATATAAAGATAGTGAATCAGAAATTATGATGACTGACAGGTAATTATCTAAAATGTGCAGTAAAATTTAAATGCCGATGTCAAAAAACCTGCATCAGCATATTTCACTATTGATTAACATAGTATATAACACAAACATTTGTTTTTATAATTTATTTCTAATCAGAATTTCATTGCAATCATGGGACCATATTTTCTAGCCTATCACAAACAGAGCATCTTTAAAAATGAACTTATGTTTCGACTAGCTAAAATTATCAGCCCATTTAAGCTTCCCAGTTTTATTTTAGCTTAATTATTTTAATTTGATTCATTTCTATTACTTTTATCACTATTTCATGTCCAGTTTAACATCTCTGTTTGGTTTATATTGTGCTCAGACGGTAACATATTAGTCCTGGGTCATATAAACCTTTATGTGTTTATACATTGCTAAGCTTGTCAGTGATGGTTCTCTCTTCATGTTTGCAAGCAGTGGCTAGTGCATACAACGACTGCCAAAGTGTTTGCAGACAGGCCCACTGATGGAAGGGCAAAGGGGGAGGTTGCCCTGGGGCCTGGCATTTCAAAGGCGTCCAGAGCTTCAGCTTGTCCAACTTCCAAAAAGGCAGCATCAGCAGCCAGAACTCTGGGGCCCTTTGAATTCTGCAGCTGCCCCACTCTGCACATGAATCTAAAGGATGCATGAGGGTTGTGGGGGGCAGGGCTGACTGCTGTAAGTCCTGCATCTTCCACAATTGGCCCTTCCCCTTCCCGTGGCAGAGAGCTGGGCCCCTCTCCCATCTTGCCCCTGGGCCAATGGTGGCTGTCAGCCTCTTTGGGTGCACAGCAGTAGCAACAACAACCAGGCCAGCTGAGAGGCTGGAGGGAGGGCTCCTGCCCTTACAACCTAGATCGTAGGCCTGGCCCTAACACGCTGCAGATCTAGCATGAAGTTTTGTCCAAAGAAGGACTCATATTTGATTTTGGCGTTTTCCTCGAAACATTTTGTATGAGGGAAAGACATGGAGTCCATAAGATCACATGAAAGTACCCTTCTTTATGGAAGTATGTTTTGATAGTCATCTGAGATGGTAATAAAATAACCAGGATGCTTGCAAGTAATTTGAGATCAGGCAGGAAGCCTACATGTCTGGTTGCTATGGTTGCCTGTCGGTACTCATAGGCCATGTTTACACCTGAAGCATTTGTCAACAGATGTAACTGTCGGAAGAGATGTCCTGGCAGGACCGCTGTCGACAGATTGTGTCTACACATAAAACAGATTAAAAGAGCAAGCTGCTCTGTCAACAGAGAGCAGCCAGACTGTCCAGCCCTCTCTCAACAGAACAGCTGACTGGAAGCTCTGCAAACTGGGCAGCCCAGGAACCAGGAGGCCTCTTTGTCAACAAAAGGGGCCCGGGATCGTCTACACAGCTGTTTTCTCAACAGAATACTGTCAAGAGAGGCATTATACCTGAATAGGGAGAGGTATAACACTGCTGGCCAAGGTGCTGGGTTTTGTCAACAAGCTGTCGATAGAGCGCATTTTGAGCATAGATGTGCCTCATTTTTTTCCGACAAAAGCC
The DNA here is from genome assembly GCF_033958435.1 of Carettochelys insculpta. Lineage (NCBI taxonomy): Eukaryota > Metazoa > Chordata > Testudines > Carettochelyidae > Carettochelys > Carettochelys insculpta. The sequence goes on along the minus strand of NC_134139.1, from coordinate 150,661,915 downwards.
CAGTTTTGCCAGAAAAAGCCTCTCATGTAGAAGTGGTTTTAGAGGATAAGCCTGTTATTATTTTGGCCATATTCTATGAAGTGTGAATGAATCAGAGGCATTACCCAGATGGATTGGATTATGAAATGAAAGCTTGGAAGCTGCTCTCTCTTTTTTTTGCTCATTCTGTTTTATGCTGTGTACAGATAGATAATGAATGGTGGAGAAAAGAAGTTGCTTTAATAGCTTTGAAAATCAGAACCTTTCACTTGTGCTAACAGTTGCAGATTCCAAGGTTGTATGTCTACACTGCAACAGAACACCGACAGCTGACTCAGCACCAAGGGCTTGGGGTGTGGGGCTAAAGTGTGAACATATGGGCTCAGGCTGGTCTTTGGGACCCTTTCCCTCGAGAGTTCCAGAGCCTGGGCTCCAGTCTCAGACTGCATCACTCCACTGTAGTTTTATAGCCCTGCAGACTGAGCCCTGTAAGCCCAAGTCTGCTGACTTTGGCCAGCTGTGGGCATTTTACTGCAGTACAGACATATGAAAGGCTGCATACAAGTCTGGATAGCATAGATCCTAAATAACAGCTAAGGTGGTGTTGATTTAGAACAAGACATAGCAAAATAAACTGACCTCACTACTGTTTTCATCAGATTAAGGGCAATGGACTAAGTCAGTGAAACGCAGACATTTTTATAATGGGGTCCCACAAAATTTTCTCCCTTAGCCTCTGAAAAATATTCTACACCAGCAGCATGTGTGTAGTCATGCAGAGGGAGGGAGTGCAATGTGGGATTTTGTTTGTTTTCCCATTTAAACAGAATATGTTCTCATAATCCTAATGAAAGAGGGAGACACCACCACTTGGCCAGCACAGTTAATGTTTAAATGCATTTGTCTGGAAGCACTGTTTCTGAAAAGTATCCTTAGTATAGTAATAGTATGGCACAACGTTCAATGTTGCGGATTCCCGACGAGCCGGGAATGAGGGTGAAGAACAGGAAAAAAGGTTAGGGATATCCTCCCAGATTTTGAAAACTACCTTGGTACAGCCTGGGACTTTTCAAAGACAAATGCATAACATAACTCAAGATTTTCAGAACTGGTTTTGGAAGGCCCAGGTATGAATTATTTCTAGATGATTTTGCAGAATTTGTCCTTTCAACAGGAGGTCCCTTGGTGTGTTTCCAAGAGGCTATGGCTATACTACAGCAGTCCTTTGAAATAAATCCTTTTAAAAGATCTCTTCCTAAAAATATTCTTTCAAAAGATCTCAACTACACACAAAAAAAGTGGATCGAAAATTCGATCTGCTCTATCGATAGAGAGTTGGCCACACCCCAGGTGCTCTTTCAAAAGAAGGCGTCATGGAGGACTGGTGTTTTGGAAAGAGGGACCCGGGGTGCCTACACACTTTCTTTCCCAAAAGAATCTTTCCAAACAAGGTGCTCTTCCTCATCCGGGAGTGTTAAGAGGGCTGCTGGAAAGAGTGCCGCATTCTTCTGATTTAATTTCGAAAGAGTGCATTTTGTGACTAGATGCTCTGCGGGATTTTTCTAAAGAGCCCTGGCTTTTTTGAAAAAAAACTTGCTAGTGTAGATGTAGCCATAGATATTGTGGTAAGACCATGCAGTCTCATGTGCCCTCCAAAGCAAGGAAATCATCACATCCCTCTTTCATATTTTGTGTCAGAATTTTAACAAAGGCTTCTATAAGGACCCATCGCCTCATTAAATTTAAGGAATATTTTACAAGGTACCATTCATTCTGGCTCTTCCAGGCTGTTTTGAAGTGCTGGTAGAAGTTTTCCATTACAGCTGCCAAGCGTATGCCTGACTTGTAAGACTAAATTGTTAAAGTCAGTTATCTAACGGCATTATAATGACAATAATAAAAATGATCTGACGCAAGATAATTAATGTGGTTATCCATTATACAGCACTTGTTCCATAAATGTGGCTTTGCAAATGTGCTTGTTATGATTGCTTACACAGACATTTAGATCTCTTGATAGAAAAATGTTGCCCTTATAAAAATGACTCTGTTAACAAAAATTCAGCTCCTTGTGTGCTTTCACCAATTTTAGAAAACAGATATTTCAAATATATATTACAAGCTTCATTTAGCAGCCTGGTAAATAAAAAGATAAATATTGTAATGTTATAAAATAGAAACTTAATGCCAATTAAATGTAAAGGCAATATATACTGTTCATCCTCTTTCAGTCTTCCTTAAAAAAACAACTACTCTTCACACCACTCCTGGCAGGTGCCAAGATTCTACGGTGGTGAGAACAGTGTGAGAACTTTCACACAACAGAACTGTATTACAAACCATATTTCATGGATAATACCACAGTTACAGTGCTGATTAATACTACTTGTAATTTTTAAGATTTTGGTTAAGCTAATATAATGTATCATTTATCTGCTATATTGGAAATGAGTATGCTTCAAATTTTCAAGTATCATTTTCCTAGTGTTTTGACTGGCCTTTTGTAGATTTGAGATTTCTTTCCCCATATGTGCACAATTGAAAGAGTATTGTACTAGGTGTATTTCTCACTTTAAAAAAGAGCCCTGTGCCAAGTTGAGAGAGTGAAGAATCATATTAATTCTAGATATCTTTTGTTTTTAGCCAAAAATTTCTTTTGGTCAGTCTCAAAATATATTTCATGAAGACCTCTTGCCACATGGTACTTTCAGCAAGGAGACTGGAATACTTTGTTTGGAGGAGGAGTCAACACACTATTTTAGTGTGGTATTTAAATCAAGTGGCCTATGTTAGGTATATTTGGGGAGCGAAACACAAAAGCATTTGAGGTGAAGATTTTCAAAGGCACAAAAGTGCCCTAGCCACACAACTTACCATTGAAAGTCAGGGAGAGTTAGTCCTCCACAGGAAGGTCTCCTGCCACACAGGGTTGGGAAGAATATTTCCAGCACTTCAGTCCCCCTCATAACAATTTAGGAATCATAGAGGCATTGAATGTTGGACCTAGAAGGGACGTCAAGAGGTCATCAAGTCCAGGCCCTACATTCATGGCAAGACAAAGCACATAGTGGGCAATATATTAATGTTCATTAAAGAAACCAGTTGGTCAAGGTCAAAACAGCAAGGTTGGTCCAGTATGGATTCTGACATATTTGTCCACATCTTTCCTAAAATGTGGCACTGAAAATTGGACACCATATTGCTTGTTCTTTTAATGTTTTAACTTCTAAACCTACCTCATTTTCACTGGCACACCCTGCCCTTGGCCTTCCTCTTGTACCTAATACATTTATTGCATGTTTTCTTGTTATGCCTTACATCTCTAGCTAATTTGAGTTTGTTTTACACCTTGGCCTTTCAAGTTTTGTTCCAAGAACTTGTTGGATAATCTGTGCCCGGATGTGTTATTTAATGAACCACATTGACTACGTCTACACTAGCCAAAAACTTCAAAATGGCCATGAGCAGATAGGCATAAGGGGACTTCAAAGTAGCCGGGGTCCTTTCGAAAAGGAGCCCCATCTGGACGAGCCGCGCGGTGGTGAGCCGCCTCAATTTCGAAGTGCCACAGCTGCTCACGTGCTAATGAGCCGCTGAATATGTATTTTAGCACTTCATTAGTAAATTTCAAAATGGCCATTTGCATGGCAATTTCAAAGTTTTTGGCTAGTGTAGACACAGCCATTAAGTACAAGAAAGCATGACTAATTACATGAAATACAGAAAGGAACAGAAGGCTTCAAGGACACAAATATGTGCTGTCCATGGACAAATAATGACTTTACAGTCTACTGTTTTATAGATCTTTGCTCCCCCAGCAATGTTGATTGGTACTACCAAGAATATGGTTTTGAATGTGACAAACTATAATTGCCCTTTGAAAATGAAAATATTAAGGGAAGAGATTAAGACACTCTCCCAGTGGTGACATATCCTGCACAACAAAAAAGCCTCAATAAAAGTAGCAGCTAAGACATTGGGGAGTAAAGCCCTTTTTTCCCAAAATGACTGAGGTCTTTTGTTGATTTCAGCCCTCATGTACACGTAGTACAATCTGGCTAAGTTAAGAAACAGATTTGGAAATGGTATCCTACAAACCAGATGATATTCTATAAAGGAAACTAATTATGTGTTTGTAAGATTTGCTTTATTTTCACACGTTGTCCAGACAGCAAGAAAGAACTATATGGATCACAATAATTCTCCTCTTGCTGCAGTGTTTAGAATCAGTGACAGACCTGAATGAATGGCTGTAAGTAGCCCAGCAACTCTTAAAAAGTTGTGTGAGTCACAGGGAGATTCTGAGACCAAATGGTAATTATTGGGATGTGAAGGTAAGTGAGTATTTAGGTGAGGAAGCACAGGTAGGAATGTAAGGTAAAACACTACTTTTGAGGACTCCAAAAGTTAAGCTAGTGGAAGATTTAACTGAAGTTGAAGTCATAAAATGTCAGCATTGGGGAAATGGATTGACTCTTTTATTGGTGGGTCATATCCTGGTAGGCGTTGCAAATATGGAACATTTTGGACAAACATACACACTCAACACAGAACTTCAGGCGAGAGAAACGTGGAAGAAGATGGTTGTGACAAATCATGGGCCAACTGAATGACTAAGCCTCCTCAGATATGATCAGCAAAGGGAAATTAAAAGGATGAAGATAATAGTTACACATAAAATTTTGCAGATGCTATTAATATCTCATTTGATATAGGTGCAGTCTGTGGATAATACATTCAAAATCTCTGTTACACAAAGTTATATTATATCTGTTAGATTTAGTTTATTTAATATTACTGCATAATCAAACCTGATAGGCTGTGTCCAGCACTGTGATGTGTTTTGGAAATCTCCCATATGGAAATGTATACTGGTATAACCTGAGGAATAAAACTAAAATAATTCCAGAGTTAATATCAACAAATGCAACCAGTTATCAATATGTTCAAAATTTAATATCACTCTAAAGCAGTGCTTTAAAAATCTGCAAATATTGAGACCCAAAGGGTGCCCTACAGTAACATGAGACTCAGACAATGGATTACAAATTTCACCAAATACAAACAAAAATAGTGTGCTATATGGTAAAATACCCATGATTTTTAATATTTCTTAATCAGATTTTGAAAATATCAATAATTATAGGGAAAGCCATGTACGAAATTGGCATCAGCAGTTTATAAAGCATCTCTGAAATAGCCCCAAGAATAAGGCAATTGGAAAAGCAAAGTTTCAAAGTTCAGGAGCCCCCCTCACTAATATTAAGCATGGGATATTTGGATACTTCTGCTAAGCTGGTCTTTGCTTGATATGAGTATTGGGAAAAACAGGAAAGACTACATATTAAGTAAGGTGTAATGATGACATGAACATGGACAAAAAAAGCTGTGTAAACTGAATCCTCTGCATTCTTATTTTGTAGATTCTCACAGTCAAATAACATGGAAAAGTATAGACACGCTAGAGTGAAAGGCTGTAGGCAGAGACTCATAGGAAAAATACATCATAACTGATTGATACCTTTTTCTAGATATCCATAACAGATTATTAACACCTTTCCCCGTGTATATATCACTCATTGCTTTTATACCTAATGTAAGTGCAAGGACATCCTTTGAGTTCAAATCATGGTTTGAATGTATACATTTTAGTATATCAGCCTAGAGTGTGTGGCAATCCCCATCCAAACCTACTGAACTAAAATATGTTTTAACGTTACTAAATCAGAACTTTCATTTTGGTTTGTTGAACCGAATCAAAATGTTTTGTTGCAGTTTGGCTTATCCTCAGGCTGAGTCAACCTAAACTGCCTTGAGGCCTTCTGGGCACTGTAGTTTGGTTGCATTGTTATCCCATTCTTCTGCATTGACTGCACTTCCTGCATAGCCTACATCTCCCATGTTGCAGTGTGCTATTGGTTCAAACAGAGGGGAGAACATTTAATTTTGATTTTCCTGACAGAATTTTTAAAACTTCAGCAAAATTGAAATTTTCCCACAAAAAAGATTTTGTCAGTATATTCCTGACTAGCTCTAGTCCGTACAAGAATCTGTCTTTTTTGAAGTGGACTGAGAAAACAAAATTTTGGAAAACCTCAATTCAGTAAGCATTACATCAGATGCTACCATCCGCCAAGCAACTACAGTAAATTCTTTCATATCCAGCAGCTCCTGGACTGGGAGGTTGCCAGATTTTATACCTAGCAAAGCATAACACCAAAGAAAAACAAGATTAGATATTAAGAAACAAACAAAAATGTATGCAGAGTACTTTATTTACCAACAACAGCAGTATTACACATTGTAAATTTATACTTTATCTGCTGTATTTATTTGTACTTACTTTTACTATGCTGTACTTGTGGCAAATGTAATTAAAATTTACTTATGGATAAAATGTCAGTTATTTAAGAGTTCTGGATGATAGAATGATGATGAAGACAGAGTATACTGTATATTGTTTGAAGTATAAGTACGCAATAAATGTTGCCTTCATATTAACTTGTTTCCCAGTGCTCTCATTTTAAATCATTTACACCGGTCCAAGATGATGACTCATGTTCAAAAAGAAACTGAAGGTATTCCTAGCAAAATGATGTTTGCATGGTATCTGCCCCATGAGAACCAAGTGAAGGGACTCTGTGTTCATGTGGTAGAGTATTTTGTAAGTCAGAATCATGCAAACCCTTTTTCTACGTTAGTTTCACATCTTCATATTTGGATTTAACCTTACGCTAGCGTGCGTCACATCCTCCAAGCCTTGTTGTTTTGTTATAATTGGTTATCAGATGAAGTAAATGTCCAGAATTAAACGTCTGGCCTATATGCTCTCTGCTTCAGTTTAACACGTACCAACAAAACAAATAATTTTTAATGTGAGTCTAAAATGCAGGCAAAAGATGCTTCATGAGCATATTTGCATAATACCCAGAATGCTTTTCAGTTCATCACACTAGTATGCCAATACAATGTTCATGTCTTGAGTCCTGGGAATAAACTGGAAGTTGAATATTTTGGCAATGCTGAGGGATACACTGAGAGCCCTCTTGCAAATTACCAATCACATTTTTGAAAAGAAGTATTTCCTTCTTGCCGAAGTATGTAACATAGTTAGCTTGAAGGGAACTTGTGAGAGTCTGTTCTCCCTTAACGTTAACAGTGATGACATGCCTCAATCAACAGAAGCAGCATTCTCCTGAGGATAGCTGCTCCAAAGGCAGACAGCAATGCAGGAGCTATGTATATTTTCTGGATAGTGAGCAGGGATTGTCCCGTTCTCTGCACTACATCATTCAGAAGCCACTATTCAAACAGCTTTCTCATTTGTCATTCAAAATATGACTCATGGGTTTCCTGGGATTTTAGTCAGAAAATCCAGATAAGCTCAAACAACAGCTATGGTATGTGCGAGACTTTAGAAATGGAAAAACTGCATTATTTTTTTCCTTCTGAAAAAGGACAAAGCAGTTACTTCACAGAGTGAGATAATCAAAGGCAGAAAGGAAGCAAGCTCTTCAGAGAATGAAAACAACAATATTATGCATAAGCTATAAACTATTTCTTAAGCAGAGAAGAATTCAAATAAAAATTTGCCATGTGTTATGTTTCCAACCATATGTCAATGTTTTCCAGTGCATGAGAGCTCTTATTAGCTGGATCTGAGGTATAAAGATAGATTATTTATACTAGAAATTGTAAAGCAATTCATATGAAGATCCATATAAACTAGTTCAAATAATCTAGGGCTACCTACAGAACTGTATATAGATGCAATTTTTTTTCAGAACAAACATATTACCTCTGATGCTACAAGAAATCTGGCTAGCAAAAAACTTGAATCCAGACATTCAGAGCATTTGAATTCACAGTTTCTTGTATCAGTGAAAAATACAGAAGTAGAGGTGCTGATGTTGTCAGCATGAAGGATTTTCTTTGGGCCCATTGCCAATTTAAACTAAACTCTATTAAAGCTATCAAAACAGCATGGGGCTTTAGATTTAAGACCCAGTATGTTTGAATCCTTTTGCACACATAGCATGTCTGGTTTGATATATATGGCCCCAAGAGTTCCAAACAATGACATCAGTACAATTCCTTCCTTTGCTGTTCCTGGCCAGACTTCAGGAGGCAGAACAGTAGTAAGCATTTAATCTCCAAACGTCTTAGTGAAGATCAGCGAGGTTTCACCCAGTTACTGCATCAAGCCAGGATGAAGATCTTTTTCTTGCTCCTTTTTCAGGCCTGTAAATTTAACTAAGGTTTCAGTAGTTAAGAGCATACACAGTTCTATGCAGCACTGGATAATAATTCTGAGATCTGAACATCACTGAGGGCTCATTTAGGGCCTTTTATAAGAGACCTCATGGAGCCACTGAAAGCCATATCTCATGCCACGCAGATTTATACCTTAAAGGCTTTACGAGCATTGTATAAGCAATTTGGCAACATTTTAGGGTTACCATATTTGACCTTTCAAAAAAGAGGACACCCCTGAGAGTGAGTGTATCTGTATCAGTATCTACCAACTCACGTCGTATTTAATGTATGATATATACTGGAATACATTAATTCAAGGTGAGTTGGTAGATACTGATACAGACACACTCCCTCTCAGGGGTGTCCTCTTTTTTATATGGTAACCCTAAATATTTATTCCACTCTTGGCACTGATGGGTTTGATCTTTATTGCAAGAGAAGAGATACAACTAATGCTCTGCTCTGTTAGACTGTAAGCTCCTTTGGTGGGGGGCACAATTCTTTTTATATTTCCTGTTACCACACCTGGGACAATGGTCCATGACTAGGAGTGCTGGACACTATGGTAAGACAAGTAATAACTAAATACATAAATGCTAATCAGCTTTCATTGTCCAGATCATCCTGGTGGACCAGACATGATCCCAAGCCCCATATTTTCATAAGCCGAGGGACTGCTCCCTGCTAGAGCCCCTGTAGGTAAAACGACGCCTCAATGTGTGTTTGCAAGAGGTGGAACCAGAGAGATTTGTCCTCTCGTGATGTTAGTGGATTAAAATATGAATGTGTGCATCATTTTTGCTACCACTGTAACATAATCGCTACAAATCTTATACAAAGTGGATCAAGTAAGGTGTCAGTAGGAAAGTTATGATGTGCTGAATATGATTATGCTTTTTGTATGCATGCATCACTGTTTTTGTATCTGAAGCTATACATGTTACCTATGTACCTGTATTTTAAATGTTTGCTCATGTGGAAACACCAACAAGATGTTTAGCCAGCACATTGTAAAGGAGCTATTGAAGTTGAGTGGCCCACCCAAGAACACTTAACGTGAAAATGGAAGACGCCTACCTACGCTTAGTGAACTTTCCAGTAAATATTCTAACTAGCATCTGAGTAATGGCTTCTGCTATAACTTGGTGCTTCACTATACTGCCATTTTACTGTGCTATAATGTCTTCTATCAAGGCTGTTGTGGCAGGGAGGGGTCAGGGGAGGAAAGACAGGAGTACAAACAGGGCAGAGAAGGAGCTGACAATCAGAGTGGGAGCAGCTGAGGAGTAGGCTGCCCCAAATCAGTTAGGGCCAGATGATCCCACTCAGGGCTACCTTTATAAGCCCTTCTCCATGCAGGGCAAGGGAAGGGTAGTTAAGGAGAGTTTGGAGACTGAGTGAGGAGAGGGAAGGAGACTTGGAGGAGCACCAGAGGCCATAAAAGCGGAGAAGAGCCTCAGCAACCTGGGAGCTGGGCTGCCCTAGTCCAGGGGACCTGAAGCTCAACCAGAGATTGTTGGGAACTGGGCAGCAGGAGGAGCCAAACAAAGGAGGGGAGGACTTGTTGCCATGGCTACCACTACCGGTAGGAAGTATTGGGGGGGAAATCATCTGGGGAAGTAGCCCAGGGAGAAGTGCTGCAGGGACAAGGGCAAAGGAAGTCAGCCCTCACCTGTAGTGGCCATCCAGAGTCCCTGGGCCAGAAGCTGGAATGGGTGGGTGGGGACTGGGTTCTCCCCAGACCAATCCCCTGCCTCAGCCAGGGTAATGGGATTCATATGGTGTGGCCAGTGGACTGAACAGAGGACCTGGGGCCCAGGAATGAGACTGACCCTGCCACACTGTGGGAAAAACACTGCCCCCCCTACACTACTACTCCCCTACCCCCTCATCGCCATGGAGGTGCTGGGAAAGCTCTCTCTTCAGGGCTTTTGGTGGTGATACCAAGATTGGAATGCCTAAGGAGACCACTCGTCTGACTACTTGTAAGCCAGCGTGATGAAACCAAAGTTAACTTTTGTTGCTGGTTTTGTATTCCTTAAAGGAGAATAACCACAAATTTGGGGATGCATCTGACCCTATTTTTCAGCAGTTTGTCTTGAATTTGGTAGTCTTAGTTGCGACACATGGATGCATGGTGACAACTCGGTCTTAAATGGACTGCATCAATAAAAATCATATGGAATACTCTGCAGAGCTGAATTAGCAGGCAAACTCCACACCCCATTCACTACCCCACTTACTTGGGAGCTACAAGGTGGTTTGTGGAAAAGGTCAAGACAATAACTGGCACTTGTTACCCAGAAGAGGACTAGGCTATGGCAATATGGAGGGTAGTAAAGAGTCTAGTTCTCTCAGATGTCTCATTTCAGTTCAGTGTAGCATTAAAAAAGCTGTGAGGAATGTTCATTCTCCTTAGCTCAGAGGATTTATCATATTGGAGCCACATGTTTCCAGTAGGAGCAGGCTATGTAGGACGATGGAATACCTTCCATGGTATGGTGCAATGTGACATGTTCCTCAATAAGCTGTACAGATGGACCTCAGGGTACTAGCGTATAGATGCAATCAATGCCCATCATGGATTCTGAAAGCAGCTTTGCAATGAATGGACATCCTCACCAGTTCTCTCAAGAGAGAAGTTCATGCTGACAGCTGACCAGTCCTAGATTTGACGTCTGCTTGCCACCACAGTTTTCTAATTAGCATTGTTTTTTGGGTTTTTTGGGGGTTTTTTTGGGGGGAAAAAGGTGATAAAAGATAGGTGCAAACAACTTTAGGGGTGTCTACACACATTGGGGAATTTTTTATAAGTGCTGTTTAAGAAAATAACATAAGAGTGGCCATACTGCATCAGACCAAATATCCATCTAGCCCAGTATCCTGTCTGTTGACAGCTCTCAATGCCAGGTGCCCCAGAAGAAATGAACTGAAAAGGTAATCATTCAGTGATCCATCCTCTGTCAGCCATATTTAGCTTATCTTTATGTGATGAATTAACACTTCTGAATTTTTAATTTAAGACCTCTTTCAATTGTCCATGTGCTGTTTTGGTACTACTGATTAGAAAGTGCAGTAGCATTTTTATTACCAGATTACTTATACTAGGCTTTTCAGAAATAAACTCAATTTGTGTAAGTTTAGGGAAAATACATTGATTTATCCATATTACTATTTTTAAACTGTTTCATTGAAATGCTCTAGTCTCCCCAGAGTTTGCAGTTGGGGGGTTGAAATTTAGAACAGGAGCTGAATGAGGAGATAGCAATTATTACATTAGCAATTATCTTCAAAAAGTCACAGAAGAAAAAAAGATTCCAAGGGACATCGAAAGGGCTAATGTTGTCCTAGTCTATAAAAAGGGAAACAAGGACAATCCTGAGAATTATAGACCAGTCAACTTAACTTCAGCACCCAGAAAAATAATTGTACAAAAAAATTAATCAATCAATTTGCAAACAGGTAGGACAAGCTCAGCCCTGCCCCTCCTCCCCCATGAAGCTGGGAGCTTGCTGAAAGCCATGCCACCTGTGGATTATAAGAAGATCAAATAATGCCACCAACCACAATCTAAATTGTAAAGCTCTTTATCTTAATTTATTAATGAAACTGTTGTAAATAGGACTATTAGTGACTTTAAAAAGTATCACCAGCACTTGGACCATACATAAAAGTCTAACGGTCAAATTTCGGCACTCAGCCCCAGAAAGGTTGCTGAACCCTGACCTAGAAGATAATAATGTGACATATAACAGTCAGGATGGATTTGTCAACAACAAATCATGTCAGAACAACCTACTAGCTTCTTTGACAGAGTAACAAGCCTTGCGGATGGGGGGGATGTGTAAGAGATGATATATCTTTAATACGGCTTTTGATAGTGTCTCACATGACCTTTGTGTGTCTTTCCACTCCATATGCACAACAGTGATATTATTGCAATATAGTTATGGCATAATATACATTTTGTATAAGATGGGTCATGTCAGGTGTCTTTGGAAAATTTATGATTTGCTGATTATAACTATCCTATTTGTACACATATATCATTTTGAATCTAAAATTATGAATATTGCCTATGCATCTGTACTTCAAAAGCACTTGTTCTGAGCAATACCCAAGACTAGCCTTTCTGGTGTCACAATGAAAAAGCTAGAAAGTCCTGATGCCCCTTCAACAAAGGGCTATGAAAGAGCTCAGCTTTTCTGTAAATGTTTCAGCTGACCTGTAAGTAATGGCTGCTGTGATGCAGCAAGGACGTGTACTAGGCCACATACTGAACTCTGTATCTATATTTTTCCACAAACTGGGTTGGGAATTCTTTTTGGATCAGAGGGTTCTGGCAATGTGTTAAAACTATATGAGGTAGGTGTGATGTCATCTAGGGGCCTCATTCCCTAAACAGGAACAAAAACTGAACTGGAGGAAGTGCTTGTCCCAGTGTAAAGGGATTTATAATCTGTGTATGGAAATCTGGTGAACTGCTTGTGTCATCTTCCAGAGTGAGAATATTAATTCATATGCAATCTATCTAGTATTTTAGGCTTAGTATGCGGTGTATTTATTTATTATGTAATCTGCTTTGATTTTGGTAAACTCAGAGAGCTGGTAGGTAAGGTCCCATGGAAAGGAAAGCTGAGGGGAAAAAACAGCTGAGGAGAGTTGGCAGTTTTTCAAAGAACGTTATTAAGGGCCCAAAAGCAAGCTATCCTGCTGTGTAGGAAAGATAGAAAATATGGAAAAAGACCACCTTGGCTTAACCATGAGATCTTGCATGATCTCAAAATAAAAAAGGGATTGTATAAAAAATGGAAACAAGGAAAAGTTACGAAGGAAGAATATAGGCAAACAACACAAGAATGCAGGAGAAAGATTAGAAAGGCTAAGGCGCAAAATGAGCTCAAACTAGCTACAGGCATAAAGGGAAACAAGAAGGCTTTTTACAAATATATTAGAAACAAGAGGAAGACCAGGGACAGGGTAAGGCCATTGCTCAATGAGGAGGGAGAAACAGTAACAGGGAACTTGCAAATGGCAGAGATGCTTAATGACTTCTTTGTTTCCATCTTCACTGAGAAGTCTGATGAAGGAATGCCCAACAAAGTGAATGCTAGTGGGAAAGGGGTAGGGTTAGAAGTTGAAATAAAAAAAGAGCAAGTTAAAAATCCCTTAGGAAAATTAGATGTCTGCAAATCACCAGGGCCTGATGAAATGCACCCTAGAATACTCAAGGAGCTGATAGAGGAGGTATCTGATCCTTTATCTATCATCTTTGGAAAATCATGGGAGACAGGAGAGATTCCAGAAGACTGGAAAAGGGCAAATATAGTGCCCATCTATAAAAAGGGGAATAAGAATAACCAGGAAACTACAGGCCAGTCAGCTTAACGTCAGTGCCAGGAAAGATAATGGAGCAGGTAATTAAAGGAATTATCTGCAAGCACTTGGAAGGTGGTAAGGTAATAGGAAACAGCCAGCATGGGTTTGTAAAGACTAAATCTTGTCAGACTAATCTGATAGCTTTCTTTGATAAGATAACGAGCCTTGCTGATAGGGGAGAAGCGGTAGATGTGGTATACCTAGACTTTCGTAAAGCATTTGATACTGTCTCTTATGATATTCTTATAAAAAAACTAGGCAAATACAATTTAGATGAGGGTACTATAAGGTGGGTGCATAACTGGCTGGATAACCATACTCAGAGAGTAGTTCTTAATGGTCCTCAATCCTGCTGGAAAAGTATAACAAGTGGGGTTCCGCAGGGGTCTGTGTTAGGACCGGTTCTGTTCAATGTCTTCATCAATGATTTAGATATTGGCATAGAAAGTACGCTTATTAAGTTTGCAGATGATACCAAGTTGGGAGGGGTTGCAACTGCTTTGGAGGATAGGGTCATAATTCAAAATGATGAGGATAAATTGGAGAAATGGTCTGAGGTAAACAGGATGAAGTTTAATACGGACAAATGCAAAGTGCTCCACCTGGGAAGGAGCAATCAGTTTCACACATACAGAATGGGGAGAGACCGTCTAGGAATGACTACAGCAGAAAGGGATCTAGGGATTATAGTGGACCACAAGCTAAATATGAGTCAACAGTGTGATGCTGTTGCAAAAAAAGCAAACATGATTCTGGGATGCATTAACAGGTGTGGTGTGAACAAGACACGAGAAGTCATTGTTCCGCTCTACTCTGTGCTGGTTAGGCCTCAGCTGGAGTATTGTGTCCAGTTCTGGGCACCACAGTTCAAAAAAGATGTGGAGAAACTAGAGAGGGTCCAAAAAGAGCGACAAGAATGATTAAAGGTCTAGAGAATGTGACCTATGAAAAAAGGTTGAAAGAATTGGGCTTGTTTAGTTTGGAAAAGAGAAGATTGAGGGGAGACATGATAGTGGTTTTCAGGTATCTAAAAGGGAGTCATAAGGAGGAAGGAGAGAACTTGTTCTTCTTGGCTTCTGAGGATTGAACAAGAGGCAATGGGCTTAAACTGCAGCAAGGGAGGTTTAGGTTGGACATTAGAAAAAAGTTCCTAACTGTCAGGGCGGTCAAACAGTGGAATAAATTGCCAAGGGAGGTTGTGGAATCTCAATCACTGGAGATATTTAAGAACAGGTTAGATAGATGTCTATCAGGGATGGTTTAGATAGTACTTGGTCCTGCCATTGGGGCAGTGGGCTGGACTCGATGGCCTCTCGAGGTCCCTTCCAGTCCTCGTGTTCTATGATTCTATGTGTTTGCCATCATATATAATCATTCAAATTTATTTTATATACTGTTAATGAACTTGTTTTTTGCCTTATCTAAACCAGTGTGCCTTTGAATGAAGTTTTTGGGGGAAAAAATCTCAGCTACGTTATCATAGGCTTGCTCCATATACCTTGCCACGTTGAAGAAGGGGTGAATTGGGTAATAAATTCTTACTGGTCAGGGTTTAGACTAGGGCACAATGATACAGCTTTGGTGTCCTAGTCTGGGAAGCTGAGGGATATCTTAGCTTTATCCTTCTACTGTTGGTTCATGCAGTAGATGGTCAGAAAGCCTGACTATAATTGCAGTTATTTGCGTCTCTGACATCATGAATGATGGTGAGAACATAGGAACAGCAGCACAGTGAGAAAGGGAGCAAAGGTTGGTGAGTCAGAGGGCTCAGTGGTATTTCAGTTACTGGTGGCACCCTGGGAGGACCCCATGATGCTTTTCATAAACTAACTAGGAAGATATTACCTAGGTGGAGCTACTAGAAGGTGGGTGCATAACTGGATGAAAAGCTTTCCCAGAGAGTAGTTATCAGTGCCTCACCATAGAGCTGGAAAGGCATAGCCCTGTTTAATTTAGGTTGTGATTTAGATAATAGCATAGAAAGTACACTTATAAAGTTTGCAGGAAATACCAAGCTGGAAGTGGATGCATGTGCTTTGGAATATAAGATTAAAATTCAAAATCATCTCAACAAACTGGAGAAATTATCTAATATAAATAGGATAACATTCAATAAGTGCAAATGCAAAGAAATCCACTTAGGAAGGAACAATCTGTTGCACAAATACAAAATGGGAAATGACTGTCGAGGAAGGAGTACTGCAGAAATCGCTATGGAGGTCGTTGTGGATCACAAGCTAAATTTGAGTCCAGCTAGCTCTAGACCCAAGGCTTCCCCTTCGCCATCTTTGTGGTATCCTGACCCTCTTGAGCACACCCTGCTGGAGCTGGAAGTCTTCCTCCTCAGGTTGCTCAGTTTCTCTCCATCTTGAAGTTTCTGAACAGGTATCAAGTAATGGCCATGGTTACCCAAATCCATATTGTGAATCCACATATTCCCTCAACACTGCCAAGTGGCAGCTCTACTAGCTAGTGTCAAGAAGTGCCCCTGGTTTCTAAAACATTAGCTGCTGAGCATTCCAGTAATTTTTGAGAGGTAATAGGTTGCTGCCAGAAGACTGTTTCCTTCTTTTTACTTCTCTCTGGAAGAGGTCTCTTCCTTCTTGCTCCCCTTGAAGACCATCTAGACTGGAGGGACTTGCCTGTACCAGTCTATTTCACTGCCTGCCATTCTGAAAACTGGGAAAACAATCAGCCTAACATAAAGGACATGCTGAGAGGCCCAAACGAGACAACGCAGGGCAGGACTGGGCAATAATTTTTGATGGGGGAGGGCACTCCAAGATTTTAGTAAGTAGTTGATGGCCACACTTTTCTATGGAAGGAGTGTGGGGTATGGCATGGAGGTTGGATGCAGAAGGGAGGTCAGGGTAGTGGACTGAGGTACAGGATAGGGTGTGGGGTCTGAGAGGCTTTTGGGTGAAGGAAGGAGTCATGACTTGGAGTACAGTATTGGGGTACAGGGTTCTGGAGGGGGTATGAATGCAGAAGGGTATTCTGGCCTGTGGGATGGATGCAGGGTCTGAGAGGAGGTTGTGACTTGGGGCTGAGGGAGTAGGGTGCAGAGGGTTTGGATTGTGACCTGGGGCAGGGGATTGGAATGCAGCTTCGAGGAGGGGTTATGGGTGCAGGATTCTAGCCTGGGGGGAGAGTTGTATGAGCAGGTGCAGCATCCGGGAGAGAGAGTTGGGGTGTGGTGCCAGAAGCAGGCTTTGTCTGAGAGGCATTTACCTAAGCAGGTCCTGGACAGCAGCTCTCTCAGGGAGGCTTCTATGCCTGCCAGAAGCCTCATCCCATTGGCTGTTCCATGCGGTTCTCTGAATTGGAGCAGGGAGGGCACTGCCCATCCCAGCAAAATATCTCAGCTTCTATTAGGCAGAAATTGGTTAATGGGAGCTAAGAAATTGGACTGTACTGTCTCTGCCCCTGCCCCCCAGTAAAATCTCAGTTCCCATTGGCTGGTTTTGTGCACATCTGTTCTCACCCCCCAGCAAAATCTCTCAGCTTCTATGGGCTGGAAACAGGTCAATGGGATCGGAAAGATTTTGCTGGGGGTGGAGGCAACTTATGAAACTGGCCAATGGGAAATGAGAGAATTTTTGGGGTGAATGCAGCAGCTGAAGGTCTCCCACATGGGCTGGATTAAAAGGCTTGAGGGGCAGATGTGGCCCATGGGCCTTATCTTGCCTGTTCCTCAAGTAGGGGCTCTGACAACAATGGGCAGTGCTTCCAAAGACAGAGATAAGAAGGCTGTTAGACTGGCTTGGATGTCCAATTATGAGGAATGAATATTAGGGGAGGACAGTGCACAGCCTGAACTGCATCAGTCTGCTGAGATTTTGTAGATCTGAACTCATGTTGCAGGTTACAACAAAGGCTCAAAACCACCTTGATTTTGGATGTTTTTGTGGTAGTAAGGAAACCTTTCACATAGACCTCAAACATACTGAGTGCTCAGCAGCAGAGTATACTGAGCTCTCAACATTTTGAATATTACTGAATTATTGCTCCTGTAGCTGTATTGCCCTCCTAATGGCAAGGGGCTATGAATTGAGGAGAGAATTTCTGCTGAAAGATACAGTAAGCACAACAGTGTTGCTATTATACATACACATGAAGGAAAACAAGATACTGCTATCCCCAATCTACCTTAAAGCCAGATCTTTTCTGAATGGGTGCTTTGAATAATACCACCTTTCCACAGTCTTGTAAAACTGCTTTATTCAATCTTGAGTAGAAGGAGACATTTGTATTTTGCAGCCAAGTTTCTAGATACCCTGTTACCAGCACCAAGACACATCTGGTTTTTTTCATGTTCAATTTACAGGCTTTGCTTACCATCAATTCTCAGATGGACTGCTGCAAGGGCACACAACCTGGAAGACAGCTTGGCAAATGCTTTGTGAAAGCTGTACAAAAATGAGGACTTTATTGATTAGTAAAAGTATTAGTATAAATGATCTTGAATCATTATAACATATGGCTAAGTTCTTTTTCTAGTTGAAGCATTTCAATGCTAAGGCTCATATTCCTGCTCTCAGCTATATGGGTGAAGTAGGTACGTGGGTTTGGATAAGGTTTTGAATCCCTGCTGGTTTTGATAACAAATAGACCAAGTGCTGAAATCTTTACTCAAACTGTATGTAGGCAAAACTCTAATTTGGGGAGTTTACTGAGAGGGAAAATGTCCATGTTATCTATTTTTCATCATTGTAGCATCTGCAGACTTTGCAAACATGGAAAAATTTGTCTTCAGCATCTACCTAATAGTACTCTCATCCATATTTGTGAGATCAAGTTATAGAAAAATTATGTAACTTGTACAAGTTCACACAGGAAGTCTGTGCCAGAACTAGGAAATTATTCCAGATCTGCTGAGTCCCAGAAAGCCATCAGTCCTCTCAAAGTTTGGTCTAGCATCAATACTATTTAATATTACAGAGAAACTGAAGTCTATCATTAGCCTTATCAGCTCTGTGAAGAAATAGGTAGCAAGTTTCCACTAAAGGAAAAAGTCTGACTCAGAACATATTTGATCTTTGGCAAAGTTTGGTTTCAGTCCAAGATTGTGATCGGAGTTTTGCAGTTTACTATTCTTTTAATTAACTGACCAAATCTTCACACAGAAATAGTGTTGCTTAGACTGCTCTCTAATGTTTGCCAGTTTATGGCTAACAGGAGCAATCTTAGGTCCACTCTCTCTGTCACAGTCAATGTGAGATGAGCTATAGAATGTCATGAAAGCAAGACTGAGCCCAACCTGAGTAAGTAAGAATGGAAAAACTGCTAGGAAGTCACCCAGGCTTCTGAAAGAGATTTACATAGAGCCAGCCCTGTGGCAACTTTAGAGAGAACTGCTTTATGTTATATATTCTGATTTACATTAAGGCACGGAAAGCCTGCTGAATGTATTAACTACTAAATAATGCTACACATTTCTGATGCCTCTGCAATGTGCACTATATGAAGAATACAGACATATGCCATTTCATAAGCAAGTCAAATTTCTCAAGTGCTATGTAAACAACCTAAAAAAAGGGAATGTGTTTATGTTTTATGCAATATAGTTTTATTGCCTCTCATTCAAATAGAATAATATATGGAACAAACCTTTGAAAGGAAAGTTTGCTAGGCTTTCCTGAAATCCTCATTTATGGTCCGATTGAAAGAATAAACAGATGTGACTGGATCTCATGATGATCAACTGTTCCTCTGGGATGAGTGGATGTACCACAGCATAGTCCTAAACAAATAAATACATAGGCTTGTGATAACATCAGATTGACTTTGGTATGGACCTAAAGACAGCTGAGCTCTCAAATGAAGGATAAATGTTTCTACAACTATGACTGAGAATAGCTGAAATTGCTTTCTGTTTTTAGTCTCACTCATTTTCTTGCATCACAAAACCATATACAAGAGAAAAGACTGATATAACTATATGAATTTGCTGTACAACGATGTTGCTTTAGATAAACTGAGTTTGGCAACAGACCTGGAAGTCAAAGTTCATTTCTTCTTTCCTGAAATAGTTGAACCCAGTCTACAATCTGTTTGTTCTTGGGCCAGCACAAACATGCCAAAGAGAAAAGAGGGGACAAGGAGACTTACGAGACAATGGTTCTCTGCTGTGTCTGGCTTTTATTAATCATAGGTCCGATTGTCTGTTCTACTCCAGGCCCAGTGTGGGTTACAGCCATCTAGAGATAATCAGAGTTAATTTGGCTCATGCTATTCCTGATTTCTATCTTGAGTGGGGGAAAAGAAGTATGGGAACCAACTCTGTGTGGCCTACAGTCCCATTAACACATCCTTCAAACAGCCAAGAGACTTTGATGAGGGTTTAGCTCTCTTTACCATGTCTGATCAGTGCTAAGAGAGTGCAGTGGGATAGGAACCTTGCTCCTACTTTTGGGAGCTGAGAAGATAATCATTGAGGAGAAGGCAAATACTTGCATTACTCCAGAACACAGTACATATTCCTAAATAGTTATGAAGAAAAATTGTCTACTGGTTTTCAAATTGCTCTATGTCTTCTCTTCTAGGCCAAGTCACTTCCACAGTAAGTAGGGATGTGGTGTGGAAACTTAGCCCTCTGGAACTTCATAGGAGTTTCTTCCCATTGCCTTCAATATGAGCATTTTAGTTCTCATTCCAGTCTAATGAAATCCATAATAGAATTGCACTGATAGAAAACTATCATGAGATTAGAATCAGGCCCTGGAGTAGGTCACACAATGAAACTATGGAATTGGATCATTTGTCTGAGGACTGATGGAGCTAAATGTTGAACGCAATATTGGCAAACATTATTGGCAAGCATTAATGGCAACTAAATATCAAGAGAAGGGTCTCAAGAAACACTTCAGAAAAACGGGTCTGTGAAAAGGGTGTTTCAAATGTTACACTTCTTGCTATAAAAGTCAAAAGTGAATCTTTTCTCTTTTTGGTGTAAAGTTATTTCTGTGATATAACTGCTGTGATGTATTGTTCTTCCCAGCATTTGAGTAACTGCTACCAATCAAATGTAAGCTTCTGAGCCATATTTCCATAAGTTGTAAAGCCAGAAGGGACTACTGTGATAATCTAGCCTGACCTCATTATCTATTGTGATAAATATTCCAAGTGAATGCCCAGAGTCCCAAAATCTCAAAACATAACAGGGTATTTTTGTTGTTATTTTCTGTTTGTTTTTACAGAAATCTTATTTTTATAAATTGCCTTAGGTTTAACATGTAAGAAAGCAGGCAGAGTTTAAGGTTTTCGCTTACATACCGTAGGTATCTTAAGGGGCAGCTACTCAATGATAAAATTCTTTGACTTGCTGAGGTATACAGAAACAGAAGATGCAAATTGTCAGTGCAACTTAGGAATCAACATAGTAAATGCCAATTAAAGGCTCTCTTGATTCAGAGCCCAATGAAAGTATTCTTTTAATATGTTGACTTTACTGCCTATCATCACTGGATATACCACTATTATTTTCATTGTTCTGCTCAGAAAAAGGCTGTGAATAAGCCAGCAGATCTAACATTTTCTTCATTAAACTGATCCTCTAACATTCATTGTTATCATTTTCACTTCAAAGATCGCAAGATCAGAAGCTTAGTAGTAAACAACACACTATGTGAAACATACACATAACACATGTGAAAGTAGGTCAGAGATTTTTTATTTGTCAGAGACCAGTTTTCTGTCTTAATAACAAAAAACAAAAGGAAATAATAATATGAACTACAGGCATTGTAAGTGTCTATCCTCCTTATATCTAAAATAAAACCTATAAAATAGTTTTAGTTGTCAACAGTAGATCTAATAGCACTTACAAGAACATTAAGAGAGAATTAGTGTTGCTCATCACAAGCATTTATTTAGATCTCCCGCCAACTAGAAAAATGTAGCTTTAAAATTGGAAGACATGAATGACCAAGAAAAAAAACCCAGAAATGTGTCTCCAGAAAAGGATAGCTGAATATTCTCTTATAAGGCTTTCTTGGATATTGTTCTAGGCCATGTTCCAGGGAATGAAACTGGGAGCACTGGTCATGTAACATTCTCATAATGATATTCTTGTAAACAATTGAAAACTATTTTATATGGCTCTGCCAGCTCCTACATTTTCCTAGCCTCTGTGCCTTCTCTTCTCCTATTGAACATATGCACTGGTCTGAGTACAAATGAGCTCTGCGTTAATTTTAATTCTTATATTCCTTTGTCTCACAAAACCACTCCAGTTCTGAAAATGGAAATGAGTAAGATTGTCATGAAATGGAAATTAGTAAGTGATATTCTTTATCAGTTTCAGAAACAGTTAAACATTTGCCTCATCTTTGTAATATTGACGATTAATATTTTTATTTAACATGTAAATCAAGCTAGGTATTTCTGAGACATAAAAAATAAAAATTCTCATCTCTAATTCACTTACAGACAGAAAGAAGACCTGGCATTAACTGAAGATGAAACAGAAAGAACTGTGTAAGAAGACTGAGGTACAAAGTTTACAGATAGAAAGACTAACTCTGAGTCACTTCTCAGGGTACATCTACACTTATGCGAAGATCGATGTACTGGCGGTTGAACTTCCATGGTTCAATTTAGTGTGTCTAGTAGGGCCACGCTAAATTCAACTGTCATGGTGCTGCCATCACCCCCGTACTCCTGGAAGTCATGAGGAGTAAGGGAAGTTGATGGGAGAGTTTCTGCTGTTGACCTCCCACTGTGGGGTAGGTGGCAAAAATCAATTTTAGATACGACTTCAGCTATGCAATTCTTGTAGCTGGAGTTGCATATCTGAAATCAACTTTATCTCCCAGTATAGACCTGGCCTCAGACCAATTTTATTCCTGGTTTATCACCCCAGTGTGTGTAAGAAGAGTTTGAAACTCAGTGGGCTTACTTGACTGGTCAGATAGTGTCTTCAAATGATCCATTTGCGGAGTGACTGGACCTGAAAGAATTGGGATGAAAGTGATGCCAAGAAAGCAAAGAATTAATAGAAATAAATTAATAAGAGAGAAAACAGAAAAGGAAAAGGAATTTGAGGGGGAGAAAAGAAAGGAGAGTTTAGGAGGAGGGAAAAGAAAAGCAAAATCAGAGAAGAACAGAAAGAAATATGGTGGCTAGGGAGTGAAGCAGGCAACTGAAAGACTGGGGTAGGTGGAGAGAGGTGAGAGTAGGTCAATCAAAAGTCCAGAGATATACTGATGTCACTAAGGACCAGTGGTTCAAATGCAGAAACAATGGCATTTTGTGGCAAAGTCTGAAGGTTCTCATGGTTTCATCAACCAAGTCTTAGAGTCCAGCTTTGCAGGCTCAGTTTCACGGTATAGGTCTCAGTTGGGGCAGAGCAGCGTGGAGGATATATGTACTGAGGAAAATAATAAAGAATACATATTGACATTTCAGTGTGACACAAGTGCCCTTGAGCCCATTCCAACATTAGGGCTTTGTTTATATTACCACAGTCACTGGACATAAACTAAGGTACTTTAGTTACCTGAATGACATAACCAAAGTTGACATAGCTTATGTTGACTTACAGCAGTGTTTGCACCACATTGTGTCAATGGGTCTCCTGTCAACTTAACTTACCCTTCTGAGGGAGCTGGAACACTGGAGTAAACAGGAACATGCTCTGTTGTCATCTTTAGAGGGTCTTCACCAGACCTTCTAAATCGACACTGCTGCATCAATGGCAGTAGTCCCGATTTTTCTGTAAGTGTAGACATAGCCTAAGATTGGAGTAGTGGCTGTAGGTTTGTTGCTGCTTCGTAACTTTCAAGGATGATTCATTTGTACTGGTATTCTCATAGAAACCACCAGCAAACAAGCCTTGCTACCTTGAGCTAGTTGTTTGAGATAAGTGTTTTAGTTTCCTATATTGTGATTTTCTGCTCTGTACACATAGAACTGAAAAAGGATAATTGATCTCCAAAGAAAAATAACCTGTGTTCTCTTACTTTAATAACTTGAAACCTCCTTTAACTGCACTGTTATAAATATATTCACATATGACACCATTTTCACAACTATGATTACAATTGTAATACAAAGATCGGATGCAGGCACTTTAAAGTTTCTTTTCCCAGTCTGCAATTATTTTCTCTAAGGCAGTGTCTAGACTAGCCCCCAACTTCAAAGGGGGCATGGTAATTAGGGTGCTGGGAGATTACTAATGAAGTGCTGCAGTGCATATGCAGCACTTAATTAGGCTAAATCTTCCCCTGCGACTACTTTAAAGTGCCGGCTCGCATGTAGCCGCATATCAGCCATGGGTACTTAGAAGTTGCCCGCGCTACTCCAAAGTAGGAGTAGTGGGGGTACTTTGAAGTACCTACAGCTGACCCATGGCTACACGCAAGCCAGCAATTTGAAGTTTCACATTTCGAAGTTGCCTCGGGGGAGATTTAGCCTAATGAAGTTCTGGATATGCACCACAACACTTCATTAGTAATCTCCCAACACCATAATTACAATACCCCTTCAAAATTGGGGGCTAGTCTAGACACAGCCTAAGTGATTCTGAATCCATATATGACTGATTTACTCACCATTTACATTTGTATTGTCTTTCCACCTAACATTTTTCCCAATGATTATACTTACTTCTATGAACAACCTGAAGTTAATTAATTTTGTGAATATTTCATATTGACTTGTCTCGTATGAAAATAAAGTGCTTTCACATTTTTTCATTTTCTTGGGCAGAAAGTAAATTCAGCTTTAAAGTGTTTCATTGGTGAGCTGGTAAGTTACTCAATGTTTGGGTTTGACTAATCCCTAAACTGTCTGGGTAATGCTGCTGATAACATTATTTTTCTAAATGATGGCGTATTTTTTCATTCTGTGATGATAGCCTAATGACAGTTTGATGAAACATATGCCAGCTGTGTTGACAGGAACTTCCTTAAACATGCAAAAAACAGTGCATATCCACAATAAAATAAAGTGAAACTTTCAACATTGTTCAAGATAGCCAGATATAAAAATATTGCACAAATCTATAAGGTTCTTCCAAAGGATGCTAGTATGGAGGTTTTTGGAGAAAAAAAAATCATGCTAAGAGACAATCATCATATCATGCGTGGACAGAAACATTTCACAGAGAAATCACTCCAGAGCTTATCTCTCAGCCTTCTCTTCAACAGAAATCTGTACAAAGTCTTCAAAAGACAAGCCTGGAAACTTAAACTCCTATTTTTGGTAGATAAAAAAACAAACAAATGACTCCAAGGTATTTGTTTTATTGCTTATTATAACGATACGAACAACCAACCCTTCTTTATCCTATGACTGCAGAAGTGTCAATTGCCTACTTCATTTTAGCTGGTATCTTGAAAAGTGTATTTTGTTTAATCTAATCTTGTATTTAGCTGTGAAACTCGTTGTACTTTTCTCAGGCCTGGGGCACAGCTCTATGAAGCTTGAAAGCTAGTCTTTTATCGGCAGAAGTTGATCCGTCTTGTCTGTACAAAGTTTGCTCACCCCTGCCTTAGACGCACCTGATTCAGGTGGCCAAGAGCAGAATGGTTCTGATCTTGCTTCATTTGAAGTTTAATGAGATAAGCCTTATTTTCTTCCCCTGCATAATCATATAACTTCATTCAAAGTGGGTTTAACATACTACTGTTCAGGCTCAGCAGCATTTTATACTTTGTATGCAATGAGGTACTAGAGGGTGATGGTGAGTGGGCCTGAGGGAATAAATTTAAAGTAACTGATTATTAGGGCATAATATTTGGTTTGTGTGAATGATCACCTTACTCCAGAGGCTTTTGTTTTTGTTCCAGTTGAATGATTGAAATAGCATTAATCAGAGCAGTGACTGAAGAAATAACAGGTGTTTCAGTTCTCAGAAAGAGGCCAAAGAGAACTTTTGATCAGAGAAATAGAAAATTAGAAGCTATGCAGGTCCAAGAAATATTAAGACATTTAAATCTTCATGTTAGGCTACTTCTACACTTACCCGGCAGGTCAACAGCTGCTACATGATTTTTGGTAAACCAATTGCATTCCAAAAATTGACTTTGCAGCCATGGACTTCTGCAGCAATCTTCCCAGCAGAAGGTCGAAAGGAGTGCTCCTCCTGGCGACCTTCCTTAATCTTTGCACCTCGCAAGGAGTTCCAGTGTTGACATTGACCCCAGAACACACCGTTTTGCACGTGCACAAAACGATGCCCCAGAAGATCGAACCTAAGCAGTTGATCTTCTGCAGTCAGTGTAGATGTAGCCTAAGACGACACATTAGATCTAGCTGCATGGGTGGAGCCCTGATTTTTATATAGGTGAGCATCCTTCCTAACTGAAGAAGAGAGAAAGACATAAGTGGACCATATGCTGATGGACTGTATTATGCTGCTTTAGGAGTCACAGGAATAATCAATATGCTGGTGAAACCCTGATTCCAGCGCAGGGGCTGAAATATTATCCACAGGTGAAGGGTTTGAGATCTGGATTCCCCAGCTCCTCTGTAGCTGCTTTTCATAAAGCCATTCGTTTTATTTTTGTAGGCAAAGTGAACTGTGCCTTACCCTAGTGAAAGGCAATCAGCAAGAACATCCTGCTTGTAAGCCTGGAGTCATTGACATGTCTTCTTCGGAATGCAGCTGCTGCAGCCGCTTCATTAACACAGAACCATAATGCATACACCTACTTTCATAATTGATGTGAGTCTGAAGTCACGGACTGAGTTCCTTATCTTTCTTTTCAGTTATCCTGATTCTCACCTTTGTGTGAGGGAGCCTGCAGGACCCCATAATGCTCTATAAAGCGAAGCTGAAAGGCAGAGGAAAGAAATACAAACTTCCACCACTTCTCTCATTGTATTCTGAATGAATGACTGTGTTCATTGGGTGAGATGAAGGTGGTTTGGAGGTGCAGGGTTTAAGGGAAGATTGTTAACTTTGGACATGAATTTGGGTACATTTCAGCTTAATAACATCTGAGACACACAGCAATGTGTTTTTCAAATATCTGAATGCCACAGCAATTTATTTGATTCAGAGTAAAGGAATTGTATCAAGGCAAGTAGTGTTCTAGAACACATTTATATTAAGGATATGTATTTTTAAACTAAAGCACTGATAGTTTATTTATAATATGGTGCAATCATGTTATGGTTTCACCTTTTTATCAACACTGTCATAAGGCCTCATGTTTTGGGCATGAAAAGCAAATGATACTAGTAGAAGTAATGAGCTCAATTTTTATGTAACTTTGCTTTATTAGCATAAATTTAGTTGCATACTGTAAAGCAGGATGAAAATGGGTATTTTTTGTATAACAGTATTTGCAGAAATGGTGACCTTTTACCTCTGGAGTTTTTGGAATGTTTTGACCATATCTAGTGTTAGAGCAACCATATCTCCCTGTTCCAAATACAGGACAGAGAGATATGCGGTGGGAGGGGTGGCTCCTCTAGGCTCCACCAAGCCCCAGGGAGCCGGGAAAGAGGCAGCAGGTGCCGGTGCTGCCCAAGCCCCGGGGAAGAGGCAGGGATACAGCAGCCACCCATACTCCCCCACTTCCCTAAGGCTCAGGGGAAGTGACGCCTGCACAGCTGCTGGCAGAACAGGTCAGCTGGGGAGATGGCCCAAATACAGGACAATTAGTCCCTTTTTAAAAAATAAGTAGGGACGGCTTTTCATGTCCCAAATATGGGACCATTCTGCCTAATACAGGACAGATGGCAGACAGTCACCCTATCCAGTGTACACTAAGGAGGACTGGGACTTGTGAGGATGAACCAGGATTCAGCTTTAGAAACAAACTAAAACCAAGCCGCAGGTGCAACTAAATCTCTGAAATTGAAGGTGTAACCAGACAGCACTTTTAAAATCTTGCTAATATTGGAAAGGTTGCTGTCAAAAATCTAGCACTGGCACATTGCAACATTAGTATGAAAAGGTTAAAAATATCTACTCACCACACAAGTTTTAAGACCACAGTGAGACTGCCTGGAGTTCTTTGTCTAGTAATCCTCCCTGACGTTTAAAATTTGTAACAGTAATTCACGTCTCAAAAATACACTTATTTCCAAAGTCTGTATTCAAGTTACCGAAGGTGAAAGTCTGAGATTTTGTAAGACTTCTCTTAACTGCAAATCTTAATGAATCAGTCAGGCACCTGGATCAATTAGGGAATCTGAAATTGATCAGTTTTGCTTGAACAGCAAATCTATTACCAAAAAATCCTTGCAACCATTTTAGGTTGTGTTACATCCTTTTTGAATGTTGAAATTAGTGGTAAGCACATCTAGGTTGTTTTCCATTTCTGGGGATTCACTACAGTGAAACTATTTGGTATGTCTCAACCCATGGTTTTAACCTAAACCAAAAAGTCCTAAGGACACTATATTGCTTACATGTTTCAAATGGAAAAGCATAAGTCAGAAGGAAAAAATTCTTCCGTAGGAGGGATCTCATCTCATTCCAATTTTAAAAGAAGACTTGGCTGATCTGAAATTTCCAGTGAGGAGTTCCTGACACTGATAGAACAGCTGATGCAGAATGTTTATTTTTACCTTAGGACTCTGTGAAATATTTAAAATGTGTTATTTTAGAGGTGAGAAGCATATTTTCTTCTGACTATTGTATGTTTATGCTGGCATTTCATAAGGCTAATGGCATGGGCCAGATTTGCCCGTCTCTTAGGGATTTTCCTTCACTCACTGAAGTTTCTGAGGAGCTCATGAAAGAGCAAAAACATACGAACAACAAGTATCAAATACTGTTTTGAAGATTCTTTTCCTGATTATGTGTTTCTAGAAATGTGCCCAGGAATCTGTGGGCTGGTGTTAAGTAGTTATTTATTAAGCTACCTAGCTATATATGTTATCACAGCACAACTACTATGAATTATCATTTATAATTTAATATTGAGTTATGGACTTTTAAAAGACTATGAAAGGAAGGGCTCTTATATGTGGAATCAATTGCTATGATTTAATTATTACCACGAAGAACAATCCAGGCCGATCTGTTCCACTGCGCCGGGATTGTCAGCATACAACACACTCAACCCTGACACGTGGGTAACTTAGACGAAGACTGACAAACTTAACAAAAGGCAACTGGCTCCCACTACTGAGGTGGTTACCATTGACTTAGATGCTAAACCCCTTCAACAGACAGGATTGGGTTCAGACAACAACCTGCTTCTCATGTGGGCAACCATGCCACATCCAAAGGGAATACCCCATTGTGGAGTGAAAGTATGGGCAAGCGAAGAGCAGAACACAAAGAAAGGACCCACATTGTAATAAAAGAGGTCAACTAAGGAGTTGCTATACTTATCGGCTGGGTCTACACATGCCCTTTCCTTTCTAAAAGGGCATGTTAATGAGCAGGTTTGAAATATGCTAATGAGGCATTCCAATGAATACGGAGTGCCTCATTAGCATAATGGCAGCCACGGCAATTCAAAAGCGTGGTTTTTCCAATCTCGCGCTGCCCGTGGAGATGGGACCTTCCAAAAGAACCCTACCCAGTTTTCGAAAACCCTTCTTCTGATCACCAGATAGGAAGAAGGGCTTTTGAAAACTGGGGGGAGGTCCTTTCGGAAGGTCCCATCTCTACGGGCGGTGTGTGATTTGACAAGCTGCACTTTCAAATCGCCGCGGCCGTCATTATGCTAATAAGGTGCTGCATATTCATTGCAGCGCCTCATTAGCATATTTCGAACCTGCTCATTAACATGCCCCTTTCGAAAGGAAGGGGCACGTGTAGACCCAGCCATCAAGAATAGGTTGGATTATGAATAGGAGGCTTCTAGGCAACTTTCCAACACTCCATTCTACAGGCTGCTATTCCTTATCCCACTGAGGCATACCAAAAGGAGCTATGCTATCTGCTCAATAAGAAGCACAGGAATAAATTTACACAGACACACTCCTAGACCAACCAGGGGTGTTTTATCTGCTACCCAAGATGCATAAACCTGGAAATCCTCCATTATCTCAGGCATTCCCACTCTTACAGCAGGATTGTCTAGCTTTGTGGACTCCTTTCTCAGGCTCTATACTACCAACACTCCTAGCTACCTTTGAGACACCACTGACTTCCTGAGGAAACTACAATCCATTGCTGATCTTCCAGAAAACACTATCCTAGCCAGTGTGGAAGTTCAAACTCTGTACACCAACACTTCACACAGAACAAAACAGCAGGCATGTAGCACTTTAAAGACTAACAAAAAAAACTTGCAATAAAAACTGACAAATCAAATACATAGGACTGAAGGAAGGGGGCGGTGAGCAGTGGTGGATGTTAAATGTCTTAATTACAAACATCAAAGGAAGGGAAGCAACCCTTGTAATACATGAGATAATAGCTGTCTTTGTTCATACCAAGTGTTAATGTGTCGAATTTGAGCATGAACCCCAGTTCACAAACCTCCTGATGTAATCTACTTTTAATGTCTTTTTCTTGTAGGACACATATTTTCAGGTCTTTAACAGAGATGGACGATAAACCATCAAGAGCTGTAGCCCTGATAATGTCAGGGTAGCTGAGCTTTGTGACTTTTTTTTCCACACACAACCATATCATATCATAATTGGGACTGCTGTGAAGACAAGGACTTGAACAGGGTTCAGAAAAGCTAGATAAATTCATGGAGGATAGATCCAACAATGGCTATTAGCCAAAGTAGGCAGGAATAGTGTCCCTCACCTCTGTTTGTCAGAAGCTGGAAATGGTTACCGGGGAGCGATCACTTGATAATTACCTGTTCTGTACATTCCCTCTGGGGCATCTGGCATTGGCCACTGTTGGAAGACAGGATACTGGGCAAGCTGGACCTTTGGTCTGACCCAATATGGCCAGTCTTATATTTTTATGTAAGCTGTACTCCATAATGAAGATCAAGAGATATTGTGAGTGTGGAGAAATTCAACTAAACCCTGAAGGTACTGCTTAAAAAAATTGTATCCTCTTATTTCAGACATTGAGATGAATTACTTTCTCCCCTTTGTTCACCGTATGGAGATACCATAAATTTCCCCTGAGTTGCTATCTGGTTCCTGAAGGCCTAGGACTCTGCTTTTGTGCAGCAGCACTTCGACTTTTTGGTTTGGATTGTTTTGACTTCCACCTACAATGGGACAGGTGACCTGAACAGTACATGAGGGCTGAGCCTTGGTCTTTGAGACAGGAGTCTGCCCCTGGAGGTGCTAATGTCTAATGTGCTGCCCCATTCAGGTGTCATAAATTCCTTTTTGTGCCTCTCGAGTCTGTTCAGAGGACCCAGCCCCAAGGTTCTGAATGTTATTCCTATCTCTGCTGATTACCACCATTGAGCGTCACTTAACTTTCAGTGCCTACATTGGCCCACATGTAAAACAAGCATCAGATCATCCATGTTAGAGGCTTTGTGGGGCTCACTGAACTTTTTAGTTTCCAGGAAGACTCAGAATGAACTTCAGATCAAAACTATTAGAAGGTGATATTAGAAAGAAACATAGATTTAGTTAAACTGGAAGGGATGGCATAATAAATTCTGTATTGAATTTATTCTAGGCAGTTTTAGCAAGACTGAACAGGAAGGAGAGGTTTTGTCTCCTCCTTTAGTCCATGGGAAGCAGCAGACCTACGCAACATGGGATGGCAAAGTGATTATTCTACTTCCAAGGCCTATGACAACATCTCTACACATGGAAAGGACGCTTTTCAAGTGAAATGCCCAGCGGGTTCACACCTAAGTAGAAGCAGTGAAAACTAAAAACTTAAAAAAAAAAAAAAACCCTACTGACAACCTGAGATCTGAGTGACTTCTTTAAGCTCTATAAAAGTAGCAACACACACAATGATCATGAAAGTGGTGAACACGGAACATGGATTTTACTACGGTTTTAAAAGTGACAAAGTTTCTTACTGTAATGTAGGCTACTCATAAGTGGAAAGTTTGAATGCCTGTGGGCATCTAAAATGTAACCAGTCGGTAGTTATGATTAGCATGAGGGTTTGTCTAATTCATAGTTGCTTTCTTGCTATGACAGAATAGAAACAATTTACAAGCTATCTATTCATCAGCCATTCTAGAAAGAAATTTCAGATGGACTATTTGAGAAATTTCAATGGCAGCATTAAGCTATTGCCTTGGAGTCACTTACTTGTTATGTGTGTTGGTGCAGACATCAAGGTCCTTGTTAAAGTGAAAACCAAGATCAACTCACAAGTCATATAATTTAAAAACAAGTCAACCTACTTCAGTCCAACACTTCACTTGGTTATACTATGTGTAAAATATCAGTTTCTTTTATAAGAATTCATACATTGGGCTCTGTTGTTTCCATACTTCACTATCTCCAAATCTTTAATTTTCATTCCTTACAATGCTCATAACTGTATGGACAAAATAATAATAATAATAATAATAATAATAATAATAATAAAGGAAGACAACACATTAGTGTAATTTAAGCTTTAGATATACCCCAAATGACATTTATTAATACCAGTAGGAGAAGCTTAAATATTCTAATCTTATGAAATCTGAGTATATACAGAGTTTTGCCATAGCTTTTCCTTCAGTCACATTGATAGCGATCTTGAAAAGTTTATGAACTGTATTTGAACTTGACTCTCCTTCCCATATACCAAGCCCTCTTTCCCTCCCAGTTCCAGTGAGCATTCTGATCTCACTACACTGCTCACCCACGCTCTGACCCCTGTAAGCTGAAGAGAGCCCTTACCATAAAAGCTAGCAGACTGACCACATTGGCGGTTGCAGTTTTGTTATAGCTGTGTTGGTCCGGGAATATGAGAAAGACAAGGTAGTTGAGGTAACGTCGTTTGTTGGACCAAATTTTATTTCCGAGAGAGATGGTCTTTTATGTTTACAGACGCCTCTTCTTCAGGTCTGTGTGTCACATCTAAATGTGGGTGGAATAGATTGTTTAACATAGTTAACATGCATTTCATCTGAAGAAGTGAGTCTTACCCATGAAAGCTCAAGACCCAAAAAAATATGTTAGTCATTAGGGCTATGTCTAGATTACAGTGATTTGTCAGCAGAAGTTTTTGTTGGAAGATATCTTCTGACAAAACTTCTGTTGACAGATCACAGCCAAATTACCAAGCAGCTTGCAAGAGAAATTCGCTCTGTTGACAGAGTGCCTGGACTGCCTGACTGCTCCCTTGACACAACAGCCAGTCAGAAGCATAGCAGACAGGGCTGCCCAGTGTCCCAGGAGCCCTGTCTGTCGACAGAGGGTTCCCTGGGACATCCAGACCAGCTTTCTGTTGACAGATCTCTGTCGACAGAGTCATTATGCCTCATGGGGTGCAGGGTAAGACTGTTGACAGAAGTGTTGCATTCTGTTAATTTTACTATCAACAGAACACCTTGGGAATCTGGATGTTCCCTGGTTTTGGCAACAAAATGCCAATTTTGCCACCAAAAGCCTCTAGTGCAGACATAGCCTAAGGTGCTACAGGACTGCTTTTTAATTGTGAAGCTACCAACTAACACGGCTACTCCTCAGAAACATATTTCCAGGGACCCTTCCAGGTGAAGTGGCCTACTACTTCCCCTCTTGCTATGGAGGGATAGGACTGAAGGAAGATTAAGCTATTTATGCTAATATTTATGCTAACCAATATTTTCTGCCCAGTACTTAGCAGTGACACAGTGTATGTATCCCAGACCTGAAAAAGGGCTTGTCTACACTGCCACTTTATTGCACTGTACCCTTCTCACTCTAGGGTGTGAAAAAACACTCCAGCTCCAAGTGCAGCAAGCTACAGCACTATAAAGCACTACTCTTCTTATGGAGGTGGTTTACCTGCAGTGCTGGACAGGGCTGTCCCTGGAAATTTTGCACCCTGTGAAGCCCTCCACGGGGTGGAGTGAGGTGAGGTCAGCCCTTCTGCAGGTGGGTGAGTGGGGGACGATGGTCAGGTCTGCGGGGGGCAGGAGCAGGACAGGAGGACAGCAGGGGTCAGGCCCTCACCAAGAAGCAGCCCATGGGCCACATCACTTGGAGGAAGTGGTAAGAATGGATTGGGGCAGAGCTGGGTGGATCTCCGTGGATGGTGCTGCTTGGCTCAGTGCATGCTTGGGAGAGGAGAGGGAAGGACAGAGCTCGCCGCTGACAGTTCCCCATGCACAACATGCAGCTCCCTAGGGTGAAATGTAATTTGGGTGTTTGGTGCCCCACATTTTGTGGTACCCCAGGTGGGTTCATACTGTGTATAGGGATAGTGATGTGCTGGTGCCATGACCACGCTGCCATGTTAAAGCACAGCTATGGCACCGCTTTTAACTCGGTGGTGCACACAAAGCCAAAGGAGCTCTGTGAGGCTCAAAAGTCTGTTTTTTCTGATGAACCGAAGTCGATCCAGTAAGCATATCACCTTCCCCCTTCATCTCTGCAGCAGTGCGGGGGTGGAATCACTGGTGTATTACTGAGCAAGTACGGTATTGACAGGGTCAGTTCTAGCTTCCCCACAAGGTCATACTAGTGAGACTATGGGTGCCCGGGTGAGAGAGCGTGTCAGCCAGCCAGCGCTGAGTGCTAGTGAGTACAGACCTCCATTGCATCAGAAACTGATACCTTTCAGGGAATGTTTTCACAATTAAAGATACACTTCAAGCTGGTTACTGGCTGAGTGTTTTTCAATGAAGTGAGAACTGATTGAGCTTGTCAAAGCTACTTGAGCATTAGGACCCTGATCAAACACCCTTTGAAATTCATAGAAAGGCCCTCTTGTTTTCATTTGGCACTGAAGCTAGCCCTACTTATGCTTTCACACCTAGCTTCCCCGTGCTTCGCAGAATCTCTGCCCTTCCTGACATTACATTTTAACTCTCTCTTTGTGCTAGTCTACACATACACAGGCAAACAGACTATGGACACTACCTCGCCCAATGGAAGCTTGCCAGCCTGGACAGCTACAGCTTCATTGGGAACCAGTTTGGCAAGGGGAAGTCCACTGTCAGGGCTGTCATTGTGCAGGTATGGTACTCTCGGGCTGCAGACCCTGAACAGGGGGAAGTGGGATGGGGGTGGGGAGGTGAGGGGATCCCACTCAAGGAAGACTCTTGGGGAGTGGGGTCAGGTGTGGGAAGGCTAAGATGGGTGGGGGAAGGCCCATCCCCAGAGGATTGTGCCATCCCACCCTCACACAGACCTGCTGCTTGGGGGTCAGCCCTGTGTGGGGGGTGCCCAGAGAGCCTGGAGGAAGGGGGATGGGGGGCAGTGGAGACCAACAGCGGGCAGGGACACCCTCCCTCACTCACTCATGTGTGTGTTCATTCTCCACCCTGTGCAGCTGGTGATGGCCACCAAACACCATCATGCTCTACAGGGTCATCTGCATTGCAGACCTGGACGCGGTGATGTCCAGCTTCACCAACCTGGGGTACCCAAACTGCTTTGGAGTGATCAACAGGACCCACATCCCCATCTGTGCCCCGGACCACAGTGTGGCCCAGTTCATAAAGCAAAAGGGATATTAATCCATCATGCTGCAGGCCCTCGTTGACCACTGGGGATGGTTTCTGGACATTTATGTTGTCTGGTTGGGATGGGCACATGATGCAAGGGTGTTCAGCAACTCTGGTCTGTGCTGGAGGATGGAGGTGGGCCACTATGTCCCCCATCAGGATCTGGCCACTGGGGACATGAACATGCCACTGTGCATCATGGGTGATGCTGCCTACTCCCTCATGCCCTAACTCATGAGGTCCTACACTGGCCACCTGGACCCCACACAGGACCTTTTCAACATCCACCTAAACTGGGTGTGGAACCAGGGCAAGTGTGCCTCCAGGTGTCTGAAGGCATAGTTTAGGTGCCTCCTCACCCAGCTGGAAGTGGGGGAGCACAATGTCCCTGAAGGTGTGGGGGCATACTATGATCCACAATATTGTGGAGGGGAAGGAGAAGGCCTTCCTCTCAGGATGCAGGGCTAAGGCTGGCTATGGCTATGAATAGCCAGACACAGCTCCCATCCACCAAGCCCACAGGGATGGGGCGCAGATCCAGGAGGCCCTACAGGACACCATCTCCTGCAGCCCCAGAGACCCTCCCAAGGGCACCCCCGGTGGGGCCTCAGGCCTGTAGCCTTACCCCATCCCCACCAGGGCCTCTCCCTTTGCCCACACACCCCTCCCTAATTCCTCCCCAGTAACAAGGGAGACTGGGGTTGTGAACAAATAAACCTTTACTTTTTAAGAGACAAACTTCTGCAGAAAAAATTGTGCAAACAAAAACTATTTACAAAGTACAATAGGGCTGAACTATTTATGTTGGGGTTGGAGCCTGGGACTGGGGGTTGGGGGGACTCAGCCTAACCAGCCACAAGATCCTCTGCTGCCACACATCCAGAGTCCCTCACAGGGCTGGGATGGGACCAGGAGCACAAGGGGATATGGGCGGGGAAGGGCTGCAGTGGGGTCAGGCTCAGTGGCGGGGGAGCAGGGGGGTTGGGGGACGTGACCATAGCTTTCAGCCAGTGGGCAAAGTCCATGCAGCCCAGGGGGGAATGTCAGGCGTCAGGTGGGGGCACAGCAGTGTGGGCAGGGGGAACAGGGGTAGTGGGGGATCTGGGGTGGTGGCAAGTGCAGGTGGCTGGACCAGCTGGTCCTGCACAATGCCAGTGGTGGTGGGTAGGTGGGCCATCAGTTCAGCACAGGCCTGCTTCTACCATGCCCGATCCTCCTGCAACCACCTCTCCATGACATCGTTATGCCTCCTGAGAGTGGCCAGGTAGGCCCACGGGGCATTGTTCTTTGGGTGGCGATGGGCCCTCTGGCTTCAGACCCTCTCTGGTGATGGCAGTGCACTGGCCTTGCCTGGCACCATGCCTGGACTGCCCAGCTCCAGACCCTGGACAGAACTGGCTGGCCCTGGCAGCATGGTGAGGCTGGCCCAGCCCTCAGACAGAGCAGCTGTAAGGAAAAGAGGAAGAAGAGAGGGTGAGTCACTCCCCTGAGGCCCTGCCCCCACCCACCATGAGCCCCAGCCCGCGGGCTGAGAGACAGGGATGTACTGGGGGCATGGGCACGTGTGCCCTGCTTGGTGGGCCCCACCACATGGGGAACCAATGGTGCCATGGGGACTGGGCTGACAGCTGCACCCCCTGTGCCCCCCCACCCCTACCCAACAGGCCAATGGCCCAGAGGGACTCTGGCCACAGAGGAGTCTCTGCATGGGTAGTGTGTGCTCCGGGTGTAGCCTGGCCCTCCCCACATCCCTCCTGCTGCATGTGGCTCATGGCACAGTCGGTAGGAGTGGCTGCTGACTGTCGCCCGTGGGCTTGCCCATAAGCTGGGAGCTGTGGCCTTCTATAGTGTGTCAGGGGTTGGGCTGGTGCCTGTGTGGCTCGCCCACTTCCAGCCAGGGCAGGGGCACCCCCTCCTTCTCTCCCGGATGGTCCCTCAAAGAGATCCAGGAATGCCCTGCTGGATGTGGCCTGGCTAGAGGATCGCAAGGCCATGGAGTCATGAAGGTCCTGTCGCTATCTGAGGGTGGCTCCAGCTGTGGCAGAGTCCCAGACTGGTCCTCCTCCAGCTCTGGCTCCTGCTCAGTCAGCAGTGGCAGGGCCTCCCCAGCTGTATCCAGAAAGGGGAGGAGCTGTCATTGCCCATGAGGAGGATGTGCAGTTCTCTGTAGTAGGGACAGGTGGATGGTCCCGCCCTGGCCTCCTTGCTGCATCCTGGGCCTGGGTGCACGTCTGCTGCAGCTCTTTCACCTTGGCCTGGAGCTGCCCATTGTCTGGGCAGGGTGGACCCTGTCCTCCAAGGTGGTGGTAAGTTGGGTGTAGGTGGGTGCATTGCAGCATTTTGTGGTGGGGTCCAGCAGCAGTGATTCTGCTCCCCATAGGCCCAGGAGGTCCTGTAGCTTGGGCTCCATCCAGGAAGTTGCCCTGTCTTTTGTGCTGAGGTGAGATGCCTGGGACCCCACTCGTGGCTCCCTGGGAGGCCCTGAGCGGTCTCAGGGCTTCTGGCTGTCAGCCTCTGCTGTGATACTGCTGCAGTGGGTGGTTGTCAGGGGGTGGGTGTCAGCAGCCTGCGTGCCTGCTGCTTCCACGCACGCAGCTTCCTGCCATGAGGTTTCTGAGGCTCCCTGCACCTTTAAAAGTGGCTGAAGGCAGAGATCATAGAGCTGTGATTGCGATGGATGGGCCGTCTTCCAGCTCCAGCATGGAGGACCTCTCTGTTGAAAAAAGGGCCCCTTGCAGAGTCCACCCTATTTTTTAGTCAACTGAATCTGCCTCGTGGGGGAGAGGCAGAAGGCTGTTGACAGACATGCCAAGTTCTGTTGAGAAATCCCATCTTGTGTGGATGAAATTAGTTTTGTCGACAACACCCTGGTTTTGTCAACAAAACTCTCTAGTGTAAATGTAGGCTGAGGGCTGTGGGAGAGGGAGTAGGTTCAAGAAAGCATCAAATCTTCATTGATTTAACTTTATACTGTCGCCGTTCAGGGAAAACATGCTGTTTCACTCCCAATTTCTGGTACAAACCACTGTGATTTTTATCAGGGTGATCAGCACAGCTTGTCATGTTGCCACCTTCCT
This sequence comes from Carettochelys insculpta, assembly GCF_033958435.1. NCBI lineage: Eukaryota > Metazoa > Chordata > Testudines > Carettochelyidae > Carettochelys > Carettochelys insculpta. The sequence continues at coordinate 150,623,772 of NC_134139.1, read as the reverse complement.
CTGGCGATCTCATAATTTGATTTGGGCCATGTCTATTACACAGCTGAAACTCAACTCTCATCAGCCCCTGACTGGTATTATTTTATCATCCCCTACTCTGTGACTTGTTGGAAAATATTTAGCTACCATCTGGGACAGTCTAAAATATAGTCTAGTTTTGATACTTTTGTTCCCTTTGAGGCACAAAACTACTGAGGAGTTTTATCTTATCTAATCAGAACAAAGTTTTGCAGTATTTTTGCACTTACCCTGCTCTTATGTAATGTGTGATGGACATAATTTTACCATTGGCCCATGCCTCCCTTTAAATGTATGAAACATAAATCTGGGAACCTATTCATATCCAATAAAACTATACCATATTGTCATACCAAAATCATTCTGCAGCGAGGAATAATTGGCACTTATGCTTGTGGTCTGTGGTAGGGTATTCTGAAGCTAGTGAACGTTCTCTGTCTCCACAAAATCTCTGTTCTTTTCCTCCTTTCTCTCCATTTCCCCTCCCAGCCTGAGTGGTCGGAATGGGAACAGCTGACCTGGGCACACTGCTGATTCTGAGTGTGGTTGAAGCAATGGCAGCAGTGTAGTAAGGGAAGACAGAGGATGTTTCAGCAGGAGGAGAGACCATTAAGACCAGGCAGGCTGTCACTTAGTATGCTGCCAACACTGAGAATGGGACCAGGATCAAGAAACAGAAGGAGTTCTGGTATGTAGTAGGCCTTTCCGTCCTGTGTCCCTTTAGACTTTGGATGCTGCTTGAGGTTTTTTCTTTTCCAGGCCATAGGATTTTTTTAAGCTAGCAGGAGGAGAAAGCAAGTGGATGAAACTATAGAGCTGCATCTACACATGCACCATCCTCTGGAAGAAGATCCTCCACAAGCCCTCTGCCAGAAGATAATCTTCCTGAAGAGAGCGTCTACATACAAAACGTCTGCCGAAAGAGCTGCCCGTTGTTCCAGTAGACTGTGTGCACACATGCATGAATGCTCTTCCAGAACAGCAGGGCAGGAAATGCCACAGACAGGGTTGCATGGCCGGAGAGCCCTTTGGGGCCACTGGCCACACAGCCTGTTAAGGGGCCCCTCCTCAACAGCCCCTCCCTGCATAAGCTTCTGAGGCTCATCATGCTGCCCACAGCACAGCTCACACTTTTTCAGCTCCTGCACCAGTCCATGTGTCAGGCATGGTCCCCGAGGAGCTGCAGCAGCGTAGGGTCACCCTGACTAGGGTACTGGGGATTCTCCTGGCCACCACCCTCAACCTCCTGTGGGAATGCAGCATGTTCTCCAAGGGTACTGACTGACTCCAGCCACTGCCGAGCCCCTGACAGGTCATCCCCTATGTTTGGACCCACACTGCCAGCAGCGACTGATGGGACAGGGTGGAGACGGTCCAGTTGGATGACGACCAATAGCAGCAGAACATGAGTATGCTGAAGGGTGCATTCCTTGAGATCTGCACATGGCTCACTCCCCTGCTTTGCTGCCAGGACATGTGGATGTGGCCAGCCCTCCCGGTAAAGAAGTACCTGGTGACTGCCATCTGGAAGTTGGCCATCCCAAATAGATACCACTCCATCGGGCAGCAATTCAGGGTGGGGAAGTCAACTTCACTTCTTGAGTTTTGTGACTGAGACCTGTGTTTGAAAACAATTGTCCTAATCTCTCCAGGTTACAGTTTTGGAAGTATGGGGATTTAGGCCATTAACGTGGAGTCTATAGTAAACCATACTTTTGATGGCTTCACTGCAAACATGTATCAAGTATAGGAAGGTCCTTTATCAGATCCTGAGCCCAGACTTCTAGTTAGGCTCTTGCAATTATGATCTGACAGACATTGAGAGTCTCACTTCTTTCCTTCAGAACCATGGCAGAGGACTGCATACATTGGCCATGTGGATATGTGCAGAATGCGTGGCTTTCCTATTAAAAACAGTCTGGTAGCAGCAACAAGTTCTCAGTGCAAAGGAGAAACACATATTTCAGACTGTTCCTCCTTATGCTTCACAGTTATGCCTGCCATCAAAATTTATTGGTAGGGCCAAGCAAAATAGAAAATAAGCATAAGCGTATTTGCAGAAATCCCACAGATTTCAGGACAATCCACATGCATTTATATTAAAATTTGTCACAGATTTCTATTGTTCCTGGACACCGAGTAAAATCACAATCAGAATAAATGTTTCTATTACAGCTTGCTGGAACGGGAGAGAAACCCTGGGTGTCTATGTAAGTAGAAGTTGCTTCTGCTTTGCTACATTTGTTAGTTATTCAGAAGAGGTCGTGCTATTTTGCTTATTGCAATCAATTTAGTTGTTGTGGGGCCACAAATTTTAAATGCAGGAATTGTGAAATGTGATTACCACTGCTTGTAATTATTGTGGGAGTACAGAAAAGAGACTGTTTAACCCACTTCGAAGGGAAAGAGTCAGTTTAAAGAAACTTGGAAAGACAAGGGATCCCCTGGCTCAACCTCTCTAAAGAATGAATGGGGAAGGTAGAGCTCTGAGTCAGGAGGCTCCATGTTCTCCAGACATGAGCTGTACAACTGGATCAGTCTGTTTCTCCCCACTATTTTAATGATAGAGCCAAAATCGGCTCCATGCAGAGTTTCTTTTATTGTTTTAAATTTATTCTAGTGTATGCTGAAATTTCTTGTGGCTGGACTGTGCTTTGGGCCAAGAGCTGAAATCACTGGGTCTCACCAACACCCAAATCAATCAGAAGCGGGTGGGAGGTAAGAGCAGTTGGCTAGTGGGAGTGGCAGCATGGCTGGCAGTGCGGTGGTGATGCAATAAGAGGCTAGCAGGGCAGTACGGAGACCAGTGAACAGGCAGACAAATGACCAGGGGAGAGGGATGCTGCTTTACCTCCCTGAATTGGGATGGGAGGTGAACACTGCAGATGCAGCCCAGAACTCTGTGTCTGCCCTGATCAAGGGCACCAGCTATGAGTGGGGTACAGAGATGGGTTGGACATGTGAAGGGAACATTTGGGTTGCTGGAGTTAAGAACCTGAAAGCAAAAGGACACTGCCCAACCAATTTGGGGTAGGACTTTTGTTTATGAACTCTGTTTGTGAACATTCCCCAAATTAATGACATGCAGGATCACAGAAGATATATTTTGCTAGTAGGGAGAGCGTGGGAGAAGGCCTGAAGATGCTTGTGCACAATACATGTAAAAAATTTCCGGAGACTATTGGAATTAATGAAGCAGAGGACAGGAGACAAACTAGAGACAGGGGAGAGCAGTGTAGTTCCTTAAATTTCAGGATGAGGGCTTTGACTTTGGTGCAGAAAGTTACTTCACCCCCTTTTATGAATAGGTTTTTTTCTACACTCAGACTCTGCTCACAAGTGGGAAAGTTTTGCCTCTCAGAGGCTACGTCTACACGTGAAGCCTACATCGAAGTAGCCTATTTCGATGTGGCGACATCGAAATAGGCTATTTCGATGAATAACGTCTACAAGTCCTCCAGGGCTGGCAACGTTGATGTTCAACATCGACGTTGCGCAGCACCACATCGAAATAGGCGCTGCGAGGGAACGTCTACACGCCACAGTAGCACACATCGAAATAAGGGTGCCAGGCACAGCTGCAGACAGGGTCACAGGGCGGACTCAACAGCCAGCCGCTCCCTTAAAGGGCCCCTCCCAGACACACTTGCATTAACAGCACAAGATACACAGAGCCGACAACGAGTTGCAGACCCTGTGCATGCAGCATGAATCCCCCGCTGCAGCAGCAGCAGCCAGAAGCCCTGGGCTAAAGGCTGCTGCACACGGTGACCATAGAGCCCCGCACGGGCTGGAGAGACAGCGTCTCTCAACCCCGCAGCTGGTGGCTGCCATGGAGGACCCCACAATTTCGACGTTGCGGGACGCGGATCGTCTACACGGTCCCTACTTCGACGTTGAACATCGAAGTAGGGCGCTATTCCGATCCCCTCATGAGGTTAGTGACTTCGACGTCTCGCCGCCTAACGTCGAAGTTAACTTCGAAATAGCGCCCGACGCGTGTAGCCGCGACGGGTGCTATTTCGAAGTTAGTGCCGCTACTTCGAAGTAGCGTGCATGTGTAGACACAGCCAGAGACACCCAGAGCAGGTGTGTGAATGTCCCAGGTTACTGGGTGGGGGGCTCACGCCAGTTTTGTGTCAGATGGATGGAGAGGAGCCCCTGGAAATTGAACCTGTCCCTGGCTGCTGCTGGCTGTACCTGGCAGAAAGATTACACAAGTCAAGTAATAAGCCTTTTGTGTCATATCGCCTTACAGATTTATTTTTGATGTCTGATGCAGCAGAGCCCAGATTAAATGAACTCCTCTACAGTGTTTGTTAAATGCTCTTCGGTTCTTTCTGTGATCCTGCATGTCATACCACTTTTTGCCCTTCTTCAACTTTTCCCTCAAAATGCACTTCTTTGTACAGTCCCACTACATCAGTAAACCAAATCCCATGTGAAGCTCATGAAAATCTAAATCAAACTAAATAAATAAAAGTAAAAGAAAAAAAAATCAGAAAAAAGGAAATATTCTATCTATCCCCATTGAATGCTAGGAACCTCATAACCATATTCCTTGTTAACTTTCCTCCCTTGGATTCCCCATTATACAGTTGAATTCTATTACATTATCTGATCTACTCAGGATATGGATCAAGAGTCAGATCCTCAGATACTGTAAAATCAGCATTGCTTCAGTGATAGTGATCACTCATTGCTGAATATGATCATCTTCCATGAGACTTTGGATCCTCAGGTGGCTGATAAGGCCTATCCTTGAACCATAAATTCTAATACAGTGAGGACAGATGTTTCTGGGTATGGCAGGAGGCTGTTGACTGACTGGAAGCCACTCTCTCCTTCCTCCTGTGTCTCTTTTCCTCCTCAGTTTGTCAGCAAGCAAGTTCAAAATTCAGAGGACCATCACATGATACTTCTCTCCACTTTGAGTGATCCTGGGTGAATGTCTCCCAAGTGTCAATGTTAATATTGTGCGTCTTCAAGTTATCCGTCAGCAAGTCCTTATAATGTTTTCATTGTCCTCTTATGCTACAGTACCCTTCTTTCAACTGGGAAAACAGGACTTGTTTTGAAAGTCAACAATCTGGCATCTGGATAATGTGATCAGTTCAAAGGAGTTGCTGATGGATAATCATTGCCTTGATACTGGTGGTCTTTGCCCCTTCCAAAACACTAATGTTGGTGCATCTGCCTTTCCATCTGATCTTCAAGATCTTATGGAAACAGCGTTGGTGACTCTTCTCAATGACTTTCAAGTGATGTGTGTAGATTGTCCAGGTCCACATCCACACAACAACGCTGGAAGAATAACCAGTTGATAATCAAGAAGGTTGGCATCTGTTCAAATGTTGTGATCTTGAAAAACCCTGTGCTGTAAATAAACAAAGGTTGTACTGCTCAGCTCAGACATTGTTGGATTTCTACATCAATATCTGTCTGGATGAAAGATGACTTCCAAAGCAGAGGAAATGAGCACCAGTCTTCTATACTTCTCCATTGATTTTAATAGATGGAGTGTGTGGTACCTCTTTTGGAGAAGGCTGATGGAGCACTTTAGTCTTCTTAATGTGTGAAGTTTGAAGATCATCCACAGAATGAACAAAAACTTCATTGTCATCAGCATACTGAAATTCCACAGTAGTGGGCACAGCGATTCACTGAATTGATGGCTTAAGTTAGATCAATGAAAGCCATATACAGTGGTCAATTTTCTTGCAGCTGCTATCCTGTGAAGATCATGTCTGCAGTTCAACAACATGGTCAGAAATCACACTGCGACTCTGGTATAATTTCTTCTGACAAGGACAGAAGGTGACTTACAAGGATCGAAGACAACTTTGCCTGCAGTGGAAAGGAGACAGACACCATGATAGTTTCCACAGTTCACTTTTCTCTTTTCTTGAATAGGGTGACATTCAGGGCATGGGTATCTTTCATCGGGTATCTCCTCCTTTATCCAGATTTTAAGGATGTGCAGGTAAAGCTTCCAATTAGCTTTGGTCCATCATCTTTAATGATGTCAGCAGGGAGCCCATCTGGACCTGCTGCCTTGTTGTTCTTCATCTGTGTGATAGCACTGTGCATCTCGTGCAAATTGGGAGTGTCTCCAAGCTCATCCATAGCAGGTCATTGGGGGATTCATTCAAGGACATCATCTACAACCATGGAGTTAAGGTTAAGAATATCTTCAAAATGTTCTTTCCAGTGAAAATTGATGGCTTTTCAATTCTTCAGAAGTGTGGCTGCATTTCTAGAGTGAATAGGATTCATACCTTAATAAGCTGGACGATATCAGCTTTCAGGGCACTGAAGAAACCAAATGTGATGTGGATGTCCACAAGAGGTTGGAATTCTTGCACTACCTCAGTTCACCATTTGTTTTTGGGTTCTCTGATTTTATGTTGGACTTCTGTCCCCTCAGCTTGGCATGGGCTTCTCTGTTTGTATTCCAGTTTATGACATTTTGCTACGCTCAAAAACCCATTCTTTTCTCATTGATTAATTGTTTGATTTCAGCATCATCCTTCTCAAACCAGTCCTGATGTTTTCTGGTTTGGTAGGCTCTGGTTTCTTCACAGGCATTGATGATTACTGCTTTCGGCTGGTTCCAATGCACTTCTGTTTCTTCTGGAAACTCTGATGGAAGCTTTTCTTCTAAAACTGCTTGGAAGTGTTGTCCACGCTTAATGAACGTCCAGCTTTTGCCTGACCCATTTCTTTTGCAGAAAAATCCTCAGACCTTTCCTGAGGTTTATGAAGTCTGTGGCACATGGGACAAAATAAAATCACTGAGGTTGTCCAAACAATGGTCTCATTTCAGATAAAATACTCAAACATTTGGAAAAAAAATCAGCTGCTTCCTCATAGTGAAACCCCATATGCAACAAAACCAAACCAGCTTTCCAGCTCCCACTGCTCCCTTCCCCCCAAACAGCAAAACTTTTTTGTGTGAAAATGAATAAAAGTCAGGATCTCCATGAAAGCCAGTGGTCTTTGCTATTTCCAATCTAATCGATGGGGAAGGTACATATACGCTATGGTCATGTGTGGCAATACAAACCCCTAAAACAGACAAAATTCTCATCCACTCTGGCTAAGTCTACGCATGCCTCTCCCTTTCAGAAAGGGCATGTAAATGAAGCGGGTCAAAAATGTGAATGAGATGCTGATATGAATATTTAGCACCTCAGTTGCATAATGGCAGACACCTGGAGTATCATAAATGCTGCTTTTGAATTGCGAATTGTCTGTGTAGCTGGGGCTCCTTTGAAAGGAAACCCTGATTTCAAAAGCAGCCTTTCGTCGCAGTTTCCCACTTTTGATGCACCAGGTGGCTGCTGTTTTGCAAATGAGGTGCTGACTATTCATATCAGTGCCTCATTAGCATTTTTGACCCACTTCATTTACATGCTCCTTCCAAAAGGGAGGGACATGTGTAGATGTAGCCTCAATTTCTGAATGAGCTACTAGCCTCAGTGAAGTAGTAGATTTGGAGAAAGGACTTCATCCTTAGTTTCCTTAATCCAAATAATGATCTATTAGATTAGGTCCCAGATATTTTCCCATTTCCCTCCACTGGAGGAAAACTTAAAATAAGAAGTCCTGTAGCACCTTAAAGATTAACAAATAAGTACAGGATTGCTTGGTTTTTTTGAAAGATCTATATTATGGTAAGTGATAAAGATGTGATTTAGAAGAATTATTTGTATATTGAGGGAAGATGTAGAAGTATTCATTTATAAGAAGATATGCTATAAATTGGAGATTACACATATTGGCCATGTCTACACTAGCCCCAAACTTCGAAATGGCCACGCAAATGGCCGTTTCGAATTTTACTAACGAAGTGCTGAAATGCATATTCAGCATTGAGCTCATGGGAATAAGGGGACTTCGAAGTAGGCGGGATCCTTTTGAAAAGGAGCATTGTCGGTATGAGCTGCACGGCGGCGAGGCGCGTCAATTTCAAAGTGCCGCGGCCGCCCGCATGCTAATGAAGCACTGAATATGCATTTCAGTGCTTCATTAGTAAACTTCGAAATGGCCATTTGTGTGGCCATTTCGAAGTTTGGGGCTAGTGTAGATGTAGCCCTTGACAGACAGATAAAGAGATTAGAAAGAATCAGGCAAAATGTAAATTTAGCAAGAGTGTCTGATGGGTTTTTCAGAGGAAGCACTTGTGCTTCTAGAAATGTACAATGTGAAGTCATTGATGAAGGTGCAAGGAGAAGGAGCTGTTGAGACAGGTGAAATGCTGGGTTACAGATGGATCAATGGAAGATGCATGGCTTTGGTGTAGTGGTAACATACAGTCAGGTACAAGATAGGAAGGATGATCTTGTCTTCTTTAGGTGTCTCCAATAAAATGGTTTCCACCTGAGAGCAGAAACTTTCCTTTTCATCATCATCAGCATCCAGTGTTGGTGCATAGAAGCTACCAGGTGAGAGTACTAGCTTTTGGGGTGAATGAGTGTGCTTGACTGTTTGAATTTTGAACTGTGATTTTGATTTCAGGTGGGTGCTTTCAGTTTCAGTTTCAGTGGCAGTTGGGACTGGGTTCCTGACCTTTGTTCCCTTGATTGCCTTTGATCAACCTCAGGATCAGCCTTCCTCTGTGTGACTAACGAGGGGTTAGGCTTGACCTAGGCCAAGCAGACTTCAAAAGCCAGAGGCAGAGCAACTGAGGCCTGCAGACAGGGGAGTTTAACAGAGGGAGGCCTAAGATGGTCAGGAAGACCCGCAACACCTGTGCCAGCTCTACTTCTGTCTCCTCTGCCCATGCCTGTACCAGGCAGACAGACAGCCTGACCAAAGATGTCTCTACCCAGATCCTGGTGTGGTTTTTCAAGGACTGTGGCTTGCAATTCTCACTTACTGATATCCAGGCTGGGGAGACCATCCAATGTGAAAGGTACCTGCTGGTGGAATCTCTCAGGCAGCAGGTGGGAGAACTACAGGAGGAGGTGGCTAGGTTGAGGAGTATCCGTATCCCTGACCAATTCCTGGACAATGTTCATGGGGAGACAGCTGAGGTAACTGTCCCAGTACACAGGACTGCTGACACACCATTGGTGGAAGAGGAGATGGCTCAGGGTGGACACTGGAAGCTGGTTACTTCTGGCAGCAGGCAGTGCTCCACCCCTGCCGGTTTTGGACACAGGCTGGCTAACCTAGGCTACGTCTACACGTGCAGCCAACATCGAAATAGTCTGTTTCGATGAATAACGTCTACACGTCCTCCAGGGCCGGCAACGTCGATGTTCAACTTCGATGTAGCTCAGCCCAACATCGAAATAGGCGCAGCAAGGGAACGTCTACACGTCAAAGTAGCACACATCGAAATAGGGATGCCAGGCACAGCTGCAGACAGGGTCACAGGGCGGACTCAACAGCAAGCCGCTCCCTTAAAGGGCCCATCCCAGACACAGTTGCACTAAACAACACAAGATCCACAGAGCTGACAACTGGTTGCAGACCCTGTGCCTGCAGCATAGATCCCCAGCTGCCGCAGAAGCAGCCAGAAGCCCTGGGCTAAGGGCTGCTGCCCACGGTGACCATAGAGCCCCGCAGGGGCTGGAGAGAGAGCATCTCTCAACCCCCCAGCTGATGGCTGCCATGGAGGACCCAGCAATTTCGACGTTGCGGGACGCGGATCGTCTACACGGTCCCTACTTCGACGTTCAACGTCGAAGTAGGGCGCTATTCCTATCTCCTCATGAGGTTAGCGACTTCGACGTCTCGCCGCCTAACGTCGAAGTTAACTTCGAAATAGCGCCCGACGCGTGTAGACGCGACGGGCGCTATTTCGAAGTTGGTGCCGCTACTTTGAAGTAGCGTGCACGTGTAGACGCAGCTCTAGTGAGGAGGGCTTTAAACTAGGTTTGACGGGGACAGGGGAGCAAAGCCCATGGGTAAGTAGAGAAGATGGAGACCTGAGAGATGGGTCGGAAATGGGAGGGAGCACAGGCTATAATGGCAGAGAAAAAGGAGGGTCAGGGCAAAACTGGGAGGCAAGATGAAATCGATATCTTAGATGCCTATATACAAATGCAAGAAGTATGGGTAATAAGCAAGGAAGAACTGTAAGTGCTAATAAATAAATACAACTATGACACTGTTGGCATCACAGAAACTTGGTGGGACAATACATGATTGGCATGTTGGTATGGAAGGGTACAGCTTGCTGCGATAGGATAGACAAGGGAAAAAGGGAGGAGGTGTTGCCTTATATATTAAAAATGTGCACACTTGGACTTGAGGTGGCGATGGGCATAGGAAACGGATGTGTTGAGAGTCTCTGGGTTAAGCTAAAAGGGGTAAAAAACAAGGGTGATGTCCTGCTAGGAGCCTACTACAGGCCACCTACCCAGGTGGAAGAGGTGGATGAGGCTTTTTTTAAACAACAACTAACAAAATCATCCAAGGCCCAGGATTTGGTGGTGATGGGGGACTTCAACTGTCCAGATATATGTTGGGAAACTAAGACAGTGACACAGACTATCCAGTAAGTTCTTGGACTGCATTGGAGACAACTTTTTATTTCAGAAGGTTGAAAAAGCTACTGCGGGGAAGCTGTCATAGATTTGATTTCAACAAATAGAGAGGAACTGATTGAGAATCTGAAAGCGTGGGTGAAAGTGATCATGAAATCATAGAGTTCACAATTTAAGGAAGCATTGAAGTGAGAACAGCAAAATAGAGAGAATGAATTTCAGGAAGGCGGGTTTTGGTAAACTCAAAAAGCTGGTAGGTAGGGTCCCATGGGAAGCAAGACTGAGGGGAAAAAAACTGAGGAGAGTTGGCAGTTTTTCAAAGGGACATTAAGGGCCCAAAAGCAAGCTATTCTGCTGTGTAGGAAAGATAGAAACTATGGCAAAAGACCGCCTTGGCTTAACCAGGAGATCTTGCATGATCTCAAAATAAAAAAGGAATCATATAAAAATGGAAACTAGGACAAATTACAAAGGATGAATATAGGCAAACAACAGAGGAATGTAGGGGCAAGATTAGAAAGGCAAAGGCACAAGATGAGCTCAAATTAGCTACAGGCATAAAGGGAAACAAGACTTTTTATAAACACATTAAAAGCAAGAGGAAGTCCAAGGATAGGGTAGGCCCATTGCTCAGTGAGGAGGGAGAAACAGTAACAGGAAACTTACAAATGGCAGAGATGCTTAATGACTTCTTTGTTTTGGTCTTCACCGAGAAGTCTGAAGAAGGAATGCCTAACATAGTGAATGCTAGTGGGAAAGGGGTAAATTTAAAAAGATAAAATTAAAAAAGAACAAGTTAAAAATCACTTCAAAAAGTTAGACGTCTGCAAGTCACCAGAACCTGATGAAATGCATCCTAGAATACTCAAGGACCTGATAGAGCAGGTATCTGATCCTTTATCTATCATCTTTGGAAAATCATGGGAGACAGCAGAGACTCCAGAAGACTGGAAGAAGGCAAATATAGTGCCAATCTATAAAAAGAGGAATAAACAACGCAGGAAACTATGGACTGGTCAGTTTAACTTCTGTGCCAGGAAAGATAATGGAACAAGTAATTAAGACAATCATCTGCAAACACTTGGAATGTGGTAACCTGATAGGGAACAGCCAGCATGGATTTGCAAAGAACAACTCATGTCAAACCAATATGATAGCTTTCTTTGATAGGATAATGACCCTTGTGGATAAGGGAGAAGCGGTGGATGTGTTATACCTCGAATTTAGATATGGCATTTGATATGGTCTCGCATGATATTCTTATCAATAAACGAGGCAAATACAATTTAGATGGGGCTACTATAAGGTGGGTGCAAAACTGGCTAATAACTACTCTCTGAGTATGGTTATTCAATGGTTCTTAATCCTGCTGGAAAGGTATAACAAGTGGGGTTCCGCAGGGGTCTGTATTGGGACCAGTTCTGTTCAAAATCTTCATCAACGATTTAAATCTTGGCATAGAAAGTACGCTTATTAAGTTTGCAGATGATACCAAGCTAAGAGGGCTTGCAACTGCTTTGGAGGATAGGGTCAAAATTCAAAATGGTCTGGACAAATTGGAGAAATGGTCTGAGGTAAAGAGGATGAAGTTTAATAAAGACAAATGCTAAGTGCTCCACTTAGGAAGGAACAATCAGTTTCACACCTACAAAATGGGAAGCAACTGTCTAGGAAGGAGTATGGCAGAAAGGGATCTAGGGGTTATAGTGGACCACAAGTTAAATATAAGTCAATAGTGTGATGCTGTTGCAAAAAAAAGCAAACATGATTCTGGGATGCATTAACACGTGTGCTGTGAACAAGACACGAGAAGTCATTCTTCTGCTCTACTCTGCACTGGTTAGGCCTCAGTTGGAGTATTGTGTCCAGTTCTGGGCACCGCATTTCAAAAAAGATGTGGAGAAATTGGAAAGGGTCCAGAAAAGAGCAACAAGAAGGATCAAAGGTCTAGAGAGCATGACCTATGAAGAAAGGCTGAAAGAATTGGGCTTGTTTAGTTTGGAAAAAAGAAGATTAAGGGGGGACATGATAGCGGTTTTCAGGTAACTAAAAAGGTGTCAGGAGGAGGATGAGGGAAAAAATGTGTTCTTCTTGGCCTCTGAGGATAGAACAAGAAGCAATGGGCTTAAACTGCAGCAAGGGAGGTTTAGGTTGGACATCAGGAAAAAGTTCCTAACGGTGTGGTTAAACACCACAATATATTGCCTAGGGAGATTGTGGAATCTCCATCACTGGAGATATTTAAAAGCAGGTTAGATAGACCCCTGTCAGGGATGGTCTTGACAGTACTTGGCCCTGCCATGAAGGCAGGGGGCTGGACTCAATGACCTCTCAAGGCCTCTTCCAGTCCTAGCATTCTATGATTCTATGATTCATAGTCATTAACAAGACTTGATGATTGGTTTTTAGTGAGCTTCAGCTGGAGTGTCATGAGCTGGTCATTGATGCCAACTGATACTTTGGAGAGGCACCTTAAGAGCTAGGTTTTTTTTTGTTTGTTTTGTTTTTTGTTTTCTTTTAAGAAAAGCCTACTCAATGCAATCAAGGATCATCCAAAGATTTTCCTTGCCAGAAGTATGTGTATCCTTATTTGTCCTTCTGCCCTATCCTTCATCAGCTCTTCTAGTTTCAGACAAGGCAGCAATATCAATGTTAAACCCACACAGTTCACGAGAAATGATGGCTGTGCATCACTCTGGATGGTCACTGTTTGAGTTATCCAGCAGGGTACATATGTTTCAAGCTCCAACTTCAAGATGTTCTTACATTTTTGACCACTGGGACAGTGATACTGCTGGATGCAGCTATCCAGCCAAGAGAAACGGAGGCAGGATTCTTTTAGCCCCCTCCCCATGTGGAATGAGCAAAGGAAGTTCTAAAAAGGGCTGCTCAGTCATAGTTGCAGCTGCTGAAATGCCTGACCTGCCTCAGTCCTTCAGCAGGACAACTGAATCATATATCCACCCTCTGTGTGTCGGTCTGTGACTAGGAACTTCCAGATCTCACGTCTTGTTCCTGTTGCTACTCACTGATCTCCACCAGATTTTTGACTTCCCAAACCTGGAAGATGCCTGTGTGGGACTTTTTTCAGAGTGCAGATACTGGAGCACAACAGTCACTACATTGTGCTGGACAGATAGATGGCTTGAAACCAATAGCATGGACACCACGATGACTGGAAATACTCGATCGGCTGCAGCCTTCATCCTCCTTCACAGCCGTTATAACATTACACAATAGTTTGACCCCCATTGTGCAATTATCCTCCACCTGCTTTGCCATTGAGGACTTTTTGGATGACACTTTGTCCAGAAACTCACCCTTGATTGTTCTACCATGAGTGACCCTCAGGGAGTACATGACTCCAGGCAGCATCATTCTTGTCATTGAAAGATGCAAGCTTCTCCACCACTACAAGGCATTGTTCCATGGAGAGGAGAGCTCCAGTGATATTAATAGTATTAGGTTGATTTATATCAGCTGATCCCACATCATGATCTTCTCTTTAATGATTCTTGCACATGGGAATACATTCAAATGTTAAATAACTACTGCTAATGATTCATAATTACAAAAGGAAACTTAGAAGTGTTGTAAATTCCACTCTATTTACTGAAGAAATATTTGAAAGAAAATGTCTTAACTAATTAGAAAATAATCTCAAACAAATAAACAAAGTAAGCAAGTATGTCATTTTTTCCTGGAGCACTTAGAACATTTTCCTCTCTAAGATTAAAGATCCTGAATGGAAGACCTAAGTAATGGCTGAGTAGCTTAGACTTCACCCACTTTTTCTGTTTTCTTTTTCTTCAGTTTTCCATATTTTGTTACTTGAGGCTATTCATCGTGAGACCTGGATATTCAGAACAAAGTCTGTGTTGATTAATTTTGATTGTCCCCATAAGTTTCACATCGTAGCTTCTCTTCCTGGGCTGAAGAAATGTAGCTGCTGGAATCAGGTGATAATTTATACACTCAGAATTAACTTTCTGCAAACAGTTACTTACATAATTCCTTAAAACGTACTGTTTCCATGAACAAATCCTAACAGAATATTTATTTGCTAGAATTGGGAATTTGAAGTAAAGAAGAAGAATATGAAACCATGCCATTCTCTTTGGCACAAGTATGCCAGTACTATCCCTTCTCCAAGGCTGGCACAAAGAAAACTCCCACTTCTGGTTTCAATCTGCTTTAATCAGTGAAAAGAATATTCTCAGAAGGTGAACATCCAAAGCAAGCTTCTTTTACTGTCTGCGTAAATATTTCCTGAAATATCTTGAAGTATTTGCTCAGCTAATTTGATATCTAGTCCATCGTATTGCCAACCCAGCACTGTCTCATGCACTTGGGCCCAGCCCTCAGCTGGGGTAAATGGATACAGTGCCATCCGCTTCGACGGAACTTGGCTGCAGTAAACCTGCTGAGGACTTGGCTTTGTGATTTATTAGAACATTATGAAAGCTAGTTTGAAATGCTTAAAAAAAGACTATTCTATGCCCACTATATCTAATTAACAGGATGTTTATCCTGATACTCATCTTTAATTTTACCTTTCTTAATTTCATCCCATTTTTGATAGTTATACTCTCTTGTTCCACCCTAAATACTCTATTCTTAGTGTTCACACATTTCCAATATTTTAATTAGTCTTATCAGGCTCCCTAATTGTCATTTATCCAAGGTGTATATGCAGAGTTCTTTTAATGCTTTTTTAAGTCATTCCCTTCAGGCACCTAATAATTTTGTTTTTATGGTGCTCTTCTTGATCTCCTGCCAATATATCTTTCTAGTAATGAAGTGCTCAAAAGTGAATATAACATCCTAGATGATACATCAGAACCAGCTTTATGGAGAAAACCAAATCACTTATCTGTTTATAAACTCAACAGGACTGGATCGGGAGACCTCTCAAAGAACATTTAGCCACTTCTGTAAATGGTCTGGCTGAATTAATATTCAGTTTACTCTAAAGATCTGGTCCAAAGCTTTTTGAAGTCAATGGGAAGCTTTCCATTGAATGTAATGGCCTTTGGACTTAGGCCTGAGTCAGTATCAAATCAATGCCCTTGTTTGGCAAGGTGTAAGTAACTAAAAAACAGGGTTTATGATGGAAAGTATTAGGCAATCTGAATTAGTGGTGCCAATGACATTTTTACTTTTAATGAAGCAATGACATGCTATCCCAAATGAGCAGACTAATTTCACAGTAAAGGTGGGGATTTGGATGATGTAAGTGCCTTACAATCCAGACCAGCATGAGTATCCCATGCCTAGAGAGTACCCTGGAAATGTTCATGGGAGAAGCAGATAAAGGGCACATTGAGAATAATATCACTAGCACAGCAGAGTGCGCTGTGTGTGTGCCAGGGTGAATGACTCAAATAAGTTTTTCCCCCACAGGTTTTTTTTTAAAGTATTACTTGGGTGTGTGTGATAAGGAGGTGTAGTTCTCTTTAACCTGTAGGAAAGAGATGGTTCATCTTCATTCCATAATCAAACAATGAAATTTAGGAGTCTTCTGTCGCTGCAGAGATTTCCAGAAAGCTCAGGACAATGAAGACTGTAGTTGGGTGCAGCTGAACTGAATACTTGTTTGAAAGGTCACAGGTCTGGTCTGGCTTCCAACAAAGCAAGTGGAAAATTTCCATTGACTTAAATGGAACGCTGATAATGCCTCTTATATGCCCTGAGTTATTGACACTCTCTCTCTCTCTCTCTCTCTCTCTCTCTCTCTCTCTCTCTCTCTCTCATTGGATTAAAGTAAATTATTTGTTGGTCAACAACCTCCTTGAGACAAAGATGAGAAGTAAATAAAGCCTGTTTGTGAGAAGAGTAGTTTCCTTTATTTAAGCGATGGGCTTTTTCCTTCACCCTCTGCCCCGAGCTTTTATGTGTTTGCGCTTTTCCTGAGTGTGGATTCCTCAGATCTTTCACAGGATGTTTAACAATAATAATAGGGAGTTTTATGTTGATTATTTTCAAATTGGCTTCTTTTAAAACATTTTTCTCTACAGTATGTGTTTGTAGGATTGGCATTTTGAGAAGCCACAAGATAGATTTTTTTTCCTGCCACTGTAGTTCAAAATCTTTTTTCTTTATAAATAAGAACTCATTGTTCTTTGCAGCAGAAAGTTTTTGTGCTTACCACAATATCCCCTTTTTTGGCCATCATTGCTTTTGTTTTTCACCTTTTCACGTCCAGGAGTGAAGTAAAGGTAAAACCCTTGCTCATGGTGGACACGGTGTTGTTCTTAGCATGCGTATCCTGTGTAAATGCATCAGAGGTTTGAGTATGTGTATTTATAGCTGAAAATCTCTGCAAATCTGTAGCAGGTTCATCCTTTCATTTGAAATGAACATGGGGTATTTACTTGTTAAAAACATGTCACACATGCACAAAATAGAAGAGAAGAAATTAATTAGGAATAAAATAAGTACTATGCATCTTAATTTGGGAACAGGAGATTTTAAAAATGGCTTGGAAAGCAGGGTTAGAGACTGAAATCACAGACTGTCAATCAGGGGAAATACAAATATGGGAGATAAATTTCTGCTCTTTCTCCTAAAAATTCTTTCATTTGAGACTCATTCCTTGCTATATAATATAACACTACTCGAACAATTAGAGAACATTAGAAATGTCCATCTTGTCATCTTACTATTCAGTGCTGTGTTTGCATAGAACTAAAGGAATAATTCTGCAACCCTTACTCTATTTGAGTAGAACTTACTTTTGTAAGCACTTCCCTAACATCATGGCTTTGCCTACACGGCACTGTTGGCAGCATTACCTCGGCAAGACATCTGTCGACAGAGAACAGCCACACGTTAAAGAGGCTCCTGCTCTGTCGACAGAAAACATCTACACGGCAGCCAGATGTATCAACAGAGGGAGCCTGTTAACCCTGGAAGCGCAGCATTCATGGAGGGCAAACCCTTCCAGGCTGGCCAGCTCTATGTGTCCTTAAAGGGCGCCCCACCCTGCCACAGTTCCTGCACAAGCCAGAAGCGGCAGAGCCCTGCTGGATGCAGTTGAGCACCTACAGACACCATGGCCGGATCTTGCAGAGCCTGATGGTGACACCCAGAAGCATGCCAAGGCAGCCTCCAGCTGCTGCTTGGGATGAGGGGCAGCTGCTGTTCCCACTGCCCCTGGTCCTCATAGGGGTCCTCCCGAACGAGGACCCCACAGACAACGGCCCCATGGCCCCAGTACCCCAGCACCCCTCTCACCACCAGAGGTCATAACACAGCTGGCGGTATTGCACCAGCAATGACTGGTGGGACCATCTAGTGATGGGGCAATGGGACAACCACCACTGGGTTTGGAATTTCTGAATGCAGGAGGCAACTTTTCCTCAACCTGTGTCAGAGGTTCGCCCCCATCCTGTAAAGACAGGACGTGAATATGTGGCCCACCCTCATCCATGAGAAAAGGGTGGCCATAGCAGTATGGAAGCTGGGGACACCTGACAGCTACAGCTCTGTGGAACTTCATCTTGGGGTTGGGAAGTCCACTGTCAGAGCTGTTGCTACCTTCTGGTTGAGTTAAAGCTTAAAGACATTTGACCTTGCTGTGTCTTCAGTCCTATTGCTACAAAAGAGTCATTCAAACAGTATTAAGTGCACCAGCCAGAAGATGTACCTCAAACTCCTGACAAGAATATTTCAGAAATTCTTGAAACAGACAAGGGGCTAGAGCTACATGAAAAACAATACAGAGGGTTATTGAGATAAACCAGGGCCCAACCCAAACATCTACCCAGAACTCAAATCCAACCAAAAGTCTCTACATGGTCTGAAAATGTTTAGTTAATTTTTTTTTGTTTGCCTCTGTTATTCCAGGATTTGGCCTGGACATGAAGCAGAATATATATTTGCAGAACATAGTTTGTGAATGTCTTAATCCTCTAGAATGAAATAATATACTGTAATTATGCACTCTCTCAAGTAAACAGTTTTAAAACATTCTGCTTGATTGTTTCAAATCTTATAATTTTTAACATGTGTGATCTAATAAAAGAAAACTCAAGATCAGATTTTAACTTGTTGCAGGGCTCATTCCCATTTGTTTTGAGGCGTGTTGAAACATTAATGGGTATTACCAAACCCCTTGAATACATGTATAGAAAGGGTGATGTTACTTACAAATAGAATTATCTTACAAAAATGAAACTCTAGCCCTGTCCCCAGAGCTCTGTATTGAAACTCAGTGTGGAAGGAGATTTTCTAGAGAAGGAGCATCCTAGATGTGTGGATGGGGGTTGGGGGAAGGCACATTTGCACAGCACCAGGGAGTATTTTCAAAGGCTAGGATGGGCAGGGAAGCAAATTCTGAAAATGCTACTAACTGCCAGGTTAGGTTATCAGATCCATGGCCAGAAAGGGAAGTAGAGATTCATACCAAGGTAGGATGCTGTACCCAATGGACTCACATGGGTAGAGACACCCAACTGAGACAGCCTAGAGCACTCATCAAGAGAGGTTCTCTGCCCCATCACCCTTCATTCTTCCACAGGCTAGGAACAGGCTGCTGTAGCTTCAGCAACTCTCTGGGATGGTCCAAGCTATGTCAGGAGCTGCACCAACTGTTTCAGCAGCCCAGGATAGAGAAGATGCCTTAACTTTTTAACTTTTTTCAGCATTATAAAAAAGCTGGTGCCATTCTTCTACAGGCACACCCAGAGTACTGCTGAAATGGTCTCTACTCTAATTATCTACTCTAATGGTGCTATTTGGTTTGTACCTCCTTTCACTACCTGTCTCACAATCCTTGCATGAGTCCCACCTCCTGAAAATGGCAAGTATGCTGTTGGGTCTTCAAAGTCTCAGGGATACTACGCTATTATCCATATGCTCCAGGACTGTTTGCACCAGGGTAGAGGAATGTGCTCCTCAGACTCTGTGTACCCATGCACAGAGAAGAATGCTTGCTCACTATACCACAGGGGCATCCCTAGGGCTGACCCTCCCCTAGGCCAGGGTCCAAGATGAGCCTGGACCTCAGGGTCTAAGGCACAAGAAACAACAACAATGGTCACCCCCAACTTTAGAACAATCATTCCAGATGAAGTGCCAATAACTGGAACCCATTGGCCCCGATCCCAGGTTCTCCAAAGGTCCCTTTGCCCCAGTTTGCTAAATCCCCTCTTCCTAAAACCCCATGACAAAGGAAGTGACAGTCCCTATACAGGCAACAGGACATAGGGTGAACAGATGTCTTGGCTGTGAGAAAGATGTAAAGGAGTCCTGTGGTTTCACTGTGAGAAGGTGCAGTGCCATCCAGGTTATTGTCAATGCCAGCACGAGTGACAAGTGCCTGTCTGTTTCCCAGAATACTTTCTTCCAAATAGGACTCAACCACAGGCAGCTGCTTGCTCTCACTGATGTCATATCGTACATTTCCCAGCCTTGCCAGGGTGCAAGCAGCAGGGGAAACTAATCCTTGGATTATCTGGAGCATTTTGTCAACTTGCAGTCAGGGCTGGATTAAGAAAGGGGCTTTAAGGGCTGCAGCTCAGGACCCCATGCTGAGTGGGGTCCCCACAGCCCAAGGCCTTGGGCTGCAACCGCTATGGTGCCTGTGTTCTTGGTCACCCCTTCCTCTTGTTCTGCATGTTATCTTTGCTCCTGCTTCTCCCAGTCCCCTTATAGCCTAGCAAAATTAAGTACTAGTGATGTCTGCTCCCCTACCCCTGGACACCCGTCCCTATCTCCTCTTTCACACAGTGCAGTATCACTGACTTCTTTTTCACACCAGTTTCCTTCCAAAGTGCAATATACTGTCTATATGTTTTGAGATTTGTTTACTGTATTTTAAACATCCATGGTTTTCTGCCAACATGCTGCCCTCCAATTAGTAGCTAAACAGAATTTTGCTAGTTCCATTTACTGCAGCCAATCAAGCTGCTTGTGAAATATGATCAAAGTTAAAAGCAAAATTATTAAAGTCAAGCAGAGATCAGTTAAATGCCATAACTTGAATTCTTTCAGTCTTAGCTGGCTATATTAATGTAATAGAAATGAATAAATAAGAACAACCATTCGTATTTGCCAATAGCCAGAGATGCCTATTAATGCAGGATTATTCAGTGTGCCAATTTAAGTGTAATTAGCGCATGTTTCATTAATATACCATGGCTTCAGTGTTGTCATTTTTTGTACAACTCTTTTCTTGGAAAGAGAAATATTCATCAACCAGTCAGTTTAATTACTGGACAAAAGATACCGTTAATCATTTCCAACAGACAGAACTGAGACATTGATGTTTCAATAGAATGTCCCCTGACTACAAAATCTGAAGCTGAACACAATTTGGCATAAAAGTGCACTGAAATCATTAGTTACATCTGAAAGTGAATTTGGCCCCAATGGTTTTCTAAAGTGTGTAAACTGATGCTCAAAAGACCACATTTTAAAGGGGTTTTATTCTGAGCTGTAGCTAAAAAGAGCATTCCCTACACTGCTTGAATGTGGTGGGCCAAATTCACAAGATATTTCAGACCAAAATCATGGAAGTCTCACAGAGATAAGTTGAACTCACAAGTCACTCACCTTCAAAGATGTTAGAAGTTTTACCAGACCAACTCAGGGTGCACTGTACTCTCATGAAAACAGCTCTCACATAATGCCATATTTGAAGTCTAGCCCTTGATTCAGCCTTGAACCCAAAATGTGAATCCAATCCTAATCTGGAACACACCCTTTCTTATTCAAATCAACAGTGCCCTACACTGATGGATCAATTTGCTGTTAGAATAAATTGTCATGTTCTGCTCTGGAGATGGCTGAATTAGAGTAGCATATGGAATGATCCTTTTGTACTCTTCATTTGCCCTCATGTGGATCACTTTGGTATCTTTCCCTATGTCTACACGAACCTCTTCCTTTCGAAAGGGGCATGTTAATGAGCGGGTTCAAAAGATGCTAATGAGGAGCTGCAATGAATATGCAGTGCCTCATTAGCATAATGGCAGCTGCAGCGATTCGAAAGTGCAGCTTTTCGAATCACGTGCCACCCGTGCAGACGGGACCTTCCAGAAGCACCACCCCCCAGTTTTTTGAAAGCCCTTCTTCCTATCTGGTGTTAGGAAGAAGGCCTTTCAAAAACTGGGGGGCTCCTTCTGGAAGGTCCCATCTCCAAGGGCAGCGCACGATTCGAAAAGTTGCACTTTCGAATCGCTGTGACTGCCAGTATGCTAATGAGGCACTGCATATTCATGGTAGCACCTCATTAGCATCTTTCAAACCCACTCATTAACATGTCCCTTTCGAAAGGAAGGGGCTCAGGTAGATCCAGCCTTTTTGCGTGGAAGTTGTGCAGCTCCATGTTTAAATGTCAGCTGTTCAAGACTTAAAATATAGCATCCTTTCTCCCTTTATATCAATGCTGCCATTTTTGAAGATACCCTCTGGGAACTTGGCTAAAGTAGGGAAAACCATTATGCTTCTGGAGCTGTATTATCTGGTGATGTATTCATTTATGTCTACCATTATCCATATCAAACAGTTATGCTTTTTTCAAAATATTCCAGTGACAGTGGGGCCCATAAAAATATACATATTTGTATTTAGACAAGAATAACTACAACCACATACTTGTTGGTTTCAATTCACATTTCCTCCATTTTTAAAGAAGCAGTAGATTCTTGATTACCACCACTGACCTCCTAACTAACCAGGTCAGCTTGGCAGAGGATATTATTTATTTAAACTGGCAAAAATGTTATCTTGAGACCAAAGATTGATATAATCTCCTTTTCTAATTCAATACTTCATTTACACTGGAGTCTAGAGATTTCTTGTTGCCATCTCTATTAAATTTGTATTTTCAGTGACTTAGAAGAAAATGTTTAACTTGTTTGGATTTTTTTTTGTTTATTTTTAACTTCTTCAGGCATTAAATTATTTTGGCCTCAGTAACTTGGTCACATGAGTGTGCTTGCAGAACTAACAGGCCATGTTACATAGTTTATTCACTAGGAAAGTCAATGAATGCAGCAGGAAAGTAATTAAACTTTCAAAAGTCTTCAAAACATTACACTGTGTTATAGCCACACATTGGGAGTTGTCTTTTTTGAACTGACTGAAGTTAAGTCAAAAACCTTGAGAAAAGGCCCATTCCAAAATGAAATTTCATTTGCAACTGAGGCTGTCTAATGTCTTCCTTAGTTATTGGAAAATACTTTACTGTCCCCATATAAGTACATAATGATGATTTTCTCCAGGTATAGAACAGAAATATCTATTGAACACTTCTGCTTTTTCTTCATCTGTAAAATGGTTAGCATCTCCATCTAAAAATAGACCTGTTTTTAGGAATTCTTTTGTTCATCATATACTTAAGAAACTCTTATTACCCGAGCTTCTCATGATTTTTTCCTCATGTCTTTACCCTTTTTTATCAATTTTCTGCACTTTATAACCTCCAGTTTATATTAATTAAATTTTGTACTGTACTATCAATATCATCTAATATGATATAAAGAAGGTGTGAGGGATAAAAAATTCGTAATATGAAAGTGTATCATAGAAACTTTCCCAGGTAAAGAAACTTTGTTTGGCATGATTGGTCCACTACAAAGGCAAAAACAAAAGTTCTTGGTGCAAAAATGAGTATTTTTTCAATTTTTCTCCTGTAGCTCTCAAACATTGAGTCATTCGTTTTTTAAGCTGCATCTGCTTAGAGAAGAGCAGCTGACTTGGTAAGCTGTGGAGGA
Organism: Carettochelys insculpta; assembly: GCF_033958435.1. Taxonomy (NCBI): domain Eukaryota; kingdom Metazoa; phylum Chordata; order Testudines; family Carettochelyidae; genus Carettochelys; species Carettochelys insculpta. The sequence continues at coordinate 150,600,533 of NC_134139.1, read as the reverse complement.
GATATGGTTTCTGGTGTAGTTGATCCTGACTCTCTGATAGCTTTGAATATCTCTCTGTGTGTACAAATACATAACACACACACACACACACACACACACACACACACACACACACACAGAGACGAGATAGGACACACCAAGCACATAGCACCAATTCTCCAGCCCTTCTGTTGGCTCCCATTCTAATTCCATTGACAGATCAAGGCCTTAATATTGATCTTCAAAGCCATCAGTGGGGCAGGACCACCTAAAACAACTTCACCACAACTTTTCAATTGGAGGAGACTACAGGTGAAGTCAAAGGTACAGGCAGTGACTGTTCATGATCTTTTGTTTCATGACGACAGTTCTCTGAATGACAAATCTGTGTCTGACATACTGCAGAGTCTGGGTTATTTCTCTTCAGCTTGTGACTATTTTGGTCTTGCAATTAACAGCAAGACAATGGAAGTGGAAAAGCCTTATGTAGGGTTACAATCACAGCAAATATCCAAACCCTCCAGACCGTTTCACCTACCTCAGCAACACACTGTCACCTGCAGTTTACATTGATGATTAAATCAATTTCAGAATTGACAAACCAAGCATAGCCTCGGGTAGACTATGTGCAATTGTAGTACAGAAGCATCAGTCAACAAACGAAACTGGAGACCTACAAAGCCATTGTGTTGTTAATTTGCCATGTGCATGTAAAAGCTGGAAAGTGTAGCAACATGAGCTGTCTGAGGAAACTGATGAGGACAAGACGGCAAGAAAAGATTCCGGATATTGAGGGTCTCATACAAGCACATATTCTTAGCATCTATATTTTGTTGATGAAATCATAGAGATGGGCAGGACATGTCACCAGTCTGTCAGGGGAGTGACTGTCCAAGAGAAGCTTTTACACCAGGCTAAAGAAGGAAAAGTGCTCTCAGGAAGGACAGCAGTAATGTTTCCAGGCCTCCCTCAAATCGTCTCCCAAGCTTTTCTACATCGACCTAGTTTTGAAAAGATCTCACTCATGATTCTTATTAGGGACAATGTGTGAGAGCAAGCCGAGGGAACACATGACACCTCAAACACCAAGGGTGGAAGGGGCAAGGACTAGAGCCCCTCAGCAGCTTGAGCAACTTGTAGGGGCAGAGCAAACGTGGTGATGGGCAGGGCAGGAAGAGGCAGGGTAGAGGTGGAACATAGGGAAGAGGGACTTTGTCCCAGCTCTTATCCAGGCCATGGGTGGCATGGAAAGGAGTCACATGAGAGAGCCATCATGTGACCAGTTTCACCCGTGTGCTCCCTCTCCAGTTGCCCCTGATTCTTCTACCTGATGAGAACTCATCCACACTGGAGCTACAGTCTATGAGTAGGGAACTGCTGAGGCAGAACACTAGTGCCAATATGTCTGCTCTAAACCAAGCAAGCCAGAGAAGCATCACTTGTTCAGTGCCATGGAGAGGTCAAAGCTCAGACTGGCTGGATCAGCCACTCATACTTTCACGGGAACCAAACCAGTGAGGTCAGATTTATCTTCAAACTCAGAGGATGAACAACAAACAATACATTAGATTATTGATTTCTTGGAGGCTGCTGCTTGAAAAAAATAGATTATTGAGGTGATTTAAGGTTTGTTAAAGTAAAAATGTTAGAATTTATCTGACAATCTTTGTTACATGATTTACCAGTGGACTTCTGCTTGGTGCCTTGCAAGTGGTCCCTGAAAAAAATGTATCCTTGGATGCGATACCATCAGAACTACGTAACAGCTAAGAAATAGTCAAAAATTGCAGTACAATTGTTCAGAAAAAAAGAGTTGCATTTAAATTTTGGCTGTCATTAAATAATTCATGCACTTGATTCTTACTTGTTCATCTACCTTTCTTGAGAAATTATTGCATTGAATGATATGTGCAGCAGAACCGATCAAGGACAACCGTACATAAGCAACAGACTTCTCAGAAATTCTCAATAAACCATTTTTTATTTGGTAATGGAAAGTATTAACTTTATGTGCAAACTGCTGACATAGCAGCCACAAACTTTATTTACACTTCTTTTTGCTCAAAAGTATCTAGGTGGCCAGCAGATTTTTTTTTTTTGTACATTTCTCTAATGCATTCTTAACTTCTGGGCTTGGCATCACAAAAGAAAGCAAAAATCACTCAAAAGAGGAATGAAAAATGGGGAATTGAATTAACAGATGTAGAGTTTAAAGAACTTCTTCAGTGTTTTATGAGCCGAAGGGAAAAAATGTCAAATGCAAATGGAAACGAGAGAACGGGAGCAAATTCTGCTTTTTAATGTGAGAAAGCAGAGATTTTCCTAAAAGAGCTTGTGACATCTTGAGTATAAAAATTCTCTTTCAACTTTACAGACTATTCAGAAGTATAAACTTACCAAGATTTCACTGAATACAGTACAGCCTTAACATTCAAAACATTTTGAAAGGAATTTCAGACTCAGACTTACTGGTATCCAATCCAATGGATTGCCATTGTGAAAAATTCCACAGAATTTTACTGAAATGATTCTAAGTTGTAGTGGTTTGGATCACAGATTTCTGTTGCATATACATGGATTATACGTGGTATCCAACACCTTGTTTGGTCATACAGTAATTTGGTCAGCTCTTTTCAAGGATGACCAAGAAAAGAAATGCTCTGGTTACCTGGCAATTGCACCTTTGCCCCTTTCTGACCTCTCTGAGTACCCACCTCCCAGGGATCAGGCCTTGTGCTTTACCTGTGCAACTATCCCACTCGTATTAGACTGGTATATGGGTATAACACTCCACATCAGCCAGCCAATTATTACCATGTAACTCCAACTAAACTTCTTCATTTCTTCCTTTCAGAAGCTTGTCATCACACTACAATGACAAATAGCCTTTTAAATAGAGGTAGTCCATTGTGTCCAACGATGATGTCTTGAGCTTGCACAGGCTCATTGGTTGTGGACTCGCATGTGGCTGAGGAGTCCAAGCTTTGAACGGCATGGGCGTTCACAGTGAGGGCAAGGGAATTGTCCTGGCTCTGTTGGTGCAGCTGCTGCTGTTGCTTTCTTTCTCTCACGAGCATCAATGAGGCGTACATGTTGCTGCTCTTCAAAGTTGTCATACACGTGTTGTACGAGAGCACGCCAGCCTCTTCGGTCTTTTGCATGCTGCTCTAGCTGATGTGGTTTTAAACCAGCGTTAACCTCATACGCCTGTTCCATGATGACATGACTGGCTTTGTTCTTTCAAATGGCGAGTCCTCAGATCCATTTGAGATGTCCAGTGGTGTGAACCAAGGGTGTGTGCTGGCCCCAGTGTTAGCCATTTAAAACAAATTTGTTACTAACAGATGGAACCAATCACCAGAGATTTTATTTTAAAAGAAACAACCGACATACAATAAACTCTGTTGTTCAGCACTTAATTAACCAGATAGTGCAATTAACCTCAATTAACCTGCATTTCTGATAGTTCCTAACACAAATCTTCAGTCTAGCAACTGGGACTAGTATATTGCCCAGCATGTTGTGCAGTTACACATTCTGCAATCTGCTTTTATGACAAAAGAGGCAGAAGACAAGTAACCAAGCTGAAATCAGGGATTTATTCGAAAAACCATCTTCCAGGGTATATCTCTGGACCATTACAGATTCAGCCTAATCTCCTGTATCTTCTGCATCTACATTGATCACTGGTATCGACAATGATGACCCTGAGGCACTGGAAGATCTGGAAGTACCTACTAAATCAAAGATTAAATTATGTTCAGTATAGGCATTTTTAGTGATCTGGGAGTACACCATGTGCTGCCCATAGTGATATGTAGCATCATGAATTGTATCTTTATACACGCAAGTGCTTCAGAAAACCAACCTCTCTGGAGTGTAGTACTACTTACTACTGGATTGGTGAGTACATCTATTATTTTGGGCTTTATTTGTTTTATTGCATTGTAGCTCTTTGAAAATTAGTATTGCAATGGTATAACTTCCAGTTAACCAGAAAATTCAATTGTTCAGCACTCCTCATTACCCCCAGTATGCTGGGTAACAGAGCTTTTACTGTATGTATTTAGACTGAGCTAATCTTAGTCTTCTCTAGTAGCTAAATTAGAGGGACTTCCCACTTAGATTAGAGAAACAAAACAGGCCCAATTTCCATTATTTTAGAAAGCCCCAGAACTTTTGCAACCTACCCTGGACTCCCTTTGCTTTTCAGAGATTGTATTCACCAGTCTGTTCCAGTGAAATTCATATAAAACAATATTTAGGTGCTGGCCATCAAATCTGAGAACTCCAATAGTCCTTTTGGGTTGCCTAGTAGAGCATCCATATTTTAACATGGGATTTGGAATAAATAAATATTATATTTTATAAAGCAACTTCAGTTGCTTTTGGCGTTCATAAATGAGTCTATGTTAGCAACAAGATTCCATTTACATAACAAATTAATCTGCTCTTTTTGTAGAGAGATGAATACTATGATTCTTGGATCACATATCACATCCCATCTTAAAACAGTGTATTGGTTTTAAGTTTCATTTATTCACTGAGGCTAGTTAATTGCAGATCAAAATTAATCACGTACAATCAAATGATCACCTTGTCAAAATTTTAACCTTTGAAATGTGAAGTTAAAAGAATTGTATCCATTTAATGATTAAGGCCTTGAAATGTTATGACTTATAGCAAGGAGAGTTATGTTATTTGCTTTGAGGTCTCAAAATACCTGCCATTAATTACAAGGTCAGCAACATTTTTCTGCAAGCAGCCCTGGTTGAAATGATGGGATAGCTAAAAGTTAACTTGGCCACATAAGATTTATAACTTTAGAAAACAGACGCTTCCTCAGTATGTAGGCAGAGCAATGAAAAAAAGGCAAATAACAGAATGTAAGATTGCAGGTGACGCTAATAACAAAGCATTTCCTGTGATAATAGAGAGAAGAACCTGTGGCTGGAAACTCATTTTGATCTTAATTATTAGTATGTATTTAAATTTTTCTGCCATCCTATAATCTCAAATCCTTATGCTTTTTCAGTCCAGAGCCCCATATAGAATGCATCATTTCACTGGCACTGGGGATGAGGTGGTCTCAGTGCACTCTTGCCTTCACAGGGAACACAGCTGCATGTTAAAATGTATTCTTGTAATAATAAGAGCCTGATAAAGGCTAACATAACAAGTAACTGACAAATAGTAATTAATGCCTGACAGAGATGGGTAACCACAATTCAAAGCATGAAATTCTTGTGCCTGGATACAGTAGCCTTAATATGACAGAACCACATATCAATAAAAAAGTCACAAAAAAACCCCCAAACACAACCTGTCACTAGATCACTGACATCCTGGCACCACTATTAAAGGCAGCATTATCAGTGATGGAGTCCTTGGATTTTGTCAACCAAAGCCACATTATCAGAATTTTTCAACTTGTTGTTGTTGTTGTTGTTGTTATTTGTGAGTATGATTGGCAACTCACCAGCCATGCCATGGAACACTAGCGCACTATTCAGGGACTGTGCTCTGCAGCTGAATGAGCTAGACCAGCAAGTACACAAAACACCACTCTTTTACTGATCTCTTTCTCTTTGCTTCTCTAGCCTCAGTTATCTGTGGGACAGAGAGGCATAACTGAATGCCAAAAATCACCATTGCATAATATATATGGGACCCAATCCATCCTGTTCTTTCAGCTTTCCCACCCCACTTTGCAGATTGTAGGTGAAACAATGTTTACAAAGCAACTGTTAAATGTTTACAGTCCTTTCCCCATATTGCTCAAGAGAAACAGTTCCACAGCAAAAAGGAACGATCTATAAATGTTCAGAGGCAGGTGAGATTTTAAGCAAAAGAAAAGCCACCCAAAGTTAAACGAATCACCAGCTATTTTGAAAGGATGCCACACAAAGCCCGATTTTTCACCAAGTTGTTTTGGTGACATAAGTCAGTTACGGTTGGATTATGGTATTTTATGTCATTGTGTTTATACTCTCTCATAAGAATGTTCACATACAGTTAGTTTGATTAAATGTAGTTCCTCACAACAATTTGAACACTCTCAAAAGAAGCAAACCACAAGTAAAAGCAACACCCAATAGCCATTATTAGCTAAGGGCTGTTATTATATCACAATGATAATCAACCAACATCCTGAAAAAAATATATCAAACTTTAGTTCTCTATTTATATTCTGAATACAAAAATCTGACCACTCATCTGATGAACAATTCTAAAGAAAACCTCTGCCATATTGATAAAAAATGCCCACACTGTTTTACAAAGCTAGTCATAACATGTTATATAATGAAACACTAAAATCAGTGCTAGTAAGGGCTGTGCATACTGAATGATTTTGAGATTTGCATTGAAGGAGGTAGCATGGTTGAATTAAAAGTAGATGATGAATTCAAGAGAGTACTAGTGCGTATGGCTGAGTGTCTTGAGAGTAGATGAGTAATGTTACCATTATGCTTTTCCACACTTACCTTTCCAATAGGTTTTTGAATATTTTTAGGGGCAGTTTTCCTTCCTCTACGCTCTATTCAGTCAGCATCACACAAGGTTCTGTCCATGTCCTTGCCACCTCAAAACCCTATATATTTTTGCTGGGTTGGCTGATACAGTTATCTGTCATTTTTGTGGAGATGAACATGGCTTCCTTCTAAACTGTGGTAAGGTGGACCAAAACGTACAGCAAGACAACTGGCAATTCTATGGAAGCCTTAAGTTATAAGGGGAAATGAGGAATGATTTAAACCTTATGATTAATAGCAGCTGTACTGTATTCTTTGCATAGGACAGACAGATATTAGTCACCAGCCCCAGGGATTGAACCTGTGATCATAGGAGCTAACCCCTTGTGTTCTACCACACAAGCTAAAGGCCCACTTACTCTCAGCTGAGCCTGTAGAGCAGAGACTTCACTCACCCTAGTATGAGTTCTCTTTGCCTCCGGATACTACATTTGTATTATGTATTTTGGTGACCAATACAGATTTTTATACAATTAACACAAAACGGTATTTCAGAATTTTTAGATTAGAATTGAGAAACTGTTATTAGGTACTGTGGCTTTTGACACCCAGTGTGTAGGAAATTGTTTGGGATTATGGAATAATTGTTTGATTGATGTTTCTGCTAAATTGCTAGGCAGGGAAATAGTCAATATTTACATTGTTAGCTTTCAGCACAAAACCATTAAAATTACTGGCCCATATTCCAACTTGAGCAATTTCAAGATTTATAAAAACACCACTAGTAGTTTATACTACATTCATGATTTTTAGGGTTTTTTCCACATTACTAGAAGCAACATTTTTAAAAATAAAAACTCAGACTGGAGCAAAATTCTGCAGGAAATGATAGATTTTGCAGTTGTGGAATACAATGTGACCTATGATGACTCCCAAGCTATTCCTTTACACTTGACATATCAATCTACTTGTATTTATTCATATGTGCTTCTCAAGAAGCAGATACCAGTTCTCTCACTGGTCCACATTGACCACTCTCTCAGGTTTTCAGCTGGCCTCATCTTGGAGGCCCACTGCACAACTCTGGCCAGGAATATGCCTCAGCTCTGTGCCAACTTAAAGTTTTATCCCTCACTTGCCTTCTTATTGCCTTTGTCCATTCTGCTTAAGGATGGAATGAGCCTAGAATACCAGACTTTTCCTCTTTCCCTATGCAAACCCTCATGCAAACACTTCTTCCAGAAGGTGGACGAAAAACCCAACCCAATTCAATCAGTTAAAAAACAAGCATACTAGGGTGACCTCTTAGTCTGAATCTCAGACTAGATCTTCCCTCGTGTGTGTCTTGCAAGATAGTAAGATACCCAGAACAAAAGCTGTCTTTACTTTCCCAGCTTAGTATCTAGAGTATGATTAGTGCTTGATAATTGATAACAGGGAAAACACATAGTATTATCTGAATCTAGTGGACAGTTCAGCATGAAGTCCAACAAATTTAGGGGCTTCAAAATCTGGCTTCAGAAATGAATTTTGCAACTTTTATTCCATAAGTTTAAAACATTTAACAATTAAGTTTAGAAAATTGTCTGTATAAAGGAAAGTTCTCAGTGAAAGCCTGGACTCATAATTCAGAAGGTATCTGCATCATCCAAGCAACAGTTAAGTTCAAGCCCCCATAAAATACCACAATAATATTGAGTGGAGAGCACAGTTTTCTGTTCTACACAAACATCTGCTTATTTCTGCGAGCACTTTGCATATTGGCTTGTGACATATTCAGCTTTACTTTGTGTTATAATTAATGAAAAGACTGACTTCAGAATTACTTTTTTAAAATTTGGCCTACAGAGATATGCTGCAGCTCTGATATGAACTGGTTTTAAAGATTACCATCTTGTTAAAGCTGTCTTTGTAATACCAGGGGTCAAACTGCGAATACGTACTGATGACTGAGATTATACCTTGCTAAGCTTGTGTACCACCTATGAGTCAGTCAGCAAGGTTCCTTCTGACTTGCAACTTGTCCACTTTCGGACCTAAGAGCTTTACAAAACTGGTTTTGTAATAGAGGAGCCAATCCAGCAAAGCACTTAGGCATGTGCTTAACTGCAAGTACATGAGTAGGCCCATCAAAGCTTGTGGAATTTCTCATCTACTTAAAGCTAAGCATATGTTTAAATGCTTTGCTGGGTTGAGTCCTCTGTGAATACATCATAATAGCAAAGGAAAAGGAACAGTCCTTGTTAAATCTTCAAATAAAGGCAAATAGGCCTTAGACTGAGCGCTCTGTGGATCATTTGCAACTCCCACTGACATCAGTGGCTCAACCGAATGCTCGGCACACCTCAGGGCTCATGTCAAAGTTGTTATGTTGTAAATTTCTGCCTTCCGTTGCTTTTTTACTGATTCCTCTGGACTCAGTTGGAGTCATCCACATTAGTGGTGACCAAGACAAAGACAGTTGAGTAATTTTTTCCTGTTGTCCAACCTACATTGTTCTTTTCTTAATTTCTACTATATCCCTTCATTCTACCAAGTTTACCCTGCCAAATATTTGAAGGCTATTACCCTGACTCAGTATGCCATGCCTTGGCCAAGTTCATTATGCACATATTTAATAGACATTCTCAGGACAGAGGAGAGGGCAGAGGAGGAAGAAGAAAAAAAACTGTCTGAGGTTCATCAAAAACATGTTTTTAGTGTTTCCTCATAAGACAGTCCCTACCAATTCCTTAAGTTTTTAAGTTTCTCACTTCAGAGCTCCCTCCAGTTTGCCAACTTTTTCCTGGTAAGTTTTGCCCAGAACTAAGCACAACTCTTCAGGTCCCATTTAACTAGAACTATGTAGAAAGGACTTTTTACCCCCATGGCCCTTGATGACAGGTTTATGAATACAGCCATAGTTTGCACTGGCTTTTTTTTTTTTTTAATGCCACGGTGTCACTGTAATTACTGGGGTAATTTCCCCTCCCTTTTCTAAAGATCAAAACCACTTTTACTTTTTCCGACAAATACTGTACCATTCTAAAATCTCCATATGATTTTTGAGAAACATTTGCCAGCAACGTTAGCCAGTTCATCAGCCTATCAACTACAACAATCTGGATGTTTAACAGGGAGGCAAGATGTTGTATTACCACACTGGTAAACTCCTCTTGGGGGCCTCTCACAAGGCTATACTGGACCCAAATTTTGTTTTTCACATGTTCTTGGCTCACTGGGTCTGGGCAGAGTCCAGGTATCATATCTGTGGTCTGGGATATCTAGTTCCACACTCTAGGTATAGACCAGTATCAGACACTCCTCTTCATAGTTGAGGTGTTTTGACCAATTGGGCAGGTCTTGAGACTGCTGCACGGCCTCCCCAATAGCTGTTGTATGCGCCGAGGCCTCACTAAATCAGGTATCCCTCTGGTTTACGATTTCCCTCTTCAAGGGCTATATAGCAGTGAGTGCAATTTCTAAAACTAATTACACTTTACCAACAGAAAAAGGAAAAAAGATCTGCACTTCTATAGGAAAAATAAACTTCATGTATAACCCTCCCACAAGTGACCTCTGGAGGATGTGGTTTGTCCTTTTCGGGATTCCACGCCTTTCTTACTCTCCTCCCCTTCTGCTTAATTTTTAGGTTCTTGCTAGCATCTCTTACCTAGTCCTCACAACAAGCTATCTCTTTAAGGTCCAATGGTTGAAAGGCTCCCCCATCAGATAGCATGCTCCCTTCTAACAGCAGGTCCTAACAGCTTTCTTTGGTTTTGATATTCAGCTGTGGATGTTCAGCAGAAAACCCAGGATGATCAGTTTCCTTTAATATTGTCATTTTGAACAGCATGATCGTTCCACCAGAGCAGAGTTATTCAATATTAATGATTCTTTGATTCTCCTCTCATATCTTCAAGACCAGGTATGTAAAACACAGCGGATAGTCAGCAAAAGAGAAGAATGGGGGAGGGAGAATTGGATAGGAACTCCTCTTCAGGTAGTTGAAGGTTTCTAAGAGGCTGGAGCTAGGCTATTTTCTGTGGTAGCAGGTGACAGAGCGAAAAGCATTGGTCTTAAATTGCAGTGAGGGGATGGAATCTAGAAAAAAAACTATTTTACTAGTAGGGAGATGACACATTAGTGGAACTCCACCTTTAGGCTCAGCTTGACAAAGCCCTCGCCAGTATGATTTAGTTAGGGGTAGTCCTGCTTTGAATAGGCCGTTGGACTTGGTGACCTCCCCAGGTCTCTTCCAACCTTAATCTTCTATGATTCTACGACATTTGACCAGTCTCTGCTAGCAAGTGGATGACAGCATACCTACCAACACTTTAAAATAGACTTCTGAATTGCATGTAGACAGATTCTCAAACCTATCCCAGCTTATGATTACTGATAAAGACCAGGTAAGAACACACTTGGAAGTTCTGAACATCAGTGTCTCACTGTGTACTGATTTGAATCCTAGGGTACTGTGAAATTAGCTAATAAATTTAGGTGATCAGTGACAATGATTCTGAAGAGACATAGGTGAGTGAGGTAATAGTTTTATTTATCATGGTCCCAGATTCCTTAGTGAAAGAGGACCATCAAAGAATGCTACATGGGGTACTAATCCACTTCAGACTGCTGTCATTCTGCTCCCATTTATCCCCAAACAATCTAAGCCTACAATTGGCCACTTTTATTTACATAAAAAAAAACCATGTATAAATTTCATAGCATCATTATAAAATTCTCAGTCTATCGAAATAGAAAGCTGATCAGTATAAGAATGATGCTACAGTATTCTCCATGCTAACACCATAGCAAAACCCTAACACATATGCAACTTTCTTTGACTTTGAATTACAGATGTCCTGTCTTCCTCTTTCTTCCATTTTTGCCTAATTGCTCTTTTCTCATAAGTTACATCTTCACTAAAGAGAACTTTCGAAAGAAGCTCTTCCAAAAGAACTTCTTTCCAAAGAGTGCATCCACACACGAAAAAGTGGATCAAAGAGTGATCTGCTCTTTCAAAAGAGAACATCCACACAGCCCCTGCTCTTTTAAAAGAGCAGGCCAGGGAATCAAAAATGAAGAGAGTGTTCTTTTGAAAGAAGGGCCCTGCAGAGTGTCTACACTTTTTTTTTTCCCCCAAAAGAAATTTTTGGAAGGGGGAACTCGCCTGAAACAGGACAGAGAGTGATTTTGAAAGGAGTGCCACATTCTTTCGGTTTACTTTCAAAAGAAAGCTTTGTATGCTTAGATAATCCATGGGCTCTTTTGAACAAGCCCACTTCTTTAAAAAAATATTTCAAAAGAACGTGCTAGTGTAGACACAGTTACAGTGTTTTGACAAAAACCAGAACAACAACGTGGCTGCTGAGAGCAGCCACAAACTTCCAGTCTGGAAGCTGGACAGGAATGGAAAAATGGTAGTGTGAACCCAGCAGCAATCTTCTCTAGAAAGGGACCCTTTTCATATTCCATATGGGAACTTGCATAGGGCTCCACTCCCCACAGAAGTGTCTCTTTCTAGCTACATTTGAAGTAAATGTAGTTCTCATGCTGTATGGCAGTCCCTGTCTTTGAGGGATTACACTTTGGGACTTCATCCCTCTAGCTAGATCACTCTATGCCTTCTGCCCCCAGCCATAGGGCTATCAAGGTCCAAATCGGACAAACTGTCCAGATTCTACTTTAGCTGGTCCTCCATTTCACCACAAGGTCCTGTACTACTTCCCACTACTGGCAGGGGAACTCTGAACCACCCACAACTCCAGGTTCCAGCCCATGGTTCTAATGACTAACAACCCATTTCTGCCCAGTGTCAGTTACTGTTTCCCTGGCCTTCAACCTGTCTTGTTTCCTCTATGTCACAGTCTAACTTTGATTTATTATTAGCATTTCATCTAAGCCCCATGGCTAATTCACCCCTCTGAGAGTACTACTAGACTCCCTTATCAGGACAAGAGCCTAGGACTTACTCTGTCCTGAACTGTTTCCTTACCCCTTACTAATACTGTTTTCCCCTACAGAGCAACCACAAGTATTTTCCCTACAGATTCTTCCTGCTCTCGCTTTCTGGTCTTATAAACCTATATCAGCTGGGTTTGGCCTGCAATTAGGTCTGATCAGGCCCTGGCTTTTCATCAGGTGCAGTATATAAAGTTAAATGACACCCCCCTCTTGCTTTCTGGCCTATATATAAACTCATTCAGGGGTTGCGTGTGCGTGAGTGAGCAAAGTACTACAGTTTTGTCTGAAAATATTAAAACTGAAGGTAATGACCACCTTAAGTGTTACTACTCATCCCTATAGGCTGCAGATGTGCATCTGAGCTGCAGAACTTGGACCCAAATCTGAACCATTTTTATGTTTGAGGGGATTCATATATTGAATTTTGAAAGAGCCTATTAACAAAATAGGGTTCAGCTGGGAGTTTCAGAGCCAGGTTTGCATTCTCACTCCTCAGAAAATTTAGGAGTATTTGGACTAAAGCTTATTCAAAATACAGAGAGGAGTTATTTTAGGTATCTTCCTAATAGGTAATTAGGAAAGTGTCTTACCAACTTGATGGAAATTTTGGGGGAAAGATTTCTAAATTACTTGAAAAGCATTGATGGAGGTTAAAAGGGCATTCTCTTTTCAATGTGAACTCGCAGTAGCACAGAGACCTGCTATCAAGCAAGGAGAAGTCTCAGCAGGACAGGAAGACAGTACTAAGGAAGGGAATTAAACTCCAGCAGGGATCTGAAAGCTCCCAAGAAAGGACATACTTTTCTAGCTGTGCTGCAGAGACACTCACAACTGAACAAACAAATGTTTTTTTGGCTAAGTGAGAAATAGTTACAAACATCTCTCTGATCTGAGAGAGGAATGACAGAAGCCTGCATTTTGAAAAGTGCATATGCTGAATACTAGGGAAAATGTGAGTGAGAAGAAAGGTTTACAGAAGATTCCTTGGCTTTGAAAGCACCACAGGAGGGCACTTATTTATAGAACAGCTAAAAGGTAAATCACCAGAAGAATCCCTTTTGAAAAAAACAGTGGGGGTTTACATAGAAAACAGTAGCAACAGGTACCAAAGAGAGATATGTGAGAACATAAGTTCTAGTGAAGATAAATATGCTGTTTGATCCTGTGAACATTCACACATGGCTACCTCTCTGTTACTATTTACATACAGGCTTAACTTTAAATTTGTGACTAATTCCACGGACAACGTGCAGCATCAAGCCTAAAGCAGTCATTAAATACACAAATAGGGCAGTATCCTCATACAGGGGTGGCTAACTCTGGATTTTTTAGTCCATTTTTATCATTTCTATGGAAGACTTTGGCATGTTTTATGGAAGTGCAAAATACCTGTAAGCTATGCTCCTAGGAGTGTGGTTCACTCTCCCATCTAGTGGCACCTATACCACTTACAAGGAGAGAGACTGCATTTCGTCCACAGCCATAGCTGAGACCCAGGTGGCTTTTAGCTCAAATTGAAGAGGCTCCTGTACTGAGCTTCCCAGCTTCAAGTCTGCTTGTGGGAGGTTATACATCCACATAACACCCTAAAAATCAAACCCAACCTTTATTTGGTGATTCAGTATACATATAAAAGCCTAACCTTAGGCACGGCATTATGAAACAGTAGCTACACTTTGTATCTTTGTTGGCAGGGGAGTGGACAAAATAACTAATATACCTTTTCCACTCCACTGATTTGAGAGTATGTACTATTTATTTTTCTCTTTTTCAGCTGCAATTGGTTGCCAAAGTGTTCATGTATCTGAGTGGTTATGAAATTACCTGAGATGGCTGTAAGTTCTTGAAAGAAGTCCAGATATACTGGCTACCTATCTGGGCTATAACTTCCATCTACAACATTATATTTGATAGCCCGTAGGTGTGTCTAAGAGCATTTCTATTTAACTCCTCTTAGCTCTAGGCAGAACTATGTCTAATCCTGAAGGAGAGTACATAGCTTAATGGACACTGGGGCTATGTCTACACTGGGAAATAAAGTCAAATTTATTAAAGTCAACATTATACCACGAGATTTTACAAAAGTCGGTGGTGAAGTCCACACATCCAGAAAGTTGACATAGTGTGTCCCCATTACATTTGCTAAGTTTGACCTGTGTCAGCAGTGCATTGTGGGTACGTATCCTACAGTTTCTGCACCCCCATTGCATTCTGGGTTTCTGTGCCAGTGTGTTATGGGAAAAAAATGTGCCACAAATGATTGTGGGTGACTGATGTCATCATCCCAGAGTGCATTGCCCTCACTCCCTGCTCCTGATGAAAACAAACTGCCACATGCATTTTTGCATCTCTTTTCCACAGACTGCCCCTCACAAATGGCATTACAAGGCTAATGGGCCAGTCCTGAGAAATGTAAACTGTAGACATAAAAATCTGAAAAGTTTCAATTTTGAGCTATTGAAAAGTTGTTTTTTGGTATTGTTGAAATGCTTCATTTTGATAGTGTTAATTTAATTCATTTCATTTTGACCCAGCAGCTGTTTGGTGGTGGTGGTGGTGGTGAACTGGAAACCCAGATGGTGATGGGGCAGCTGTGTGGTAAGGAGGGAAAGAGCTGCAGAGCCCAGCAACCGTGTGGTGTGGGGTGCAGACAGAGAGCCCAGCAGCCACATGATGGGGGCTCTCAAACGTAGGGCAGTCAGAGAGCCCAAGCTGAGTCCTGATTCCTACTTCCTGCTCATGTGGACAGCAGTGGAGGTGAAAGCAGTGGTCAGACCTGAAACATTGGGGGCAATATGGGATACTTCTGGAGGCCAATAAAATCAAATTAAATAATGCTATGTCTCTGCTAGCATTAAGCCAATCTTATAAATTTGAATTTGGCATTACTCCTCATGAACAAACTGGAATAGAAAAGTTCACTTTAGGACCCTTTAAAATTGACCTATGATATTTGCAGCGAAGACAGGTACATTATAAAATTGACCTAACTCCTTTAAAGTGAACTTTATGTCCTAGCGTAGTCATAGCCTGGGTTCCACTAAAAATAATTAGCTTCCCTAGCTCTTAGGTGAGCACTAAAATGCAGAATGTCCAAAAAAATGTTCTCCTTTGATTTAATAACTAATGGCTTTGCTCCCCACCTCCTCCATCCTGTGGATCTCTGCTTCCTCTCACTATGACAGGATTTAGTGGACACTAGAAGCATAGAGCAGGGGTAGAGGAGCAGCCAACAATTATATAGGCCTAAACTGCACAGCATTGTTCCATAGTAACAGAGAGGGAGCCGTGCTAGTCTATATACTATCAAAACAAAAAGTCAGTCAAGTAGCACTTTAATTTTAATGGAGTGGGCCATTCTGTTAATGACTTAAGAGTTTGCGTGTTACTGATGAAAAATTTTCACACCACTCTTGAAAGGGAGACAGCTGAGCTGTCTTTTATATTCAAATTCGGCACATTAACATGTGGTTTGAAATGGGATGGGAATTTTCTGAGTCAAAATGGGGCTAATTCTTGCCTTCCCCCCACCACTTCTACCCACCTACTCTCTTATTTGCTCACCTTGATCATTTTTTTCTGATTTGTCCTCGTTGATTACTGTTTTTGGTTCTCTGTGCCTTAAATATTGAGTCTGTTCTGGTATGGCTATGGTCTGAAGAAGTGGGTCTGTCCCACGAAAGCTCATCACCTAATAAATTATTTTGTTAGTCTTCAAAGGGCTACTTGACTGCTTTTTTGTTTTGATAGCATTGTTGCAGAATCTCTGCTGCTGCTTCTAATGCCCATAGTTTGGAGAGAAGGAATCTTTACATAGTTAGGGATTGCTGCCTCATGTTGCTGAACATTCTCATGCTAACCCAGCAAAATAGTTCAACATGAGTAGTCCCCTTGAAGTCAGGGTGATGTCTCCCAGGCTTTTGCTGTATCAGGATTAGAGTATTCAGTTTTGCAGGATCTGCAGCTTGCTTTTAGAGCAAAGCTCATTTACCAGACTCATGTGTTGATGCAGGGGACAGGAATGTGAGAATAACTAGAGAACGTTATGTATTAAACATGAAACTGAAGTGTCTCAGAGAGTTAGCTGTGTTAAGTCTGTGTTAAGTCACAAAACAAAAAAGCAGTCCTGTAGCAACTTAAAGACTAACCATATTATTTATTAGGTGATGTGCTTTCATGGGACAGGCTCACTCCTTCAGATTTGGAGAAGACTGAAGGGACAGTCTCAAGAATTTTAATAGCTGAGTTTGGTTGGTTTTTTTGGTTAGCCTCTAGTATTCATAGTACTTTCTTATGAACTTGAAAATAACATTTGGTTTACTGTCACACTTGTGTTTTTCTATTTGGCAGGCATTTCCCCTCATTTCTCACAAAACACAAGCTGACAAGACTGTGTTAGATATTTACTGCTTGTGGTTATCAGCTCTGATGATGCCAAGAATGATGGAAGCAGAATTCTGGGACAAAAATTTTTTTGTTCATTTGTCCTTTCTTCGCTGTTTATGTGATTCTGCAGCAGCAGAATAAAAATGTGTAGGGTCATGAATTAACCAGTCCACATCCTGACAGCTGATACAAAGGCCAGTTTTTGTTACTGGGGAGAAATGTACCCTGAATCTATACATCAATGCCAGTTTAAAGGTTGATTTTCCAAAGAATACTTGACACTCCCCTGTATCCATTTGAAGCAGAATGTGGCAGAGAAGTCAACAACTGTGCCTGTCACTCTGTCCCTGACCAGGCCATGGATTTCTAAAAACACTTATTATTTATAGGTTTTATTATATTCAGCTTAGATAACACTCTTCACATTCAGTTTGGGGCTTAAAATGCTTGCCACAATTTTTACCTTTGCTAATGTCTTTTCTAAAATAGTGACTCTAACCTTAACAAGGCAGCTGAAGTGGATTTTTCTGAAAATTACTTATGAAATTATAGCTTCTTTGCAGCATTCTTAAATGTCAGAATTACATTATATGTCATAGTGGTTTTTTATGCTCTGCTCTGTGTGTGTGTGTGTGTGTGTGTATGTATGTGTGTGGCTAAACATAAAGATAGATATTAGATGCATTTCAGGAAAGTATATTTTTATGGAAAAGAAAATTAATTTTCAATTATTTATCAAACTGAACCCAAACTGCCAGCAATTCTTTCCATATACCATATTCTTTCCATATACCATATTTTTTCCTGCAATCAGTTCAATAGAAATACTTCTTCAAAGCACTTGATTTATGATTTCAAATAAGGTAATCAAATAATCTGTGGATTGTTTTGATTGTGGCAGGTAAAAAAAGAAAGTGTATTATGTAAACCTGTGTGGTTAACGGAGGTAGAGAAGAGCAAGAATATAAACAAAGACAAGCAGTAACAGAACTGTAAGACAAATGTAGAAGAAAATATCCACCAAAGTCAAAAGTTCCAATCATGCTGGCCCCTCACTGAAGTTCACAATGATGTCAGCCTGTAAGAATGAATTGCTTCACTTTCTAGGTAATTCAGGGATATGTAAGTTCACCAAATACAATGCCTTTATAATCGCTATTAATCTTTGCAAGTGGAAAAAGTGCACTATGTACTCTGGAATGTACTGCATCTATTCTCTTTAGAAAGCTCATCTTTGTTCCCTGTAATTACCATCTGTTTCTAATATCTGATGGTCTGATTCAGTGGCAAAGACTACCCAGCTTCTGTACTCAAGATGAGCTGATATAGTTTATTGTATTTTTATATGCTAGAACCATATTTTAAAGCAGTAAATGGAAGTTAACTCGTTACAGGGGGTATACTGTACAAATGTTAGTGCCAGTTTAAACAAAAGTGTAACAGACCTTTTCTAAATCTCTGTCATCAGTACATACATTTTTCCTGCTTGTTGTGTGCCAAGGTCACAAAAAGCGTATATCACTAATAACAATATGAAAAAGAATTCTCTACTGACAGTTTCTTAATTCAGTTATCACTCTAGAAATGATCATAGAATAAATTAGAAATGTTTCATTTTATCATTGAAGGGAAAGGCTAGTCACATACTAAAAGATATGGCAAGATTTGTCCCCAAGTGATTTCCATGTCTTTGAACTAACTGGCTGCTCCTTGAAACATAGATCAAATAGCTAAAAAAGCAAAGTTGAAGCAGTTTCCCTGGAGACTTCTTTCTTTCTTCAGAGGCTTTCATTAAGATTCATTAACTTGCAAAGTTTTTCAAAAAGGATGAAATAGCTTGAGCAACAGATGGCCTTTGGCCAAGGATTCACTGCTTTACTTATGGGTTGACTACACTGATCCAAACTGGCAAAAAACAAAACAAAAAAAACCAAAAACAAAAAAACACTCCAATTTTCCTGTTTCTCTCATTTTAGTCTCCACACCATCTCCTTTCAGGGTCCAAAAAAGCAAGGGATTTTGCAGTCTCTGGCTATTTGAGACAGTCTTTGAAGGTTAAGAAAATTATAATTACCTGATTCAAAGGACATGAGATGTAATCCTGAACTGCTTTTGTAATAAACTATGTTAATGTTACTGATATCACGCATATTAGCTTAGCAGTTAGTTAGGGGAAAGAATTGTCTCCTTTAAAGCTAGTTGGCCATTCTCCCCAAGCCAAAAATTATCTCCTCAAGCCAACCAGCCAAGGAACACTATTGTTCTGGCACTTCAGATTATTTGATGCCTGATCTAAAACCCACAGAAGTCAATGGAAAAACTTGGTGGTAAATTTTAACAATTGGCTCAGTTAAGCATGTCTAATACAGGTAGCCCAGAGCTTCCACACATCCCATTTGGAGTAATAAAAAGAAAGAAGTGTAAACAGCTTGCACTCACACTTTAATATCCAATTTATAGAGGCCTGGAATGGTACCCTACCCATTTTTCATCAGTTTGAGGAGGGCACCCTCTCCACCTAAATTGCTCCCTTCTGTGAAGAAGAGTGAGGAAGAAGAAAAGAAAGGACCCTGCCTACTTTGAAGTCCCCTTATTCCCTTTCGAAAAGGAGCCCCGTTGGGACGAGCCGCGCGGCGGCGAGGCACGTCAATTTCGAAGTGCCACGGCCGCCCGCATGCTAATGAAGCGCTGAATATGCATTTCAGCGCTTCATTAGTAAACTTCGAAATGGCAATTTGCGTGGCCATTTCGAAGTTTGGGGCTCGTGTAGACACGGCCACTGGGAGCTGCTAGAGGTAAGTCCATGCCTAAACCTCAAACCCCTTCCCCAGACTTCAGAGCTCTCCCCACAACCCATAGCCCCCTTGTGCACCCCAAACATCTCCTCCCTGGCACCAACACAGAGACCGTACCTCCAGATAAAGTATGCACCCTCTTGCCCCCCAACCCCAATACAATGCCCCCATCTGAACTCCCTGCCGTACCCTCCCTGCCTGGAATTTCCTCTTGATTCCAAACCCCCTCATTCCCAGCTCCACAACAAAGCCTGCAACCACAGACAGAGCCTTCACTCCCTCTATGCCCTGTGGCACCCCAAACCACTCATCTCTAGCCCTCCCACCCTTCAGAGCCTGCACTTTTGTCAACAAGCTATAATTAGATTGGGCTTCAGGAATCAACAATTTTCCTCAACTGAATTGTGAGAAAAAATGTTTGGAAACCACTGTTATACAGGAGGTGAAACTAGATAATCAGAATGGTCCCTTCTTGCTTTAGAATGAATGAACTTTGAGCATCTCTATTGTGTGGAACAAAGTGCTGCTCAGCATAAGTTACACATGACAATCTAACCTTCAGTGTTGGTCCACAGGCACTCTCTGAAATGGCTTTCCCCACCGTATCAATTGCCCTGATTAACAAATTAATCATGTGGCAGAAAAATCATGAATTTCCTCTGTTGATGTTAAAGCAAGGAAGTATAACTTTTTTTAGAGTAGTCGATCACCTCTACCAATGACTAATGTAATTAAGTTGAGTTCTTGGGATAGTTCTCATGCCGGAAATTAATCACATGTGTAAGTGTTAGCAGAATATGGGGTTAGCATAGGAGCACAGTTTGTTCTGCAGGGAACGTTACCCTCATTCCTTCTGTTCCCCAGGGTATGACTCCTGTATTTGGAAACCCCGCATTGAGGAAAAGCCATATTTTTGGAAGCTTTCAATAAACTGAACTTAAAAAAGATCACAGGACTAAGGAGGACAGGATTCTCTGTTATTTAAATTATACGTTGGTGAAGTTAAGAATGTCCAGATAGTGCAGACTTGATGTACTTTTACACATTTGTACAAGCAGGAATTTAATTTATGTGCCTGACTGGCTTCTTCTTTTGGTAGTTCGTGAAAAATGATATGTAGCTGGTTAATAAGAAGAGCCAGAATCAACATTTCTTCTTTTCCTAGAAGCTGAAGTTTTAAAGATTTTTCCCATCAAAATGATTTATGCAAGGATTTATATATCCTGCAAAATTTGGCTTTGCCTGTACAGTAGTATTACTCCATCTTTTTGAAAATTTCATTTTTAAATAATACCTTTCATAGAAATAGGAAGCAAACTCTATTTTTTACACTCTACTGAACTCTCTTTTTATTCTATACTTATCTTTTCCTGTTAGGAGATATTTTCTTCAGTACTATTTGCAATCATGTATTAATACTCATCACTAGAAAGGATGGTATTTCACACAAACTACTGAATGTGCAGTGCTCTTTGGTCAGCAAACTAAACTGAGTTAAAATAAATATTTGCAGATCCAGGAAAGCTTATTCCAGTTATAATTTCTAATTCATTGTACTTGTTTCTCCTCTCAGTTACACCAATTTAACTTCACTGCCTGAAGGTGTTACTCCTGATTTACATTGGTGTGAATGAATGACTCGGGCCCGATATCTCTGTTTTTTTCATTTGTACTTGGAGCAAGTTTTTATATCTCTTGTTAGCACTCAAAGGGAGCATATAGTCTAATGCACACTGGCAGTAAGAGAAGGTAATCCTATGGAGAGGATTTTATATTCACACTAGCTGTCTTTCAGGAGTGAAAATAAGCCCACACTGCTTAAAAACCATTGTGCAATGATCCTATAGGACATGTGAGTGGGTCTGGGTGAGACAGCAAGACAGATTTGTCTGAAGTAGTCTCAGAGGGATAGCCAGATTAGTCTGTAGCTTCACAAATCATGAGTAACACCTTAGAGACTAACAAATGTATTGTCATCAGCTTTTGTCGGAAAAACCCACTTCCTCAGATGAAAGTAGATAATCTTTTCAATGAGGAGTTCTATGTAAGAGAGACTGTAGAAAACATCTAGAATCTTACTAATGTGGATTGAACCTCTCTAATCCAGCACCCTTGGATTCTGACCAGTTTCAGACCAGAGAATTTGCCAGACCACATGAGGTCCATATTGTCTATCTAGCAGCATTACCAACATTTCCACTGCTTATTGGGTTCTTAGAAGACATTTAGGGGTAAATTACAGCTAAATAACAGCACAGAACACTGAGAGCCAGGACTGGTGGCTGTAAACAAACTTTGTGACAACATGGGAAACACGGCCACATCCATGATAAGTAGTCCTCCACCAAACTAAAAGCAATCTGGATTACGGAGTTTGCCAGGGGAGAGAATTCCAAATTAGAGAAGCTCAACCTGTACCTCCCTTGTTGATGTTCAATCAAAACAAAATGTTCTTGTACTAAGGAATATGGAACTCAGCTTGGTTAGTCAATTTAGGTTGTTGTTTTTCATTAAGATATCAAACACTTATATTTAGTGGTGGTTACTTATAATTTGTGAGCCTTTATTAATCCTCAGTAAATGTACTGCTGTGGCACTTAGGGTAGGTCTACATAGCAAAATTATTTCAAAATAATTATCCTTGCATACACTCAATGCAACTGCTATTTTGAAAAAATTTAGCAATAAATTATTGCAATAAATAGCAATTGGCTTATTTTAAAATTGGTAAGCCTCATTCTTGCATGTGTCTACACTTGTATTTCTCTTTCAAAAGAGGCATGCAAATGAGGGAAAATGCAAATGCAAATGAGGTGCATATTTACATAATCTGTGCCTCATTTGCATATTCTTCTTTCAAAAGAAGAAAAGCAATGTAAACATAGCACTTTTGAAAGTGGATCCCATTTTAGAAAGAACCCTTCTTCCCATTTTTTATTCAGTTCATTTTTTATGGGAAAAAGGGTACTTTCGAAGGTGGAGTTTACTTTCAATAGAGCCACGTCTATGCTGCTTTTCTTCTTTCAAAAGAAGAATATGCAAATGAGGCACCATATGTGTAAATCTCACCTTATTTGCATTTTCAATTTCCTTCATTTGTATGCCTCTTTTGAAAGAGGGATGCAAGTGCAGACACAGCCTCTGTGAGGAATAGCACCTATACTGAAATAGCTATTTTGTAATAGCTGCTGTTAAAACAGGGGATAGAGACTTTTGAAATAAGGCATAGAGTGCCCTATTTCAAAATAGGGTTGATGTGCATAGGTGCTGTATTTCCAAATAGCTAAGAGCCATTTTGAAATGAATTTTTGTGTGTAGCAGCGTTATTTCAAAATCAGTTTTCTGGAATACCTCTTGCAGAATAGCTTATTTTGAAATAAGACTGACATGTAGACGTACCTTTAATCACAGCAGAACTGACAGCCTTGCTGAGTCCCTGGGCAAGGTGGAAGCGGGGACCTGCTCCACACCCTCATAAGTGGTGGGGCCATAGGCTCACAGAGCCATCTAGACTTCAGCACATCTCCTGCCCCCTTGCCTCGGTGCTGCCTGAGGTGTGATGCTCTGTCAGTGAGCCTGCTTATGCACTCCCCAAAACCACAGCCCCAGCTAAGGTTTGGGAACTACTCTAAATTATGTGAAGACATCTTTGTGGGAAGTATCTGGCTTAATATACAGGTGATTTTTCTATTACACTCGCTATACTTAACATCAACAGTATTAGTATGTGCAGTACAAATGGTCACATTTATTGTACCCTTCTTTCTCTTAAAGTTTGCAGTGCAATACAGTATAACTGTCTACAAGATTCATTACCTTCATGTCTCAGGCTCATTGGCACTGGCTTTTCCAATTTGGCATATACATACTATGAATCGTAGGAAGGAAATTTTAATTTCATGTTTGATTAAATTAGCTTTCAGACTTTGGTCTTTTGTTCTTTGCAAAAATTGGCCCCCATTCCAGCTATTGTATAAGCATAATACTGGAGACAGACTTGTGTTGAAAGGAAGGGAAAAAAAAAAGACATGTCACATACACCAGGTCTGCTCCAGTAGGACTTAGGGTATGTGAGAGGTGAGACGTCGACATATCCAGTGGTCTATTAAAAGAACACACAAAATGGGTTATGGCATAAGAGGACCAGAACAAGGGTTAGCTGCTCATATAGTGGAGCATGGATTTTAATGAGTGTTGCAGAGATTCTTTCCCTTAGCTCATTTACCATCTCAAATTATTTACCATGCACGTTATTTGTGACGTTTTTAAGATCCAGTTACTATAGTAACATTCCATTTTGCTATAAGTTTAGGATCTTGTTCGATTTCCTCCCTTCCTCTCTACCCCCGCCCCCTAAGTTTGAGTCATTCCTTTGGAAACAAAGCCAATTAGAACACTACATTGTCATAAAGCAGACCCCAGTACATGTTGTGAGACACCAACAGACAATGTACGCAATTTGTTTTCATCAACGTAATGCGAAACAGCTGTGTTTGTGCACAGTTCTTTTAGCTCCTCCACTTTTACACAGTCTCACTTCTCATAACAATTCATAGTCCTTGTAGAACAATTTATGGTTACTGAAGGTATTTGTAACTGGAATATGGAAAAGCACATAACCATTTCCAGGAATCTCTAACTTTTTGGTTTGTTTGAGGTACTGGGGTTTCATGCTAACATCCACTTTGGTATTATCTAGATTAATGCCTTTTTCAGATAGTAGAGAGCACGTTTCCCAGTATTTCAGATCTTGCATCTTCCTTAGTTTCATTTCAAATCTCTTTGCTTTTTATAGTCAAAACTTAATCTAATGTCATGTTCCTCAGTCCAGACCGGGACAGCAACTGTGTAAGTTGTAGCACCATGTATTCTTGCTACTACCCATATTATTTTCTTGTGGCACACTTGTGGAACACTACAGATACCACAGGAAGCTAGTGCATATGAAAGGTGTACCATCTGCACATCCTAAATGTGTACCCTGTCCCAGGCAGTGGGCCAACATAGGAAGTTGGAGCCATGGCACTGCATTTTCTCTGCTTCTGTTAAGCCATTATGATGCACACAATAAGTTTCCAGCAGCCTGGAAGTGTTAGCTGTGTTTTGGCACTGTGTGAGCAGGAAGGGACAAGCAGCTTCCAGTCACAGAGGAATGTGGGGGATGGGGCAAGAGGGGGAATGCTGAATGCCTCCTGCCATGTGTTCCCTCCAGAAGATGTGACACCAGGTGCCAGGAGAGGAGGCTGCATCCCAGGGATCTAGCTAGGTTTAGCAGTTGGAAATTGCTGGGCCTGGATGGTTGATCAGTCAGGCAGACCTCTTCCCCCAGTGTGACAGGGGCATATAGTAGGGAGTGGGTGCCACCTCTCCCTATGTGAACACTAAAGCCTTAAAGATAAGAAGATAACAAGAATCCAACTATTTTTCTTTTCATTTTAGCAGGGGCTCATCAACTTGATGATCTTAATATGTTTGTACTACATAGTTGTGATTGCTGGTGAACTTGTTTGAATACAAATAATTTTACTAGGTGTCCTCTATTTAGGATAGGGAAAGATGGTCACCCTAGTTCATTGGCATGTCTGTATACGTACAGATACCCTTCAGCAAATTTTCAAACAGCAGACCAGAAAGTTCCCTACTTCTTTTGGTGGAGGAACAGTGTGCAGATGCAGATGATCAGAGAGGTATATAATCATCTACCACATCAGCTGCAAAATATACTTAAAAAGACTTTGATGAGGCATCTAATAACCTGGAATGAATTAAGGATATAGTGCAGCACATTGACATCAATGCTGGTTTGTTTTTAAAAGTCTCGACCTGATTCTATGGTTCCCGCATGAACACTGCTATCATTTCAAGTGATCTGAAAAACTAAATCACTTCTGCCCACTGAAATATTTGGAGGTCGCCTGTTCACCAGTTGATAATTTAACCCACAGTGTTCAAGCAGAATAAAACATTTTCTCCACATTCACTTCCCAGGGATTTTCACTGGCTATTACTAGTACAGACCCTACGGTTCTCTTTTCTTGCCCTTTACAGTGAATGTAAATTGTGTTCCCAAAAATGTACGTCCTCATGGCAGATTTAGGCTGAGCACCTGGTTTAACATAACTTGGATGTGAGCATCCATATTACAAAGCCCTCCCTAAGTTCCTATTTCCCATTTGTGCAGCACTCAGCACTGTGTGTGTTTTTAGGACTTCTGAGGGCATAGTCCAAGGTGGTTTTGTGCTGCAGCATGCTGAGCCGCTGCATGATTCTCCCCTAGTGAACTATGGGAGAACTTGTCAATCCTTCTGGGCATGTAGGAGAAGTGTAGCAAGGTATTGCCTGTTGTCAGGTGGGTGGGTTACCCGCCCAAGTGAACGCAACACACAGGCTGTAACCTGGGTTCAGTAACCAGCCTGTAACCCAGGTTGCCCCACCTATGCCATCTTGAAAGCATGCTCTAACTCAGGTAAGAGGTGCTGTGTGTGTGTGTGTGTGTGTGTGTGTGTGTGTGTGTGTGTGTGTGTGTACGTACACGTACACACTCTAGGGTGAGGGGAGGAATAGGGGGCAACACCTAAGTGAGACTCTGGGCTCATTCTGCAGTGATGACATACCCTAAGAGAAGAGAACTGTGACAGACTGCAGATGGTTAAGGAGAGCTTTCATCCAAATGCAAGGAAACTACATTTCAACACAGATACCACAATGTCAGGCCACTGCCACAGATGTCTTGAATAAATGTTCAGCCTACAATATCCATGTGCATTTATAAGCAATGCATCAGTGAGGTTCTTTCACACCTTTGCCTGGTGTTGATGTGTCATTATTATTTGGCAGCAATTTGTGAGCTGGGCTGAGGCTCTCAGACTTGCATCTCACCCAGCTGTGTTAGAGGGGAGGTTCTGTTACTTTGTAAAGCTGAATTAGAGGTATATAGTAGGAAATATATAATATAGACAGACATAGAACAACATACCAAAATATCACAAAATATATTTCATAGAAATCTGAGGTATGCAACCATCTAGGGAAATGGTACTTCCAGTCGGTTATAAATAATTGACCACACTTCATTAACCACTAAGTACAGTAGTTGTGCATATATATGTCCAATAGCTTCCTTTCTCTGTCTCCTTCTCACAGAAATCCAGACAGCCACAAAATCACTGAAATGCTTAAAGTTCTACCATTTGCATCATAACTGGCTGCCTCCCCCGCCGACAGACCAACATATTTCTACACCTTCACATGTGCTGTTTAGAGGGAGAAGTTAAATGACTCTCATGCTTGCAAATAGTTTCAGAATGACAACACTTTTGGAAAGGGTATTTCTCTGTAAAGCAACAGACCTTCTTGCTTGTATTGCTACTGACTCACAGAGTGATTTTAGGTAGGCCATTTCAGATCTTGGTGCCTTAGTTTTCCCACTAGTAAAATGGGAATAATAATGTATACGCTCCGTTGCACTTCAGGATCAACAGATGAAGAGTGCTATACAGGTACTATGTTATGTTATGTGAAATGTAAAAATACATGCAGTGGCTTGCAATCTTATTTACATTGTCCTGGTAATCAGTTTGCTTCATCCAAGGATGAGTACTTCTAGCAATATCCAAATATTAAAGCCTGAGAATTTCTACATATATGGTCACATTTTTTTAACTATAACTTGAAATTTTACAGTTGTGCCTATTAGCTGCCAATATAAAGAAATTATAAAAACACATTAAACCTCACAGGTGTCTACCAGCTGGTGTCTTATCTTTCTCTGGGACCAGCATTTCTAGGTACAGCTCCTTTTCTGTGGTAGAACAGAGCAAGGAATTCTACTGATACATTTGTGAAGGGCAAACATATATCATGAAAGGAGATATATTAAACTTTAGGAAATGATCATCTTCTGTTTGATTCACCTTACTTTTACCTGAGGGGAAAAAAACTTGCTCGACAACTGTTTGGTTGGTATAATTTTTAAACAATGAAATTCTAAAATACTTTGTAAAACTTTAGAAAATATCCTATCAGAATTTATGCACATTTCCCTAACTGAAAACTGTTATATTTAATAGGTTCTCTCATAAAAATACAGTTTTATATGATGACCCTGGCTTAACGCATTATTGTGAGACGATGTTTTTAACCATTTCTACTGTAACTTTTCTTTTTTTTTTATAGTGGGTAGCTGTTTTATTTTAAATAGAGGCTATATGTAGTATATATTTTTAAATAGCTATTTTTTATTCCAATTATAGTTGTATAAGACAAGAGGAACATTGCTGGCTTCATTTGTATCAATAGTAACTGAAATCAGAATCCATTCTGACATTTTAACAAATATTTAAAATGTACATGTCTTTTAAAGTAGTTTCAAAATCTTAATGTATTTCATTGTCATCATGTGTCATATCTGGTTTCTAACTATTAATGGCAGATTAAATACTTGCAACATTTAAGTGAAAGTTCATGCTAACTTGGGTCTGTTGAAATCTTGGCATTATTGAAATCAATGTGAGTTTTACCACTGACTTCAACAAGGCCAGAATTTCACCTCATATATTTTTAACATAGAAAGTGGAACCTGATTGGAAGACAAAACACAAAGAATTGTCATGCAAATTAAGAAATGGTGTTTACAATCTCTGGGACTAAAGATATTCTGAACCATTTCTTTTTCTTTTCTGAACTTTCACATGCATCACATGTTCTGTGAATATCTACAAAATCCATGAATTTGATTAAAGGAAAAATTTGATCCTTTCTAAAATTCTACAATGATTTTAAAAGATGATTACATAGTTTTTCTAATTTGGCACAGGCTGAAATATCACCAGCAAATAGTGCAGTTTCAGTAAGAGCAAATCTGTACAAAGCAGCTTGATGAGTTGGTAGTATTGTCATCAAAGAATGATGTTGTCAGTCACCCGTACACAATAAAATTAAATGTGATCAAAATGTTCAGAAGTGTGCACTAATTTGCAGAAGTGGGAGAAGTACCCAAAAAGTTACTTGAGTAAAACTACAGCTGCTTTGGGGAGAATGTACTTAAGTACAGGTTGGCATTGCCTCTCTGGAAAACTACTTGAGTAAAAGTATGCACAGACACATGCATGCACACACACACCACATCTTGATTGTCCTCAAGAATCCAGAAGTGAAAGCAGCTGAACTTTTACTCAAGTAACTTTTTAGCTACTTTTTCTACCTCTGCTAATTTGGGAGGCCCAACTGAGACTTCTTAACATCACAAATCAGGCATTCTAAAATGTAAGGCATCAAAAGTTTGTGGATATCTGAACATTTTTGCCTTTCTGACAAAGGAGACAATTCACATTGAAACCCAAAATGTCATTCTGTTGTACAGACACATGCACATAAAATGCACACAGGTGATTTTTTCCCCACATTGGTGAAAATGCATTAGCTCAACTTTGCCATAAGTATAATACGCTCACTTTGCCTGTGAACAAATGGTAATTGTGAGGACTCATGTATAATAATATTTTAAGTGAGACATTTTATCAATGATCTTAACAGATACTCAATCAGCAGAACACTATGTAAACAATAAATACCAATTTGGATCTTCTGTGACCAACATATCAACACGTACTTACATTATTGAGCACAACATTAGTGACCCTGCATATACAGTGACTTCCTCAGTGATTTTTTGCATGAAGCTGAGGAAAAAATTTGGCCTTTAGAGAAAGCTGTAGGTATCTGCAGACAGATTTTGGCCTCTAGTTCCATATGTTAGCAAAATATACTTTTAACTGTACTCCTGACAGCTCCTTTCCTTTCCACCTCCCTCCTTTCTTCTAATACCCTGGATTATGGGCTCTTTCTTCAAGCCACTTCTGGCTGTGTCTCATGCACAGAGTTCAGAGTCTGGGAAAAGAACCAGCAATGATGGTTGGTTAAAACTGTTTGTTTCTTAGGTCTCATGTCTCCACTTTAGAGGCCTTTATGTGCATTGTAAGCATACACAGTGTGTATGAGTTAATGAAGTTGGATGGGCAGCCATCCAATACTAATTTTGTCTAAGTATAATTGACCTTAACCCCTTTCCTACAATGTTGTAATGGAATTGCATCCTGTTGGCTATGTGCCATGGCTTCGTTAAAAGCATAAAGTTTGATTTATACCCTTAAGGATTTTCAATCCCTACTAAACTTCAGTCAGTAGATGTCAGTTGTTTTTTCCCACCATTACCCATATTCAACAAAATATTATGCTTGTGCAGTTCAGAATAAGACAAGCTTTTCTCACCTACTTTGTGCTCCTTTTCCTCCTTTGCAATGGATGGTGTCTCTTGTGAAATATGTAGCTGTGGAGTTGAAGTAACTTTTTAATGCATTTAGGTATGATATTTACGGTCCTGATCTGCAGACACTTTGTACTAAGTGTAGTATTTGCTGCATAAGAGTGGCCATATTGGGTCAGACTAAAGGTTCATCTAGACCAGTATCCTGTCTTCTGACAGTGGATGTGGCCAGGGCCCCTAAAATGAATGAACAGATGAGATCATCATCAAATGATCCAAGAGTACTGTGAGTTGACCTCAGTGGGATTACTCAAGCTACTAAATACCTTGCTTAGCAGTGCGTGTCGACTCTAGATTGGTACCTAGACTCAAACACTTGGCTGAGGAGCATACAGTGCAACTTGACGGATGTGGGAAAGTGACTCTTGTCTCTATCCTTGGCTGTGCTGTGGCTGCCTTTCTTTATGACACCGGTACAAAGCTGAATTAAAGCTGGCATAGCCAGCCATGCAACCACAGCCATGATGGGAAGATCTGGTGCTATAGAGCCAGTGTAGTTCTCGCCTCACCCACCTATGGCTGCTGCTAGGATCATAGCCATGGTGTCCCTACACCAGTCACTTCCAGGCTACACAAAGGGCTTCTTACAGAGATTAACACATGGCAAGCTTTAACATACCTGTCAGGCTCCTCTGCCTTATGCCTGGGAACGTGACTGGCACACAGGCTGCTCACTACTGACTTTTAATCCCCTGAATTGTGGACCTATGCACTGCCAGGAATGTGTAGCTGTAATGTTTGCTGCCCCAATCCTGGGCCAGCTCTACACCAGGCCTGTTCCCTGTCTTCTCTTACTTATGTCAACTGCCAGTGGCCATCTGACTTCTCCTCTGCCTTTTGAGTTATGATGATCTGATCCTTGAGAGATACCAAAAACTACTTTTGAAGTTGGATAACAGCTTCTTTTTCTTTTTTTTTTTTTGGTACTTTAGGGTTTTCTATCACTTTTTCCTACCAGACTTTCAGATGCGTAACCCCCTTCTGCCACCAGAGACCTTCCTAGAGCCTTTACCACACAGAAGCAAATGAATATCATGAAGAATTTTAAAGTTATTTGCACCTGGATGTAAAAACTTGGAAAGTGAAGCCTCTTTTCCCAGAGATAGTCACCAAAGATAATATCCTAAAGAGATTAACAGTAGTGCTTTATATTTATACCCTATATTATAGTACTCATTGGGTGTGTCTACACTAGGAACTAACTTTGAAGTTAGGCACTACTTCAAAGTAGCCATCAGAGAGTCTACACACATTTTCCTTTACTTCAAAGTTAACTTCGAGCCCAACTTTGAAGTCCTTACTGCATTCCTGGGAATGGAGTAGTGCCCTAATTTGAAGCTTAACTTCAAAGTAGGGTGTGTGTAGACTCTAAACTTCAAAGTTATTTTTGTAGTGTAGACACAGTCATTATCTTCCATATTGGTCATGGATGTTGTGTGCATCAATGGTAACAGACCTCAGGATATTAGTGACAAATATTTATTACAACACAGGTAACGGCAGCACAAACTTCCTCTCCACACTGCACAAGCTTTCTCAAACCAAGACCTAGAAGTATTTATTACCTTTAGCAGAGAGGGGGCAGCACCTATCACCAGGATGCCTGATTTTTGAGTGAGAAATGTTCATCTGTCCACAAGGAACTGGACTAAGACCACAAACTAATTTCACACAGCTACTAAAGAACAGATGTCTGGACACTACTGATCAGGGCTGAACTGAAGCCAGTGATACAGAGAGATTGTTGTTCCTTTGAATCACAGTGCCAAAAGCTTTCATATACTTAATATTACCTAATAGCGATCATGCTAGTATTTGCATTGCTCTTGCTGTGAAATTTTCTTAATATTGACCCTTTTCCTGAGCTAGTCTTCCACAGGACTTGTTAGGGAAGGGGAGCAATACAAAGAAGAGTAGAGTGGGTTCTGAACATGGAAACCAGAAATTCTGCAATAGATGGTGAAGTTAAAAAATACTCAGAAGTTTGAGACTCAAAAGTCAGCACCAGTGACTGTCATCACTATGCCTAGATTTCCTTTCTCTCTCCAGCACATGTGGTCCTAATTGCCCTCTTGGCTAGACCTTTGTGCTGGAATCTTCATGAACTGGCTGTAGCATTAGCAGACTTTTACTCATCTACTGCTAACAGTTTTCAATGGAAAAATCTGTATCCATTCATGCTAGAAAAATGCTTATGTTAAATCAGAACAAAAAGGAGAGAGAAGGAGATACCAGTAGCTTTTCCAGCTGCTAGTATCAGACATTCTACTACTGCATTATTTTATATTTCATGAAAACTGTGGGCAAACAAAAAGAGTGATTTGGTATCACTATACAGTATCTAGATTTACATACTGTAGTGGACATGCTGAGGCCAGAGATTATATAGCATGTAATGGAGAGTTCAGAAGTTGTCCTGAATTGCCTAGTGCTCATACCAGGAACACGGGCATTATCACACTAGTAATCTATGTATCTTCATGACAGGAGGGTGCTATCAGCCCCAGGTTAGATAAATGAGGAACTGAGGCATGGTGAGATGAAGCAGTTTGCCCCAGATCATATATGAAGTCTGTTACAGTACAATGAACTAAAAATTGGTCTGCAGATGGTTGGGAACTTCATGGCATTTTAGAAAGAAAAAAAATCAATCTGGTTGGAGAGACCAAAACCTATAGGAGACCCAGTTTCAAGTTGCCACTCTGGCTGCTTTGGAGCAGGAACTGAGGCTGGCTAGAAAACAAAAATGCTCTTTTGTGAAAAATTTCAAACTAACATTTGTTTTCATTTTGATGCAAAGTGAAAAAGAAACTGCCTTTTTTTCAAGCAACTGGATGCTCCCTGGCTTGCACACATCCCCTTTGCGTGTCCTAACCCCTGGACTAGAAACTCAATCTCTCCTGTGCTTGCTTCTGTTGGAGCTGTTCCACATTCTACAAGTAATTCAATATTCCAGGCCCTGGAAAGATTGATTATCTAGTCTAGTGGTTATTACCTTCACCTGCAGTGTAGAAGAAACAGTTGAAAGCACCTGTTCTAAATCAGACAGAACAGGGTCTTCAATCCATGCCTTGTACAACTCACAAGCAAGCTTTTATCAATATGCTGTTGACTTTTCTGGGTGAAAGGGGCTGACCATGCCATTTCTGTTTTTTTCAGAAATATCAGCAGGTCTCTTTTTTGCTATGTGGAATGAAAGCAAATGTCAAAAAAACATTTTTTCAGGAAATGGAATTTGTGTCTTCCAACAAGCCCTCCCCAAGTCCCAGCCTGGCTCCCTAAGCACTGAACCATTCTTCCTCTCATTATGGGGTTAGGTGAAAAGATATAAAAAAGAAAAACTCACAGAGGAATTGTAGATCAGAATTTCTATAGCTCCTTTGTCAATATGACTAGTTCAAGAATCAGCAGTAGCCTGTAATTTACAATAATGGATGAGAATTAATTTGGATGACAGAGCATGAGTCTTTATTGTAAATGAAATTGAGTATTTGGTACTGAGTAATTTTAATTGAGATTCAACCTCACCTTTTCACCATCAACGTAGGTGCTGGAACTAGAGGTACAGAGGGTGCTGCCCTGGCTTGAAGCAGTTTCCATTATATTCAGGGTTTACCATTTGGTTCAATGGCTCTCAGCATGCCCCCTGCACAAATTGTTCCAACACTTCTGACCGTAAAGGATTCTTCAAGCTTGGAAGAGTGGGTATGAATAGTTGAAAGTATAGCCAACACGCTTCCTACCTTTCCCCCTCTCGTTATGGAATTTCTGCTATTTTGTCTGTTTAATAATTCATTCTTCCCCACCAGCCTTTGACCCACAGATGTCTTAAAAGTATCTCAGTTAATAAACCAATTCTGTTTAGACAGGAAACTTCAGGGTGGAAGAGATATTAAATGCTCTATTGATTGATGCATAAAAATGCCACCGTATGAATAATTGCAATCTGTTGTGACACCAAGAGGGGGAAAAATGTACTGGCTCTCCAAAAAGTGTTGTCAATTCTCGTGATTTTATTGCAAATCATACAATATTGGGTATGTTTCTGAAAGCGCCAAGTCCTAAAATCCTGAAAATCTCAGCCTCATGGTAAACAGGCTGATGTAACCTAAGAGACAGTGCAGCCTAATCTGCCTGCTGTGGCCAGCCTACTCCATGAGCCTCCACAGAAGGTGGTATAGCATGGTCATGGCTCTTCCTGGCCCCCTTTAGGAAGCTGAGTGCTTCCAAAGGTACACTGAAGGAACAGTCCTTGCCCTTGCAATGGGAACTGTAGGATTGGTGCCTGCAGGGGAAGGGCCCACACGGAAATGCTGGCTTCCATTTCCTGAAGCTCCCATTGGCTGGGAGCAGAGAAGTGAGGCCACGAGGAGCTGAAGGGAGTTGTGTCTGTGTAGTCAACATGCCTACTGGGTGTGGTTCACTGTCCCATGTAGTGGCACCTAGACCACTTACAGAGAGAGAAAGCAGGAGGAGACCTTCTACAGCCAGGAGGAGACCTTCTACAGTCTTAGCTAATGGCAATTTATTTTTTAACTCAAGATAGAGGCTCATGCATTAGGCTTTCTAGGTCGCAGGTTCAGTTGCCCACCACAGATTTATGGAGTAGCACCATATTAGCCACGAGAGAAGTGAAATCAAGACTAGGAAAGGTACCTGCATAACTAGCTACTCAACATAGCGCAACTTCAGTGACTCCACAGCCCTGGTTGAATCTGCTCTGCAGACAGTTCCAGCCAAGAAAAGGCACACCCAGGAATACAGCAGGGAAATTCTCTTCTCCCCAGGGGAACCTATTTCAACTGCTCTCCAGTCTCTCTGTCCCCTGAGTGATCATGCACAGGAATAGTACAATCAATATAGGAAAAGGAAATATTTATTGACAGAGGGATGGATAGTGAGAAAGCAATAGGTGGGAAGATGGTGCTAGTGTTAAAACAGTGTTACACGCAAAACATGGGCTCACAGGCCCATGGATACC
Source organism: Carettochelys insculpta (assembly GCF_033958435.1). Lineage (NCBI taxonomy): Eukaryota > Metazoa > Chordata > Testudines > Carettochelyidae > Carettochelys > Carettochelys insculpta. The sequence goes on along the minus strand of NC_134139.1, from coordinate 150,565,649 downwards.
AAAACACACAAAGGCAGATGTGAAGCAATGCGTCTGCACTCAGAATTCATGAGTCTTGGGCAAAGTCCAGTCTAGCAGTGAGTCCTGCGTGTTTGTGGTCGTCTTTGGTGCCAGTAAACTTTCCCTCACAAACTGCTGCAGTGACTCTCTGCAAAGCCACACAGAGCAGCGCTAAGCTAGCTAACAGGGATATCAAATAGATGGTGCCTGGTTCTGCTGTGAGGGATCTGATGACCTCTTGAGGTCCCTCCCAATTCTAGTATTGTATGATTCTATGATTCAATGCAAGGTCACAAGCCCCAATATTCATGAGCTCTGGTAAGGCCTGATTAAGACATGCTGAGGCCCAATAGCATTGCCAAAGTAATGTAATTTAGTATTTTTTTTATTTAGAGGCCCCTCATAATCTGAGGCCCTAATATGTGGCTTACTTAGTTTGTGTGTAAGTCCAACTCTGTCTGGGCAATAGTGATATGAGTCCAGCTCTGGTTTATCCTTCTTGGATGACTCCTTCCTAGCACAGCACTCACGCTCTGGGGTGTCCCTGGTGGATCCCCTGCCCCTCTAAGACTTGGAACAAATTCTCAGGTGCTTCACTGTCAGGGTTAATTTGCTTTGGCCCTTTTGTCTTGTGCCACAGACACACACACCCTCTCAGTATCTGCATGACCCTGGAACAACCAATACTTTCTCTTTCTGGAACAATCAGCACTTCTTCTGGATCAAGGGAGATATCGTTATTAAATTATGTATCCAGAGCAACTGAAGGACCATCCCTGTATTTCCTTTTGCTTCAGAGAAACACTCACATTTTTCACACTTCAGAGTTAGAGCTAATAAGAGTCATCTGCCCTATGTCAGACTGACTCAACCTAAATAATAATAATCTGACTTGGTTACAGAGAGTTCCAATATATTGAAGCAGAGAACAAAAGAGATATAACCTAAGCAGGGGTCTACAACCTTGGGTCACACAGGTTCAGAGATGAAGGGGTTGAATTTTGGATCAGTAAGATCCCTGCTTGACATAATGCCTCAGAGGCTTTGTCTACACTGCAAAAATAACTTTGAAGTTGCTTACTTCAAAGTACAACTTCGAAGTAAGCAACTTCAAAGCAGAGCGTCTACACACATCCTACTTCAAAGTTAAACTTCAAAGTAGGGCACTATTCTATTCCTGGGAATAGAGTAAGGACTTTGAAGTTGGGCTCCCTTCTTTGAAGTTAACTTCGAAGTAAGGGAAAGTGTGTGTACACTCTCTGCTGGCTACTTTGAAGAAGTGCCTCACTTTGAAGTTACCTTTGAAGCTAGTTCCTAGGGTAGACTCACCCAGAAAGAAGCAGAGGTGGCTATACCTTTCTTTACCACCCTATTCTTGATGTCACTAACCAGGGTCTTAGTTTGGCTTCTGGTGCAACTTAGAATAAGTAACCTTAGGACTACTTTAATTTCCACCAAGCTGTAACAGGCCTAAACAAGGCTACTTCACCAGCAGGGAATCTCTGAAATGCAGAAGCACTCCTGCCACATCCTCTCCTCTACCACATGGCAAAATAAGCCACCTTTCAATTTGCTGTGCACTTGTGGAGTAGTGCAAAGCAGACTTAACTGAGCAGAAGTCTGTCTTGATAAATCTCAGCTTTGAAACAACTTGGAATTTGACTGTTGTATAAAAGTAACAGTGATAATGTTTTTACAGTCAAATTCCCTGTATTCTTTCACCCCATGAAGCAGGCAGACTTATTTGGAGTACCGAGTACCCATGTGATCTCCCATGAGTAATAAGATATAGATTATGTATTTCTGAGTCAATATAAAAATGTTTCCCAAATCAATAAGCACTTCAGTCATAACAATAACTGAAGATCAGACCCATTTAATGTAAAGTTTAGGTTAGTAGTAATCCAACATGTTCTTCATAGTGATTTATTTATTTCAGATTTGTCTCAGACACTAGATTTTTTTCAAGGTTAAATGTTATGTATACACTATATCGAATGGTAAAGTCATGTGAAGACCTTGAAGCTAAGTTATGCCTGTAAACCATAGGGCAGGCCTGCGGCCAGCATAGAGCCACAGTGCCCCAGGAGGAACACAGAAATACCTGTATGCACACTTGGTGGTGCTGGCCATTGTATAGGTGGCTCAGACTAATGGTCCCATCCTCTCAGCCTTCCTCAGCCCATTCGTCAAAACCAAATTCTACAAGTCATGCTTGGAACTCAGGAGAAATAGAAAGACTGAGCCTGAAGACAGCAGCAGGAGCCCAGATTTGAGAAAGGACTTGAGCAAGTGTAGAAAATCATGGAAAATGGAGATAAAAAAATACAAATTGTACCTCCCTGATCTGGCACCCTCAGGATCCCGAACCAGGGAACTTTCCAGACATGGGGTGACAATGCCAGCCCCTCTGCTGCCACCAGCTGAGGGGATCTGCTCAGGCAGCTGCAGAGGGGTCAGCAGTAACCAAGTGAGGCCTGGGAGAGGGGCTGTACTTGCTGGAAGAGAGAAGCTGGCTGGAGAGGCCCATGTTGGAGGCCAGAAGTGCAGCCCCATGTGAGTACACTGAATCCTGTGGCCACTGTGTTCCCCTCCCAGAACCCATTGCCCGCTGTAGGGCTTTGTTCCTGGCCCCCAGCCAAAGGGCTTCACAGCCATCCTACCCCTTCCCTTGAGCACCACCCTCCCAGTCTCTGCTCTGTCAATGTTGACCCCTCTGCTGCTGTCAGCTGTGAGGCTTTGCTTCTGGACCTGTGACTGAGGGGGCTCCACAGCCACCTGGCCTCTTCCTCTAAATATCCAATCTCTGTCCTTCCCCCTCCCTCCCTCCCTGAACTTGATTGCAGCAAATGAGCTATTTGCAGTGTCCCAGCAGTTCTGTGAGGATTCATGGTGGGGTGGCTGAGAGCCAGGCCTAACTTTTTCCCCAGGAGTGCTCCAGCCCAGGGGCAACCATGGGGATGCTGGACCCCAGATGTCAGATGATAGAAGTCCAGACCATAGATGTCCAACCTGTATTGAATATTAAATGAGTATTAAATGACTATTCATGCACTGAATGAGGAAGGATTCCTGTGGAAAACAATGGTATGTGATCCTGTAATTAGGGACTGTCTCATAATGCATACACATAAGCAACCTTTTTTTGGGCATTTCTTACTTTTTGAGTACATGACTGTGCAATCTTAATAATGCTCCTTTTAAGTAGCTTTTTGCTTGTAAGTGTGTGTGTGTGTGTTTGTGTGCGCACACGTGCATATACCCCCTGCATATGTACCATAGACAGGCAAAAAATCTATACCTTTAAAATATATACATTTATGGAAATACAGGCAGCTGCTATTGATGCTGTCATACAGATCAGTTTGTACCTTGGGTATTACAATATGTACATGGGTGACAGAGTTATCACATAAAGCATTGATGTTATCTCTGAAGTGTGCAGCCCATACATTTAATCCATGGGGCAGAGGTCAACAAGGCTATTCTTAATAACTAGCTTTGTATTAAAACCATCTTTATGCACACTTGAACAGATTGAAAATATTTCAAAGGAGCACAATGGACCTGCTATGTAGCTTATGAAAAACAAATGTCGCCAGTACACATATTTGGCAGAAATACCCCAGCTACTCAGCTAAGGTTGAAATATCAATACCCAACCACAGGCATGCATTCCTATTCTTCGGGAGGCTTCCGTGCAGAGCAAAGATTAAGAAGTTTCTTGGGTCATTCTCAGACTTGGAGAGAGGGGAGCATGGGACTAATTGTATAATAAATTTTGCATTTATAAAAACAAATTAATATCAAACATTACTCCAGCAACACAACAAGGCAACTCAGTTAATTATAATGAAGCAGTCCAGTATGCTCATGTGCTGCTGTATCTTCTTAAGTGGCAATGAGAAGCAGCTCCTCTAAAGCACAGACCAGTACGCAGTGCTCCATAGTTTAGTCTAAAACACAGTGGTTACCATTAAAATTGTTAGCCCTGTTTCTTTGCACATAGATAATTTTATAGGGCGTATCAACAACACTGCATTAATATTATGCATGTGGCTTGTGTTCTAGGATCCTGGGTTCTTTGAGGCATGGACTGTATCCTTCTTTCTTTATGGGAACACAGATTGGCATGCCAGACAGTCAACAGCAGCAATCGTCATCATCATAACTTACATCATCTCCCTCAGAGTGAGGGAATTCTGCGGGGGGATAAAAACTTTTGTAGATATTTCCTTCTGCTTCCAGGTGGATGGTGGGGTTATTTACCTCAGAAAAAGCCATAATGCTTGCATCCAAAATTAGAGGATCCAGGGACTGGTGAGAGGTCAGGGCCATCCACAAAGAACCTCTATTATTCAACACTAGCTCTGTTTTCCAGTGTTCTATCCAACAACCTAACAAGGGACTCCTTTGCAGTCAAGTTGCTGGACTCCAACTGGCCACACGACTTCCTGGAACCTCTTTGTGGGGGAAGGGCTGTATGTAAAAGTAGTGCAGCCTAAGATAGTATTACTTCTCCTATTGAATCACCAAAGAACTGGAGTGGTAGGATGGTAAATCTTTCTTCATTGCCATATCTAGGCCCCTGGCCCAGCAGGTCTCCACACCCTCTCCCAGTGTAATGCTCCAAATGGCAGGGTGACAATTGCACAGAAGGGGGCAGATAATGCACAGAAGATAGGTTTCTTCTGCTCGTGGATGTCACAAGTCTTTGGAAAATCACTTAGGACAGAAATGTTAATAATGATTTGTAAAGATTTTAACTTTAACCAGTGTAGTGCATATATGTTATAGCTGGGTATAATCTATCCTCAGTGTGGAAAAAAAAATCAATATATATTTTAGTGTGACAATGAAAACAAAGTCCTTATTTCCATTTATAGCATGAGTGAAATTGCTAACGGACACATGATAGCTTTGTAAGTGCATATCGTAATCAGATGTGGCACTGATGTTCTCTATTCAAGGAAAGGTATTTCTTCTAGTTCTACTGATTGTCTTTGACATGGACAATAACACTGCTCTGGCATGACTGGCTTCCCAGTACTGGAAGGCTAATCTGTCTCTCAATCCTACTACATAAAAATGTATATTGCACACATTTCCTTTTCTTTTTGATCTGTAATTCACTTCAGTCCTCCTGGAGTTACTAGAGCAAACAGTTCCAATATTATGGCTTTTCCCGTAACAATTAATCTGTTATTCCACAGAAGCACACAACTTCTGGTTAGGGAGGTCCTATGGCAGAGCATCAGCATATTTGTAGTACTATTCAATTTCAACTGGAAAGTTAGTATGCCAAGGCATGATCTTGATCCTTCAAACACAGGAACATTTACAAATGGTTTGTGACGTTGAATATTCCAGAGTGGCAAGACTGATTGAAATGTAAACTTACCAGGCTAACTTCCCATCGACTTTAGAAACTCCAGAGTATAAAATTAAAAACCTAGTTCTTTAGAACAACATATTTTTTTAACGAAAAGGACAGACCCAACCACTGATGTTGTGGTCAAATCTTTACAATGTTATATTGATGTCAGAGTGGTGCTGTTATTTGTAAATGTTAGTTCAAAGAGAATTAAGTTGAGTTTATGTTAGAGACTAGATTTTCCTACCAGGATATGGTCTTTGGATGTTGACAGAATTCCACAGCCTCCTTTAGTAGGACTGCCAGTACATATAAGAAAGTACATCAGGGCTAAAAATCTGTAATCGCTTCTAAAATAGAATAAATACTTTGTAAGTATGGCACAAAATTTCAACAAAAAACAAGGATTTGTTTACCTTCTTACGTATAGAGGATAGACATAGAAATAAGAGGAAAGAAACAAGATGAATAAGAAGTTAAATCACCCACAGGAAATTGGATCATCTGCACAGAATTAGTATAATAAATATTAATTATATTTATGATGATCGTAACTAAGGCAATGTACAAACAGAATCATAGCTGAAGAGCTTACCATCTAAATAGACTAAACAGATACAGGAGCAATGAAAGATTGGTTTTCTTTAACTTATTTTTATATCAATATTATTGGGCAAAAACCATCTTCAAGAAAGGTTCAGAAGAGTCACCAATGAAAACTGCAATTATTTAAGCGAAATATAAAAAATAAAATTATGTGTGCAAGTCACTCAGATAAAGAATAGTTCACTTCGTCTTTCAGTCTTCACAATTTATTGGGTTATTGCTGCCTGATATTCTAACTATGTCCTCAGTTCAGCAGCTGTTAATCATGCAAGGCTCCCTATGACCTTAAGACCAGTTATGCCTTTAAAAGGGCTGCATGAATAGCTTCAAAGCCATTTAAGGTTCTGGCCTGCTCAATACTCAAAACAGTAGTTTCACTCAGAGGTAAATGGGATCTGTTCCAGGATAAAGAAAGTAGGAGTTAGCTCTTGGATATCACTCACTCTCATATAGTGCAATTTGCTACTTAAGTCAGTTCTACACAATTAAACAGTAAATTCAAATATATTAAAAGTTTTATACTTGCCACAAGCAATTAATTTATATACTAACAAGCTACAGGACTGCTTGTTTAAGTGTATATATATCTATATCTATATCTATACACACACACACACACACACACACGGTTTCTTTTGTATATATACTGGAGACATATATATATAGATATATATAGATATATATACTGTTTCTTGTGTCATGTGATTAGGTAAACAACACTTCTCTTTCACTTTCTCCACACCATTCATGATTTTTTACAGCTCTATCATATTCCCCCTTTTGCCATCTCTTTCTTAAATGAACGGTCCTAGTCTTTTTAATCTCTTCTTGGGTGGAAGATGTGGCATACAGTTCATCACTTTTGTTGCCCTTCTCTGCATCTTTTCTAATTCCAAAATATCCTTTTTGACATTGGGCAACAAGACCTGCACTAAACATTCAACCATGGATTTATACTGTGATATTATCATATTTTTGTCTTGTTTATGTCCATTTCCAAATGGTTCCTCATATTCTGCTGGCATTTTGGAAAGTAGCTGCACAGATGTTTTCAGAAAACTACATATAAGGACTCTAAGATCTCTTTCTTACCTAATTAAGCCCTCATCATTTTGTGTAGATAATTGGGATTATTTTTTCCATTGTGCATTACTTTGTACAATATTACAAATTCTCTTTCAAGCTGTATTGCATGATGATATACAAAATGATGAGGGCTTAATTAGGTAAGAAAGAGATCTTAGAGTCCTTACAGGTAGTTTTCTGGAAACATCTGTGCAAAAAGCCAGCAGAGTATTAGGAAATGTACATAAACAAGACAAAAATATCATAATATCACTGTATAAATCCACAGTTGACTGATACAGCTGTGTAAAATCATGAATGGTGTGAAGAAAATGGAAGAGAAGTGGTGTTTCCCTAATCACATGACACAAGAAACTGTAGTCCCTCAAAGTACTTCCAGGCAGCAAATTTAAAGAAACATGAGGAAGTATTTCTTCTCATAATGCACAAACTGTGGAACTCACTGCCAAAGTATATTGTAAAGGCCAAAAGTATATCTGGATCAAAAAAAAAAATTTATGGAAGCTACAGCCATCAATGGTTATTGGCTAAGATTATCAGAGTAAACATAATTTTTGATTTCCAGGAGCTTAGAACTGGATGGCAGAGGTTAGGTCAATTGATAATTGTGCCTTCTGTTCGTTCTCTCTGAAGCACGTGGCATCAGCTGCAGCTAGGAGACAGGATTCTGAGCTACATGGATCACAGGTCTGACTCAGTGTGGCCATGGTTGAACTGAATGTTTAGCCAGGTTACATTATTATTTGTCGTTTTTCAAATCCTCAAAATACCGATCACAACACTCAAGAGAATGTGGCTACATCTACACTATAGTCAAGATCAATGCTTTGTGACAGATGCACTGGCAGTTGATTTAGCACGTCTAACCTCCCAAATCAATCACAGATCACTCTTCAGTTGACTCCTGTACTCTACTACAAATAAGAAGAGTAAATTAAGTCCACGGAAGCGTGTCTCCTGTCCATGCCATATGGTGTAGACACCACATAACTCAACCTAAGGTATATCTACTCCAGCTATATTATTCACATAGTTGGAGTTGCATACCTTTGGTCGACTTACTGCAACAGCATAGACCTACTCTGAAATATATGGAATGAAATCAGGATGGGTTTTAAGGATAAAGACATTAACCTTTATGAAATGAAGTGAGAGAAGGGCCCAACCCCTACCTCCAATAAATGCCAGGCATTAATTTGCATCCATTGCAATATTAAATGGTCTCTAATCAATATTCAGGTTCAGCCCCCTTCAGTTTAATGCTTAGGATTCATCCCCACATGGGAGGGGAATCATTAACTCAGTCAGAATTTATACTGGGGTATCAGATTTGATTGGTGTGTATGTGTGTGTTCCAGAGGTGGAGACACTCTTACTGTTAAGAATGGAGATTTTCTTTCTTGCAAGGATAGTTACATTCATGTCTGCCCACCTAAGAATACTGAGATATAAATTTCATGGTTTTGTTAATCAGGAAATAGCAAATAGTTGCACTGACTTTGACCTTTAATGTTTTATTGTATCTTCACAGTTGGAATGTCTTAGAACTGTACCATTTTATGACATAAGGGTTCAACTTTTTAATTGAACTAAAATTCTCATTAAGATCATAACGTCTGTAACTCTTTAGCAAATAAGCAGCACCAACAGCGAAAATACAATGCCTTAGGCTAACCTGTCATCAAGTATGTTATAAGTAATTCTTGTAGACCAAGTTTTCTGTGACATTACAAAATCAGCATTTTTATTTCAATGTTTACACCTTTTGAAGTCAGCACTCCAAGTTAGCAGAGGTTGAGATTCCTTTCCAATTTCATTTTCAGTAATTTTTTTCAAAGTAAGACAAAAATAGGTCCAAGTACTGCAAAACTTCACAGTTCCTACACTCCTCTTTCTTTGCATCAGTGCTGACACAATAGCTAATGTGGTTGATATCTGCTCAGGACAGCCAGGAGGAGACCTTCTACAAACCAGATACCAGTTTCTTGATATTTTTGTGTGGTTCAGCCTGGATAGTGACCCTACATAAGAAAGAAAAGCCAACAAGTTGCTGTAATTTATGCCAGCTAGTAAGACTCCCCAAGGAAATATCCACCAGCAAGGGAAGTCAGGAGCATGCTGATTCTGATCTTATGCTGATGTCAATGAGAATGACTTCAGTGAAATCAATTTGTTTAATTGTATAAATGATGCCAGACTCAGGCCTGACTCAGATAACTGTAAGGGAAACATGATGATTAAAAGCAACAAGAGAGCTCCTACAAGGAAACTGCCTGATTTAACTCTTCTGGAACACTTATCTAGGTATAGCTAATTTTCAGGACTAATTCTTTGTAGACACACTGTTATGGATTAGAAATGATTTTAGTTCAGAATAACAGCTCTACTTTGTAATCTGAAATAATAATTCTGGCACTGAGTCTAAATGTCATTGAGAATCTGGGCTTTATGCAGATGATTCCATACATGCCTATGTCAGATTTCTTTTGAATCACCTGGTGCTGGATTTTGTCCACGATGCAATGCTAGGTTAGGGCACTAGACTAGAGGGGCCACTGTTCCATTCTATTGTGCTGATTCCTATGTTCCGAAGTACCTAAAAAGATCCACAAGGTATGAACATTTAAAATGGTAAATTTGTTGATGCAGCTGCACCTTAGTTGTATGTTTGGAAGAAAACTAAAACAACTTAAATATATTTGTCCTTACTTAAGTTTCATAAAATAAAACAAAGGAGGAAATTATAGATGAAGTGTCGTACGCATGGTCTAATGCTAGATTCTGATCTAAGAAAGAGATACGATGGCTATGTTTACATGGAACTCTGCCCAGCACCTCTGCCGGCAGAGCTCTGCAAAGTGAGTGTCTCGGAATTGTAAATGGCTGTCATTTGCATACGCCCAAAGCTCATTACCATAGTCATGTGAGATTTCAGTGCCCGCAGAAGAGGGTACCGGCACCGCAGCAGCTGTGTGGACGTGACTCTGCCAGCTAAATCCCCCTCTGTCTCCTGAGGCATAAGGGACTGGCAACAGAGGGGGGGTAGCCGGCAGAGGCACATCCACACGGCTGCTTCAGTGCAGGCACCCTCTTCTACGAGCACTGAACTCTCACGTGACTATGGTTATGAGCTTTGGGAGTATGCAAATAGGCAGCCATTTGCAATCCCAAGAAGCTCACTTTGCATAGCTCTGCCGGCAGCGGTGCTGGGCAGAACTCCATGTAGACATAGCCGAAGAGAAAATTTCTCCACTCCTCTCATAGCAAATACTAAGCTAGCTCAAAGCTAGCTCATCATCTGGTGTAAATCAGCATAGCTCCATTAATTTTAAGAAAATTATGCTGATTTACAGCAGCTGACCATCTGGCCTAGTGTTTTACCAATATCTGGAAATCTAATTTATCTTGGTCCATAGCACAGGTTTTTCCATAAACGTTAATTTTCTTGACAGTTTTCTAGCTCTTCAGTGTGACTAAAAATAGGGGGAAAGTCATACATTTTATAAAGTTGAAGCAAGATCACTGATTTGGCTTCTTGATAATGTCTGCTCTTGAAATTTAAGAAAAACAAATACAGATGAATCTCTTCCGTAGGCTGCCCACTTGAGACTTCATGAACAAACAAATACAAGTATACGTGATTTAACCTCTCCATCTCCTGTTGCGAAGATTTATAGATACCATTGCTTGTGCTGCTGCTGTTGGTGTTACATTGTTCTTAAATTTGTTTTTATAAGCTGTCTGCATCCATGGGAGAGGGAGTAGATTTTGAAGTTTTTCTTCAGTGGCAGTCTGCAGAAGTCGCAATAGAGAATCAGAGATGGGAAAGCATTTAAACATGTGCTTTCATTTTCCACAGCCCGTGTAAACTAGACATTCTGTAAACCTTTAATTTTTCAATAAGAACTACTTTCCCAGCAGACAGACTGTCTGTCTTCATAAAGGAAAAGAAAAAGAAAAGCTAATCTAAGTACTCTGACAATTTTAGGGTAACATCAACTGGTGGGTGGGGTAATTAACTGAAAACCTTGTAAAACTTCTAGAGTTGGTAAGGGCCAGTGTTCTTCTAATGAATGTCATCAATTTCTTTTTCTGGCTGTCAGCAGGCTCCTAGTAAAATTACCTCATGTTGAGAACAGTAGTGTCCATTGGGGGTGATGGTGTATGCAAGCAACATCATTTCAAGTCTATGCAAAGGACAAGTCAATATCAAACGCTCGTTTAAAGACTGAATTTATCATCTATTTGCTCAGCAATCTGGAAATTCCTGTCAACATTCATCAAAGTGAAGTTGGGTTAGTTCAGTTTATCCTCCACAGGTTCACCAGGCTCTGAGCTATTTGGTGGAGGTGTTCTTAAGGTGCTTTTTAAAGGATTTTAGCATGATTGTGTGTGTAACAAGTGAATTCTTGTGTTGGTAACGTTATAACAGTTGGCAGAAATTAATTGAATTGCCATGAGTTTCAGAAGTGTTTCTCAGTGAATTGAAGCAAACCTTAAATGCTATGATAGTCTGTACTATGATAGACATTCTACTCATGTGAAATACCACTAGCACATTCCTGGTGAATGTCAACAAGATAGTGTTTTACTATACAGAATGTGTATTAATTGAGTATTTTTCTATTGAGTCATGAATTGGAAGACTGCTGGATTTTTTTTCCCTCCATGGTCATTTTGTTTTTCTGAAGTCAGTCACAGACTGTTTCTGTTTCAACTTACTCTAGAGTTTACCAGATGTTCCTTTTGGATTCCATCTTTCTGCATCATGTTCGCTCAAGTTCACAAACATACTTTCCTCGGAACACTTATTTTGAATTCTAATGAAATCCATTTATAAATTAGTGTTTGAAAGTTTACAGTGTGCTGCTTTCCCTCATTATCTATTATTAATGGTTTAACCATCATAATAAATCAGTGAATGGAGATCTCTATGCAGCCTTGTTGATTTGCAAGAAATCAGAAGTTCTTCCTTCTTTTCTGTTTCTGCATTTGCATTGTTTGCATATTTGAGTGTTTGTATGACCACATCCTATTCTGAGCTTCCATAGTGTTAAAGTTGAATGCTTAGTCACTTAAATCAACAGTCATCAATAATGTGCTTTGGCAATTAGAGCATTGGTTTGAAATTAACAAGATGCAATTCAATTAAAAACAAGCACATAATACTTCATGTCGAATAGAAATATCAAATGCATAAATACGAAATGTGGAGTGACTAACTAGTACCCCAGCTGATAAAAACCTGGGGACCACATATTGAAGTGTGTGGCATAGATGCAAACAGTGTGATATAGATGCAAAACAGCATATAATTCTGAAATGTATTAACAGACGTAGTGTATGTAGTGTAAGACATGGAAGGTAATTGTCCCATGCTCCTCAGCATTGGCAATTATGAGAGCAATTACATTCTTGCAAAGGATTCCAAGGGAGATTATGGGATCCTCATCACAGTAGATTGTCAAGAACAGGATAGACAAATACTTGTCCAGATGCTCTTGGTTTATTGGGTTCTCCATAAGCGCAGGAGGCTGGACTTGATAACCTCTGGAAGCCCTTTACAGCGCTTCATTTGTCTGATTATGTGATTTGATAAATGGTGTGCAATTTCTCACCCTTGCCACCTGATTTTGAATTTTGAGACAATATTCATAGTAAAACAGTCATGCAACATCTGGGATTCACAAAACAGTGTAATTTACATCTGGTAGTCTCCTAAATCATCACAAATTATGAAATCTCTGACTCCATGCATCACAGTGAATGGAACTCAACATTTTCATTTATTAACATATTCATAAATATGGGTTTTTTTTTACTCCTTTGCAAACTGCAGTGGATATGGAACTGTATGCCTGGGGTTTATGAATGCATGCATAAGAGAAGCATGTACATTTGGCAATCATACATCCTGGAGACACAGACATCTACACATGTCTTAGAAGCAAAGTCGAAAATAGGATACCCATTTCAGAGACTGGAACAATGGTGTCCAGCCCAGAATTCTGTATATGATATGGCATATTCCAAAAGCTCCAGATTCTCGCCTTGGGACTGAAACTAGGGCCCTGTTGTAATAAGCATTGTACAATAAGTGACAGATGTTTCATTCTTCAATGAGTTTGCAGTCTAAATAGACATGACAGACAAAGGTCAAGGAAAAGGACTAGAACACACAAACAGAGTGAGGAATGGGATGATTGCAAACATCGCATTAATTCCATTACATATGAGTGTATCTGCATTTGTTTTGTTGTTGAAATAGGTGCAATGGGGTTATGCTAGGAGGAGGTTAGTTACATGGAAAAGTCAGGAAAGGGGTTGGAAGACTTGATGTAAACAGCTAACCCACACACGGGCTGGAATATTCAATCAACTGATGACACCACTAGCACTGATCCCTCCCAGCTTAGGCTGCATCTGCAGCTGAGCTACCCACTGCAGGCTCTGACTGCTCCTCCCTGTAGTTTCTTTCCCTCACATGACGGGCTGCAAGGGACACCGTGTGAATTGCTAGTGGATTTTCCCCTGCAGCTGAGCTGTGCAGTAGTTTCCTCCAAGGCTAGATTCTTAATACTTTCTAAATTCACTTTGTGTAACACAATCAGTAGAACTAAAGTGACAGGACCCAATGTTCCCTGGAGGGACTGTTGCATACAGAGAGGACACCAGGGAAATGGGGACTGCAAGGATTAAGGTTAGGAGTAGCTTCTGTTGCCACCTCTGAGATATGGAAAAGCCAGGGATTGGTCACTTCACCCTGGCCAGTGAAAAGGGTCCTAGTGCTCACGATAGAGAATTATTAATACAACGATTTAGAGAACCATTTTACATACACAAAAGACCATGTGCATATTTTTGTTACTTCATAATTTATCTTTCCCTATCCTAACATGGTGCCTCAGTCTGGACTATGGGGGAGGGGAGGAGATTTGTAGAGCTCTCGGACATATCCAAAGTGAAAAAAGGGCACATTAAATCTTTTAATGGCTAAGGCAGAACAATAAATAAATAAATAAATAAATAAATAAGAAGGCAGACCAGTTATAAACCAGCCAGGTGGAACTCCTAAAAGCAATTCAGACGGATGGACAGAGCAGTACAAAGGCTTTAATGAAGTTCCACTTGTTTAACTTGCAGCTGATGTAAATAATCCCGAGAAGCGTACAGAGGGCACTCTTGGACAGGAGAACCTTTTGCCTCCCTATTTGGCGTTGGTGCAACTGCTGCTGGAATACTCCATATAGTTCCTGTGCTCACACGTCAGGAGAGATTTTGATAAGTTGGAGCAGAGTCAAAGAAAAGCCTTGAGAAAGAGAGAATCAGAAGAATTAGAAAACACACTTTAAAGTGATAGAGTCAAAGAGGTCAATCTAGTTAGCTCAACAAAGAGAAGTTTAAAGGGTGACTTTGATTACAAATATCTACGTGGGCAACAAATATCTAATAACGGGCTCTTTTCTGTATCCTGGAAAGGCATAGCACAGTCCAATGGCTGGAAGCTGAAGCAAGACAAATTCAGACTGGAAGTAATGTGTACAGATTTGGCATGGAAAGGAATTATCCACTGAAACAATTTACCCACAGTTGTGGTGGATTCTCCATCAATAACGATTTTTAAATCAAGACTTCATATTTTTCTCAATGATATGGTCAAAGAACTGTTTGGGGGGAAGTTCTTTCGTCTGTTTTACACAGAAGGGTAGACTAGATTACAATGGGCCTTTCTGGTCTTGGAATATATGAAACTTTGCTTTCATTCAGCATCTGTCTTTACAAATTAAACATGGTGGCATTGTTTGCAACATTTCCAGTGTGAGATATGGATCTTTGTCTGAAGCCCTCTGGAGCCCTGGATTTGCAGGCACAAATCTAGTCCATTGATGGACCTCATGGAAAGAGGAGTTTGAGCTGTTCAGACCTGGCCACACAGGAGGAAGGCAAGAGCAGGAAAGTAAAACTATTACTCACCCTACTGGAGAGCAAGGCAGAGAGTTCTGAAGCATGCTGAAGCTCACCACTGCTTCAGGCCCCACTGAAGTCCTAAGAGATCTGGGGCCCTATTGAATGAAACTGGAGCAATACTGGTTCTTTTTTTCACTAAAGACCAAAGTTTTGGGGACTTGGCATGTTCCCTAATGCAGGACTGGGTAGTCTGAGGCACTTGGGATCCCTGTTTGTGGGAGCAGGTGCTCTAGGAAGGCAAATCTCATATTAAATGGTTACTTAGATACAGGGTATCCAGCAGAAGCCTCAAGAGAAAGGATGCAAGCCCTAAGAGGCCCAGTGCCCACAGACGTGTATGCAATCAGACAACAGCGAAGGAGAGCTGATGGTGAGGATTCCATACTCCTAGTGCATTTACCATGAGAGGGGAAAGGAAAATTGCTGGAGACCGCAGAGGTCAACTTGACACTCAGCACAAATTATAAGAGCCTCAGGACTGCTCCCACATGTGCTGACTGGGAAATTCTACACTGGTCAGGATCAGGCCTCATTACTTTTTCCCAGCCTGGAACACCATCAGTGTTGTATATGTGTTTGGGGGATGGAAAGAAGGATGGATGATAGGAGTGCAGAAAAGCCTGACCATATAAAGCTTTATAGCAGCTTGAGGTCCACTTTCTGCGACTTCCTAGGTGTTAATTTAACCGCTGTTCATTAGCACTGCATTGACAATATAGAGATCCGTTGACAGGAGTCACTGTTGGGACAAATTTTCCTAGAGAATCACTGTTGACAGAATGTGTCTACACTTAATAGAGGCTCATTCTGTTGGCACCTGCCAGTGGCTCTGTTGACAGAATGGGCCCAGGTGGTCGGAAAGACAGGCTCACATGGATGCCGAGCCCTTCTTGCCACAATAACTCCATACACCTTTAGAGCTCCTCCCCCGGCCATGTCCCCTGCCTTTGCCGAGGCTTGCGTACCTCCTGGAGGGACAGCAAAGCTAGTGCAGGGCTCCCAGGCATTCTGTGAGAGAGTCTGACCTTTCCAGTGAGCTATGCTGCCAGAGCAGCCTCTGGCTGTCCTTCTCCTCCACCTCTGCCTCTGGATGAGTAAGTTGGACACCTCCCATGAGGAGGATGCCATCCTTGCTGCTGCATTGCTGCACTGGCACCCACACTCTCAAGTCACCAGGTACTTCTGGTGATACAACACCAGCTCAGACTGGTGGGACTGGCTCGTGATGGGAGAGTGGGATGACCACCAGTGGCTCCAGAATTTCCACAGGCAGAATCACGTGTTTCTGGAGCTCTGCACCTGGCTTGCCCTGGCCCTCTGATGACAGGACAGAATCACACAGAATCATAGGGCTGGAAGGGACCTCAGGAGGTCATCTAGTCCAGCCCCCTGCTTCAAGCAGGATCAACCCCCACTAAGTCATCCCATCCAGGACTTTGTCAAGCCGAGACTTAAAAACCTCGAGGGATGGAAAATCCACCACCTCTCTAGGCAACACATTCCAATGCTTCACCACCCTCCTGGTGAAGTAGTTTTTCCTAATATCTAACCTACTCCTCTCCCTCTTCAACTTCAGACCATTGCTCCTTGTTCTGCCATCTGACACCACTGAAAATAGTTTCTCACCTCCTCTTAAGAGCTCCCCTTCATTAAGTGGAAGGCTGCTATTAAATCACCCCTAAGTCTTCTCTTCTGTAAACTATACAAGCCCAAATCCCTCAGCCTATCCTCATAGGTCTTGTGGTCCAGCCCCTTAATCATTTTTGTTGCCCTCTGCTGAATCCGTTCCAGCAAATCCACATCCTTTTTATACTGGGGGTGGGGCCCAAAGCTGGACACACTATTCCAGATGTGGCCTCACCAGTGCCGAATAGATGGGAATAACTACTTCTCTAGATCTGCTTGAAATGCTCCTCCTAATGCACCCTAGTATGCCATTAGCCTTCTTGGCTACCAGGGCACACTGTTGACTCATATCCAGCCTTTCATCCACCATAACCCCTAGGTCCCTTTCCATTGTACTGTTGCTGAGCCAGTCAGTCCCCAGCCTATAATAATGCTTGGGACTCTTCCGCCCCAGGTGCAGGACTCTACACTTCTCCTTGTTGAACTGCATCAGATTTCTTTTGGCCCAGTCCTCCAATTTATCCAGGTCCCTCGGGATTCTCTCTCTACCCTCCAATGTATCTACCACTCCCTCTAGTTTTGTGTCATCCACAATCTTGCTGAGGGTGCAATCCAGTCCCTCATTTGGGTCATTAATGAAGATGTTGAATAACACCGGCCCCAGACCCGAGCCTTACGGCACTCTGCTTGAAACCGACCGCCATCCAGATATTGAGACATACACCACAACCCGTTGGGCCCGACCATGAAGCCAGCTTTCTATCCATTTTATAGTCCAAGGATCTAATCCATATTTCCTTAACTTATGGACAAAAATGTTGTGGGAGACCATATCAAAAGCTTTGTTGAAATCAAGGTATATCACAGCCACTGATTTCCCCATGTCCACAGAGCCTGTTACCTCATTGTAGAAGCTAATCAGATTGATCAGGCAGGACTTGCCCTGGTGAATACATGTTGGCTATTTTTGATCATTTTCCCCTCTTCCAACTGCTCCAAAATGGATTCCTTGAGGATTCCCTCCATTATTTTCCCAGGGATTGAGGTAAGGCTGACTGCTCTATAGCTCCCTAGATTGTCCTTCTTTCCATTTTTAAAAATGGGCACTACGGTTGCCTTCTTCCAGTCATCTGGTACCTCCCCCAGTTTCTAAGAGTCTTCAAAGATAATGGCTAAAGGTTCAGCAATGACCTCTGCCAATTCTCTCAGTACCCTGGCGTGCATTAAATCCAGACCCATGGATTTGTGTACATCTGGTTTTTCAAGATAGCTCAGAACTTTTTCTTTCCCCACAGATGGCTGCCTTCCACCTTCCCATACTGCATTGTCTAGCACTGTCATGTGGAAGTTGACTTTGTCCATGAAGACTGAGGCAAAAAAAGCATTGAGTACTTCAGCTTTTCCTATATCATCTATCACTAGGTTACCTCCCTCATCCAGTAACCCACACCTTCTCTGGTAACCTTTTTAATGTTAACATGCCTGTAGAAACCCTTCTTGTTACTCTTCACATCCCTTGCCAGCTGCAGTTCTAACTGTGTTTTCGCTGTCCTAATTACTCCCCAGCATTCTCCAGCTTTATGTTTATACTCCTCCTTTGTCAACTGTCCACATTTCCATTTCTTGTATGCATCCTTTTTGAGTTTAAGCTGACTAAGGATTTCCCCGTTAAGTCAAGCTCATTGCCTACCATGTTTGCATTTCTTGCTATGCAGCAGGATGGTTTGTTCTTGTGTCTTCATAGAATCATAGAACACTAGGACCGGAAGGGGCCTCGAGAGGCCATTGAGTCCAGTCCCCTGCCCCGACGGCAGGACCGACCACTATCTACACCATCCCTGATAGACATCTATCTAATCTGTTCTTAAATATCTCCAGTGAGGGAGATTCCACAACCTTCCTTGGCAACTTATTCCAGTACTTGACCACCCTGACAGTTAGGAACTTTTTCCTAATGTCCAACCTAAACTTCCCTTGCTGCAGTTTAAGTCCATTGCCTCTTGTTCTCTCCTCAGAGGCCAAGAAGAACAGTAAGTCTTCTTTAAAATACTGCCAGTTCTCTTGCACTCCTTTCTTTTTCATCTTCATTTCCCAAGGGATCCTGCTCATCAGTTCTCTCAGGGAGTTGAAGTCTACTCTTTTGAAATCAAGGGTCTGTATGTTACTTGTCACCTTTCTTCCTTTTGTCCAGATCCTTAAATCTACAATCTCATGGTCGCTGCAGCCCGGGTTTCCACCCACTTCTATTTCCTCTACTAGTTCTTCCCTGTTTGTGAACAGCAGGTCCAGTTGAGCAGGGCCCCTGGTCGGTTCCTTCAGCACTTGTACCAAGAAGTTATCCCCAACATTCTCCAAAAACTTCCTGGATTGTCTGCGTGCTGATATATTGGTCTCCCAACAAACATCTGGATGATTAAAGACTCCCATGAGAACCAGGGCCTGTGATTTGGAAGCTTCACTTAGCTGCCTGAAGAAAGCCTCCTCTATCTCATCTCCCTGATCTGGCAGTCTATAGTAGACATCAACTACAACATCACCTCTGTTACTTCCACCTCAAAGCTTAACCCAAAGACTCTCAGCTGGATTTTCTCCCTCCTTATACTGGAGCTCTGAGCAATCATACTGCTCCCTCGCATAGAGCGCAACTCCTCCTCCTTTTCTCCCCTGTCTGTCCTTCCTAAACAGCTTATAACCTTCTGTGTTCATGCTCTAGTTATGCAAATCGTCCCACCAAGTCTCCGTTATTCCAACCACCTCATACTTCTTTGACTGTGCATTCTTCCTGTTTGTTTCCTAGGCTTCTGGCATTAGTGTACAAGCATCTTAGAGAAGGGGCTGATTGGCCAACTTTCTCCTCTTCACCCTGGAAACCCACTTGATTGTTCTCGCCTCCTTCCCCACTTACCTCAGGGCTTGTGTCATCTTCCCCCAACGAACCTAGTTTAAAGCTCTCCTCACTAGGTTTGCAAGCCTGCCCGCAAAGATGCTCTTTCCTTACTTCGTTAGGTGGATCCCATCTCTTCCCAGCAATCCATGTTCGTGAAAGAGAATCCCATGGTCAAAGAAACCAAATCCTTCCTTGCTACACCACCTATGCAACCACGCATTTACCTCTGTGATTCAATGATCCCTACGCGGATAGACAAGAACACCACTTGTGCACCGTATTCCTTGATCTTCCTTCCTAGGGTTACATAATCTGCCATGATCTCTTCAAAGTTGCTCTTAGCTGTATCATTGGTTCCTACATGGAGAAGTAGGAAGGGGTAATAGTCTACAGGTTTAACAACTTTTGGCAGGGACTCTAATATCCTGGATTCTACCTCCAGGCAAACAGCAAACTTGCCAGGATTTTAGGTCTGGCTGGCAGATGGATGACTCTGTCCTCTTACGAGGGAGTCCCCAGCCACCACCACCTGTTTTTCTTTCTTAGAACTCCTGTCCCTAGGACTGTGCATCCCATTCCTTAGAAACTCTTTCAGATCCAAGCCCTGTGAGGTATCAGCCCCAATTATCTCCACCGTATCACCCGTGGAGAGAGGCTGAAAGTGGTTACTTAACTTCACTGGAATTGGAGAGACCTGAACTGGTTTTCTTCTCCTGGAGGAAACATGCTTCCAGTTCTCCTCCTTGTTTTGAGCAGCCTGCTGTTCCTGCAGTATTATATGTTGCCTTCTATCCAGAAAGTCTTCACCATTTCTGATGGACCTAAGGATTTATATTTGCGCCTCAAGTCCTGTAACATTCTCTTCTAAAATGGCTACCAGCTTCCACTTGGTATATAGAAGATACTTTTTGTGGTCTGGGAGGAAGACAAACATGGCACAGGACACCCACCTACAGACAACCATTCCCCTGGAGAAGGTGTTTACCTTTGCCCCCTGGAAGCTGGCTACCCCCAACAGCTACCGATCTGTGGGGAGCCAGTTTAGCATGGGAAGAGTCCACTGTTGGTGCCATCTTCATTCAGATAAGGCACTCCCAGTTTGCAGACCCTGCCTAGGGATGCAGGGGAAAGAGGTTCCCATCCAAGGGAGACCCTCGGGTTGGAGGGGTAAGAGTGCAAGGGGTGCATGGGGGAGGGGGAAGATCCATTCCCAGTGGACTGTGTCCTCCCACCTACACACACAGTCCTTCTGCATGGGGGACAGCCTCCTGGGGGAGTTCTTGAGGAGCTCGGGGGGGTGGGATGGGGAACACCCCAAAGCCAAGGGCTCAACCCCCCGCAGTCCCTCACCTGTTTGTCCTGCCACCTCCCACCGCAGGTCATGAAAGCCATCAGCTCCCTCCTTCTGCAGAGGCTTGTTCACTTGCCTGATGTGGTTGTGGCTGGATTCGATGCCCTGGGGTTTCTCAACTGTTTCAGGGCCATTGATGGGACCCATATCCTCCATCCATGGCCTGGACCACAGCGTGGCATGGTTCGACAATAGGGAGGGGTACCTCTCCATCATGATGGAGGCCCTGGTCACCCAGCGCAGAAACTTTGGAGATGTGTACATTGGGTGGGCAGGCTGGGCATATGACACAAAGGTGTTTCACAACTCTGGCTTGTTCCAGAGGATGGAAATGGGCACCTTTGACCCCACCAGGAGTTGGTCATCAGAGACCTGGACATGCCTTTGTGCATACCGGGGGATGCCCCCGACCCCCTCATGCCCTGGATCATTAGGTCCTATGCCAGACACCTGAACCCCACCCAGGAACTCTTTAATGTCCACCTCAGCTGAGCTGGAATACAGGTGGAATGTGCCTTTTGCCTTATGAAGGCTTACTTTCACTGTCTGATGCACCTGGATGTCAGGGAGGACAATGTAACCCAAATTGTGGGGGCATGCTGCACCCTCCACAAGCTTGTGGAGGAGACAGAGGGGACCTTGCTTCCTCCCGGGGGGGGGCACCCACTGGCTGCACCTATGAAGAGTCAGGAATAGCCCCCATCTGCCATGCCCACTGAGATGGGCTGCAGATCCAGGAGGCCCTGAGGGAGAGATTCTTCCAGGGACCCCAATAAACCCCCATTGGACAGCCCCAGAAGGGGTCTCAGGCCCACTGCCCCACCCTGTGCCCACAGGGTCCCTCCCTTTACCTACTCATCTCTCCACAGCCCTTCCCCAATAACAAGGGACACGGGGGGTTGTGAACAAATAAACATTTACTTCTTAACACATGAACATGTGCCAAAAAAAGTGATGCAGAACTATTTACATTGTGGTTGGGGCTTGGCACAGGGGGTGGGGGAGTATACATAGTTAGCTGGTGGGGGCATGGAACGGGGCTGGCATGCCTCATTCGAGGGAGCGGGTGGTGGGCTGCAACCACGTGAGGGAATGAGACCCCAAGTGGCCCTGGCCAGGGGATCCGGGTCCAGCTCCAGGTGGTGTGGGGAGGTGGCTGGCACAAGGTGGGGCTGCCAGCTGGAAGGGAAGCAAGGAGGCCAGAAGATGAGCCCTCCCTGCCAGACAGCCCCCAGGGCTGTCCCACATCCCTGCTCCCACACGCGTGCAGCTTGATGCGCTGTCCACCGGTGTGGGTGCTGCCTGCATCCTGCAGACATGCCTGTGAGCAGAGAGCCACAGTCCCCAGTGGTGTGTCTGGAATCAGGCCCTTGCCCATGCAGCTGTCCCACTCCCAGCTGTGTCAGGGGCAGGCAGGCAGGCTGCCCTCCCCTCGGGCCCTGAGGTTGCCTGGTGAGGCCGGGTGGAACACTGCGCCTTGCACACATGTGCAGGTGCTGGGCTTGCTGGGTGGGATCCCAGCCAAGCCACCTGGTGGAGATCGTGGCATGCTCCAACTTTGCCCACCCCCCAGGCCCCGGGATGTTCGCTCCATGGGGTACTCACCCAAGGGCAGCTCAAACAAATCCAGTGAGACCCTGGAGGTGCCCTGGCTGGAGGAGGGGCCTGACTTCAAGCTGATTGCCAGAGTCCCCTTGCTGGCCTGAGATGCAGTGTCATCCTCCTCCTTGCCCTGAGTCCCAGGCTGCTGCTCCTCTGGGTGGGATTCTGGCTTTTTTGGGAGTGCTCCTCAGATGTGCCCAGGAGGCTTGTGGGAAGGGATGTCCTCTGACCAGAGGAGTTCATGCAGTTCTCAGTAATGCAGGCAGCTTGGCTGTCATGCCCCCAACCAGTGGGCAGCATCCAGGGCCCAGATATACCCTGGCACACCTCTTTTATCTTCACCTGGACCTGCTCCATAGTCTGAGTGGGGTGTCCCCAGGCCTCCTACAATGCCCCTGTAGCCTGGGGTGTTCCACCATTTGGCAGCCGGGTCCAGGAGCACTGTCTCCTCTGCTCAGAGGCCAAGCAGCTCCTGTATTTCAGGGTCCATCCAGGCCCAGCTCCTCCTGGCCAGAGGTGTATCCTGGGGCTCGTCCCCAGCCCCTCCAGGGAGCCAGGAGAGATCTCTGGTTGGCTGAGAATCTACCATTTGCCTGCAGAGGCTGCAGGGGGTGGCTGTCAACCGGCTGCAGCCGCAATGCTGGCTGGGCTGCTCTCATTCTGCCTGCTTCCTGGTATGGGGTTTCCAGGGCTCTTGTACCTTTAAGTCTGGCTGGAGGAGCACAGCATAGAGTTCTGATTGTAGTGGACAGGGCATCTCCCAGCTCTAGCTGGCTGGTGCCATGTAGGACTCCTCTGTCAACAGAAGCACATCCTCCTCCTCCCTGGAGCATCTACACTATTTTTTTTTTGTTGATGAAATCTGTTGACAGATGTATTCTGCCTCATACGGAGGCAACAGAACTCCTGTCGAGAAACTGTCGACAGTTTCAGCAGTTCTTGGCAGACACATTTTAAGTGTAGATGCTCCATGAGTTTTGTCAACAAAATCCCAGTTTCGTTGAGAAAACTATACTGTAGATTCATCTTAGGAAAAAGTGAGGCTGAATGCAGGTGAAATTAAAGCTATTAACTCTGTTGCATAGATGGAGGTTGGCATTGTCCCATGTTGCTTTCCTGTCCTAACAGCCTGATATGCTCTTGGACTCAAAGAATGAGTCACGATATCATTATCACTGTCTAATAATGTGCCATCCTCCTCCTGTACTTGTCTGACTGAATTTTTCAGACCTTCCTCTGCTTCCATGTATACTTCTACAATGTCTGAATTTGCCACATTCCTTGCAATGCTGCCCTAGCATAGGCTGGATAACAAGCCAGCAAGGTAGGGGAATGTACCTCCCCATCCTGAACGTGCACTGCTGAGATCTGGATTCAGAAAGGAGACTTTTTTTTTGTTTCACAATCCTGTGTCTAGTCTGCTTTTGCTGTGCACTGTTCTCCCAGCAAGCAGAAACAAGAGAATCACAATTAGACAGTTTTAAATTACACTGTTTAATTAGTCGCCGATAACTCTGCAGGCTACTCAGTGTTTTCCCTTTAGAAAATAGTTTTAATCTTTTCCACATCAAGGGGCTTTAGGGCTGGACCATAACTTCCTAGTCCATGATTTATTCTTGGGCTATTCTTAACCAACCTTTATTTTGTTTGCAGACAGCTGGCTGACACAGCTGACTCAGTTTCCAGATCTACTTCCTTTTGTCTGTTGTAGAGTTCCCTAGTTGGTCATTATATATCTCTAACAATCCCGTAAAGTGTATCAAATAAAGATCTTGCTCAAAAGAGCACAGCCACAGTGTTGTTGAACCTCAGCACAACTGTGAGTGGATGCTACATGTCAGCAAAAGTACAAGCATCAATATTGTCTTCCTTTACCTTCCAGTGGATAGTGTTAAAAGTGAAAGGGTATAGACAAGGGACATGTTTGGGGAAACATGGATTTAAATTAGCCCATGTTAATTAGGCACTCAGCTAGACATTCCTCTGTTAGTCCTTACTCTTGTTCCTGATCAGAACAACTAGTCCATCAGCCATTCTGATTTAAACAGGCTCGGGTCCTTCTGTGCTTCCTATTTTCACTTTTTCACCCTGCAGTTACATAACAGTGCACCGACCTGTGCCATATCAAACTGAAAGACAATACAGTCTTTTCTAAGCTATGTTCTGTTTTACATATACGAGCTCAGCAAGGACAAATTGGTGCAGATCAAATAAGCACAAACTTAAACCTTGGCCCATAACTCAGGCATTGTGAGGTTTAGCACAGATTGAGAAATACTTGCTATCTTCTATTTTTCATTTACACAAACTATTTAGTTTATTACATTAGTCACGCCTACTAAGATCCTGCTTTTCATAGTATGTTTGACCTGGCTTCTTCCAAGAAGTAACAGAAGCCCTGTGTTTGTGATGTTATAAGATTTTCCTAAACCAAAGGGTTTCAGATGAGTTCTAAATAAGCATCTGGTATTTGGAATCTTAGCCAAACTACATCTTCATCCTTTCAAGCTTGTGCTCATTGCTCATATATGCTAAACTAATAGACTGGAGGTATTCACACTGATCCTCAAAAACAACATCACAGTGTAATTCATGAATCATGGTGCTTCTTGTTAAATTATTTTAGTTAAGACATGCAAGATATTTCAAAGTCTCTGTTCTTCTCAAGTGACACTTGCCAGTTGTCCACACCAGCTTAATTTATCCCTGATGACTTTAGACAGCAGACTGAAAACCCATTAGAACCCTGAGGAAATAAATACATCAAATGAATGACTATTCTGCATCTATGTCATGCTCTAATTCCATGGGACCAATAAAAAGGCACAGAAACATTTCTCAACTTTCAGAGGTAATTCCTCAAAGACCCAGAGTAGCCATTACACTTCCAGATAAATAATTTCATCCATTGTAGCCTTTTATTATAGTGGCTTGAGAGGCTGGATATGAGTCAATAGTGTGCCCTTGTAGCCAAATAGGCTAATGACATTTTGGGGTGCATTAGGAGAAGCATTTCCAGCAGATCTAGAGAAGGTGTTATTCCCCTCTTCTTGGCACTGGTCAGGCCACATCTGGAGTATTGCATCCAGTTCTGGGCCTGCAGTATAGAAAGGATGTGGGCACTTAAGAGCGGGTACAGCAGAGGGCAATGAAAATTATTAAGGGGCTGGAGCACATGACCTGTGAGAAGAAGCTGAGGGATTTGGGCTTATTTAGTTTGCCAAAGAGAAGACTGAGGGGCGATTTGACAGCAGCCTTCAACTTCCGGAAAGGGGTCTCTAAAGAGGATGGAGAGAGGCTGTTCTCAGTGGGAACAGATGGCAGAAGAAGGAGCAGTGGTCTGAAGGTACATAAGGAGAGGTATAGGTTGGATATTAGGAAAACCTATTTCACCAGGAGGGTGATGAAGCACTGGAATGTGTTACCAAGACAGTTGGTGGAATCTCCATCTCTCGAGGTTTTTAAGTACTGTCTTGGGGTGCTTTAGTTGCAGTTGATCCTGCTTTAGGCAGAGGGCTGGACTAGACGACCTCCAGAGGTCCCTCCCAGACCTAGACTTTTATGATTCTATGATTTATAAACTTGTGTGTTTGGTCCTGCACTGAGCCAAATTCTAGTTGAGCATACATGCACACAGCTAAGACCCTGGAGATTATGCACATATAT
Organism: Carettochelys insculpta; assembly: GCF_033958435.1. Lineage (NCBI taxonomy): Eukaryota > Metazoa > Chordata > Testudines > Carettochelyidae > Carettochelys > Carettochelys insculpta. Next base: position 150,539,483 of record NC_134139.1, on the reverse strand, counting down.
CTGCCACAGAATTTGGCACAGTTCTTTCTGATTTTGGGGGTAAAATGTGTATAAACAAACAGGAATGCATATCTAATATCTACACTTACATACTATCCACTCTCTCTTTCCCTTTCAAAGACACACACACTTAGTCATGCTATCAAATACATGAATTTATGAGCCAATTAAATCAAGGTGGTCATCATAGCCACCCTCTGCCAGCCTAAGATAGACTCGCTTCTTGGGCACTAGCTGGTGAACAGATGTTCTTAAGCTGATGAATGATCAGTCCCCAAAACATTTTCTAGGGGAATTCATGCCCAGAGTTGCATGCATTTACATATGGGCCTGGCACTGTTGTACTTAATTTCTACTCTGACAGAGGCTCCTACAATGTTCAGGCAGGCACTGGCTCAGGTTTCATCTACAATCAATTACATTTAAATGGGGCTGGAAATATTGGTGTGAAAATTGTTCTTCAAACAACTGGAAAAGCCTGAAAATCTGTTCCAGCTATTTTCTTGGGAGTACCTCATAGTTCTATTGTCAGAATTGTATGAATCATGGGGTAAGTAGTCATGCAATCCCCAAAAGCTCTAGAATTACTGGAAATATAAACATGAATTTCCATGTGCAGAAGGCCAGCAAATTGTCCACTTAGGTCACTTGATTGGGGGTTCACTCAATTTTGGATCTGGTCCCACTCATAATGAATTCAATGGATGACCCGGATGGCAGCAGGATCATGTGATCAGTGACTTGTTATACATGCTGTGTATGTAATCCACTGAGGCTTCAATACAAAAAATATCTCATAAGGGTATGTGGGGTTTATATTTGGGATATGAGTAAGACATGGCTATCCACATCATAAAGGGCATGAAAAGCTTAGAATTCTGGCCATTCCAGGCTCTTTCATACTGTAAGCATGCAACCGACAAATGGGAAAGCCAGTGCACATGATATTTTTAGAGAATAAACACTAATCTTTCGGATGAAGTAAGGAATATCCGATGTTTGGCATAATTTCACTGGAGCTGGCGATTTGCTATTGCCAGCAGTTTGAGCAACCCACAGGTAATTCCAGTTTGGGGTAATTCAGAGCTATGCAGTATAATATTAGGATTAGTTGATGTCAGAATTTAATTAGCTAGCTACCAATCCAAGAACATACCTCACTCTGGGATATTTAATATGCCTTATGTCATTGTATGTAACCAGCAATGAGCAGCCACTTTTCTTTTTTCACAGGAAAACAGCAGTCAGTATACTTACTGAGTTGTTAAACACCCTGATTCAAGATATTATGATTGTGGGGAGTTCTTCATTTGTACTCTGAATCATAACAAATGCCAATGTTCCCTAAATTACTAATCCAGCAGTTCAGTAAAATAGTAATTCTGCCCCTCATCTTAATGGAGATTTAAATCAATGAAGTTTATAGTTAACATGCATATTATATCTTTGTATTATGATACAGATCAGTGCATTTTTAGTAAAGAAGGTACTCAGCTGGCTCCTTGTTCCCCACGCCTCCAGCCAATCCCATGGCTGGGGCTGCTGAAGTTGCACTACTCAGCATCGTTTAGTACAGGCACAAAAAAGCCCTGGTGTGGAATATTGAAGGTATCATGTAAACCCATAAACCTGGCAAAGAGGTGTAAAGTCAACTGGACAGAACTAGAAACCAAGTATCTAAAGCTTAATAAATAATAAATCTAATAGCTTCTATGATGAGGTAACAGGCTCCGTACACATGGAGAAGTCAGTAGGGCCGTGTCTACACTAGCCCCAAACTTCAAAATGGCCACGCAAATGGCCATTTCAAAGTTTACTAATGAAGCGCTGAAATGCATATTCAGTGCTTCATTAGCATGCAGGCGGCCACGGCACTTCGAAATTGACGCGCCTCGCCGCCGCGTGGCTCGTCCCGATGGGGCTCCTTTTCGAAAGGACCCTGCCTCCTTCAAAGTCCCCTTATTCTCATCAGCTCATGGGAATAAGGGGACTTCGAAGTAGGCGGGGTCCTTTCGAAAAGGAGCCCCGTCTGGACGCGCCGCGCAGCGGCAATCCGCAGCAATTTCGAAGCGCCGCTGTCACCCACATGCTAATGAAGCGCTGAATATGCATTTCAGCACTTCATTATTAAACTTCGAAATGGCCATTTGCGTGGCCATTTCGAAGTTTGGGGCACGTGTAGACACGGCCTAAGATGGATAGAAAGCTGGCTTGATGGTCGGGCCCAACGGGTACTGGTCAACGGCTCAGTATCTGGATGGCAGTCGGTTTCAAGCAGAGCACCGCAAGGCTCAGTTCTGGGGCCGGTGTTATTCAACATCTTTATTAATGACCTGAATGAAGGACTGGATTGCACCCTCAGCAAGATTGCAGATGACACAAAACTAGGGGGAGAGGTAGATACGTTAGCAGGTAGAGAGAGAATCCAGAGTGACCTGGATAAAATGGAGGACTGGGACAAAAGAAATCTGATGCAGTTTAACAAGGAAAAGTGTAGAGTCCTACACCTGGGGTGGAAGAATCCCAAGTATTGTTATGGTCTGGGGACCGACTTGCTCAGCAACAGTACAATGGAAAGGGACCTAGGGGTTATGGTGGATGAAAGGCTGGATATGAGTCAGTGTGCCTGTGTAGCCAAGAAAGCTAATGGCATAATAGGGTGCATGAGGAGGAGCATTTCAAGCAGATCTAGAGAAGTGGTTGTTCCCCTCTATTTGGCACTGGTGAGGCCACATCTGGAATATTGTGTCCAGTTTTGGGCCTCCCAATATAGAAAGGATAAGGATGTGCTGGAGCAGGTTCAGCAGAGGGCAACAAAAATGCGAAAGGGGTTGGAGCACATGACCTACGAGGATAGGCTGAGGGATTTGGGCTTGTTTAGTTTAGAGAAGAGAAAACTGAGGGGTGATTTAATAGCAGCCTTCAGCTTCCTGAAGGTGAACTCTAAAGAGGAGGGTGAGAAACTGTTCTCAGTGGTGTCAGATGGCAGAACAAGGAGCAATGGTCTGAAGTTGAAGAGGAAGTGGTATAGGTTAGATATTAGGAAAAACTACTTCACCGGGAAGGTGGTGAAGCATTGGAATGCGTTGCCTAGAGAGGTGATGGATTCTCCATCCCTCAAGGTTTTTAAGTCCTGGCTTGACAAAGTCCTGGCTGAGCTGACTTAGTTGGGTTGATCCTGCTTGAAGCAGGGGGTTGGATTAGATGACCTCCTGAGGTCCCTTCCAGCCCTTTGATTCTATGATTCCAAGTTTTCAAAAATAAACCTGGTTATAAGCCCCAAAGCTGCTGTTCCCCCATTTCCACCCAAAATGCTTATCAGCATTCTGAGCATTATAATGGAAAGAAAAACAAGGAGAACAGCACAGGGGCACCTAGCATGTGCAGATATTTAATTAGTTTTTCCTCTTGTCGGAGACTAGGTTACCACTAAAAAAATCCCCTCCTGTTTAACTATGCAGTTTCTCAGTGGTCTACCTTTGCAATGGTTTCCATCGTCTCCCAACAGGTAACGTATATGTCAAGGAATATTCAGTGTGAGAACATCCAGTCTGGATTTGCTCATAATGGAAGCTTGTAGTCAGAGGCTGATACAACCAACAGAGGAACCCCACTGAGGGCACAGACTCTGTGGTTTGCTGAAAATGAGGGACAGACTGTGTAAAGTCTCTGCCTTCTCTTGATACTAACTCTGCTTTTCACAATACTTCAAGTCGTAAGGAATTCATTTTGACTGCCTTAATATTTTGATTAGCTTCATGTCTTGTAGCTGTGATAGACTCAGAGGCCACATCTGCATAGCACTCCTCTTTCAGAGCAGGAATGCAAATGAGGGAGATTGATAATGTAAATGAAGCATTGATTTATAAATCCTGTTCTTCATTTGCATAATCTTGTATGGTCGTGCTTCCAAAAGAGACTTTTCCGAAAGCAAAAGTAGCTATGCAGACAGGGTTCCTTCATAAAAACCCCATTTTTGAAAGAACACTTGTTCCTAAAATGAATGAGGAAGAAGGGTTCTTTCAAAAACAGGTATTTTTTTTCCAAAGGAATCCCCTCTACACAACTGCTTTTGCTTTTGGAAAAGTCTCTTCCAGGAACATGATGGGGCGGGATGATGCAAGTGAAGTGCGAGATTTGTAAATCAGCATTTCATTTGTAATTTCAATCTCCCTCATTTGCATTCCTCCTCCAAAAGGAGAATACTATGTAGATGTGACCATAGTGAATCTACAATCTGGGGGAAAGATAAATTCATAGGATTATAGAAATTTAGAGCTGGAGGAAACCTCAAGAAGTCATCAAGTACAGTTCCCTGCTTTCAGCAAGAACTGAGACCAACTCTGGCAGGCATTTGTCCAACCCATTTATAAAAACCTCATGTAATGGGGATTCTACAATCTCCCTTGGAAGTCTATTCCCGAATTTAACTCACCTTGTAATTATAGATTTTTTTTCCTAATGTCTAACCTAAATCTCACTTGCTTCAGATTAAGTGAGTTACTTCTTGTCCTGCCTTCTATGGACATGGAAAACAATTGATCACCAGCCACTTTATAACTCTTGATAAATTTTAAGATTGTTATCAGTCCCTGCCTCAGTCTGCTTTTCTTTAAGCTATATATGCTCAGTGCTTTTTAAACTGTTATTAGTTTTGTTGCTAGATCATCTGTGTCGTGTATAAACCACCTACACAGGCATTATCACCCCTGTGAGTCAGGGACAGCATGATTTTGGCGGGAAGGGGCTGTATGATAAAAATCCCCACAGACACATGAAGCTTTAAATTGTCATTGCTTGCCCATTGGCAGCACTGTAATGGTTCTTTTTGACTGGTAGCTCCCCCAGGAATTTCAATCTGCTCATGAATAATTCATAAGGACTTGCAGTGAGGTCACAGCTACCCAGAGTCAAGTGTTGTGATTGGTCACATTTTGATCCCCCTTGGAATTCTAAATGCAGGTGACTTATGCAGATTACCTCATGAATATTTATGAGGGATTGCTATATAAGCAGGGCACGCAGCCCATTCCGGACGGCCCTGGACGGGAAGGTGTGGCTTGCAAGAGCGTCCGCTAAGTCCCTAGGCCAGCCCTTCAGGGCGAAGACTGAAGCAGAAGACCCAAGAGAGGTGCAAGGCTTTCACCACCCAGAGGGGTGCAAGACTGTCCCCAGCCTGCGCTCCTGTGGCGGTGGCTTCGGCAGCAAGGCGGCGTCCCTGAGACAGAGCTCACCAGAGGTCGAACTGGCCTGCGTCCACGCAGGTACTGCGTCTCTGGTGTTGCGAACCCCAGGGCCCGCCACGAGTCCAGCAGCACCCGCCTTCATCACCTGCTCAACCAGCAGCGACCTACTACTGGACATAACAAATCTCTACCAGACAAGTATCCTAACCTACCGGCAGGCCAGTGCTTTGCGCGGGGCCTGCAGACAAGGCGATACCTTCCCTGCCAGTAGCTTAAGGGACCCCTAGTAAGGGAGCAGGGCCGATCCCCCTGCTGTGTGCCTGTCAGGCAGGGCAGGCACAGCACCCTGAGGACCGACCTTAGGCTGGGTCTTGCTGGCCACTGGCTGAGTTCCAGTGCAAGAGACACTTACTAAGACTTCTTGTAGTTTGGAACTGTTACTGCTTCAATTAATCTGTTTATCATAGATAGTTCTTTTAAATGTTAGTTTTAATAGATAAGTTGTTTTATTAATAGGAACCTTAGTGATAGATAGGATTGTTAATTAAGTTAGTAATAGATAGGATTGTTAAACCATTTTAGTAGTAAATTATAGGTAATAAATGGTTAGTCTATTAATAACCTAGTTAGGGGGAAAAATGTTGTTAGCTTGTTAAAATATTGGTACCAACAAAGAGCACTTACCAGGGTGAAGGCGTGGCCTCCCCTCTCCTTGTCTTTTCTATTCGGCTTGATAGAGAGGTGACAATCTCCATTGGCCTTTTAAAAAATCACTATTACTATTGGGATTGGAGTAGTGACCTGGTCCCCAGTAAGGGTAAAGAGGAGTAGCGCCATCTCCCTCCTTTTATTTCAAAATATATACATATACACATACATGTTACTTTCTTTTGAACTGGCCCTGGGCCAAATTTACCTGAGACCACGTCACAGTCTGGTATTAAAAATAGTCATCTTCCTGTTGATCCAAGTAAGTGTATACTGATATTAGAATAGGACTGGCAGTAATACTTCCCGTTCCTTCCTAGTGTATTAATAAACCACTTGTGTTTCATATATCTCTGTTGCCTGCCTCATTGCTCTCCTCGACCTCAGTCTTCCTGGGGTGGGGGGCAGTGTAGGTCTGCATCCTCTAGGGGTGCACCCCGACAAAGGCTGCGGGGTCGGGTTCTGGGACCTAAAGGGTGGTGAGAGTTTATTTTGTGGTGTCTTCCCACCACCTGTTGGGGGCCCAGCATTGCTACAGATGCCACGGCATTGTTGGAGAGTCCCTGGGCAATCTGGACTCTTTCCAATTTATCCACATCTTTCCAAAAGTGTGGCCCCCAGAACCAGACACAGTACTCTAGCTGAGGCCTAGTCAGTGTTGAGGAAAGTGGGACAATTACCTGCCATGTCTTACATACAACAGTCTTGTTAATACACTCCAGAATATTAGCCCTTTTTAAAACTGCCTCATATGGTTGACTCATATTCCATCTGTGAACTACTACAATCCCTAGGTCTTTGTCAGTGGTACTACCGCCATGAAGTTACCCTCTATTGTGTAGTCATGCATTTATTTTTCATTTCTAAAAGAACTGCTTTGCACTTGAGTTAAATGAATATCATCTTGCTGATTGTGGACCATTTCTCCAATTTGCCAAGGTCATTTTGAATTCTCATCTTGTCCTCCAAAGTGCTTGAGCCACTCTGGCCATGACCTGGAAAAATTTAGTATTCATTCTTTCTGGATCAGGGCAGTCATGCCAGTGGAGTTCTGACCTGCAACAGGTGCACCCAGTAGGGCCCAGGAAAGCAAAGTGTTACAGGACTATGCCCCCAGTAAGGAAAATATGGCAGGGAACAGTGAAACCTAACTAATCCAAAGGGCTTGTTTGTTTCAGAGGCTACCCAGAGCATATGCAACATTTGTATTTGTGGCACTCCATAGTGCAGTCAGCCTACAGGAATGCAGCTGGATCTTAGCTGGGCACCAGGGCCAAAGCTGATTGTATGCCCACTTTGGCTGAAGAGTTATGCAGTGGGATCAGCTCATGTCACTCCTACACTCACTGATAAATCATGCAGACTCACCTCGTGTCCTGGTTTTTCATTCTGGGGACAGTAATGATGGGACTCACAGGAGTCAGCTGAAGGGACAGCAGACAAAGGAATGTTAGCTCGATCAGGCAACCATGGCCAGAGATGAGGTTCATATGGTAAGGAATATTCACAGAATGTGAGCAAAAGTATTAGGCAGGAATCATAACCTTAGGCTGTACGGTTGGAGGAGTCAGAGAAAGAGCCTTAAGGAATAGGAGAAACCCACCCAGAGTTACAGATTATATGTTAAGGAGCCTGGTAGCTCAGCCCTGCAGCCAATTCAATGCCAAGTATAAAATGTTTGGGTGATGGGTGAGTAGGTCCCCTCCCATTTACTAACTGTTAATAAAATTTGCATCCTGAATTCCATGCACATATGTCCTTATTTTGCTGCTATGTCCACATCAATATACCATATGCTTAAAGCACCCTGATGCAATTTTACTGAGACTTGCACTCTTTTTAGAAATAGTTTCCAATGGTCTGGATTAACTGGCCTTTTCGCATTAGGCCAACATGTCTGTATTGAGATAATTTTTTATGCAATGTTATGTCTGCATGTTATTTTATACAACCCTGCAACATTGTGCAGACCTCCTTAATCATGACACTTCATTGATCGGAGCTGCCTGGCTATTTCATGGCAACTTTTGTGATTTTGAAACTAGTTTTGATCTGTTTTTGAACAAAACCAAAGTCTTTTGAATGGTTTGACAAAACCAGAATTATGTCACTATGTCCAACTTTGGTCTGAAATCTGAGCTTCTCAAGTCAAGAAGAGAAATATGTCTGCATGCATCTGTAGCACACTGACCTGGAAGGTGAGAGAAACAAGTTCCTGCTCTGCCCAATTTAGCACAGAAATGTTCCTACTCAAAAATTCTGAAACAGGCAAAGAAAAAACCTGAATCTCAGTCTTCCACATCTCAGGCCAGTGCACTAACCACCAGAATACAGAATGCACAAGACTGTTCTTCAAAAGAAGGTTCCCAATTAAAACTTCATTAAAGCAGATAAACCTCTGGCAAGGGTTTGATTTTTAGCAACACACCATATTTCAATTAAATGAACTAGTGTCTACATTGTTCCAAACTGTTGTACAGAATTATAACATCATGAAAATGTAAGGCTGGAAGGCACCTTGGAAGGTCATCCCCCCTTGAACAGGGAGCAGTGTCTGCTCTAGGGCTCTACTATTAATCCATCAGAATTTATCAATAACTTTATAGTCTCACCACCTGTCCACAATGAGCTCTCCAAGGTGCTGCTTGAACTCCAACAGCCACTCCTGTTCCCTTGTGAACTTCTGCCACACTGAGCTACCTCTGGTGTTGCAGCCCATTTTATAGGGCCTTCCTGGCCCCTGATTGGCCACTTCCTTTGACTGACTTTTTAGTTTCCTTTGGAGTCTCTATGATTCCTGTGAGAGAGTGTGACAAGGCTATGAACCTACAGCAGGGGCTTCAGGGCACAGTCTGCCTGGTCACGCGCATCGCTCCCTTGGAGAAAAGTCTGTTCAGGGTATTTCCCCGCCATCTGCAGGAGTTCCAGCATGGGAGGAGAATCCTCGACAGCACCTTTGTAATGTCTCAGATATGAGCTCCTGGCAGGCAGCATACCTCCCGAGATGGGTGCCTCTGTCCCCCTCGGAAGAGAGTTTCCAACCACTAGTAGTTTATGTTTCCTTCTCATAGTGGTGGCAGCAGACCTCCCAGCCTTGCGGGTACAAGGCTTTTCTCTGCTATGGGGGGTGATTCCTTATCTCTGGTATTTCCTGTATCCTGAATGGCATAACTGTTTCCCACTACCATGGTGGGAGGGATAGAGGCAGGAGTGGAACAGAAGTGCCAGAAGTGCCCAGCTGCCAGTATCCCTCATGCGCCATCTCCCCCTCCACGGATGGTGTGTCAGTACTCTTCTGTAGAGGGACAGCTACCTTAGCCTCACCTGTCTCCACATGAGCACTGTCCAGGAATTGTATGTGGATTTGGATACTCATAAGCCTAGCCACCTCCTGCTGTAGCTATCCCACCTGCTTTCTGAGAGATTCCACCAGAAGACACCTTCCACATGGGACGGTCCCCCCAGCCTGGACTTCAGTAAGTGGGAACTGCAAGTCACAGTCCCTGCAAAACCACAGCAGGGTCTGGGTAGAGGCATCCCTGGCCAGGAGATCTGTCTGACTACAGAATCAGATGAAGGAGACAGGAGCAGTGCTGGCAGAGGTGTTGTGGGTCTTCCTAACCATAGTGAAATGCCCTATGTCAAACTCCCTCTTAATATTCCCCTGTCTGCAGCCCCATGTCTGCTTTGCTCCCCTGGTTGCTCTATCTCTAGCTTTTTAAAGCCTGCAAACCTAGGTCAGGCCTTCCTCCTCATTACCCACACAAGGGAAGGATTATCCTGTGGCTGATCAAGGGCAATCAAGGCAACAAAGGAGCAAACCCTCCCAGAGACATAATCTCAGCTTCCACAGTAACCAAAACTGAAATCACCTGCAAGCAGAATTCAAAATTCAAAATTTAAAAAGTCAAACAAACTCACTCTCACCAAATGCTAGGATGCTCACTGGACAGTTTCTTCAGTTGCAGCAGCTCTTTCTCTCCCCCTTACAACTCCCCTGTCTGCAGCCCCCTGTCCACTTCACCCCATGTGACTAGTAGAAATGGGAACCCCAACAGATAGTATCACATTGTTACCACTACCCAGCACATATCTTGGCACAGCCATTCTATGGTGCAGTATCTAGTGCAGTTTCTTAAAGAATCGGATGTTCCATCCCTTGAAAGTTCTGCAACTGTACATCTCCAGAATCTACTGCAGATGCATTGGTGTGCAAATAAATGGCGAGGAGAAGGTGGGTCATTGAATCACATTTTATCATCCTAAGACGTCTTTTACATACTAAAATTCCTTTAGATGTGCTGGTGTTGACTGTACTGAATTTGGTGCCAAGTTCTTTGTTAAGTTGATCAAGGGTGCTACCAGAGTTACAAAATGGGAACTAAACTGATGGTGATAACTGGCTGGCCTAAAAAAGGCCCAGACCTGTTTTTTTGTTGTTAGAACAGGGGTTTTGTCTAGGGCTCCTGTTTTGTCTTGGTGGGGCTGTATCCTTCCATTTGCCATGAGATATGCCAAATATTTGGTTTCTTGCATGTCAGATTTACACTTTTTAGTGTTTGCTGTAAGCCCAGCCTCTTGCAGTGCCTGCAGAATGTATGCTACATATATGAGATGTGAGTAATGAACTGGAGCTGTCCTAGTGGTGTGGCAAATGCATTTTTTTCTCAGGAGTCTTTTGTAAGGGGTATAACCTTTCACTAGATGTGACGCTGTTACTTACTGGACTTTCCCCAGCTGATCCAAGAGTTTATCCACCCTGAGCACAGAGTAAGCATCAAACTGTGAGGCTACACTCTGGACCCTCAAATCCATGCAATACTGGATGGTGAACTCCACTGGGTTTCAATACGAGGACTTAGAGACTGCACCAAGGGCTCTGGATTTCCTCAGTTGCCCCAACTCTAGTATTGACCAAACCTCCTGCTTCAGGACCCCACAAAGCTTCACAGGGACATGATAAGTCTTGTGTTCAGGCTTGGACATTGAAATTGTCCAAATTTGGTGGGCCGCTAGATGAGCCCAACCTGGTTGTGACAAGAGGTCACTGAAATACCCCAATAGTTTCCTGGCCAGCCATTGTAGTTATGGATGGAGTCCTTCTGCTATAGGATTGAAAGCAGAACCTGCTGGGGGTTGCACCTCTAGTCCTAGATCATCTGACAGGTCCTGGAGGTCGGTACAGTGCCTCCTGTTCTGTCCATGGTTTTAACAAATTTAAACAGAAGATCTGTTTTTCTTTCTTTTTTCTTATCTCACTTCATAATCCACATCCCCTATTTGTAGTGTGATCTCATAGGGTCTTTGCCATCTGGCCAAAATCTTGGTTTCAGAGCTGGACAATAGCAATAAGATGTGATCCCCCAATTGGTAGGCCCTTTCCTGGTCTCCCTTATTATAATGACAAGCAATTTTTTTGTGCTTGCTCCAAATTCTCTCAGGCCAGGCTGGCCACCTGGCCCAATTGTTCCTACCTCTGTACTATGTACTGGATCATATTTTGGGTTTGGGAAGGTTGCTCTTCCCATGTCTCTTTAAGAAGTTCCAGTAATCCTTGAAGCTGCAGGCCATATAACAACTCAAATGGGGAAGATCCCATTGAGGCCTGTGGTGCCTCCCACACTGCAAACATCAAGTACGGAAGTTCATACCAATTTTCTGGATCAGTATTTACAAATTTTCTCAGCATATTTTTCAAGGTTCAGTTGAACTTCACGAACCATCAGGATTTTTTTTTGCAGTGGGTTGGGGCAGGGGGGGCTTCAGGTTAGGAGGGTCTTCATCTTGAGGAGTGTCCAAATCTCCTCAAGCAAGTACAGCATGCAATCTGTTCCCTCATCCATCGGCATTTCCACTGGTGACTCCACCAAAGGAAAAAAATTTATCAACTCTGTGGCTATGGTTCATGCCATTATGGGCCCTAAGGTCAATGCTTCTGGATGGTGGATGGCGTAGTCCACAACAACCAGTATGTGCTGGTGTACCTGAGCATTTTTCTCCAAGGGGTCCACAATATCAACCCCTATCCTTCCAAAGGGGGTGCCTACTATAGGCAAGGGTACCAGGGAAGACAAGGGTACCAACGGATCCCACACAGAACACTTTGGTTCAACTTGCTGACAAACAGGGCAGGCTGCACAGAAATTAGTAATATTCTTATGGACCCCCAGCCAAAAGAATTGAGCCAATATATTAGCCAAGGTCTTCTCCTTGCCAAGATGTCCTCCAGGTGATACTGAGTTGACCACTTCCAAAACTTCTCTTCTGGCTTCTCAGGGCACCAAGAACTGGTAAGACATCTCCTATCCTGTTTGAGTCCTGCTCACTTCACTCGGGAAAGTCCTTACTTAACTCAAAATGAAGAAATTGGAAGGCCTGAGCCTTCTGAGTAGTTGTCCTGTCTATTACCACTATCTGGGTATATGCTTCTTGCAGAGTTTGATCCTCCTTCTGTCCTCAGATAGAATCATAGAACACTAGAACTGAAAGGGACCTTAAGAGGTCATCGAGACCAGTTCTCTGCCCTCATGGCAGGACCAAGCATCATCTATATCAACCCTTTAGATATTTATCTAACCTGTTCTTAAATATCTCCAATGATGAAGATTCTACAACCACCCAAGGCAATTTATTCCTAATGTGCAATCTAAACCTTCTTTGCTGCAATTTAAATCTATTGCTTCTTGTCCTATTTTCAGAGGTTAAAGAGAGTGAGTTTTCTCTCTCCTCCTTGTACTTAAAAGCTGCTATCATGTCCCTACTTAGCCATCTCTTTTCTAAACTAAACAAACCCATTTCTTTTAATCTTCCTTCCTAGGTCGTATTTTCCAGACCTTTAATCATTTCAGTTGCTCGCCTTTGGACTTTTCAGTTTCTCCACTTATTTCCTAAAATGTGGGGCCCAGAACTGGACACTGAAATTTAATTCTAAAAGTAGTACCAGATATTCATTCTGATATACTGAATGCACTATATTTTCAGCTATAAAATTGTTGGTGCTGCAAACTTTTAATCAACTAGATATCTGTGTAGATAAGCTGCCTCAGAAGAAGGTGGGTTTTTCTTTCAAGTTGTGTTGTATTGTTGAGAAAAGACATAGAACAATTGTTCAAGGTATTATTTCCAGCACTGCCCCTTTTAACATGTGTGGGTAGTCAAATTTAAGGGCACTGGGGATGTAGAAATTGATGTCTTCTGGTACGTAATTCAGTTTTCTTTATTTTCAAAGAATGTACAAAGTTCTCTGTCTCTGGATGCAGAGTGTATCACCAATAAAAGGATCAGTTTCTTAGTTTACAGGCTTAGTTTCTTTTGCCAGCAGACTCAAAGCTGAAAAGACTTTCAGGGAAAGTCTACACTTAAAACACTTCATTGCAGTGCAGTTGTGCCACTGTGGCTTTCTAATGAGGCAACATTAAGCCAAAAAGAGATAGTTAATCCACCTCCCAAAGAGGTGGTAGCTATGCTGGTGGGAGAAGCACCCTTACCAGGACAGTGCTGTTTACATGGACCAACCTCAGTCTCCTCCAGACCTATTCCTTCCACCGTAACCTTTTTCGCACTTACTTTGCCATCCAGATTTGTCCTTTTCTCATTTGCCTAGCAATATATAGACATGTCATTACTGGTCTATTTTAAGAAAATAAGTAAAATATTTTTCCAGTTAAAGTAACTAAGAAACAAATATGTCTTTTCCAAAAAAAACAAAATCAGAAGAATGGGGACAGGTAAACTAGCATCACACAGAGCAAATAGAATATAACATTTCCTTTGTCATTCCTGAATTTAAGCAGAAATATATTTTCCCCAAAGAATACATGCATTTTGAAAACATTTGGAAGACATTTCAAATGACTACAACACTGCCAGCATTCCTTTTCCTTTGTGAAGGGAGTCATATCATTGGAAGCTCAGAAATGCCAGTTTAGAAAAGGTCAACATAAGTCACATTTCTGGAAGCCAGAAGAACATTTCCTTTACAAATACAGCACCTCAACTTAAATAGACTAGTGCTTATCAGTGTTTATAGCTAAAAGATCAAACTTAAAACCAGAATTATTGCTGCAGCCAACTTAAGACCAACGCTGGCCTTGAAAAGATTTCTGCTTTTTCACATTATCCAGAGCCTCTGAATGTGCAAAGGCTATCCAATTTAGAAATCTTATTGCCCAATACCTTTCATTTCTTTAGAAAATTCCCACTCACATAGCTAATTCTCTGCTTAATACTCCCCCATCGCCCTGAAGTTAATTAATAATTCTTGTGACATTTTGAATCGTTCTCCTTCTGTTTCCCTCATCTGTTGTACACATGGACAAACCATTCAAAAGATTATCCTAAATGTCTGGTAAGATGTGGCAAACATTAAATGATAAATATGTGTGCTCTTTGAATTCTTGACAACAGCACTTTGGGACACACGTATGTGGGAGAGTGAGAGAAAGGGAGTGAGTTTTCTAGTGAGATCAGAGCATGGACAATATTCAGTCCACATAAAACTGAAGTGATTATGTTTAGTTGCAGGATGCAAAGGAAGGATTTGGCTGAAATTATTTTGGCCCATCTGACTGAAGGATTATGGCAATCACTTGTGATTAAAATTCGGAGCTTGAGGGGCTGGCTAAATTCCTAGCTGTTTGGAGGGATAGCTCAGTGGTTGGAGCATTGACCTACTACACTCAGGATTGTGAGCTCAGCCCTTATGGGGATCATTCGGGGATCTGGGGCAAATGGACTGAAAAAAAATCTGTCAGGGATGGTGATAGGTCCTGCTGTGAGAACAGGGGACAGGACTCAATGACCTCTCATTATCTCTCTCTCTCTCTCGCTCGCTCGCTCGCTATATATCTATATAGATATAGATATATAAACATGTACAATAGCAACTTTCACTGTTCCATCTCTCTTTGAATCCAGCCAGGATGCTATGACCTTTTCTTTCAGATGACGACTTCACTGTTCTAAATCCCTGCCTTTGACATCTCAAAATTAGAATGAGTGGTGGAGGGGCTTATCAGGGCTGTTCCCCATTTCAGCACTTCAAGTAGATAAGGTGTGGGGGGCACAAGACACTACAATACCCTGCCACTAAAGGCTTGTGTTTAAAAACTCCCCAAGGTCACAGATTACCTGGCTTTGGATTTGTATTGCTGCTACCACCCAAATACAAAAACTCCTTTGAGACCTCAGAAGGACACATTTGGGAATTCCTTCCTGTGGGTTATCCTCAATCTTTTTAACCCTTCCTGGGGAGAGAGCTTGAACAACTGTAATTTCTCCTGGTAGCATAGCTTGCAGTCTTAGGCACACTCACACACAGAACATCCTGCCCTCTAGGACACAGCAGTCTAATCACGGTCCTAAAAGGGAGATTTTTATTAGCAAAATGAAAAAAAACCAATACTTTGTGAAACCTTATTTCTGTGGTAGGTGTTACAGAGCAACTGGGGGAAAAAGGGTTAAAACACGAAGAATTCATTCCCTGGGATTCTGTTTGGAAAGACACTGTGGAGGAGGAGAGTGGCTACATGTGCTCAGCCCTGAGAAGTCCAACAACCCCCGCCCCATAAAAAAAGAAAATAATCTGATCACATCTGAGTAAACATTCCCTGTTCTCTCACGTATCTGTAGTTTCAATATTTAGCCCTTCTCTAGGCATGGAAGTCACTGGATAACCCCTGCCTGATTTCCTAGCTTATTTCATATCTGTCCAGCTTTGCCTTCACTGCCTTCAGTTCAAAAGGTCATGGCCTTCAGTTCGAAAGCTCACACTGTTTCCATTAACTTCCTGGCCTCCTGCCAATTCACATCCCACTTCCCTAACATTCCTGGGGACTCTCTAGTACTGACTATCTATGGTTTTAACCCTTACAGACAACACAGTTAGGGTTAAGTCTTAAGAGTTAATCTCTGTGAAAAGACTTTAGTAACTGAATGGCTGGAACATCCAGAAAATGGTATTACTCCTCCAATCCATCAAAGGGCTACACTTAAAATCTATTTGGAAGCCAAAGCTAGCACAGAATTCCCCTTGTTTAGTGGAGCATTTCACCCAGGGCACATAACACCAGGGTTCCATGACTTTCACTGTCCTCCTGCTGGTTTCTGAGTAGAGCTCAAGATGACAATTAAAGCAGAATTGTAAATGTGGGGATTTGTTCAACAAAAAGGGAGATTTGTGGTGAAATTGCTCAGATTGCTGCAATTAGAATGTATGTTAGGTAATGTCAACAGTGCCTCAGGCATTCAAGTAGGTACCTATTTTACCATTTACATACATTTAACAAATAAATGTTTTGAAGCTTAGCTACCTGAAGAACCTCCCAGTGATAATGCAGCAGTTAAACTGATGGAGACGATCAAATCAGACTCCCTTGGTTTATAATAGTGGAAACGAATTCCCTATGAGGATCACTCAAACTTGGAATCCATTCTACCTCCTTGTTTAAAGCAAGACTTCATTTGTTGACTTTCAGAGCCTTCTGCAAAGCTCATCTTCCATTACACGCCTTTGGGGAGGTGTAATGGGATGCACTCAACTCTTGCAATCCCCCTTTCTCCAAATGATTGCATATACCTGCACTTTCCCTCTGTTTGTGGTGAGTCTTTGGTGATGCAGTCCTTCAGCCAAGTCACACACAGTCTGTGTGGGAAATGAAACAATGCAAACCCTTCCAGAATATCAGTCTAACAGAGGCCTCTCTCAGTGCCTTCTGTAATGTCACTCTCTGTTTGTCTCCCCTCTGGAATAGAACAGTGCCCCAGAGCTCCTTCCTTGGAGGCAATGTCTTCACTTTCTCAGGGCCCTGTAGATAGCAACTGTTTGCAATGCCCCTTTAAATATCTCTGTTGGTGCTGTAACTCCCTGGCCATTTTCTCAGGGCTCCAGCACATTCTTCATCCTTATCTCAGGGCCTTGTCCTGGTAGAGTCCAAGCAGCCAGACTGGAGCTCCTTCTGCTCTCCTTCAGCTCTGCCAAGGAACCGAACTTCCCCAGCCATGCAGCTCTTCATATGCTAGGCTGCTGGAAGTTCCTCTCTACTGCTTTTTTCAGGGATGGGGTATGGCAGGGTCATAAGGTCTCCAGCAGGGGCCTTCAATGCCTACTGTGCCTTGACAGAGGAGGGCTGGAGTAAGCTGATAGTTAAAACAGGTCATTTTTCATTGTCATCTTACCAACTGGTTACTTTTTCAGAGTGGGATTTGTGGATGGTTTGTATTTCTATGAACTGGAACTTCTACAGCCTGGGATCTTTTATAATGTATAGGTAGGGCAACCGTATCTCCCTGTCACAAATACAGGACAGGGGGATATGGGGGGAGGGGTACTCATCCCGGCTGCACCAAGCCCCGGGGAGCTGGCACCTCAGCCCTGGGGAAGAGGCAGCCTCGGGTGCTTGAGGACCCAGATTCCCAGGGAAGCGGCGGCCGAGGGTGCTCACCACCCAGAGCCCCAGGGAAGCAGTGGCCATGGGCACTCCTGCCCTCACCCCCAACCCCTGAAGGCCTAAATACAGGACAATTCATCCCTTTTAAAAGACAAGTCAGGACACCTTTTTGGCGTCCCACAAGACCATCCCACCAAATACGGAACGGGTGGTCACCCTATGTTTCAATCAAAATTAGTGCCTCTCAGTGGCACTTCAGAAACTGATAGCTTTTGGTAACCACAGCATTCAAGCAAATCAAGGTTACTATGGGTTGGCATTAAAAAATCTTTACATTTACCATGACAACCATGCTTTATTCCCTCCTCCCAGCCCCAGGTAACACTTAATTTAAATCAAACAGTTGACCAAACCATGGATCTCATTTTGGATTACATATGAGGAAGAGGTGAAGATTAGGCCCTTGTATGAACCAGCCACTTACTCCTCCAGTCTGAGGTTGGCACACACCTGTCTTCTTGGAGAGACAGACTTGTTTTGATAGTCACTTTTGGATGGCTAATGAAATCCCATGAGTTCCAGGACATTTACAAGAAATAAAATGGTACCTTCTCAACTGAATACTCTGCTGAGACCCTGAGGGAACTTTAGCAGTGATCCACCATCCTCAGCTTTTGAAACAGTAATTCCTAATATCCTTTCCTCTGTCTTCATCCTCAGGTGACCTGCTACTGTTGAAATGGGATGATGGCATCAGTCTCTCTATTACAGACTGGGCCATGGCCAATCAGGCCTAGTAGTTGACACAGGAGCCAGAAAGAAGATCTAATCCAAAGCTTAATGCCAGAATCATGAACCAGCGGGCACACCAGGTGTCAGAACTGGGACCAGGAACTAACATCCAATTCAAGGATCAGAAGCAGTAGGTTGTGCCAAGCATCTTAGTTGGACTCAAGAGCCAGGGATCAGAGAAAAGAAGATAGAAGCAAGAGCAAGCTGAAGTAGTAAGGAATAAGCCTGGGCAACAAGAAGGAACATGCTAGAGGAGGACAAGAATAAGGCAAGAAGTACCAGGCACAGGTAGGATTGCAGCTGCAGGCATGAACACACTGAGCAGCTGGAGAGCTTCCGAACTGCTGCTGTACTACAGGCCAGCCAGCTGCCCCTCCCAATCAGTCACTAGGTGTTATAGTCTATCAGGCAGCACTTGTTGGGTTACCTGGAGATTAATTCTGCTGTAGGCCATGATCCCTGACACTCATTTTGAGAATCAACCGAGAGAGACAGCGCTTTTAAAATATTAGGCTGTGGCCATTTCATTCTTCAGTTCCAAATATCAGAGCCATTCCATAATGTGAACAACAAATCTGTGCTGCTTTCATCTAATGACAGAATGAAATACTTCTTACTAGAGAGTAATTAGCAAGAACAGAAGGTGTCTTCAGTTTGATAATAACATTCAGCTCATATCTCCATCTCGTTTTGACTTCTTTGGTGTAAATGTTAAACTTCCATGTGTCGAACAGAAACAAGTGCAATTCAACTCATACAAGACTGAGCAGAACAAAATGTTGCGGCATGTCATGATTATTGCTCCTTGAATGAAGTCTTGCTTTCTCCCACAAGAACTGCTCTGATTTCTTAAGGAAAGAAAATATCAGGAATGGGGGAACTTTAATGAGGCTAAATTACAAAATGTTATAAGACTTTTCCACAAAGTACAACATTTAACAATCTTCTCAAGTGAATTTTTTCCTGAATACTTATTGGGAATACAATAAAGAAAGATAAAGTGGGGTTAGATAATATTTTCCATTGAATCAACTTTTCTCAGTGAAAGGGAGAGAGCTCTTCCTCAGCCCTGGGGAACATAACCAGAACTTTCCATCTAAACACAATGTGGGACAGATTGTTTTGCATAAGGGTTTCACATGAGTCCTAGCAGACTACTCTAAATTAAGCGGGCAATTTACCCCTCTGAAGCCAAAGGACACAGGAATGTAGAGGGGAGCTGGGTGTGTTACAATTTGTTGTAAAGAGCCATATAACCAGTATTTTTGTTAAGTCCATGGCTTTTAGTGTCCACCAGAATTATGAATTTAAGATGTTATGCAAGTTTTCTTTTAGCACGAAGTATGTCAGTTCAGAAAGGGTGTGATTTCTGGTTTTAGGTCTCATTAACACACTTTCTAATATCTCTTAATGCCTATTATCCTCCTTTATCCTGTAGAAGTGTTGTCAACTTCATTGTAAGTGGTCTCCTGCAAGGTGTGTGAACCCCTTGTGCTTATGAATCGTGTGTTTAGACTGAACACTGTTTATGTTCCCCAGACATGAAGAAGATCTCTGTGAAATTCAAAACTTCTTTTTTTTTCCAAGCAAAGTTAATTTAATAAAAAGATATTTCCTCACACACCCTGTTTGTTCCATGTCTTGGGACCAACCCAGCTGCAATAACTCTGAATACAATAAGTATGTTTTCTCATGGTATCTCTTATAACATTCTGTGATAATTTATCAAAAACACTATATGGCAAATCATCACTGATTTTATACCTTGTGCAATTTGTGGTTTATGCTGTTTATATAAATCACCAAGCTAGCAGCAGAAGGTGAAGATTGATGCTCCCTACTAATTTAGACTGGAACTGAACCAAAAAACCTAAAATTGAAGGAATCTGTTCCCATTTACTACTCCCTTATCCACCCAATACATTTGCTTCTTGTTCTATTTTACTTATTTTTTCATACCACAGAATATAAAATTTTAGATGACATTCAGTTTATTTTTCTCAGTTAAAATCATTTTGGAAGTTTGTTTACAAATTTGTCATGTTTCCCAAAACACTTTAGAACTTAGCCCCTCTTAGTATTGTTCCATTCCTGATATTTTTGCTTATTATTGACTACTAGTTTAAGATGCTCAAAGATAATTTGACAAAGGAAAAATAAATCTTTTTAACAAGAGAATTTTGTTTCCAGAGTCTGGCTATATCCAGGATCAAGAACTACAAAAACATATGGCCATAAGTAGATTCCAAAATAATTAGTGTGTGTGTAGCATGTTTATGTGAAAGTCATCAGGAAATGAACACAGAGGCAGAAGCTTTCAATACTTACTCTCGCTACGCTGAAATTTTCACTAAAGCTCAATTCCAGTCTTACTTGTGGAACCTGATGGCTCATGCACTCTGAATTGAATGTAACCAATAGCGGTTTTCCTTCAGCATCTGGTAAGATGGTTTCTTTTTACAAAATATCAGGAACGAGTAAGGGATATTCTGCTTCCAAGAGGAAAATTTAATTTTTCCCATAAAACCACACAGATCTACCTCATTAGAGTCAGTCTTGCTTTAAGCAAACTAATCATTCCTCTGTGAGATCTTTGAGACTTTGTGGACTAAATAAAGTAAAATAAATTGCTAGACCTTCCAAAAAATCAGCAAAAAGAAGGAAATCTTTGGACATTTTATTATTACTATATTCCCTTTTTTGTTTTGACAAGTGGAAAGTTACTTAGTGTGGAGAAGCAAACCACTGAATGAACACATGTACTCAGGCTGAGAATGGATTCTGTGAATGCTTTCCCTCCTGAGGAACTTTTCAACACACAAGTTCATTCAGTCACACAGGCCAGCTTGTAGAATGGAAATTTACAGAGTCCTACAATTACATCCAATGTTATTTGACTCCAGTAAAGAGCCAATATTGTATTTTAGATGGTTCACTTATCTCCTTTCAGTGGAGCTTTTAGTCTCTGAAATTTCAATAGTTACTTTCTACCTTAGCAAGCCTGAAGTGTAGCCATTGCATGTGTGTGTTTTCCCTATTCAGCTCCTATGTCATATCTCCTTTCAGTGAAGTAACTTATTCCTTTCATATGACAAACATTAGTCAAAACAAAATAAAGCAGTCCAGTAGCACTTTAAAGACTAACACAATTTATTAGGTGATGAGCTTTCATGGGACAGACCCACTTCTTCAGATCATAGCCATACCAGAACAGACTCAATATATAAAGCACAGAGGTCCAAAAATTGTTATCAAGGTTATCAAAGTTATCAATTTGAGTCTCCCTCACAACAGGCCTGGCATGAGTGTGAAAGCATCATCAAGAGTCTGGGACCATGAAGCTCATGGACACAATAATGAAAATGAAACAGTACAATTAAGTAGTATGCGAGGACATGGTGATAAAAATCTGAGCAGGACGGAGTTCTTATCTGACAGCAAATCAAATAGGGTCTTTTAAATATCTAGCTAAATCATCAAGACTCAAACAATAGAGCAGGGAAGCCCATCATAGCCCTTGTGTGAGTGCTCCAGATATTGCAAGAGTTATACAGGACCAGATGGGAGACCTCTTGCGGTAGAGAAACTCACATCTAGTTATCAGCGAGCCTGTTCTAGTCAGGTGGAGAACATACATGGAGTGGTGGTGACCAGTTTGCAGTGACTGAGTTGCCAGGAAATTGATAGATCCCATTCCAGAATACCCATGGTTATACCAAGTATCTTGTTATTTCAAAGGTTATTTAATTAAAATAGTGAGATGCCTGTCTGACATGAAATTGTGTTTGGATATCTAGATTATTAATCATTTTGTTTGGGGTGTTACAAGGATGGATGTGTCTTTGCTGGAAGAGTTATTATGCTGCCTGGTGATATGTGTGTAGAATCCACGCCCCGACAGCCCTAGAGTGGAATAAACTCAGACTCAGGAAGCAATGCAAAAAGGAGGGTCAGGTAACAGTGCGCCATGGTTCCTGGCTGGGGGACATGAAGCCAACAGTTGTTGTCTAGTACTCTAGTTCTCTGTACTGTTCTCTAGTTACAAACGTGTTCTCTTGTTCCTGAACACCTGCAAGGGTTATCATTTCAGGCTCTCTGCAGCTTGTGCTAAACTTCGTGGAGATTGCAAGGTCAAAGAACACGACCTTAACTTTGAATTCTCTCTGACAACCCTCAACTGTACGTTTCCTAGTTTTCCAGCGCTCTAAGCTTATAATTTTGTAGCCCCAGACCTCCATGGATATAGGAAACAAGAGTCCCCGTTGAATACCTCCCCTTTAATGCCATCTTAGAAATGGTGTAAGTGAATTTTAAAGGAGTTTGGTACCTTGTGTTGATAGCTCCTGGGTGCCAAAGTCATTGTTGAAAATGGGACTTGGACTCCTAAGTCATTTACTTGCTCTAGAATCTTTTACTCCTTGTTTTGGCCTATCTATGATTTAGCTAAAATAAGTAATACAAGAAGTTGTATTTCAGTTTGGTCCCACAGGTTCTCTTCCATTAACACATACTTATCATGGCCTACATTCTGATTCCCTTACTGAGGCTGAGTAGTACTTCTTCTTCAAAGGACCTTCTTCTTCAAATAAGCTCATTGACATCATGGCAACAATTCAAAGGATTAACATGCTCCTCAGTTTGAGAAAGTATAGAGGGGTGTGGACTCATGTAAGGGGGCACATAAGAATTCAGGGCTATAGAAAAAAGCTTTCTGTTTAGTACAAACTGTTGAATTTGCCTAAAGGGTAAAAGAAATTGGTCATGAGTCGCACTTTCATAATGCAAAGTGTCACATCAGGTGATTTAATTGTTTTCTACAGACTGCTGAAAGACAGATTACCATATGTGAACCTTGAATCAGTCTGTTTAGTCTGTTGCATTCAGAAAATGTAATATTATCAATATAGTGCTTCTGTTGCTTTTGACTAACCTTCTTGAGAGGAAAAAAAACCAGCTGAACCATTTCAAGCTGATAGTTATTTGGATCCAAAATGGATTACATAACAGAGAAGCAATTTGCACAGACATAAGGAAGTCAGTGAAACCTGTCCTGATAGAAGGAATTGAGCTGAACAGTAGGCCAAAGGTGCAATTTTAAAAAACATTTGCAATTCATTAGATTTCCAAAGGTGAAATGTCAGCCTGAGGGAAATGAAGCACTGTGTGTGTGGATCTATAAATATTCAAATTATATCATTTTAAACGACTATGATCATTATGTATTTTTCCAGCCAAAATGATATCATTGGACATAAGAGATTCTACCACATCTTAGTTGTTCGTATCATGGAGTTGCAAGAACTGCTCTAAAAATGTCCTCACAAATATTCACTTCACAGTTGTTTTGGCAGTTGTCTGGTGTGTGTGTGTGGGTAATATTAATCAGGGCTGAATGCAGTTTGTTGAGGTTTACAAATTTCCCACATTTTTCTTGTTCAGAAACTTACCATAGTTTATGTGAACCATCTACTTAGAGAGGGCTCCAGATCAGAACATTGAATCAAAGTCTCAGAGGCTGTAAAGATGGAATGACAGATTATTTAGTGCATTTTTCCCCAACTGGCATTTTCTATAGTTCTGGCCAACATAGCTTTGAATGTCCATTCTTTCTCTTCAGGTTATTACCCCATTTTCACTGGATTTTTTTTCTTTGCCCCTTCCCCACCCCTCTTTTCACAGCCTCTCAAGAGAAATGAAGTCCACAAAGACAGAGTGAGCCTGGGTTCAAGCGTAATTAGCACACCCACCACAAACGTTCCTCATTTCAGTTTCTACGTGGTTTCTAATTTAGGGATACAGATGTAATTCTTAATCCCCTCTTTTACCCAGACAAGCTCGTTCACTTAACGTACATGAGCTAAGGTCAAATCCTTTGCTGGTATAGATCAATATGGCTTCACTGAAGTCAACCATTACATCAATTTATACTAGTTGAGAAACTGGTCCCAGATCACTTTTGTCTTTTGTGCCCATTTGGCAATAAGCAATCTTAATAAGGTGTCTTTTCCTCCTCCTCCTCCATGTTAGTTACCTAAAGTAATCTTGTTGATTTTACAATTTTCCTTCTGCTTAAAAATATACCCCATCCACGCCTCTGCTTTTCTCAGTAGAACATTTGCTTTAAGAACATCCTGTAATTTATAACCCCATCTCTTCCTTTGGGATAAACTAGCTCTCTGTAATAGTTATTATGTCATAACTTTCATTTGTCATGCATGTGTCCAGTGCCACCATTGTTCTTCTTTCTCTCTTTGCAGCGATGCAAAAGTACTTAATTTCCCAGTTTCCTCAAAATGATCTGAATCAGCTTCCTTGATTTTCTTTGTTTTAATGTTGATGGTATAACAGTGACATTATTATTCTTCATTCAAAGCAGTTTATGTGCACGTTAGACTAGAATCTATTTCCTTTTTTCTCTGCAGTAGGTTAAGTTTTGCCTCAGCCTACCGAATCTCTGCTGTTTCTCATTTTTTCTTTTGTTACCACACACAGTAGGTTTCTCATCGACTGCCTTGCTCAGATATTTGCACAGCAACGACTCATAATGGGTCTGAGCTCATGTAAAATGTCACTGACAAATTCTCCCCATTGAAATCTTCTGAGCAGCAAGTGTTTAGGATTAATTTTAATAAAGACCATGCTGTATTTCAGGAGACCACAAGCTTTAAAAAACTTGTTCTTATGATGCACCAGAGTGAGTCAATTACAGAAAATAATACGTACATTTTGTATATAATTCTCAGAATTTTCAAAAGGACAAAATATTTTCAAGTGTTATTAATTTAAATTAAAATAGCATTTCATTACTGTTTATACAGGAAAAGATCAGCTTGCCATTGCATGGTGAGTAATACCTTCTTAATTCATGTGTAATGGGGGCTTATTTCTGGCTGGGAGGAAATTCAACATTAGGCTCCCTGGTGTGCATACACAAGCTGTGTCTACACTTGCATTACTCTTTTGAAAGAGGCATGCAAATGAGGGAAATTTAAAATGCAAATGAGGCACTGATTTACATATTGTGTGCCTCATTTGCATATTCTCTTTTCAAAAGAGCTTCTTTAGATAGAAGAAAGCAGTATAGACAGACCTCTTTTGAAAGTAAACCCCATCTTCGAAAGAACCCTTCTTCCGCTTTTGTTTTAGGAAGAAAGGTTCTTCTGAAGATGGGGTTTACTTTTGAAAGAGCCACATTTACATTGTTTTTCTCTTTTGAAAGAAGATCTTTGGAAAGGATAATATGCAAATGAGGTATCAGATATGTAAGTCAGTGCCTCATTTGCATTTTCAATTTCCCTCATTTGCATGCTTCTTTTGAAGGAGGAATCCAAGTGTATTCACAGCTACAGAGTCTCGGTCTACTGATGCAGATGTTCATCAGTGATTCTTGATCTCATCCAGGAGGTCAGTCATTTAATTATTTAGATGTTTTGCTCACATATATCAGTGCTGCCAAAGATGCTGGACATTTTAAGAGCTATTTTTAAAAAGGTTTAAATAAGGCTCATGGCCAAGGATGGCACAGAAGTAGACTGTTTGACTTGAACAAGTCTTTCAGGGCATCACTCGCTTATAATTTGGCCAAATGAGGCTAATAAGAGTGAAGGGCTTCATGTACCTGAGCTTCAAAGGGATTTTTGAGAAAGGCAATGTCTTTGGAATATTGTCATGTAGTTTGTGGAATTTCACCTGGAATTCATTTTGTAACATTTCTAGTGAGTCAATGTACTTTTCTACTTGAAATGGAACTCCCAGAGCTTCAACAGACATCTGACGAGAAAGAGGAGAATGGGCCAACTTTCCTTCACTCATGTTTTATATAACCAGCCTTAGTTTAACTTTGAATGCCCTTACATGTGAATACATGTCACTACGAGTTTCCCATTGCCTCATAGCTGTAGGTTAAGGAAAAATTCGAAAAGGCAAAATACCGTTTCCCTCCTGTACTGGTCAGATCTGGGGCAGTTTTGTCCTTTGTCAAGAGAAATGCGTGAATTTCAGGAAGCAGTTTGTGAAAAACATTTCAAAACTCTGCCCTGACTGAGCCATCACACTTCTGCACAGTACTGCACATCTCCATCCACTGAGACACGATCTGAAAGAAATTCATGGAAACATCTGAGGTAAGACTGTTTGCATGGATGAAATTCAAACATGACAACAACCTTCGTG
This sequence comes from Carettochelys insculpta, assembly GCF_033958435.1. Lineage (NCBI taxonomy): Eukaryota > Metazoa > Chordata > Testudines > Carettochelyidae > Carettochelys > Carettochelys insculpta. The sequence goes on along the minus strand of NC_134139.1, from coordinate 150,513,238 downwards.
GTAGAATCCCACTGAATTACTTTGAATCATAATGTTTGCTGATGAATTATGCTGTGGATTTGCACTGGACATTCATCCATTTCCCTGCTTATGTGCTCAACAAGCTTCTTTTTCACCCACCATGCATGGAACACCATCAGCTGTTGCACTTGGTAGATTTGCCCAGTCTAATTTCAAAACATCCAGGCTTTGTCTACATGGAGCCATGCTGCCAGAAGCATGGTGCAAAGGAGGGCTCTCGAAAATACAAATGGACCCTTATTTGCATACTCTGGTGGGAGTCACTCTGCCAGCGGAATATGTTCTCATCAGAAGACGTGTCATGTAGATGTGATTCTGTTGGCAAAAAGCCCCTTTGTTGGCAGCCCCTTATCTCTGGAAAAAATCAGGGATAAGGAGCTGCCGACAAAGGGGGTTTCTCCTGCAGAACCAAATATACGTGGTACATTTCCAAATGACAGCAGCCTCTGCCAGCTGAGCGATCCCACAGAAATATGCAAATTAGCAGTGTGACTATGCAAATGAGCATCCATTTGCATTTTGGGAGGCTTCCTTTGCATCACGCTGCCAGCAGCATGGCTCATGTAGAAGTAGCCCCATTGTTTTATAAAGTTTTACAAAAATGCCCTCACCTGCTGCTGTACCCTGGAGGCTTTGGAGAGGAACAAGCTCTGCAAAAAGCCTGAAATTAGAACCAACTCTATAGGTAAAAATGAGAAACTCTGCTGAGTCATTTATATCATTACTTTCATCAAGTGCAAGCAAAACCAATGCCAACATTTTCAGATTTTTTTGACAACTTGATAAAAAAGTTATCCTCCATTTGTTCAATTCTTCATGTAATTGTACTTGAAAAGAGACTTACAGAACTGATGGCATTTTTCTTTTCCAAGAATACCACTTCAGAGATTGTAATCATGCATCGCTTAACAAATTCTCCATCTTCAAAGGGTCTCCCACTACTTGCATTCAGTTTAGCAAAATAAAAACTGATATGAAGGGATGATAGATTCTCCTCTGATTTCAGCTTTAAAATGTTTTACTGCATTGATAGTCTATGTTTAAGTCTTGCAATTTTGCGAGGTCACACCTTTCCTTGCAGACTTTTTTCTTTGTGATGGGTCTCAAAGGCTACATCTATACTACAGCAATATTTCAAAAGAAGCTCTTCCAGGAGATATGATCCTAAAAAATTCTTTCAAAAGAGCACGTCCACACAAAAAATTGATCCGCTCTTTAGATGGAAAACGTCCACACAGCCCCCACTCTTTCGAAAGAACTGGCCAAGGATTGAAAAATCCAGCAGCGTGAGGGCTGTTTTTTCTTTAAAAAAGGGCCCCCGGGGCATCTGCACACATTTTTTTCCAAAAGTATCTTTCAGAAGAAGGTTCTCTTCCTCCTCTGGGAGAGGAAAAGGGCTGCTGGAAAGAGTGCTGCGTTCTTTCAATTTCAGATCAAAAGAGCACATTTTGTGTGTAGATGCTCTACAGGTTCTTTTGGAAAGGCCTGTTTTTTTCAAAAGAACTTGCTAGTGCAGACACAGCCAAAATGTAGACATAGACTTTGTTCCTTAAACACAGACACAGATTTCTGGCATATGAGACAAATGGCCTTTCCCTGCACTGTGCCAAAAATAATCATTTGTCCACTCTTGGTTAAACAACCAGCACTCAGACTCAGTTTTTCTCTTCCTGTTGGACATGTTGCACGTAAATAGAAGACTTCAAAATTAATAAGTGGTGTATTTATGAGAGCAATGCTATTTGTATATATTAGTAATGTGTCTAGAAAACAGGATTTTCTAATTTCATGAGATTACAATGGTGGCTTTTCAAGGACATTAGAGAAAGAAAACAATAATCATTAGAGTGTAATGAAATAATGAACAGTGACAATTATTTTTGCTCAATTGTCTTTAATGAGCCAACATATTTTATATGAACTCCAAACAGAGCAGTGATGGGAATGGCAAACCATGGCTACTAGGAGTTGCAGGCAGCCACGCCTGAGGAAACTTAATGTAAACAATTTCTCACAGCCCACGAGTGGTTTACCCTGACAGGCCACATGTGGCCCACAGTCTGCACATAATTGTAATGCCACTGGATGCAGTGGGCTACTCAAAATATGTTGGTGGGCCAGATGTGGCCTGTTCATTACTAATGATAATCATCCCAGGAGAAAATGAGACTATGTAGGTACCATCACTCTGATGTGATTTCTAATTGCAATCATTTACATCAATGTGTGGTTGCTTCTTTGGATGATGTATAGTGGCTGGCATCACAGCACACTGAAAAAGGAAAAGAGCGGCATCATCCTTTTGCCTCGTCACAACTCAAGAGCATCTACTTAGATGTCATTTGCATGAATCCAAACAAAACCTACACAGCATATACACAGCCTTCAGGTTAGCCCTGATTAGAGGATATGAAAAAACAAATTACTTCACAAGAGTTCTTCCAATAGCAGAGCTATTTATATCCCACTCTAAAGGCTTTTCCTCTACAGATTCTTCCATCCAGCAGCAGTTGAACTGGCCAGCCAACACCACGAATGATATGTGCAGGGTTTTCTAGCTCTACTCTTTCTTTCTACCAGACTAGATTTCAGCCATTTTGAGATCCTGAGGTGGCTTGTAAATGCAGAAGACTTTCAGAACAGCCAAAGGCAAACCATTATCTAACTAGAAGTTAAGAATCCTAAGGAACTGGTCATATATTAAGGCCACATACTCTCCCTTGTTATGAACTCTGTAGTTCATAAGAATGGTCATTACTGGGCCAGACAAAAGGTCATCTAGCTCAGTATCCTGTCTGCCAACAATGGTCATTGTAAGGTGCTGCAGAGGGGGTGGACTGAAGACATTTATCAAGAAACTTGTCTCCTGCCATCCGTCTCCAGACTTTGACAAACAGAGGCCAGGGACACCATTCCTATCCCCTGGCTAATAGCCTTTTATGAACCTAACCTCCATGAATTTATCTAGCTCTTTTTTGCACTCTTTTAGTCCTAGCCTTCACAACCTCCTCTGGTGGGGAGTTCTGCAGGGTGACTGTGCACTGTGTAAAAAAGAACTTTATTTTATTAGTTTTAAACCTGCTACCCATTAATTTCATTGTCCTCTAGTTCTTATGTTAGTACAGGTTGGACCTCTCTAGTCTGGCACCCTTGGGACCTGAAAGGCACCAAGTGAGAGAATTTGATGGCTCCTGGGAGGTCAATATTGTCTACCTTATTGCTAATATTCCCTCTGCTTACTGGGCTCTTGGAAGACTTTTAGGGATTAAATGACGGCTAAATAACAGCACAGAACAATGAGAGCCAGAACTGATGGCTGTAAACAAATTTTATGGGACCATGGGAAAGTTGGCCCCACAAATGGCAAGTGATCATCTGGCTAACTGAAATCAGCTTTGATCACGGATGTTGCTGGATGAGAGAGTACCAGACTAGAGAGGTTCAACCCATACCAAATTATTCCCTTCTCCACAGTTGCTCCTACTTATGATGGCTCTCCTTAAATAATCTGGGGCAGCTGAACCTACAGGAAAGGAGACTTGAATGTCAATGGTGGGAAATACAAGCAGACATGGACAAATAAAATTATTGCACAAATAGCACAGAACCAGAGATCCTTCTTCTCTATTATATTAACCACAAATCAGTGCCCTAGCACTGACTGCTGAAGAACTGTCATCTGGGCTGTGTCTACACTAGCCCAAATCTTCAAAATGGGCATTCAAATGGCCATTTTGAAGATTACTAATGATGCGCTGAAATGCATATTCATCGCCTCATTAGCATGCCGGCAGCCATGGCTCTTTGCAATTGCTGCTTTTCAGTGCCATGCAGCTCGTCCACGTGGGGGTCCTTTTTGAAAGGACCCTGGAAACTTTGAAATCCCAATTATTCCTAATAATTATTCCTAATAAGGGGATTTCGAAGTTCCCGGGGTCCTTTAGAAAAGGACTCCTGTCTGGACGAGCTGCACAGCAGCAAAAAGCAGCAATTTCGAAGAGCCACGGCTGCCGGCATGCTAATGAGGCACTGAATATGTATTTCAGCACCTCATTAGTAATCTTCGAAATGGCCATTTGCATGGCCATTTAGAAGATTTGGGCTAGTGTAGACGTCACCCTGCTGTCTCAGAAAATATTTTAAACAGTCAAGAGCAAAGACATTAAAGTCTATGTCCTTTGCACATAGATCTGTTTTCTCCCTCACAACAGAGAGACAGGACAAAGTTCTGAAAGTTCTGAGACATATTACTGACACCACATGCACTTCTGATCTGTGCTTCTCCTGGCTCTTGAAAATTCCTAGTCTACCTAAGGAAATATTAATTCCTCTCTAACAATATGTATCACGCTTTGAATGGATAGCAGTGGTTCAAAAGAAGCTCTGGGTTCAGGACGCCTTGCCCCTTTATCCTAGCTGAGGACACTCTAATTGGAGGCAGGTTTTAAAAGAGAGCCAGACAGTACAGTTGAGGATACAGAGGGCAGTAAGTCCTTGCTTTAAGTGACCTAGCCTTTATTGAAACTGAGGTGAAAGGTAGCTGAAATTAAAGTATAAATCAAGTATATGTTCTCTGACTTGCAACATAGGCTAAATGATTCAGAAAAACCTAGTTTCATATGGGTTTTGAGCTGAACAAAACTGTAGGAATTTTTAAGCTGTTTTTACTTAATGTATATATTATGCTGTTATTAGTGATGGACTGCAATTAATGGAGAAGCATCTTTTCTGTGAATTTTACTTCAGACAAAGGTACTTAGTTATTATAATTCTACATGCAGGCAATAGATGTTAAATGACAATTACTAAGTGCTTTAACAGGAAGCAAGTTGCCCAGTTGCAGCTCCAAACCTGAGCTACAGAAAGAGCTGGGCAATTTTTTAATCGGAAATAGTCAATCTGTCAATTTAGCTCTTCTTCCTCATTGCAAATAAATTGTGTTGTTTATGAAAATATCCACATTTCATTTATTCATCTATTTCGAAAAGTTGTTTGACAGATAATTTGTGAGAACATATTTCAGATGATTCCACAGAATTATGTAGGTACGTATATATCTAGGTTGTTATGATATTTGAGCGTTTTTGTAATAGCTGAGTACTTTTAGTTATTAATTTGGAATTTATTGTGTCAGCAGTGTGGCAGTTCTCTCAGACACATGATATGGATAAATCATGACAGGATATGTAAAAATGAGTGCTTGAAAAAATCCCCTGGGTTCATATTCTCACTGGAGAAGACTGATCTTGGAGACAGATTATAAGGATAGAGTGCACATGAACCAACCTAGAGAATTTTAGGACATAAGCATTCTTTGCCTGTTCTCTTTTCCACCAAATAGAACATTTTGTTTGGCTGCATATGTGTAATCTCATATTGGAAAATATCCGTGCTGTTGACTGAGGGAACAAAAAAAAAAAAAAAAAGGAAACATGAGCTATATGTACTGGCTGTCTACCAAAATGTATGGGTTTTTTTTTTCAAATTTGTATAATGTACTTGTGTTTGCATGAAAATGTAGAATGTTATTCAGTTACTTTTTTCTCTTTCTTATTTAACTGACTCTCTGCCTACAATACAGAAGTTAAGGAGAAAAGCTTCTAGTGAACATTTGTGCTCAAGCCTATTTAAGTGTAGTTAAATCACCAAATTGGATGTGGCCATTAAGGTAATTAGGATGTTATTATGATTAGCAAGAAATTGTCTTAGAAATGCTATCTTTCAAAACTGCTTTATATTTTTTCCACAACAAATTTTAAGGAGAAAAATCAAAACATTTCTACGTGAAAATTTTAAAACAGAATCCCGGACCGAAGGAATTGAGTCATGTACTTTGTGCTCCATAACATCATTGGACCTAAAAATTCTGGTCTCAGAGCTCAGCTGGCAATTTTGCTGATGATAAAGGAGGTAGAAACAAATAGAACTTGTTCTTCTCCTTCTGCCCCTACCCTCCATTGACTCACTGCAGTGACTTGCAAACACTTTTGTTAGAAAATTTAAAATATATTACATTGCAAATGAAACAAAATGACACTTTCCTAGTGATTTATCTGACTAGTCTTTAATTTCAGCATCATACTTAGAATGCATAGAATGGAAAACTACTGAGAAGAAATGACACACTTGCACATTTTCATATATTGCATGCTAAAACGGTATTCTGTTTTCTTTAAAAAAAGTCATGTCATTATTATGATTCTTTCAGACATAATATAATTGAGCACATGTACAAATCCTCTGTTACTGCTTTCATATTCTATAGCAAATAGGCTGGGTCTACAGGATGCAGGTCTCCCAGCAGGTCTATGCTATGAGCAGCCTTGAAATTGCAAATGGCTGCTCATTAGCATGGTCCCACAACTCATTAGCATACCCGCACAAGAGCTCACTCACGGCAGAGGGGGGTGCCAGCAGTCAAGGCATAGGAATTTTCAGGCATAAGGGCCTGGTGACAGAGGGGCTTTTTGCCATCAGGGGAATGTCCACATGGCCTCTTTACTGCCTGCACCCCTCTCTGCTAAAAGCAATCTCTCGCACGGCTACACTAACGAGCCATAGGACCATGCTAATGAGCAGCCATTTGCAATTTTAAGGCTGCTCATTAGCAAGGACCTGCCAGGAGAGCCATGGTGTGTGGACCCAGCCATAGAGATTAGGAACACACGCAAAGAAAAGAGTTACTTTGACATAATATGACTAGTTACACTATTTTGTTTCATTTCCTATGGTCTGACTAAGTCACCAATAAATATTTATTCTAGTGCAGGTGTTAATTGTGTAATCCAGGAGCCTTCATTAGCAAATCTCGGTTAATGTTTTACTTATAATTAGATAGTTTGGGTTGTAACTTTAAAAAAGTTCCATATGTCTTAAATTCAATATTAGTATGAATCTTTTGCTTTGAACCATATCCAAATGAAATAGTGATGACAGAATTTGGTAATAACCTGACAAATTATATGAAAATGAAGTTGGGATCTGAGTTGGAACTTAAAAAAACACAAAATAAGGAAATTCAGAATCATGGTTTCTGTACTTTGTCCTTAGCTCACCTCTTTGTGCATTGGAGGGCTGTGAAATGATACATACCACAAATCCCACAAAAATTAATGCATAGCAAGGGAAGTTAAGGACATGGTAGTGGTGGTTTAACTTTTTCTGCTCATTTATACAGATTTGCATCTCTTTGACATTGGCTTCTTTATATTGAAACCTTTTTTGACTTGAAAAGCTCACACTGGAACGATATGAACACTATCTTGGCACTATATTCATGGTATGTTTCCTATAGACTGTATTGCTCTGGATAGAAGTCTTCCTTAATTTAATGTTACATCTGCCTATCTGTGGAGGTGCTTTTGTCTTTAACTCTGCTAATCATGGTTTTTAGGAATCCCTCTAGGCAATCAGAGGCAGTGAAAGATCTGACCTCAGATTTGTCACAAACAAGTTGATAGTATTTGTAGGACGTTGGCCCTACCCATAGGATACCTGTTACATTTTTGCAGCTTTTATTGTGACATCATTCACAATTCAGGTGGCCAAGGGCCTTCAAAACCTTGGTTTATGGTGCATGCTAATCCTTTCAACATTATCCCTTACTAATGTGTGAAGGCGACATTTTGAGAGTACAGACCAAAGTAATCTCAGTTAAACTGGTGTAAATCCAGGGTAAGTGCATTTTCCCCAGCTTTACTGAGAAATGAATTTACTTCCACCATGAGCAGGGAAATTGTCACTATTTTGAAGTAAGAAAAGAATCTGGATCAGGAGAAGGATTTCTGTAATAACTAGAATGAAGGTGAATTCCATTAGACTGCATACCTCTGATCATGAGGGAATTCAACGTTTTGTTTCAAGGTTTTTGAGTGTCTAAAGCTTCCGTTTAGAGCTGGTCAGAAAACAGAACTTTCATCCCGTGAGATATTCTGAGGTTTTAAAAAAAAATTTCACCCCAGTTCAGAATGTAACCTTAATACTGAAAATATTTTGTGGAATGACATAGTCTGAAATATTTTGATTTGGAAAGAATGAAATTACCTTGTTGAAACTTTTTAGATTGATAGTGCAATCTCATTTGATACTGTCTACACGAAACAGATCTAGAAAATAGAAATGACATACTCCATTTTGATTTTGGATCATTTTGAAAGGTTTCTATTGAAAATTTCATCAAAATTTACACATTCCTGAAAAATGTTCTGATTTTGTTGA